>NC_068335.1:10765354-11453098 GCF_000147395.1 Oryza glaberrima | reverse complement strand
TTTAGGTTTATACACGGGTATTAATAATTAAGAAAGTAAGTAGAATGAAATGGAAGAAAGTTGTGACTGATTGGGAAAAAAAGTTGATGGAGAATTTGAAAGGTGGAAGATTGTGATTGGTTGAGAAGAGAATATATGTGAAGAAGTTATTATATTCTAGGATAAATTTTAAACGCTAGAAGTTGTTATATTTTGAGACGGAAGGAGTATTACGTAGGGTTGTTACTAGCATTGGGACAGTCATTTGAAGGTAATCAAGAAAGCGGGGCGGCAGGCCTCACTCTCCCATCGAGCACCCCAATTCATCTACCCACCAAACATCTACACTTACCTACCCTGAACCTAAGATACAACGAATACGAACTACGAGATTATAATACTTGTCCCTGAAGAATATCACCACTAAAAATGATCATAATTGAAACATGATGCTCTCAAGTGAAAGAACAGAAGAGGAAACAAGCTAGGACCAATTGGTGTTCTTAGCTAACTTGTTCCTCTGCATAATGGATAACATACTTAAATCTGAATCAGTTTGTGCACTCTGCATAACCCAAGTGGAGGACAGATTATCCAATCACGAATACAATAATCACCCAAAAAAATTGTGAAACCAATCAACTAACCGAAATTTGTTTGAAACAAAAATCAATCATCCCAAATTAGTTCCTAACTAGCTAGGAGAGAACCAGAACAATCAGAGATTCAGAAAGCAGTGACGGTTCACATGAAATTAGGAGCAAAAGAACTGAATCATCCGACTGTTCTTGATGCAACGACGACGCTACTCGCCTTCACATTCACACGGCGGCCTGATTCATCTTCTTCTTCTTCACCTCGAGGAACTCCGCGAGGCCGGCGAGCGCGGCGCCGGCGTCCTCGCTGCGCAGCAGCATCTCGGACACCTCCGCCGGCGTCACCTCGGCCTGGGAGATGAGCCGCCGGATCTCCGGGAACAGCGGGTGGTCGTCGACGAGGAAGTAGTTGCGGGCGAGCGTCGTGAAGGCGTCCCAGCCGCAGTGGCCCATGTAGACGTGCTTGTCCATCCGCCCCGGCCGGAGCAGCGCCGGGTCGAGGCGCTCCCTGTAGTTGGTGGTGAAGACGATGACCCTCTCCTCGCCGCTCGTCGACCACAGCCCGTCGATGAAGTTGAGCAGCCCGGACAGCGTCAGCTTCTCCTTCTCCTGGACTCACAAACAACAAACGTCGTTGCCTCATTGGCATGGGAAACACTATTCATCCCTCAAGTGGATATCTTTCCGTTTTCACATGTCATTTATAAGGTACTTCCTCGTTTAAGGTTATAAGATGTTTTGACTTTTATTAAAATCGAACTGCTTCTTGAGGGCCGGATCCATGGCGACCGTGTCGAACGTGGCCGGGTGGTGGTGCACGATGCCGTTCCACGACGAGCCCTCGTTCATGCTGATCTCCAGCTCGCGGTCGCGCCGCCGCGCCCGCTCCACCTCGTCCCTGATGAAGGGCACGTACCTGTCGAGCGCCGTGTCCGTGTGCTCCGCGTCGAAGCTGAGCTCCCTCGAGTCCGACTCCGCCGCCGTGCCGCCGCCGTTCGATCTCCCGCCGCCGCCCCCGCCCTCGCCGGGAACGGAGGTCCACGTGAACTCCACGCCCTCGAACACGTCGGTCATCGAGTCGCCGGGAACCATGGAGATCACGACGCTGCTCCGCGCGCGTCGCTCGCCGCCTGAGGCGCCGCCGCTGAGGCAGAACCGGGTCATGGACCGGTGGTTGATCTTGGTGGCGAGGTACGAGTGGGCGTCAGCGAAGACGCGGTTCTCGTGGCCGCGGCCGTACGGGTCGCCGTCGCGGCCGTCGCGGCGCCGGATGATGACGGTGCGGCGCTCCGCGGGGCGGGGCTCGAAGCGGGCGCGGACGAGCGACGCCGCCCATGCCACCGCCGCGCGCAGGTCGTGCGGCACGAGCTCCCTCGCCATGCCACGCGCCAGCACGGTGTAGGCCGTCAGCGTGGCCGCCGTGCCGACCGCCTTTCTGTAGGTGTCCACCGCCTTGGCCAACGACAGTGACGCCGCCGACGCCGACGCCGCCGCCGCCAACGACGAGGAGAGGTCCATGCCCACCAACCTTTCGACGAGACGACGACGACGACTACACGATCTAGCTTTTTACGGTGGTGGGGACCGAGCCGTACATGGGTGAAATATATGGAAATAGATTACATTTATAAAAGGGATTTTCGGTTACAAGGAAAGAAACAATATTTTTATCTCGGCAAACAATCAAAAAAACCCAAAACTACATACAAAACTTTCACAGTGCACAAATCTTAGCATCTTTATCTTTACTACTTAAAAAGTATGTAGTGGTGAAGCCAACCTGACAGACACGCTTCATTCTATGGTGAGATCCAAGTGGCATGTCCTACTTACGTTTTCAATATTCTCTGGACGCTCTGGAAAAGCTTGAGGTCGAATATTTTGAACTTTGACTATCAATTACTATAAAACTATATAAAACTATTTATTTAATTTAGTTAAAGGCACTAGAACAACATATATAGATTAATTAGTTTTGAAAAGTACTACAATAAAAATAAATATTTTTTATTTATTGTATAGGTTATAATAGAAAATTGTAGCTAAATATATCCTTTGGAGACTAGTGCCTTTGTTTGAAACGTTAGAAAATATTAACATTGTTTAAAACGTAAAAAATTTTAAACCAGAGGGAGTAGCAGTGATTGCCGTACTATGCATTTTCTCATGCAATTTTCCAACGATCCCAACATGCCACTAAAGGAACATATAGATATTAGCTATGGATACAACTTCATCTTTTTTTTTTTCAATCGGCATTACCTACACAATATCAGAAGATACTACAAATAATCCTATCAACAAAACCTAGCAGCTTATGAAGACTACATGAAAATTTTGCATTAGTTAAGAGCAAGTTTAATAGTATAGCCAACTACTAACTTCAAATCATCTATATCTAATTTAATAGCCAATTCATACAATAGTTACCTATAAATATATACTATATTATTAATACATGGTCTCATCTGTTATACACACGTTATGTCTTGAAGCCCGTGCTGTAGCTGGCTATAGATCTATAGCCCGCTGCTTCTCTCTCATATTTTATCTTATCGATATATGTGTATAGCTAGTTTATAGTCTTCTATTGTACCTGCTCTCTAATTAGAGGATATACTTGTCGCTGCTTGGGTGCACAAGGCAGACCCCGAGACTCGTAAAGTTCGCACAAATACCACACAAATAATAAAATATTAGATGATACCTTGTACTTTCCTAATTCACTTCCCTTGTTTTACTCTATGCTTACATGAACATGCTTTTTTTAAAAAGTTTTTTATATGAAAGTTGCTTTAGAAAATCATATTAATATATTTTTAAAGTTTTTTTAGCTAATACTTAATTAATCTCGCGTGGGCTTTGTTTTCCGTGTTGGAAGGCAAGATTGGGAACCTTGTCTCCCGAACACAGCCTTAGGAGTACTAATAAATACTACTACCTCTGTTTTTTAATAGATGACGCTGTTGACTTTTTATCACACGTTTGATCATTCGTCTTATTCAAAAAATTTACGTAATTATAATTTATTTTGTTGTAAGTTGTTTTATCACTCAAAGTATTTTAAGCATGATTTATATCTATACATTTATATAAATTTTTTTAAATAAGACGAATGGTCAAACATATGTTTAAAAGTCAACGGCGTCATCTATTAAAAAACGGAGGGAGTATGTTTATATGATAAATTTTAGGTGTTTAGTGGGCATTAACTTTATAGAAAGAAGAGATAAGGTGATTAGTCCATCTCCTTCCGAGAACTAACTTTTAAGTGATCAACACGTCAATGGATGAAATGAAAAACCATTGCATGATTTGCTTAAAAAACTACTATTGAACTTTTTTGACAGAATAGATAGTACCGTCCGTCGCCAGAAGCAGTTTACACATAATCAGCAGTAAAATAGGTTCCGTATTCCTGGAATAGCCGAAGTTAACGTGAGTAGAGCTGAGGCTACGAAAAAATTGGTTAAAGCGAAGCTAGCTCTCTTACGAGCTAGGATACGAGTCAAGACTATTAATTGAATTCCCCATCTAATTGAAGACAACCCAACAGTTTAGTTGATACAAAGAAAAAGAGAAGAGGGGTAGAAAAAGTTATTAGATAGCGAAACGAAGTAGGGCCAATGCTATCTAGTAATTTTTCTACCTACCTACCTACTATTGGATTTGAATCAACGACTCCCGCGTATAAAAGCACCATTGAGTTAAGTAAGTAATTTATCACCAGGAAGACTCTTTACTTCGATTGACTATAGATTGAATCCTCAATAGCGGACCATAGGGTGGTCCGGGGCAAACAAACGACGATCGACCCCACTATTAAAAAAAAGAAAGAAAATAGTGACTATTTTTTTTAAAAAAGGAAAATAGCGATCCTTATTTCTTCCTGATTCATGGCGCCCGCCGCCCACACGCGCGTGTATTGATCAGAACAGAAGCGTCGTGCGACTCTCTCCTCCTCGCCCTAGCCTCGCAACACGACGCGTCAATGCAATCTCATCTGATCACGCGATTAGAGCGAGCGCCGCGCCGTGCCGTCGCCGGCCCACGCACGACGCGCCTCCCACGCCCACACTGCGCCGCACGCGAGTCTGCCGCCTTGGCTGCCACTGCGCCGCACTGCTGCTGTGTGTGCTCCCGCCGCGAGGAGCCGTCGTCGAGCCGAGTAAAACTGAAAAATAGAGTCACATACTCACGGAAAACTGCCTCCTTGTGTGCAGTGCGCTGCCGCCGACATCTGGCCACCTGCACCAACAATTTTAGGTTTTCTACTTGTGTACCTTTTTTAATTTCTAGATTTAAAATTTTTGAACTCTTGTGCATTGTGATATTAAATTGTAGTACTATATTATAGATTGTTGAATCACGAAAAAAGATGAAGATATTGCATCTCTTCTTCAAAAGTACACAACAAAGATGTTTTCTTTAAAGTGGGTAAAGAAGATATAATGAATACTTTTCTGGCCATTAGAAGGCGTAGACCTGATAAAAAGAAAAATAGTATGGTAGTCTTCTTTAAACTTCTATAACCGTATAAGTTTTTGAAGCTAAATTTTTACATAATAACTAATTTTATATGTTTCAATATGCTTTATTAAATAATTCTATCTAGTCTATCTAGTCTAGCCTATAGTCCAACAAATAGTTTCACTCATTCTTTTATTCATCACTCAACGGTCCAGATTATCTCTCTCAGATCCTACGTCCCAAATCGCTCCCACCTCTCCTCTCCCTCCCAAAAGACCGAAACGCTCCGCCCGTAATTTCTGCCGCCGACGCGGCCTACCGACGCCATCTCCTCCCCCTCTCCTCTCCTCTCTCTTAGCCAGCCCGTGACCCCTCCCCCGCCGCCGCCGTCTCCCTTCGTCTCCCTCTCCTGTGCAGCCCCGTCGCGCCATCCACCATGCGCGCCCGTGATCTGCTCCGCTCTCCCCTCCGCTGGCCGTCGCACGACTCCGGGTGGCGGCGGGAGGAGGAGACCTTGGCAGCAGGCAGACGCCTCCCTCCGCATCTCCGCTCCGCTCTCTCCCCCTTAGAAGTTAGACCACCTCCACCGCCGTCGCACGCCGCATCGCCTCTCCGATCTCTCCCTGGCGGTTACGAATCGATCCCGGCCAGAGGCGACCAGGTCGGAACTCGGAAGCAGTGGCAGATGGTGCTGGGCCTGCAATGGCAGGTGTTCTCTAATAAGATCATGGTACCATGTGCATATTTGACAGTGAAATTATTTGCTTTTTGGAAGTAACATTTTCATTCCTGCAATGCAGCACTGATATGCTGACTAAACACATTTGCCAATTCAGATATTGACCATTTGTTTGTCAGTTGTTGCTTCCTTCTACAGTTATGCCGTTTTTAGCCCAATCATAGATGTTAGAATGCCAATCATTTAATATTGTAGTAATTTTCAAAAAGTTTATTATGAGATGATTTTTTAGACCTTTTCTCGTGGGCTTACGCTAAAAGCGAAAAATGTTATACTGACCATAAACTATGCAGGTGATATGGACCAAAGTTGGGGAGATCAACACTTTGTCCGTTTCTATGGCCGCAAACGCCGGCAACAGAATATGTGCAAAGAACCGGAATCAAGCTGCAGGGATAAAGCTCCATCCTTAAGTGTGATTGAGCAGGTACACTACTGAGGTTCTGGGGGTAAAGGTTATGTTATGTTATATTTCTTTCAAAATTAAGTTTTTTGTGCTTCATTTGTTTGGCTAATATATTTTAGCAATTTACATGGTGCAGATTTCTATCTTCAGTACATTCTCAGATTGTGATTTCACTATATACATATTGCAGATCTGCCAAATTGTTTACCACAGAGATTGCTTTTGTGTTTTCCTAGCATGTTTGTATTGTAGGAAAACACGATGTTGCTAACCGTGAGAATTCCGCTTAACTCAGTCCCCTGTTTTGGTTAAGAAAATTTGTGACCAAGATCTTTGGCCAAGGTCAGTTTGGATCCAGTTATGCCTCTTCTTATCTTGATTCTTGAACAATAGAAGACTTTTAGTGATGCATAGTTAAGAATTTCCGACTTGCTTTTATAACCTAACACATGTATATAAGCTTTTTAGGAATAGTAGGATAGCTGATGCAAGTATACAGGAGACTTAAAAATCACTGGTTGTCACTGAATTTTAACTAAACCTCATAGATCCTAGGGAGAAAAGGGTTAATTGCATAGACATATGCAGCATTGGCAGTTGGGTTGCATCTTCTTTGGCGGTTGGGGTAAGCTGGCCCCCATCCTCTCTGTTCCACCCCCTACAAGGTACAACGAATTTCCTTTCTTCCTTTTCATGTTCTCATTCAGTGTGTCATGATAGTATATGTAGAGTTTATTCATACAGTACAAAGATCAAAACGGACTTGGTGATGGTGATTGTATTGACCACCAAGCAGGTAATTTTTCTTGTGATGTTCATGTTTACTATTATTCCTATAGGCAACTTATACAATTAGAACTAGACTCCTACACTGCCACCATCACTGAATGCACATCTGGTTCTCCCTTATTTTTGTTGGTATGTACGTAAGTACAAGTTTATGTTAAGCTTCCTTTTTAACAATATTTTGCTTTAGTGATATTCAGTGCAGTGCAAAAATCGTATATACTGCATGTTTCCTTGGAGAGGGTATATGCTGCTTTATTTCCTATAGGGGTATATAGTGATTTTTTTAAATACACAAACAATGGAAAGGTTTGTTTTCCATTTTCAGTTAATACAAAGCTATACATTATACTAACTATTTAAGAGAATATTTCTATTATCATGTGATATATTATACCATGTGCCCAAATATCCAATTTTGGGTGATATATTAGCTTGCTTTAGTAAGCACATAAAAGATGAACAGAGCTTTAGGGTGTATGATTTGATCTCACATTACAGTATCTTTCTTGCTTCTCCTTAGATTATGGTACTAGAATTGATTTGGCTTTCATAAGGATAATTTGTAGAGATACATGACTGCACATAATAGGCTCATCTTCTATTCTGTTGGAATACAGGGTTGAAAAAACACATAATGTACTTTCTCTCTTTTTTAGTCCAGTCATAGTGCCACTATGCATGTTTGTTGTTATGACTAAAAGGCAAGGGAACACATTTCTTAGTGTCTCTGTTTTTTCAGTTCTCGCAATACCCAAGTTTCCAAAAAAATTGGTTTCCTGAAATATTTTTGGGGCTTGCCTAATGCTTGAATTTCTCCTATTATTTTTCCCTCCATTCATATGGCTGCAGGTTCATGGTATTAGTCAATTAATTATTGAAATTGGAAAAAAGAATTCATGTGTAGTATCATTGGGCATTAGGAAATTCCTCCACCATTACAGTTGTTGCTCGGATGCAGTACTCCTTCCTGTGATCCTGTCTTCCCCGCCTCATTGTAAGTGGATAATTAATGAGCAGGCTGTCAATGTCATAAATAGGTATTCATCTTGAGTTATGGCGATACTTGTCTTAAATCAATTGGAATCTAAATCTTACACATGGAATTTAGGCTGTCATGCAACGAGTCTTGATCCTATATTTCTATTAAACTGTTTTCATGTGCACTATAACCACATTACTCTAATGGTAACTTCTTGGTCTTGTATTTTTGTTGTATTTTTTTTATATCTCCATGTTCATATGCACTGTAGGTCCATGGAAAGACCCGACAGCTGCATGTTGTAAATATGACAAGATGCAATTATGTAGATGGACTTGAACTCCACATTTTTCTCATCCATAGCCAAATGTGTGTAGTGCGTCAGTCATCTTAAGTTATGCCAATATATTTCATTTAGACCCAATGTTTTGCTTTTTGACATGCTCTTTCATAGCAAATGATTTCTGTAATTAACCATTCTCTATATACTACAGACTCTGTTGATTTCATAGCCAATATATTTCATTTGGACTGTTGATTTGTTCATAAACTGTACCCTTTTTTTAGGTGTTCACAAACAGTTGTGCTTGTAAAATCTCTTGCCATTTTCCTCTTTGAATGTTAAATTTAATAATATTTTACTCTTTTAGGATTTTCCCTTGCCAATAATATTGGTGGAGAACAGTGGAAGGTGCAAAACTAATAAGCATGGGGAGAAGGTTTGACTATATCACCAACTGCAAGGAAGTGTGCTGGGATGCAGCAGTCAGATCCTTTTCTGCCCATCGTCAAATGGGATGGCAAGCCAGTTGGTGATGGTAAGTGCTATCTATATTCTTCATAACCGAAAGTAAGTAGAATTTTGATGCACCTGAATTTATTCAAGTATATTCTAATTTTACAAAGCATGAAGTAGTACTGCTGGTGGTTTGCTGCCATTTTATAACAATTTATTTTTAAAGATAATTATAGTAGCGAATACTTGATGAAATACTAACTCTCTTAATATCTGGTTTATTATAGGATTGCATGCACTTGAAAGAATTCAGGATAGTTGGTATATCCTTATATATTCTATACATTTGCGGTTCAAATTTACAGCATGTTCTATAAACTAATTCATAAATGACAAATTTCAATTTATTATGCAGAATGACAAAAAATGCTTTTGCACTATTTAACATGCTTTGCGAAGGCATGAGGACTGGTCCAGATAGGGTTCTTGTTACTTATGATCATACTTGAGCTAGACAATGACTCCTGAAACTTTGGTAGGTCTTTTCTGTATAATTATATCCTTCCATTTAGGTCAAATTTGTCTCCGGTGATTAATATATTATAAAATAATCAAAACGCTTCTCCTTGTAATATGAAGTTTGGTTTGTATTATTTGTAGGTAATAAGTTTTGTTTGCATTCCTAAGATACAAAAGTTGTGATTTTATATTTTGGAGGCTATATAATTAGCAACAATATAATAATTCTCTCTGTAGTTTTTTTCCTAAATATTAAATTTATCTTATTAGATACTTGGATACCGAACCATGTGCTGTTATTTCTATTACTAAACATAGACGTAGCGTTAGCACGGGTATATTACTAGTATATCATGGTACACTTTTGGTGATTTGGTCTATTTTACTATCTATATTTGCATTGCATATATTAGCATCATTAGATTTACTATGTTTTAAAAAGAAAATTTAGGTTGGACCACCCATATCTTATATCCTAAATCCGCCACGGTGTACGTTGGGCATGTTGGAGAAGAACGCTCGTCGAACACCTTGTGCGCATACTGCTCCTGTCTTGTATGGCAACAGACGAAAACAGTTTCGACTGACGAAACTGAAGAACATAGGAACGAGAGAAGTTTCAGAAAAAAACTGAAGATTGTGAAGAAATTTGTGGAGCGATTTTCTGGGGATTTCGTTCAAATGAATTGGAAAACATACAAATTAGAAGTTGAGCTAATCTCCTACTTATACTCAACACAAACAAAGAATCTGAGGCTAAATCGTGCCACCACCCCACGATCCACAAATCTTTGAATTCACTTACACGCGCACCTACGCTAAACTCACGCCCACGCTACTGACGCGATCTCCATCCCCTGATCGCCGCATCGCTTGCATCAGGTAACAAACTCCCAACGAACTTATTCTCCGACCCGAAGCAATCCCGGGTCAATATGGAGCACATTGGGGCCACAACTGAAATAATCTAGCCCATATTCACTAGGCAATTTTTGCTACAGGACATCGCAATTGTGTGGTTTTAGCTTAGGGATACCGCGAAAGTTAAGTTTTAGGGGAAGACATCCCATAATCGTGGATATTTACCGATGGACACCGCACCATCTTAAGGATACTTGCCGTGCTGACGCGGCGGACGAAAGTCCATTTTTTGACGCTGTCGGACGTAAATACCCCTATGCCACGTCAGGAAAAAAAAAGGGCCTCCCGTCAGGCCACTCCCCACCGCCGCCCAGCTACCTCTTTCACCTCTCCGCCGCCGCGCCAAAGCCGTTGCCACGCTCGGCCGCTGCCGCCGCGCGCGGCCACATCTCCCGCGCGCCACTGCCGCTTCGCCACCATGACTGTCAGCACCTCCAACCTCCATCTCTGCCCGGACGAATCGCCACCGCGACCGCCGCCGCCTGCCATTGCTCTTGCTCCCGCCATCGAGGTAACCACACGCACAAAAGTGATTGATCTAGTACAAACAATGATGAGTGATATACAATAATCTGCTAGTTGATTAATTAACCAAGCTTAGCTTGATTGATGCAGGAAATCAAAGAGAGAGCCTAATGTGCCTATTAACCATGGGATGTCGAGCCTAATGTGCAATTAACACCAGCAACGGCTCGCTCTGGTACGAGCTTGCCTACGCCGAGGCCAAGGGGCGCGTCCGCCGCGGCCACCGTGTATGGCAGATCGGCTTCGGCTCAGGCTTCAAGTGCAACAGCGCCGTCTGGCGCGCACTCCGCGACGTGCCGCCCGTGTCTACCTTCATCACGGCGGCATCGCCCATGGCCTTGCTCGGCAGCTCGTTCGCCGCCGGCGTCGCCCGACGCTGTCACCGTCCGCCACGCTGCCTCCCCATCCACCCGACGCCGTCGGGCCGCCTTCAGGCTGCCGCCGTTGCCTCGGCCTGCGCCGCTGCGGCCGTTCGCTTGCCGCGCCGTCGCACGCCTGCCGCATCCCGCTCAGGCGCGCACGCGCGTGAGGAGAAAGGGAAACGAGAGGGAGAGAGATGAGGAGGAGAGATCGAGAGGAGAAGAAACCGAGAGAGAAGAAAAAGAAGAGGAGGGGGGACACTGTCAAGTGGGCCCCACATAACCTTATTATCTCTTGTGCAGGGGTATTTACGTCCGACCGCATAAAAAAAGGCCTCCCGTCCGCCACGTCAGCACGGCAGACGGCGTGGTGTCCATCAGCAAATATCCATGATTATGGGATGTCTTCCCCCAAAACTTCACTTTCACAGTGTCTCTGAGCTAAAACCACACAATTGCGATGTCCTGTAGCAAAATTTACCTATTCACTACTAATTTTTTTTCTTATTTCACTCATACTAACACTGATACTCTTACCAACACTGATGTTGCCATCCTGCTAGTATATTTAGATTTCCTATAGCTTGTATCTCTTTAAGTTAAATGGTTAAGATAATTATTTGTAAGACTTTCATAAGTATTTTTTACGGGCATGTCGTAGTGCTCATTTCCTAAATGTGGCTAGTTGCTTGTAACAAGAGTAAATTTCACATCGGATCCATCTTTATTAACCAAAGTTTTACAATGAATTAGAAACAAGTCTATCTTTTCACTTAATATCATATATAGTTGCTGCTATCTCTGGCTAGCTGTTTGAGAAGGATCTAGCTATTTAATCTCATGTAGAATTTAGCCGCTATAGATCCATTTAGCCCACTATAGCTACTACTATTTGAGAAGGCCAATCGCTAGATGTCTTAGCTCGATATTTCAAACACTCGGCATAAGTCATATGAATTGATTTGAGGGATTCCACCACAACCAAAGCCCTTGTCACTTAATACCGAAAATCAAACTATATATTCTTTTTTTAACTCACAATTTGTGAAACACCCAGGTGCAAGAACAAATCTTTGTACTTTTGTGTTTTTGGTTGCTGCCCTACCGATTTTTCTGCTCTCATGATGCTCAGCTTCACAAGAAAAACTTGCACGATGCATGGCTGAAGTAAGGATGAATACCCAAATTATGAACCCTAGCTAGTCCAAAGTGCAAAAATGGTACCGCCATTTCCGCCAAGTCATCCGAGGAGTCATCTGCCCTAACCACCAAGGCCGCCGCCGGCATCTCCCCGCCCGCGGCCATCGTCAGCCACAGCGATGGGAGCTCCTGGCCCAGTGGCGAAGCTACCGGGGGTGCCGGAGGGGGCCAGCACCCCCCTATCCCGAATCCCCTGGCTGCTAGTAGTATATTACAGGGTTAGGCAATTAGGCAGCATCCACTGTTAGGGCATTAGCACGTTAGATTATAGGCAGACTCTCCGTACTTAGTCTTATGATTTTCATCTTTTCAAAGTAAAACAGAAAATGCTTTTTATGAGACTATTTGGTAGTTTACATTGAAAGAATTTAGCAACAAGGACTGGTTCCAAACTTTCAATGATATTATGAAAGAACTGAATTCAAGTTTTTTAGGCAAAACATATGATGTCTTGTTATATTGAACATTTGAACCGCTTTTTTTTAAAAAACATAACATATGATGGTTTTATAATCTAGCTACAATGAAGCTATATTTATATACACATTGATTATTGTCGGTAGTGACTATTTGGCTCATTTACTATCCATATTGGTTAATCGGTCTTATGACTTTCTCCCCCACACCCCCCTAACCTCAAATCCTAGCTTCGCCACTGTCCTGGCCCTGTGGCACCTTACCGCCGTTGTGCTCCTCATCACCGCCATCGTGCCCTTGTCCACGCGGGTCATGCCGTCGTCCAGTGACGGAGCCCGCCACCGCCGCCGTCCTTGGAGCATAGGATGAGCCAGCGTCCTCTGCCCACCTGCTCTCCAACAACCCATCATAGCACACCTTTTCTTGGACTTTCAGCTCGTCGTCCGTGAGGCATACCAAGACGGCAAGACCCCGTCCGTCGCAGCCGAGGTGCTGCAGGCTTGGCGCGTCGTTGGCCACTAGAAAATCCTCGGCCGAGTAATATGTGACGGAGGTAACAGTGAATATGGCAAAGCAGCCGTTTGGCATCGGTTGAGAGTGGCTTTTTAACAAATTCAATCCGCGAAGTGATATTTGAGCGAAACCCTCTTTGATAGTGGCAGGATGTCCGATTTCTCCCAGCCGGCAGGGATTTTGCCTTCAGGCACGGTGGCAAAGCGCCAGCGGTGCACGATGGTGTCGTAGCCTTTGTTCCTCCCTTCCTTCTTGTTGGTGGATATAATTATATATGTGTACAAGGACTATAATGTAAAATGTAGTATAAATATAGATAGAATAGAGAAAGGGATGGGTGTAGAACCATCCTGAGAAATTCCCCAACATCTCCCGTCTCCTTCTTTCTTCTCTCCTAGCCTTGGTGCTAATCTCCCCCCAAAATCCTACATTAATCACTAAAATCTTCTACATGGTATCAGAGCGGGTTGATCCTGTGTGATCTTGCCGTGATTTGATTTGATTTCTTACCGCTGCTGGAGCGCCATTATGTTGTTTAGGCCGTGTTCTTCTGCATCTCCTCAGACAGGCGACTTGAAGCAGAGCTGAGCAGCCTTGGGTGCGTGTGTACTGCAGCTCGTGTGCATTTCTATTCCCTTTTGTTGCTGCCTGCTATCTGTGCTCGATCTTGTTTTGTTGTTGATCGCTGCTCACAAGCCCCTTGCTAAAGTGCATTACTGTGCCACCAGCAACTTCGGTGTTTCTGTTGGTTGCCCAAGAAATTGCAATCTCTCTCCCTGTGCTTAATTACTTGGCAGCCAACAGGAGGAATCAACTATGGGTGATAATGCAGAAAAGACAGATTCTAGTATTGGCACATTGTGTGAAATTTTTAACAAGATTTTGGAGCAGCAACAAATTAAGACCAGCCCAGATATATTCAAGTTTACGCTTGAGCCAAATCCTGTGAAGCTAGCTGGACCAGGGAATTATATTAGTTGGGCTCGACATGCAAAATTAATTCTGAGCTCACATGGGTATGATAATTTGCTTGTCCATGATGAGAATGAAAAGGAGAAGGGTGATAATGTTAATAAGCAGACTAATGATAGAGTGCTTGTTTGGCTCATGAGTAGCATGGAGCCCTCAGTTAGAGAGCAAATTGAAACAATGAATACAGTTGCAGAGGTGTGGTCAGCTCTAGAGAACTAATTTGCAGGAAAATCAAGCAAGATGCAAGCTACTCGAATCATGCAAGAGTTGACTAATTTGAAACAGGGCTCAAGATCTGTTAATGAGTATGCAGGAGAGATGAAGAAATTATACAGGGATTTGCACTACTATCATCCTTTTGAACCAGTTGATGGGAAGGATCTTGCTATTCATCATAAATGGTTTGAACCATTTGTAGGCAAGCTTTTTCTAGATGGCTTACACCCAGATTTTGACTTTTGTCGACGACTCATTTTTGCTAAGCCTGAGTGGCCATGTTTGGAGGATATTATCTCTAATGTGATGGAGGAGGAAACAAGGCTAGCAAATTCTAAGGAAGAGGGCAAAAGAAATGACCATGAACATGCTGCTCTATCTATGCAAACTCGTCACATCAGTAATTTTCAAAAAGATCAAGATAGAGAGAAATTATTTTGCGATCATTGCAAGATGAGTGGACATATCAAGGAGAAGTGTTTTAGGCTACATGGTTATCCACATGGGTGGCAAAAGGGAAGGCCACAAACAGGGGGAGTTCAAGGCTCAAAGTGGAATCGTGCTAATCACAGTTCATCTACAGGTGCGGTACCAATGGTAGATGTGCATGCTCTTGAGGAGTTTACATCCAGCTCAAACTCTCTGAAGGCTATGCTTCTTCTCAAGGCTCTTCCAAAGCTAGTTCTGGATTTAACGCTACTACTCAAGGTATAGAAAAACATCAAGCCCATATATCCACAACCCAAAGTAAACCTTGGATTATTGACACTGGAGCTACTAACCACATGACAGGAGCCTTTAATATGTTCACTTCCTATACACCATGCTCAGGTATAGACAAGGTGCGTGTAGCTGATGGATCCACAGTTCCAATCACAGGACGTGGATCCATCCGATGCACCAAGACCTTGTCCTTGTCACCGGTTCTGCATGTTCCAAATTTTCCTGTTAATCTTTTGTCTGTTAGCTCTATTACCAAGTCTCTTAATTGTAGAGCTTGGTTTGATCCTACCTACTGTGCTTTTCAGGAGTTACGGACAGGGAGGCTTCTTGGGACTGGGAGCATGCATGATGGACTCTATTATCTTGATGAAGGAAGTGATGAAGTTGCCCTTGCGACTTGCATGTCACCTACTCAAGAACTAATGTTACATCACCGCAGGCTTGGTCATCTATCTTTTGCTGCTTTATCTCGTATATATCCTACACTTTTTGAATCATGTTCTAAGGATTCTCTTGTATGCGATGCATGTGAGTTGGCTAAGCATACAAGGGGTACCTATCCTAGTAGGGGTTTAAGGAGTAATAAACCTTTTGAGATAATACATTCTGATGTTTGGGGACCTTGTGAGGTTCACTCTATTTCTGGTCATAGATGGTTTGTAACCTTTATCGACTGTTTTAGTCGCTATACTTGGCTTTACTTGCTCAAACATAAAAGTGATGTGTTTTCTGTTTTTAAAGACTTATGTGCTCTTATTCGGAAGCAATTTGGGGAAACTGTTAAAACATTACGTTCTGACAATGGTTCTGAGTATGTTAATCAGGAGTTTGAGGAGTTTCTTGCTTCCAATGGCATTTTACATCAAACTACCTGTGTTAACACTCCAGCACAAAATGGTGTTGCAGAACGTAAGAATAGACATTTGCTTGAGGTCGCTCGTTCGCTTATGTTTACAATGAACATTCCAAAGTTTCTTTGGGGGGAAGCAGTAAAAACTGCAACATATTTGATAAATCGTATGCCACTTCGTGTTCTCAATCATAAGACTCCAGCTCAGTGTCTTCTAAAATCAAATGATTTTGTTGTTCCTCCAAAAGTCTTTGGGTGTGTGTGCTTTGTTCATGATTATAGGAATTCTGTTGGTAAACTTGACCCTCGTGCTATCAAGTGTGTTTTTATGGGGTACTCTCCTACTCAAAAGGGGTATAGATGTTGGTGTCCCTTAGAGCGTCGCTTCTTTGTAAGTATGGATGTCACGTTTCGGGAAAATGAATCTTATTATAGCCCAACCAATGAAACTGGAATTACTCTAGCCCCACCTGAAGAGAAACAAGAGGGGGAGAGTAACAATGGAGGCATCCGTATGGGCTCTATTCTTGTTCCTACTTCAGGTGGCTCCTCTGTGTCTAGTGTTCCTAGTCAGGGGGAGCAAACAAATAATGATTGTGGTGAAAATAACAATAATTCTTGTCATGGAGACATGCAAGATGTGATGGGAAATTCATCATCGCCTTCACAAATTATAGAGTCCCCCATGCATGTTGATCCAGGTACCATCTCCAATACTCTCAGTCATGTAGCTCCTGTTAGCACGAACCAACCATCTATCCCTATACCGCAAGAAAATGATCTACCTATTGCCTTGAGAAAACCAACTAGATCCTCAAACATCCCAACACATCTTAAAGATTATGTTGGTTATAAACATAACATTGCCAACTTCATTTCTTACATACATTGTAGCCCCTCCTTCCAGAGTTTTATTTCCTCTCTCGATTCTATATCCATACCCACTAATTGGAAAATGGCTAAGGAAGATCCTAAGTGGAAGGAAGCAATGCTTGAGGAGATGAGAGCCTTGGAGAAGAACAAGACTTGGGAGCTTGTGGATCTACCACCAGGTAAGCAACCTGTAGGTTGTAAGTGGGTTTTCACAATTAAACATACTCCTGACGGTAAGGTGGATAGATATAAAGCACGCCTTGTGGCAAAAGGATATACTCAAACCTATGGAATTGATTATGAGGAGACATTTGCCCCAGTGGCAAAGATGAATTCTATAAGGACACTTATATCTTGTGCCGTGAATCTAGATTGGGAAATATATAAGATGGATGTGAAAAATGCTTTCCTTCATGGTGATCTCCAAGAGGAGGTTTATATGGAAATCCCTCCAGGCTTTGAGACAAATCAGACTATTGGGAAGGTACTCCGCCTACATCGTTCCTTGTATGGATTAAAGCAATCACCTCGGGCTTGGTTTGATAGGTTTCGACAGGCCATGCTTAAAATGGGCTATAGTCAAAGCAATGCAGACCACACGTTGTTCTTTAAGCGTGGCATGAATAAAATCTCTATTCTCATAGTATATATGGATGACATCGTGATCACTGGAGATGATATCGAAGAAATCACTCGCCTGAAGAGTCATCTTGCGAAAGAATTTGAAGTTAAAGATCTTGGGCGATTGAGATATTTTCTTGGCATTGAAGTATCTAGAGGACCTAAAGGTATATTTCTGTCCCAAAGGAAATATGTCCTTGACTTGCTTCATGAAGCGGGTATGCTTGGTTGCCGTCCTGCAGCTACACCAATTGAGCAAAACCATCGTTTAGTCGGTAACACAGGAAGGCCTGTTGATCGTGAATGCTATCAAAGATTGGTTGGTAAGCTCATATACCTATCTCATACTAGACCAGACATTGCATTTGCTGTGAGCGTAGTTAGTCAGTTCATGCACGATCCAAGATCATCGCATATGGATGCTGTGACTAGGATCCTACGCTACTTAAAGGGATGTCCTGGGAGAGGTCTTTTATATACTCCTAATGGAAGTCTTCAAGTTGAGTGCTATACTGATGCTGACTGGGCTGGCTCATTAGATGATAGACGATTAACATCTGGGTATTGCACATTTGTTGGAGGTAATCTAGTCTCATGGCGTAGCAAGAAGCAAACAGTTGTTGCAAGATCCACTTGCGAAGCTGAATTTCGAGCCATGGCACATGGTGTATGTGAAGTATTGTGGTTGCAGATTCTTCTTGCTGAGTTGGGGCTCTTTAAGAATACTCCTTTGATGTTATATTGTGACAATAAAGCAGCTGCATAGACATTGCAAATAATCCCGTGCAACATGATCGGACTAAGCATGTAGAGATTGATCGTCACTTTATCAAAGAGAAGTTGGATAGAGGGATAATATGCATGCCACATGTGAGCTCAACAAGTCAAGTTGCTGATATTCTTACAAAAGGGTTACCTGAGAGATCTTTCTCAGTTTTTTGTAGCAAGATGGGTCTTTACAATGTATATGCCCCATCTTGAGGGGGAGTGTTGGTGGATATAATTATATATGTGTACAAGGATTATAATGTAAAATGTAGTATAATATAGATAGAATAGAGAAAGGGATGGGTGTAGAACCATCCTGAGAAATTCCCCAACATCTCCCATCTCCTTCTTTCTTCTCTCCTAGCCTTGGTGCTAATCTCCCCCCAAAATCCTACATTAATCACTAAAATCTTCTACACTTCTCCCACATGGCCTAGTGCTCCAGGACGAACTTGCTCTTGCCTTTGCAGCAGTTTGCACTCCTGCGGCATGTACAGCGCCACCGCCGCGCGCGTCTGCTTGCATGGGCCATGGAGCCATGGATATATATTCGACGTGGTGGACGTGGACGTGTCGGTGTTGAGGCTGGCCATCGGCTCCCGAGCTGCGTGCATGTGCGTGCGATCTCGTGAGGATGCGGCGCGCCCGACGAGCGTACGTACGTTCGAGCCCGACGGCGACCGAATCGGAGAGAAGAATTAGTTCCTTCCTGGCTTCCGATTCCGATTCGGATCCCAACTCCGATCCCGCCGCGCCACCACCACGCACGCCCATATAACTCGGCCACCTCCCTCCAGGCCAGCCGCCTCGTTCCATCCATCCATCCATCCATCCCCTGATCTAAGCTTGTAATTGCATGCCTCCGTCCAGCGCCATGAATTCTAGGCCCTCCTCATCTACGGAGTACTACGAGTGTCGTCTTTGTCAAGGCAAGAAGAACAATGTCTTCGAGGAGAATCACGCCATGCTTGCCAACAAGGTAGAAGCTGGTGGCGCCTACCGCCACACCCCGAACGCATGGCGCTTCGCCTACCAGCCACCGTCCCTGCAGGTTACCGGCGACCAGCCAGCCACTAGCACTGCACCGCAACCGGAGAAACAAATAACCATCAAGGACGACAACGACGACGACCACCGCATCAACAACGTAAACATCGCCCTCAACTCCTACAACTACAACATGGCCAATGAGAGTATCTTCAACAGTGGCCTCCTGCACCCTAACACTCAAGACTACATTTCGGGTTGCAAGGACCTTTGGTATGGTCCATATGAAGACGATGAGAAGAAGGATTGGCTTTCATCATTTGAGCTATTGGTTGATGAGCTGTGTAAAAATAAATGATTCAACTAAGTAGAAGCTAACTAGTTCAAAGTGTAGCACTTCCCTAGATTGTGATGTAAGTATGTATCCCTCCGTATTTTAATGTATGACGCCGTTGACTTTTCGACCAACGTTTGACCATTCGTTTTATTCAAAAAATTTTGCAAATATGAAAATATTTATGTCCTGCTTAAAGAACATTCGATGATGAATCAAGTCACAATAAAATAAATAATAATTACATAAATTTTTTAAATAAGACGAATGGTCAAACGTTGGATAAAAAGTCAACGGCGTCATACATTAAAATATGGAGGTAGTAACTTATTAATTTCATGTTGTGGTGTGTTTTTTGTGTGTTGTTTATCTTGAGAGATTCTTTTTTATCCTCATGGAGATGTGTTGTTTATCTTGAGATATTCTTTTTTACCCTCATGCCATGAGGGTAAAAAAGAATATATCAAGATACCATGAGTTATCAAACTTCATACTTTTTAGAGTAAGATTATTTTTTTGTATTATTCTACCATGGAGATAACGAATGTCATGAGCTTGCAGCAGTTTAAAACACCTTGTCATTGGCCATGTTGTAGTTTCAAATTTCGTGAGCTATAGTTTTCCTTCTCGCCGATGAAAACACGACGAAGTTGTCCTCGTACGTGATTCTGTAGATCCAGCGTAGGTGGTTGCCATTTGGTTATGTATTTGGAATGGATGATGTTCTGGATGATTAGTCTGTTTTATGCAATATTCATGAAAATTAAAAGACATGTCGATTCGGATATTCCGATTCTTTTCTTATATATATGGAAAGTTTATACACCAAAGAAATATATATTCAATTTCTATTTGAATTCAGATCAGTGGATTCAACGTTTTATTTATAAGGATGTTTCTATATTAAAATTGCCGGTTTTTAAGGCCCTATAGGTGCCGGTTTCAAGCCCGACACCCTTTGGTCGGCACCTATTATCAAAGTCATTGGTTGCACCTATAATATACACCAAGAACTGACACCTATATGGCACTATAGGTGCCGGTTGTGCACCTAGAACCGACACCTATATTGTTATAACCGGCACCTATAATATTATAGGTGCCGGTTCTATGTCAAGAACCGACACCTATATAGCACTGTAGGTGTTGGCTCGGTTAAATAATCGCCACCTTTCATATAGGTGCCGGCCAGTTTTTTTGCACGGCACCACCTATGCTATTTTCGGACCGTTGGCGGGAGTATTTTTAGTGCCGGTTTTTATGAAAAACCAGCATCAATGACCATCCCAACTAAAACTGACACCAATTAACCGTTATAGGTGCCGGTTTTTAGCTAACTAGCACCTTTGTGGCCGACACCTATGGGTGTTTTTGTAATAGTGTAAAGCTCTTGTGCATTTTTTTGCAGGACTTCTCTTCTCCCATACATGCACCCATTGGATCTAAGCTAAGGAGTAAGTTCAGTTTATATAGGTCCCTTAATTTAACATTTTTGAAATTCGTCCCTAAACCGAAACACCAAGTATATATAGCCCATCCCCTAACTCATGATACCGTGTCAACTTTGGTCCCTTGCTAGTATAGTGGCCGGGTTTCGCTAACGTTGCGAGTGGGACCCATGTGGGTCCCACATGTCGGCGGCCAACTCTTCTCCCTCCTATCTTCCTCTCCCTCTTCTCTCAGACCCCCCACATGGAAAGGCACGGAGAGGGCGGTGGCCGCTGCCGGGAGGCTGCACTACCTACATAGTATGGTGATGACCGTCGGAGAGGAGTTGCTCAGCCAGCTTGGGTGATAGGGTAGGCAATGGGGTGGAGCAGTGGATGGGGCTGCCGATGGTTGGAGTACATCGACGAGGGTTCCATCGGTGCTAGAGTACATTGACATGGGTGTTGTCGGTGGTCGGAGTAGGTCAACGAGGGTGTCATCAGTGGTTGGAGTAGGTCAACAAGGGTGCCGCCGGCTGTCAGATCCTCTCTCTAGGGCACAAACATCGACGACGAAGGAGCGCGATATCAAAATTGCAGTGTTAGATCTAGAGGCAATAGAGGTGGGGACTGGCACGAGAGTAGGTCGCTGTGGACCCCCCCTCCGTCGCCCCAAGCTGGCCGCGTGACTCCAGTCTAACTGCCATCACCACGTCACAGCCTCTCACCGGCGGCCGCTGTCCCTCTCCGCCCTCCCACCACGCCTCTTGACGCCGCTCGCTGCGAGCCGCCTTGAAGGAGATAGGAAGAGCGGAAAAGAGGTGGAGAGAGAAGGAAGTAAAAATTTGGTCACTAACATGTGGGGCATGTGTGGGTCCCATGTTGACTCAACTCGTCATGTCAACTGAAAGTTGTCTAAAACTTGGCATAATATTGTTTGATACCTTGAGTAGCACGGTATTGTAAGTTGAGGGATGGATTATACCTGATATTTCGGTTTACGGACAAACTTTAGACTCGACAGTAAATTCCCCACGGGAACAAATCGACCATTCCCATCGCTGCTCGCGGATTCCTAGTTGGCGCGTGCGCGCCGGCAACGCGCACGCGGCCCAACCCTCGTGCGATAGCCCACGATTAACACCGTAATTTTAGCACCATAACTAGTTTTGATTTCTCGGTAATTTGCCGTATCCTAATTTTTTTAAGTAACAGATTGAAAATAGATCTACACGTGAAGTCAAATTTTGAAAACTTTCAATCTAGATTTAAAAACTTTTCAACTCAAAATTTGAATTTTTGAAGTCAAAATTTAAAAACTTTCAACTTCTCATCTCAAATTTGAAAAAATTTCAACTAGGGTTTGAAAGCTTTCAACTCAAGATTTGAAAACTTTCAACTTGAGATTTGGAAACATTCAACTCAAGATTTTGAAAAGTTTCAACTGGGATTTTAAAACTTTCAACTTGGATTTGAAAACTTTCAACTTGAGAGCAACTCGAGATTTTGAAAACTTTCAACTTGGATTTGAAAACTTTCAACTCGGGATTGAAAACTTTCAACTCGAGATTTAAATATTTTCAACTCGAGATTTAAAAACTTTCAACAAAAAAATTGAAAACACTTGCTGCTGGAAGATTAAAAAGTAATCAGGAAAAAAACGCAAAAAAAAAAGGAAAGCGAAAAAAATCACGGAAAAAAGAAAACGAAAAAAAAGAAAATGGCGGTAGGTTAGCGAAAAAAAATCGCGTGCGCGCCGCGTGGGCCGTGTGGGCCAGGAGTGCGCGCGCGAGAATTAGGATTCTCGTGTGTTCTTACCCCAAGTTTCCCAACAAGCTTTTCAAACTACTAATGGTGTGTTTTTTGAAAAAAGTTTCTATATGAAAGTTGCTTAACAAAATCATATTGATCCATTTTTGAAAAAAAATCAACTAATACTTAATTAATCACGCGCTAATGGACTGTTCCGTTTTTCGTGCGCACTGTTCCGGTAGGGAACACCCTGCAGAGAACACACCCGTAGAACAAGTATAATAGAGGGCTATAAGAAGGCTGAATGCTGATGTGGATCAGAGAGGAGAGGAGAGAGATGAGAAGCGGGCTATAAGCTTACAGCCGGCTTAGGCACAAGAATCAAGAAAATATGTGAGACAGACATGTGGACCATATATTTATAATGAAGAGCTAACCACTATACGAGTGAGCTGAGAGATAGTCTATAAAGATCTATACAGTAAGCAGCTGACTGTATTATTAGCCTTGCTCTTAGGCTGTGTTTGTAAGAGCAAGTTCCCAACGCTCCCTTCTTGTTTTTCACGCGCACACTTTTCAAACGGCTAAACGGTGCGTTTTTTTGAAAAAAGTTTCTATACGAAAGTTTAAAAAATCATATTGATCCATTTTTGAAAAAAAATAGCTAATACTTAATTAATTACACGCTAATGGACTCTTCCGTTTTCCGTGTACACTTTGCATGTTCCAATCCTCCCCTAGAGAACACAGCCTTAGCGTGACTGCATTATTCAGAGTTGTTATATTATGAGTTTTATAAAGACTAGGAAGTAGCCCGTGTATTTGCGCGGATATGTATCGTAAGTTGTGTTTGAGAAACTAATAAGGAATGAATATGAAACTGATAACACTTGCTAAGCTTCAAAAGTACTACTCCACAAATTTTCTTCGTCAACGTTGCTTGGTAATTTTTTTTCAAGCCATTTTTTAACTTCAAACTATATAATATTGAATTCATTCCTATAAGAAATTAATTGTAATCTTTTTCATTATGTACAAAGAGGGTTAACTTAGTTTTTTTTAAAAGACATGTCTAACTCTAAATTCAAAATAAGGTTTTTTTTCCATTTTAAGTTGATAAAATATTATTATTGATAATAAATATTTTTTATTTGTACCATTAAGCTACTTCTCCTTCTAGTTGGTTAATGATGTCTATTACATATGAGTAAATAAAGACAATAGATATATAAATCCTAGAGATTGTTTCTTTAAAATACCTAGTCAAGATGAGTCCTAAAATTTGAATTTAACATTAACAAATATAACTTTTAAACCAACTACACACTGCTACCTTAGTGTAGCTTATATATCACAAATACTATGTGAAGAAACTCATAACTGCTATAGTCCTACCTTTCTTCTCCAACGTGAGCCCCTTTGTATTTGACCATGGTTTAGTTTCCCTGCTTGCTTGCTTCTGCGGTTGTTATTAGCAACTTGTCTACCGTGCTTTTCATTTGTTTCATCTTATTTCTCCTGTTACCTCACCCTCACACATAGTCTCGCCCTTAGACACTATAATAGTCTTATGCGACAAACTTTCACATTTTGAATAATGTAATTCATGAATTTCTATGTTCATCTAAAGTGTAAAATGATCATCTTTATAGAAATTAAACGGTCAACTAACGGTCAACTGACGGGAGGGGTATGAAAGGGATCAAAATTAAATTTTGGGATATACAAAGAAGTAAGCAAATTAAATTTAGGGGCATAGAAAGGATTAGCTAAAATTTCAGGATTATAGAAGGGATTTTCTAGGAAATCAAAGAGCAATTGCTCACAGGCGAGAGAAGATTATATATATTTAAGGTCAGCGAAGCTAACCAAGCAGGTCTCCTTCCAACCAAAGATTAATCAATTTGAAAAGCGCATACAAGCTAGGTGCTAATGCTGGTGTTTGAGTCTCGTGAAAAATATGAGTAGAGATGAGATTTCCCCAACAATGCAACCAGCCATGTCAGCTATGGTGACAAGGAAATAGATTTACTGTTAGAGAAAAAGAGGAACTCTAGGTGATTTTGTGAACAACGTACACTACTACGAAAAGCATTTTTCCGTACGGTCAAAATGATTTTCCTATGCGGAGGATTTGCCCGTCTATACCCAAGCGTATGGAAAAATCAATATTTTTGCGTGTGGCCGTCCCAACCGCACGGGATAATCATTTTCCCGTGCGTTCGGGTTAAGTGGACCGCACGGGATAATCGATTATCCTGTACGGTCAAATTATACCGCCCACACGGAAAAAAAAACAAAAATACAAAAAAAAATACGAAAATCGCCGCCCGCCCGCACGCAACCGGCCGCTGCGGCGAGTCTTTCCTCGCCACCGGCAGGTCGGCGGCTAGGCCATCGCCGCCGTGGTGCGCGACGTCGTCGATGACCTGCAGCTAGTCCTGCCCCACGCGCGCCGCAGCCACGCATTCCCGCTCCAGCCGCTAGTCGCTGCTGCAACTGCCGTCTCCTCCTCCTCCTCCTCCTCCTCCCTCACGTCCGGTGCGACGTCAACTTCGGGCATGAGCAACATCGTGGACACCGCCGCTACCACGGGGTGACCGTTCGCCGCCATCGCCGCCAACATCTTCCCTGCAACCGCCGCCAACTCAGCCTACAGTCGCGCCAGCCGCCACCGCCGCCATATCCGGGCGGGGGACGGCTGCCGCCGCCGGATCCGGGAGGGGGACAGCCACCCCTCGCCGTCGCCACGCCCGGTCGCCTGGTCGCCGCATCGTTCCGCCCACCCGGTTGCTGCTTTGCCGCTCGCCGCCACGCCCGCTCGCCGCCTCGCCTCGTCGCCAGCCGGCTGCGCGCCTCCTGAGGAGAGGAGAGGAGAAGAGAAAATGAGAGAGAGAGAGGAGTGAAAGTGAGACATAGAGAGGAGGAAAGTGAGAGAGAGAGCAGTGAAAATAAAAAGGAAGGGAGAGAAGGTGTGAAAATTTTGAAATGAGTCAAAGGGAGATGTGTGAAAATTTTAAAGTGAGTAAGAGGGAGAGGAGGTGTGAAAATTTTGAAGTGAGTAACAAGGAGATGTATTTTCGCGTGCGTTCTACTTAATATGCCTGCACGCAAAAATCGATTTTTCCGTTTGGTGCTCTTAAGTCGACCGCACGGGATAATGAGGATTATCCCATGCGGTCGGATTAAGACGCCCGCACGGGAAAATGTGTTTTCTCGTGCGAGGGACAACCCGGTGCCGATCCCCCTATTTTTTCGTGCGGTTCCACTTATGGACTACATAGAAAAAGTGGGCGGCGTCCAGAAAAATATATCATGTAGTAGTGGTAATTAATCCAACCGTTGCGCTGCTATGGACGTATACGATTGAACAAAGACAAACTTTGACGTTGTATCTCTGGTTTGTTTTAGATTTAATCAAAATCTAAACCTATCTTACTATCTTACTATATAAAGTTATAACCCACTAATTCTAAAACACAACATATATATAAACATGCCACTTATCATCCACTAGCAATAATTACATATAAACTTATACAAGCATGCAACATCATCTATAATTCATTGAATTCTACAAATCAATATCCAATCATCTTCCTTCACATTCTTTTTCACAATATTTTTAACATATATATCCATCATTTTTATAATACTTAACATATATTCATCTATATAATCAAAGTGCGGGACATCATATTTCATCTACAATTTCATACAAAGTCTACTAAATTATTTCTCTCTTAACATAGTTTGACAAATCAGTTTTATTTGTTGTTAATAACTAATATACTTTTTTACTTTTAGCTTGATTATTAAAAAAATAGAAGTTACTTAGTAATTTCCGCAATAAAGCGCTGGGAATCACCTACTAGTTTATAATATTGGACCCACCGAATTAAGTAAAAATCAAGGGATAGATTTTATTCGCGCCACATGACAACTTGAGAGAATTTTTTAGGAAGCCACATGGCAGCTTGAGAGCGTTTTAAGGAAGCTTAGTGAACTTTTAGTATATAATAGATAGATAGATTATTGTCATCCTTATAAAAATTCTAAAATAATATATGTTTTGTTTAATTTCGGCAAATAGCTCATACTTATGTGTCATTTTTTGTTCTTAAAAAGTTATATTTATTTTTTTCTTTCAAACTATAAATATCATACCTTCTGTACTTTCTTATTATATTTCTTATTTTATAAGATGTTTGTTAAGTACTTTTTTAATTAGTCAATGTATATTATTTATGTCATGTTTACCATACACAAAAGTTAAGAACTTTTTTCATGGAGTTAGTTTATATCCCATTGAATTTCTACCGATACTTAGAAGGACCACTTGATGGGTTATTAATTTCTAAATTAATATGTAATAATATATTTCTTTAACTGAAAAAACACAAAATTCCCTTGGCTAGCTCTCATGAGTATAACCTCAGGATTGGATCGATTGGCGGCACCTTACGTATTCCTATTGGACCTACTGGCATTCTTCCACAATTCATATTCTCCTTTAGAATACAACAATTTTGCATAATATAAAATAATTGGTGAAGGCCATTTAGTTTTCTATTTAACCTATGACATATCGATATTTTCTTATTATCCCTAAGGATCAGAATTCATAATATTTTGATATGAAACATATTCTAATTTTTTTTCATATGAAAGAACTAGTATAATTTTCTATAGATTAATAAGTGGTGTATAGAAGGTAGAGAATCTAATTTCTTTTCAAATATATTCAGTATTGGACTCATTTTGTTTCTTGCATTCTCTCAAACATGGAGAAGTGGATAAAAGTTCTCACTATATGTTTGTGATTTATTAGATGTGATCATTCCAAGTTATTAGTAATTTTCTAGACATATTCTCAAGCAATTCAAAAGGAAGCAGAAGGGCTATTTATTTTTTTTTCGTTTTGATATTCTTTTGTTGACTTTAGTTGGGAACTTGATGGGAATTTGTTGTTATTGTTAAAGTGTTGCAAATGAAATAGTGCAAAAGGGAAAAGAGTATTTGGAATATGCAACATGGAATCTTCCAGAAATGCACGCTCTCAAAGATTTTTATTCCTTTTGTTTTCACATGACTCTAATTTTCTAGCAATTTAGAAGTGTCCATGGTAACTTAGACTTCGGATTCGACAGAGATATATATAAGGATAAGCACCGACGAGTTTGCAACAACCTACCACCACTACAACTTCCGTGTCCTCTCCCCGACCACGCTAGTCGCTGAGATCTTCTTCACGGAGGTCGATGCCGGCATCCAGGACGAGCGTGGCTTGCGCGTGTGCTGCCCCATCTTACTTGATAACGATGAGTTTGGCATTTGCCATGGTTAATTATGCGCTTTTGTACCCTAACACTAAAGATTACGTTGCGGGTTACAAGAACATTTGGACTCCCTTGAATGGGGTATTGTATTGTCCATATGGAGATGAGGGGGATGATTTCGACTGATCGATGAATTTCAGTTCCTCGGTTTGTATTAATTATTATTCAAGAGTATGCCTAGCTTTGAATGGGGCTGGGTGTAGCATTTCTATGTAATTTGCAAGTTAATTTGCCACTGTAGCGTTGTAGTGTGTTTGACGTGTTTTGTTTTATCTTTAAAGAGGTTATTCATGTCTTGGTTGGGATTTGTGAGATAATTGATTGATTATTCGAGAAACGCCCACGTATCTTCTGGCTAGCTCCACAAGGCGGTGAGAACGACCTGGTTTCAAGGCCCCACCCTTCTAATTATTTGATATTAGATTCTTTCCTAATATTCGCATATTTAAAATAAAATAGATTAGACCATCCACCATTCTAATTATTTGATATTAGATTCTTCTCTAATATTTGCATATTTTTTTATTGATTATTCTCCTCTAAAAAGAAAATAAAATAGATTAGACCGTACAAACTTTTTGTTAAGTTGCTGAACAAGGACAAGAATTTCTGAATACACAAATACCACCTTGAAGGAAAAAAAAATACTGTATATAGCAATATGAAAACAAACATGGCCAACTTGGCACAAAGCCGAATTCTACTTTGTTAGAAAAAAATAAAAAAAAAAGAGACGACTCGACTGGGATCAAACCAAGAACCTCTGGTTCCGTAGACCAGCGCCTTGTCCATTGGGCCATGGAGTCATGTTTTGCTCTAAGAATTTCCAAATTTGTATAAAATGTGAGGCATAATTTACTTCCATTTCGTTTTTTTTTTCGCGAAGAAGACGCAACTTACTTGGATAGCAACTTATCCTCCCATATAACACACAGATAGCAAGTTGCTCGACCATAAAAAAAAGAAAAAAAAAAGAACCATGCACAGGTCACCGTAGTTAAAGTTCAAGTTATAAACTAGTTACAGTGCTCTTACACTATATTTACACCAATTATATAGTAGTTATAGATCACTTACAATGTAGTTAATACTAGTTATAAGCTGTGAGGTTCCCAACCTCACTCCCTCGTTTTACATGCACGCTTTTTAAACTACTAAACAATGTGTTTTTTTTAAAAAAAATTCTATTGAAAAATTGCTTAAAAAATCATAATTCATTTTTCAAGTTAGTTTTAGTTAATACTTAATTAATTATGCGATAATAAGCTATTCCGTTTTCCGTGCCAGAGGGATAGACTTTCAATCGGCACAAATGAACACAGCTATAGGATAGTTGCGGGGCACTTGTAGGCTGTGTTCGCAGGAGGCAGATCCCAACCCAAACACCGCGCACGGAAAACGGAACGATCCATTAGCACGTGATTAATTATGTATTTGCTATTTTTTTAAAAAAAATAGATTAATTTGATTTTTTTAAGCAACTTTCGTATCGAAACTTTTTGTAAAAAACACACCGTTTAAACAGTTTAAAAAGTGTGCGCGCGAAAAACGAGGGAGAGGGGTTCGAAAAGTGGACATCCGAACACAGCCGTAGTGCAGTTACAGACCAATTACACAACAGTTACATACCACTTTTTTATGTAGTTACATATCATTTAAATGGTAGTTACAGACCACTTACAGTGTAGTTGCACGGTTCACGGTTGGAATTAGAATTGCAGTAGTCAACACCAGATTCATCAGATGACGAAATCTTATTTGGAGTGTGAGGCATTTTTGCTTTGCAAAAAGCTGGCATCTGACATATAAAAGACATACTAAAGCTATCTGAAATTTCTAAATGGTTGCTTGAACGAGAAGGCGGGAGCTATATATCAGTATATCACCATAACATATATGCAATGCACATATTGTGAAGCGGGTTCGCAAAAAACGAAAGATCAGCAGGAGCCACAAATCTGTCGCAAGACGAATAGCAATTCCGTTAATCCTATGGGACTATAAATAACCAAAAAATAGGACATGGCCTCTTTGATATATAGTTCCATACAAAAAGAAAAGAAATTTACAAATAGGTCATACTTCTTGCTATTTTTCTATGAAAGTGAAGCATATTAATACATTTATAGTTTCCTTCTTTTTTTCCTATGAATTAAAGAGACTTGTAAGAAACATTTCATATGAATTTGAATCCTATGAAACCTTTTGCCAATCCTTTGAATCAAAGGGGCCCGTAAAGTTACGGACTTTTGCAAAGTGAGCATGCGATGAAACCTACCAACCAGTATTAGTTTGCCTTATCATATACATGCATATTGCCAGCTTAACAAATACTAGTAATTTGTGTACGTGCAATGCACGTTTCCCACATTAGCTACAGTAATCGTATAAAAAGGACTCGACGTCTTCACCAACAATACTTCAAACATACTCGTCATGGCCATCAATTGAAAATAGCATTTACATGATCACCAATGAGGTGTATACAACTAGCTCCTTCCATGTGTCCAGTAGAAGTTCATGTGCTCTGCAAAACACGAAGTTTAAATCTATTTCACTTGCACGAAATGGTCATCACATATAATTCCAAAACAAAAATCATCCATAGTTGCCTTAGTGGAAGTAAAATGTAGATAGCAAGCGTAGATATTCAAGAAACACTAACATTTGTTAAAACACCTCTATATTTTCCTTGGCCACAATATTAATCTAAAGAGGACATATTGCTAAACTATTGTCACGCCCGGAGTTTTCCCTTTCCTTAGATTCTAAATCACTAATAAATGGCCTCAAGAATTTGCTTTGGTTAACCAGGAGAAAACCCTAGCTAATAATACATTTAATAATTGGAATTGTCAGGGATAATTTTTTTTTCGAATTCTCTTTGCTCCGAAAATCACTAACAGGACTTAGGTCACCGGAGATTAAATATCAGATCACCGGAGGCAATGTTGCTAAGTTAAAAGTGTCAAGCTAATAGTTTTCTTCCTTTGCCTTTGGTCATGAATTGTGCCCAATTCACTCCCCTCTCAGTCCACGATTTTGTTTTGCATGACGAACTGTATCCATGTCAGTTCGCAGGACCGTTTCCGTTCTTTTCCTGAAACGGCACTGCATTGTTTTTCCTTTTTGGGAAAGTCCTAGTCTCCCATCAGTGGCCTACCTCTATAGACCCATGGCATATAACACCATTTAATGGTATCTAATAATAAAAGCACAGCACTTACATTACTAAATACTACTCTACATCTTTGCAAATGACACAGAGCAATCATATAAATGAACATTAAACCAACACCGTTGCATATTTCAAGTAAGCTAGCTACATAATTATTACAAGATAAATATGAACTAATTAACGTCGGCAGCTGAATAATAATATGAGTGAAGTATAAGACCGAAACTATATAAAGAAGAATATTTCATTAATGAGTGTCTTACAAAAGAAGGAAAAGCTACTAGAGACATACCCAAAATCTCCTAAAGACTTGAAGAACTAAAGAAACTATTCTATCCTACTCCACTAGCACTAGAACAATGTAAATAAACTAGAGAGCTTCTTGGATTTGATCCTTCTTGGTGCACTTTGGAATGGAGAGAGTGAGGTCCTTAAATAGGCTGCCAATGATGGTTGTGGCGATAGAAAATTGTCGGAAATAGATTATTCTTAAACAAATATGCATGCAAGCATTCCTAATTCTCCTTTATTCTGGGTATATTGACAGTCAAAATTTGTCTATAACGACCGTCAACAGCGCCTCAGATTGATGGGCGCACGACAAAGTGGGGGTGCGGGAGAGGCGTCTCGCCTCGCCTATGGACGCACTCATGCTGGAGCCATACGACGCAAGGGATCGAGGCAACAACATGTCAATTGGCTATTGGTGCAAAGTAGGAGGATGCAGATAAGTTCTGAGGCTAGGAGACGGCGCGGGACGCGTGGCTGTTCCCGGTTGGGCAGCACAACATGGACAAGGGATTGCGCCTAGGATCTTCTGTGACGGCGTGTGGCGGTGCTCAGGAATCAGTGTGGCTATTGATGTGGCTATGTTCCAAGGGTTGTTTAGAGATTTCCAGAGGGGGTGTTCAATCAACTTAGCCTATAAATAGTGCACCAAACCTTGGGTTTGAGGTGTCCCTTGTGTGAGAGCCATTTGGGCCTCATTGTGTGAGAGTTTAAATTCAAACTAATTAAGTTAAGGTGCATCTTTGAGTGTTTATGTTCCACTCTTTTGTAATTGAGATGAATTGAAGTTCTTTTGTGCAATTTACTTTCTCGTAATTTAAAGTCTTGCATGGGTATGAAATCCTCTCCTTCTAATATTCTGACATTTTTGCAACCTTCAAGTATTTGCTGTGGCATGTACCAACAAAACATTTTTCACTTGATGTCTTTCATCTTAAGCATAAGTGGGGACCGACCTAGTGGAGGTCATGTGTATACAACTATAAAAAGTCGAGAGTATGTGCATTATGTATTTACTATTTAGGCTATTGTTGGTTTTGAATTAACTCTTTTTTCACACAAAACATTTATATTAGATGAATCAATCCACATGTAAGATTATGTTGTTTTGTGTATTCGTAGAGTATTAGAATTTACATGCAATTTAGTTTCTAATATATCAACCTATCGTACTTTATGTTTTTTATTGATTTTAAAAATCTGTGGGCTATAAAATAGAGATATGCTCACGAGTCTTGCATCATCAACATCGAGTTCGTCGATGACAATAGTTGAGGATAATAAGCTAGGCAGCATTACATCCTTTTGTCACTGTGGATGCTCGAGTTTTCTGATGACATTGAAGATGCACCTCTTCGAAACAATTAAAAAACAACATTTTATCCATTTATATTATCCACTCAGTACATGTACAATCACTGCATATGATTGTCCTTGGTCTTAAAATTAATTCACTCTTTTAGGTATATATGTTAATATTGATATAACTAATGTGTTTGTGGTGGAGATTACCATGCTAAGTGGCACATACCTGAAGGTGATCTCAGGGACTTGATTCTAGTTGGGACTTGATTCTAGTTGGAAATATCCTATCCTAGAAAGACCTTATTCAATATTGAGAATCTATGTCTTCAGTTAGATGCTAATCTACAACGCGAGAAGTGACATCTTCAATACAAGATATTAATGTAGGTCTTAAAAGTGATTGAAGATCATAACCATATGCGTCTTCAGATTGCATTGACAAAATATTCGAGGAGAATTTCTAACTAGCTAGCTACATAAAAAAATATATATTATTTTCCACAAAAGAATAATTTGTTAGTATAATCCTTACTATAGTTTGTGAGTTAGTCTAGAGGGTTAGGTGGTAAGCTAGCAGTATTTTTTTTCTTTAACTATAAAAGATTTTCTTCCCTTAGTTAGCAGATTTTTCTTCCCTTAGTTAGCAGCCTAATAGGTTCCCTTGGCTACTATGTTTCCTTAAACTATATACCTTTATGTATACACAAGGAATGAACCACTAAGGTGTGTTTGTTTATCTGCACTAGTCTAGCATAGCCTGTATGGATCATCCTGGCTTACCATGTCATGGATAAGTGTATACAATTGATGTTGTTTGGCTGGTTAGATCAGTTGATCTTGGATGCAATGGTATAGTGGTTGGATGAATGCACATGAGGGAAAATCTTGTTTGGTTGGTGGCATATATTAGAGTTTGGTTACCTCGGGTTAACTTACCCTTTCAACTAATGGGTAAAAAATTTATAAGTCCAGCTAATTTAAATTACATTAATTAGAAATATTAAAACTGAACAAAATTGTTACACCCAGCAACAAGAAGAAGTGCATTGTTAGTCCTACATAAATTAATCACGTTGGCTGTCACCTATCCGTGTTTTTCCTTCGCTAGGCCGAACCCTAGCTCCGTCGCCATGTCGATCTGCCTCTCCATGCGTTTCCTCCTCCAATTGATTACAAAAATCGATTCTCCACTCATCCCTCATCATTTTCCCATGATTTTCCCCTACAATTCGGCTTGGGCGGATTTAATCTCCATTTAACTGTCGTCGATGATGGCCGGCCAGCAAGCTTCCTCAACCGTTTTCATCCCGAGTTTTGTTCGCTCCAATTTTGGAAAAATGGAAAGAGAAGATGGAGTAGATCAAAAGCCCTAAACCAATTTTAGGAGATCGAAAAAGATTTGGCCAGATTTGATGGGGGAGAATCAGCTCAAACATCATATGTGCATGGCACCATCTCATGGAGGTAGAATATGGAGACCCACGGCTCCACCTGCAGGTTGGGCCAAAGAAAGGATTAAAAAACATCTTACCCGTTGCAACGCACGGACATTTTTTCTAGTATAAGTATTCGTTATGGTATTCACTCTTCTTATTTAAGTAAGATATATTCTCATCGTTGTGGGTTCATCGCGCTGCTTCGGTAGAGTACATTAATCTTAACTTTGTACTGAGATTAAGGTAGTAATTAATAGCATAGATGTGGTGTCTAGGCTAAAGATTACCATTGTTTTTTGTGTGCCCCACGGGTTGTAGAGGTAGATGACTGGTGCTGATAGCCATGTCCATCCTTCGTAATCCTCCACGTTCGAGTACATCATAAAGTTGTAGGCCAGAGTCTCCTTGGCAGATCAGGGGTAAGCCGGTGCCCGAAGCAATTGATAGAATTTTACTTTAACTTAAACTAAGATAAGTAAGCCATTGGAATTCCTCTCATATCGTCACCAACCATTTATCTTGTGTCCTTGGGCAATTTAGATAGAAAACTAGTTCACACACGTTCCCTGCGGATATGATACCCTGGAATACTCTTGGGTGAAAGCTACAACGGTATCTGTGTGATTGCAGAGAGCTTCACCTTTGGAATGTGGCATTGATTTCTACCTTAGTGTGTGTTTGAGAGTGAGGAGTGGAGGCCTATTTATGGTGTGGAAGTGACTTGAGAGAGTGGAGATGCTAAGGGAATATTCTCCCTCCAGCTCTTCTCAAACCTCCACCTATCCACAACCAACATTACATGGCGGTTTCCTACCTTGGGACTTATGCCACTTACTTCAGAAGATCAGTAATCGTCGCCACGTGGAAGCTGAGGACGAGGGGAGCCAGCCAGGGTTCAGCCGATCCTGTTCGCGCCGTTTTCTGTCAGGGTCACTGCTTGGTGCGTCCTCAAGTTTAGGCTGTTCTCCTTGTGTGGGCCCTTTAATTCGTTTACTCTCCTCTGATTGGTTGGAGTTGTGCTTTCTTACTAGTGTTTTCTCTCAATTGGCACAAGTAATCACCTGCATACTATTGACGGTCGTTATAGACCAATTTCGATCGTCAATATGTCCAAAAATAATAGAGAACTAGCAATGCTTTAATTTAGAGATAAGGTGAAATGGGTTAAAATCATCCATTGGCTAGAGCTCTATCTCTTCATAGCTTCACGTGATCCATCCTTGAAAGAGAACACTTGTGTGCATTTAGTTTAGAGATCAGGTGAAATGGGTTAAAATCATCCGTATTTTTTAATGGGATAGTTTTACTGTTTGGCATTAAGAATGGATTGGTTCCATTTTTTCGAGGGAGAGAGAGGAGGTGGGTTGAATTGGACCCTTAGATTTTGAGGTGTGAAGCTAACACGAATATAAGGGGAATATTCCCCTTTGGAGATCAACCCATCTCACATATCCTCAAACTAAACACTTTAGAAATGGGTTCGACCTAACCCATCCGATGAAAAAAACGCATGCTTGTTTCTGAATGGGATAAAGGTGAGTTACAAAGAACCATTGAGCTAGAATATTTCCTCATTTATCATGAACACGCTTATCAAACTGCTAAATTGAGTTTTTCGTGAAAAATAATATATATATATATATATATATATATATATATATATATATATATATATATAGAAATTTCCTTTTAGAGTAAAACACACGGCTGGTCCTTAAAGTTGAAGCAAGGTTTCACTTAGATCCATGATCTAGGAAAATCGTCATTCGAGTCCGCGATCTTGTTTAAGTGAATCATTTAGGTCCAAAGCACCTCTGAACCAGGTTGACTGGCTTACGTGGCCGTCCACGGAGGCAGCATATTTGCATTTTAGCCCCCCCACATCTTGGCTCCCCCATTTCCGATCCAACCATTCTCCCCAAAATCCTCCTCCTGTGTGATTTCTAGGGTTAGCGATTGCAGCGTCGATTGGGGTGGCAGTGGAGACGTGGCGGCGGCCCCGAGGACGACAACGATGAGGAGGAGGGAGGTGCGTACGGCGGCAACAGCACGGGAGAACAAGTGCTCGTCGTCCTCATGGTGTCGTCGGCGGCCACGTAGGCCTCCACCTCCACGGTGGTGTCCGGCTCAGTCCCCATGGGGCTGGCGGCTAAGAACCCGAAGCTGATGCATGAGGGCGCGCAGGACCTCAACCTGGCGTTCCCGCGTCACCACGGCCATGCCCTGCAGTCGCCGGAGTTCACGGCATTCCTGAGCTTGAAGAGCAACGCCATGTGCAACCCCGGAGGCAACCTGGCGGCGGCGAACGGCGCCGATGGCAGGGGCAGCATGGGCGCGTTTTCTCGGTGATGGAGTTGCTGAGGAGCATCGGTTACTACGTTCCTCTGCCTCAGATGGGGCCGCTAGGGATGCCGACGGAGTATGCAGCTGTGGGGTTCCATCTTGGCGAGTCCCGCATGCCGCCACCGCCATAGCAGCATCAGCAACAAGCTCAGACTGAGCTCGGTTTCTCCCAGGACATGCACGGCGGGTGCAGGCGGCAGCGTGGGCGCGTGTTCTCGGTGATGGAGTTGCTGAGGAGCATCGGTTACTACGTTCCTTTGCCTCAGCTGGGGCCGCTATGGATGCCGGCGGAGTATGCAGCTGTGGGGTTCCATCTTGGCGAGTCCCGCATGCCGCCACCGCCATAGCAGCATCAGCAACAAGCTCAGACTGAGCTCGGTTTCTCCCAGGACACGCACGGCGGGTGCAGGCGGCAGCTCCAGGGTATTCAGCGCGTGCAGCGCTGGCTTGCAAGAGAGCGCGGCGGGGCAGGTTGTTGTTCCTGTTCGAGGACCTAAAGTGGCGAGCGCCACAGCTAGCGACGCAAACAGCAGTGGCGATCATCAGTACAACCACGGCAAGAACCAAGGTGGCGGAGGCGGCGTCATCGGTGGCCATGAGACCCAAGGGTTCTGGAATAGCAGCATGCTCGGCAACGGAAGCAGCAATGGCGGCGGCGATTCTTGGTAAGGTGCTGTGAGCTGCTTGCCCGCCGCCGCCATGCATGGCTCATGCATGCACGCGTGGTGGTCAGCAGCTAGCAGCATGTGGAGATAGAGAAATCAGATAGAGACAAGGGGGAGCCAAGATGGGGGGGGGCTAAAATGCAAATATGCTGCCACCGTGGATGGCCACGTAAGCCAGTCAACCCGGTCAGAGGTGCTTTGGACCTAAATGATTTACTTAAACAAGATCGCGGACCTAAATGACGATTTACCTAGATCATGGACCTAAGTGACACCTCGCTCCAACTTTAAGGACTGGCCGTGTACTTTACTCTCTTTTTTTAAAAATCAAATAAATTTATTTTAAAATATATAATTGTTAGTAATACTTAATTAATCATATGCTGATGATCATTCTCGTTTTACGTCAAACAAATTAGCTCACTGATTCAGCCGCTTCGACGAAGCCTAAGGCCATCCCAATCCGATGTCAATGCGGTGAGGCCCACGTTCCCCTTTTCAATCTAGCTTGTTTTAGCTTGCGAGCCAGTGTTCCTTCATCTCTTCCACCTTGTCTTCCTCCTCTTAGGCGAACACGGATAGGGGCATGGAATGAGACGGTAATGGACACGACGAGAGGAGTGTGCTGGCCAGCGAGAGCAACAAGAGAAGTGCATTGTATGATGACGCCGGGGGATAGCGGCGCATTGGGTGACGATTGGGGGGGGGGGGGGGGGGGGGGGGGGAGGGAAGTGAGCCCAACAAGCATGACGACATGAGTCGTGGAGCACGTGTTGTCATTCCTAGTATGCTTTGACTCCATCATCACCGTTGCTCGGTTTACGTAGCCATGCTCTGCTGTGCACCATCGCTCCCGATGAGTGGAGTGCAAAGGTGCCAGGGCTGCCGTGCAAGCTGCAGAGGAGCCGATGGGGGCACAATGGCAGGGGTTGACAATGACAATGCCACGATGCGAACTGATTGTCGCTGGTCTTCTGGAGATAAGATGGGATTGAAGAGTATGGGACTAGAGTTTGGAGTTAACTTCAGAGTGTTTTGTTTTTTTTTTTTTTTTTGCCTATTGGAGAATTGGGTTGGGTGCCTGGGCCGTCAAGTGGGTTGTTGGCCTAATGAGTGTTGTGCTTCTTTTGATTGCGCTTGGCTCATTGAGCTTGCGAGCCAGCTCGAGCTGACTCGTTATGGAATACTGGCCGAAATGATAGTTGTCTCATTAAAGAAAACGCAATGACACAAAGCATCCTCTAACGACGCGTTGTTGTGGCATCGTGCTCGTTGGGCCACCACCCTGATCTGCGCCACCGAGCTCGTCTTCAACACGCTCCACGTCGCCGGATGGAGGTCTGATACCACTTGTTGGCAAAGGCAGCATATCGAACATCTTGAGATAGTACTGTATCAAATCCAGCAATAACAGAGCAAATGGATAAAAAACAGAGGAGAACTGAGCAACTCTCGAACTGAAAGTTTTTGGGCGCAAATTTTCTCTCTATTGAAATCAACTTCTATATAAGCCGCACAGATTTCCAAGGATCAATGGATCATACCAATGCCATCCCTGGCAGACATGCAGTTGCTGCTGCTTGTGATTCACCTTCCGCACGTTAATGTGAATTCAAATGGGCACAACCGCCCACCGCAGCCGGTGGTGGAGCTTTTTGCATATATGCAGTCATAGTCAATGTTCTTCAGCTTGGATTGCAGACCTTGTTTAGTTTCCAAAAATTCACATGCATAGAGCATTAAATATAGATGAAAGTAAAAACTAATTACACAGTTTACATGTAAATCACGAGACGAATCTTTTGAGCCTAATTAATCCATGATTAGCCATAATTACTACAGTAGCCCACATGTACTAATGATGGATTAATTAGGCTTAATAAATTTGTCTCGCGGTTTCCAGGCGAGCTATAAAATTAGTTTTTTCATTCGTGTCCAAAAACCCCTTCCGACATCCGGTCAAATGTCCAAATGTGACACGCAAAAATTTTCTTTTCGTAAACTAAACACACCCTTGATTAAAAACAAAAGTCAACTAAAAAACTATCAGGGATTTGACAACATAAAGATATACACAAAGTAATGGAGAGGGTATGTTTATCCAAGCTCTATTGATGTCCACTATATTTTAACTGAGTGGATGGCCCAGGTTGACCTGTAAATAATTTTTTTTGGGGGGGAGACTTATAAGCTAATGGCATATGTTTGTCTTGCTTTTATGCAAGTGCTAGATATATATACATATCTAAGCTCCATGATTAGAGGATATATCCATATATTATATGTATTAAGAAAGGTCAACACCAAGTTGGAATCACATAGCTAATATATAGTATGCAAACGCCATAGTAAAAGGAAGATGGCTGAGGATAAACATGACATGTAAAGTACCATGATCAACCAGCATATATATACTAGATTAATTCTGGCCTACAAAATTTGAATTGAACAAGTAATGAAACATATATCAACAAACAAAATATATTATCAATGTTTATCGAATCAGCAAATTAGTAATGCAGGTCGTTTATCGAATCAGTTCCTTAAGTACGAGGATTGCGTTCTATATGGTATTTCTTTTGCAATGCCAATTCAATATCAACTTTGCCTGTTAAATAGGTTTCTCGCTTAGGTATCTGACTGTGTAGCGTAGTTCGCCGATTCCCGGGGCCGGCACGGCACAACCGGATCCCCATCCTTAGCCAAAGTCCGTACTTGACCCCGTTCCTGATCCCCAATGCCAGGGTTGAATAGTAGCCAGCCATGAGATCTATACTTTATCCATTGGTCAAGTAGCATAATTGTTTACCTGGTCTTTCTTCCTCCGGCTTAACACCGGCGGTCTGTTCAGGGTTCCAAACTCATAGTGGCAACTAAACACTTGTTGGTTTTTCCATCATCCAATCCACAACAAATCGAATGAAACTGTTATTGGGATAGGTGAATTCTTTAAGATCCAGCCCCCAAAGGAACCGGACATGAGAATTTTTCGACTGTGCTTCAACTATATCAACTGTACTTGAACTGTTGGATAATCATAGTCGACGATAGCTGATACGCTCAACATCGGCCTAAAAGATGTCGCCGGGGATCGGTTGAAGCTGCGAATGCAAGTTTGAAATATTGCCCTGCTCTTTCTTTTTCGGCACAAAGAGCGCTGTTCACGTTTTATACAATGTAATACGTGATAAAGTTTTTAAGAATATCAGTCTTATTGAATTCATAATAAATATGGACCTGCATCTTCAAGTTTGCATCTCAAGTTCTCAACCAATGCATTTCTCATGGTTCATGCGTGACACATGGCAAACATCGATTGTACAATTGACCCACATTACATTTCATATACTAAATACTTAATTAGTTATTACAAACGTGGACATGAAGAAAGTTCTTGGTTATTGGTATAACCAACTACCTAATTCATGATAGTCACTTGCAGATTGATATACCATATATGTGCTCCTCAAGTTATGTGGTGTCCGCATGTCAGTCCCTAGTGGTTTTATAAAAAACAGATATATCCATAGAGATGTTTCAATCTTTTTGTATTTTCTTTTCTCCGTGGCAACACAGCAGTAAACTAGTTTAATATATATATATATATATATATATATATATATATATATATATATATATATATATAATTTGTTTGGTGCTTCATAGTGCCCGGGCTCCATGATTCAAATTGAGTATATATATATATATATATATATATATATATATATATATATATATATATATATATATATATATATATATATATATATATATATATATATAGCTTAGAAAAGGTAGAGTTCTAGTTTTTTGAGAGAAATGGAATATATATCACCTTTATTTTTAAATGAATAACATTGTTGATTTTTTTACATACATGACATTTCAACATTCATCTTATTCAAAATTTAGTACAAATTTTAATAAAGTTGTTATAAAATCAGCCCCGAAATCGCCATCACACTAGTGGAAAAATGCTTTTTACTCCCGGTTTAGAACCCTTTGTAGTCCCGGTTTTCCAACCGGGACTACGAATCCGGGACTAAAGATCGCTATCTTTAGTCCCGGTTCAAATAACCGGGACTAAAGATCGATATTTAGTCCCGGTTGGTGTTACCAACCGGGACTAAAGAGGGGAGGAGACAGTTCCTCGAGATCTTTTTTTTTTATTTTATTGTTGATTTGCTAATGGCTAGTGTTAATCCCTATATTTTCTCCCGAATCAAATGGGATGCATATCCCCAAATCAACATCCCAAATATTAAGTTACTTATACACACAGATCAAATAAATCACAAATCCTAAAAAACTACACACAAATTAAATACATCACAAATTATACATCTATGCAATGAATCACAAAATCTAAAAAAATATACATCTAGTGAAACACAAATTACAAAGAAAAAAGAAGAAGCAAACAAGCCGCCGCCGCCCGCCAGACGGCCGCCTGCGCGCGCCCACCGCCTGCCTCCACGCGCGCGGCCGCGCCGCGCAGCCGCCTGCCTCCACGCGCATGGCCGCGCCGCCGTCCGCCTCCCCGCCCGCGGCCGCGCCGCCGCCCGCCTCCACGCGCGCGGCCGCGCCGTCGCCACCCGCCGCCCGCCTCCCCGCCGCTGGCCGGCTGATGGAAGAGGGAGTTGAGGGGAGGAGGAAGGGCCGGCTGATGGGAGGGAGGAGAGGGGAGGAGGAGAAGAGGAAGGGGAGGAGGAGAAGAGAGGGGAGGGGAGGAGGAAGAGGATTGGATCTGAGAAGAGGAAGAGAGGGGATGTTCCAATCTTATCTAAATATCTGTCTGGGATTTAACCGATCAGATGTGGGAGAGAAATATTTACTCCCGGTTGATAACTCCAACTGGGACTAAAGATCGATCTTTAGTCCTCGATCTTTACTCCCGGTTGGTATTACTAACCGGGACTAAAGTGGTAATCTTTATTCCCGGTTGGTAGTATAAACCGGGACTAAAGATCCTCGACCCCCTGACATACATCTAACAGGGGATGAACCAGGACTAAAAATCATCTTTAGTCCCGGTTGGTAACACCAACCGGGACTAAAGATCAAAATTTTTTTAACCGGGACTAAAAATCGTTTTTAGTCCCGGTTTTTAGTGGAACCAGGACTATTGTGGGATTTGGTCGACCGACCAAAGATGGTTTCTCCACTAGTGTCAGTAGCTAAACACAGAAGAAACCTTACAGGAGATCCAAAATATTGATGATGACATAGTCTACATCTCCGGAGCAATGATTATGGGCACTCCTCTCGGATCCAGTGTATTACAGCATATCAGACTTACAACGACCATCGGCTAGACACTACTGGCAGGTACCTCTCACCTAAATATGCTAAGTCGTCATGTAGTTACAACCAGTCCGTCTCTCTATTTAAGAGAGAGCTTAGGATCGAGTCCAGCTCTTAATCTATTCCTACACCTACACCTAGTATGAGTGTATGACAACTCCAAATCGTAATCTATAACCGACTTTGTATACATATTGGATACAAACTCTAACAAAAACTATAAGTCATATTTAAAGTAACTTTAAAGATGAAACAACAAGTCAACAAAATATTGATACTTCCAAGTGTTTATTAAATGATCAAACATATTATGTCCAAATATCCATAACTTTATCTATATATTGAAAACAAGTAGTAAAATTTGGATGCTGCTTCCCCTGCACAGTATGTGTATTCAGTCTTCATAGTAGTATAGTGCATGTAATTAATTTACTGTTCTAAATAATTTAGTGTGCGCGTGGAGTAACTGATTGGAGTGTAAATATACAGAAAATTGTTAATACACATATGTCAGTGTCAGGTTAGTTGCTTACATGCTTTCACTCTTTTTTTCTTATCACAAAAAACTCCGTTGCTTTCAACTCTAGTTTTATATTTCGTTGTCTGCAGAAAGCCCTCTGCACTTTTTCCCTTGAGAAAAGGAAAAGTGCAAGACTCAAAACGAGCTATACACCAACTCTGCTGAGATGATAGTCTGACCTGTCGTGCATTCTATAAATTGTGTAGTGGGATTTTCAAAATATAGCTAATTATGTTTAGTTTAAAGCTAGCTGTTTGAACGAAAAGATAGTTCATATTACAAGTTACTCCAAAATAAGGGAAACCAGATTAATTAGGCTTGCAACACGAGAACAGGAATTTTCTGATATACTAGATGTAAATGAAACTTTCCATTCGTTAGTTAATAACCAAAAATACAGTTATTCTCCTCCCTCCGCCCCAAAGAAAAAAAGACGATCCCTCCTCTGAAAAAAAAACTGCTCCTAAATCCTCCCAAAAACCCAACCTATATATCGTGAAAAAACCAGCACAAAAGAAACTGGAATATATCGATATCTCCGAATTCGGGCATATAACTGGTAATAGAAAAACTTCTCCTCATGTAGGCTTCCCTAGTTCCATTTATGTGATTCTTGCACGTGTATTCCTCATGCATGGGTACCTGTTTTGCTTCCCATAAAAGAAGGGCGAGTTCGAAGGAGCTGCTCAGCTGAGCAACTTGGCAGCACGCTAAACCGTCTATCCCTTCATTCTTGGTACGTTTTGCTTTCCATAAAAGAAGGGCGAGTTCGAAGGAGCTGCTCGGCTGAGCAACTTGGCAGCACGCTAAACCGTGTATCCCTTCATTCTTGGGTACCTTTTTGCTTCTTATAAAAGAAGGGCGAGTTCGAAGGAGCTGATCGGTTGAGCAACATGGCAGCACACTAAACCGTGTATCCCTTCATTCATTTATAAAACCAGATAAGAGATATGTGAATTTTGTGAACAATATTATTATTACTTTGTCGGATGAAGAAATGACTAAAATAAAAGTTGTAGATCTTGATGAGTTATACAACTTGGTTGTTGATAACTTTTTCAATTGAAATCATTTAGTATTTGAAATTGTTGTTTGAAGTTGTCATATTTTCATATTCAAATTCAAACTATTTAAAAAATGTTATATAGAAAAATGACCAAAATAAAAGTTGTAAATCTTGATAGAGTAAAGTGCATTGGCAGTCCTTAAACTAGTAGAGTTGTGTCATATAGGTCCCTAAACTCTCAAAATGCATATTTAGATCCCAGAACTTGTCAAAGTGTATCGTCTAGGTCCCAAATTGACACATCCCCTCTAGGATCCTATGTGGCACTGATGTGACAATGTCACATGGACGTTACTTTGTTGTTCATGACTTTTCCATTTGAAATCATTTAGTATTTGAAAATATTGTTTGAAGTTGTCATATTTCAAATTCAAATTCAAACTGTTCAAAAAATGTTACGTAGAAACATGACCAAAATAAAAGTTATAGATCTTGATGAGTTATACAACTTTATTGTTGACAATTTTTCTATTTGAAATCATTTACTACCCGAAAAATTATTTAAATTTCTTATATTTTAAAATTTAAATTTTATATAGTTCAATCAAACCCGGATGGAGAAATGACCAAAATAAAATTGGTAGATCTCAATGAGTTCTACAACTTTGTCTTTGACAACTTTTTCATATGAGTTCATTTAGTATCATAAAATTCAATTCAAATTTTTTTTGCCTAGAAGTTTGATTTGCCTCCTCATCATGTTAATACTTACTAAATATATATTTGATCCAATTAACTCGGTTTTGCTGGTGAAATATGTGAATGAATGTGAAATATGTGATCAAAATGAATGTTATGTGTCATTTCAAAAAAATGGATGTTATGTGAATGTGGTTGTGTTAAATATATTGATGGTTGTGTATGTGAATGAATGTACAACTTTTTCTCTGGAAGCTGATCTCCAAAGAACTCTGAGGTTAAGCGTGATTAGGGATGGGTGGAGCAATTTCGGGATGGGTGACCGACCGGGTGCACACGAGTGAGGACAAAGTGTGCAGAAAAGACCGGCCCGAGGGCGTGGCTAACAAAGGCCTGAGGCTAGCCAAAAAAAATTTTTTTTTGGATTATACTCATCCTTGACATGCTATAATTTAGACCCGATTGAGATGACAGTCATCCGTGACGGGCTATAGTTTAGGCGCATTAGAGATGAGAGTCATTCATGACGGGCTATAATGTTGGCCCGTTAGAGATGAGAGTTATCCGTGACGAGCTATAGTATTGGCCCGTTAGATATGAGAGTTATCCGTGATGGGGCTATAGTGTTGGCCCGATTGAGATGTGTGTTATTCGTGATGGCTGGATGCCCAATTAAGACATTTTCTCATATCAGTGACCTTTTCTTAGTGACAGGGCCCTGCCCGAAAGAGATGAGGCTTTAGGTCCGTTTGAGATAACCAATCCCGTTCTAATGAGTTTTACTGACTTTATAAGTAAAATTCTGTTGTCTTTTAAAAGTCTCTATATAAAGTAGAGATATGTAACTTCAAATTTAATATGGACAAGGAGCATTTGCTCAAGAAACATTACCGCACATATTTTTCGTTGCATTTTAATTGAATGCCAATTTTATGGTTCTTTTTGTGACTGATAAGGTTCTAAATTAATTAGGGTCTGTTAAGATCACCTGACAAAATTTTACACCCTATCACATCGAATGTTTGGACACATGCATGGAGTATTAAATATAAATAAAAAAAACTAATTATATAGATTGCGCGTAAATTGCGAGACGAATCTTTTAAGCCTAATTGCGCCATGATTTGACAATGTGGTGCTACAGTAAATATTTGCTAATGACGGATTAATTAGGCTTAATAAATTCGTCTCCCGATTTATAGGCGGATTATGTAATATGTTTTATTATTAGACTATGTTTAATACTTCAAATGTGTGTCGTATATCCAATGTGACACGCCAAAACTTTACACCCCTAAATCTAAACACAGCCTTAGGCCTTGTTTAGTTCCCAACAAATTTTTCCAAAAACGTCACATCAAATCTTTGGACACATGCATGGAACATTAAATATAGATAAAAAAAACTAATTGCACAGTTTGCATGGAAATCGCGAGACGAATTTTTTTAGCCTAATTAGTCCATAATTAACTTATATAAGTGCTACAGTAACTCACATGTGCTAATGACAGATTAATCAGGCTTAATAAATTCGTCTCGCGGTTTCTAGGCGAGTTATGAAATTAGTTTTTTCATTCATGTCTGAAAACCAGTTCCGACATCCGGTCAAACGTCTGATGTGACACCAAAAATTTTGTTTTTATGAACTAAATACACCCTTAGTCATGCATGTTCAGATAAAACTGGTGCCAATAAAATTTGATATCAAATTAAAGGGTTCTCTGACCAGGAACACAAACACAAACCAACAACCATTCCATTCCATCCAATGTGTCAATTCAAGGTATGCAGATGCATCAATCACTGCATTTCTAATTACACACATGTGACATGCCACAACAACAACAACATGTATCACACAAGAGTAGCAGCAGTATCTATGTCTTTGGCATATTGCACATAGCATTTGTTCATGAGAGCAACAGCCACAAAACTGACCACACAACACAAGCACACAAATTAATTTAGCCTCAGTAATCTTCAGTCTATCTCCTCCTGGACAATGCCATCTACCAAAAAACAAACTCAGCAGAGGCCAGGAGACACTGATGATAGATCAAAGCTAGTAGTAGCTGATAAGGCCAATACACTCGGGAGCAAAAACTAATACAACAACACAGATGCTGACGTCATGCATGAAGCCGTCAGGAAATTGATCAGGAGAGGATGGCGTCCCAGTCGATCTCCCACGACGGATACCGGCGCAGCGCGAAGCCGTCGGCCTCGTCCCATGGCGCCTCCGTGAAGTCCAGCTGCTGCATCGTCTCCGGCAACGGCGGCGGCCGCGGTGGCGGCGGTGGCGGCGTGGCGGTGGCGCCCGGATTCGATGAGGTCGGGGATGGGGAAGACCCTGTGGACGAGACGTCGGCGGCGTCGGCCGTCGTCGTCGTGGAGGCTTCGGAGACGGAGCAGCAGCCCGGCTCGGTCTTGACGACGCGCGGCGACGGCGGCGTGTTCGTGGACGGCGGTGCTGCGGCGGCGGCGGGGTCGTCCGCCGTGGTGGAGGTGGTGGCTTGGAGGATCTTGGCGTCGACGGACGCGCTGAGCGGCGGCGCGTGGTGCCGCCCGCCGCGCCGGAGCTGGGGGAAGTTGAGGCGGGCGGCGTCGCCGCGCAGCCGGAACGCGGCGCCGTCGTAGGCGAGCGCGGCGTCCTCGGCGGTGTCGTACGTGCCCAGCCACAGCCGCGTCCGGTTCCGCGGCAGCCGGATCTCCGCCACCCATTTCCCCCAGTGCCGCTGCCGCACGCCGCGGTACAGCTTCGCCTGCACCGGCGCCGGCCCCACCAGCCCAAGCCGCCCCGCCGCCGCCGCCGCCGCCATGCCACCGCACCGCTTCATCGCGCACGGCGCCGCGCCCACCGCCCGTCGCAGCCGGTGGTGCAGCTGCGCCGCCTGCGCCGGCGTGACAAGGTTATAGTTATACCACCCGGCTCCAAGAACCATGGCCGTCGCCGGTGACAAGCTCTGCTGCTCGGCGTCCACAACGAACGGCGCCACGGGCACCGCCGCGCCATGGACGAGCTGCCCGTACTCCACGGCGCCGCCCAGTGCCATCGGCAGCGGAGGAAGCTTACTGCTACTACCACTAGTAGAAGCCGCCGCAGCAGCGAGGCAACGCCATTGGCGATCCATGGCTGCTTCTTCTTCTTCTTCTTCTTCTACCTTGCGATCAATCAACAAACGCAGCAAGAAGAATCGTGTTAATTTGGAAGTTGAATGAGTGAATAAGCAAAGCTTGCTATCTAGCTCCATGGTGTTTTTATAGGCAGAGAGGGAGTAGTGATCTCATCCAATGGGAAATTGCCAAGTGGCACCTCTACTGCCACGTGTCCACTGTCGTAACCAACATGTGGGGAAGAGTTGGCACGTGTGAGCTGGGGATTGGCTGAGAAATGGAGCTCCAATGGCGTAAGAACCTGACGACGAATGATGTGATTTTTTTTTCATGGCAAGTTGTATTTTTGCATGCTGATTTTTTTTTCTGTTTGCACAAATTTCTTCCATGTACTTGTTGTCCTATGATTTCAATATTGAATTCGATAAGGACAAGTACAATGTGTTGTTCATTCAGATGATATTGGCACATGCAGTACTGTACAAATTCAAGACAATTTGTCAATGAAGCTTGGGCCGGATGAAAAGCATATTTCGATGGAGCGTATATATGTTAATTATTATCACTTTTTCTTAAAAAAACATTTTTGTGCATATAATTAAAATTATTTTTGTACCTTTTTCTTAATAAATTTTGAAGGATGTTTATTGGGTCAGAATTGAACTACTAAATTTTATGAAAGTTCTACTCCCTCCATCTTAAAATACATCTACTAGGTAGCTAACTATATTTTAATAATAGCTACTCCCTCCGTTCCAAAATATAAGCTTTTTTTAGCATAGTGACAAGTCAAACCTTTTAACTTTGACTATTAATAATAATAATAATAATAATAATAAAGATTACATATAAAATTGATGTTACTAGACTTATCATTAAACAAACTATCATAATATGCAACTCTTTTTATTTAAAACATATTACTTTTATAGATATTGTTGGTCAAAGTAGCATCTCGGAAACTATGTCAGGGTCTACAAATACTTATATTTTAGGATGGAATGAGTAGTATATTTTAGGGCGGAGATACGTGTACAAAACTTTTGCTTTCCATGGAGTTCCAAAATTGTTGGTTTAATTCCAAGGTATATGATCGTGGAAGAATGAAATCATATACCAATAAAGAAAAAAAAAGAAGTGTGAGCAAATAGTGATGCGATGGTGATGTAGAAGCCGCCGGTACAATTTGATTTGATGCAGGGAGACCTTTTCTGGTCGACGGTTTGCAATTTGATTGGACATGGCGTGATCCATCAATGTGTCAGCACAAGGAATGTAGGCCAACAGTTCATCGTTTCATCCTCAGCCAGGCGTACAGAAAGCCAAAAGGCAATGCAAATTAAAAATCCCCCCTCTTTTTGTTCACTTGTTATATTCTCTCCGTGTTATTTTAATAATGCATCTCCATGATGATTTTTTATCCTTTTAGCAAGTAGAAAGGGAAAAATATGCTATATGTTGTAATTCTAGGGTCATCTTCGAACCAAATGTCGCAATTTTGCAAGAGTTGCAAGTTTTGGATTTTTTTTTTCTTTTGAGCATACCAACCCATAGGGTTTTTTTCTATAAAAAAATGTGTGGAGCAACATGATAACTCATCGGTTGAAATGTATTGTTGATATAAAAGATGTATGGTATAAATTTACACGTGTGCGGTTCAATTATTAGTCAAAAGAGATACTTAATTAGGTGGCTGTAACTATGAAATTTTATAGAGTACAATGGATACGCATAGAGCGAAGAATCTGCACAAGGAGCCACACAATAAAGGAAAAAATGTATATCCAGGATATATAAACGTTTCAGTTTATGTAGAGCAGGAAAAAAGAATAAAGTGGTAAATGAACTTTTCATGAAATAGAAAGGAACAGGAACCTCCAATACTTTGACCAATAAAGATAGCCAAATAACTACTTTTTTTTTTCTGTTACCTATACCTAGTGTGAATAGATTAATTAGAATACCTGTTATCTTATATCATAAGAAACGATCGATTTTGCAATCTAATGATAAACATGAGTGGACCAAGATTCTCGATAACCAAAAGTTCCAAAGCAATCTAATTTCCACTCCTGAATCAGATATATAGTATCTTAAAATTCGTTAAGATATGGACAAGATCTATCAGACTAAATAAATTGAGTAATATAAATATATCTTGAAATATCACTTAATTCTTACTGAATGGACAACAAAACTAATCATAAAATTGCATATATAACATTCCCACTGATTGCATTCCTAGAAGCTTAGAAATTCCTACACTATTTAAATGTAAAAGATAAGTAACGCTCCGTGTTAATTAACTATAAGTTTGCACATTAATAAAAATACATATAATCTTAGAGCTCTTATATTTAACAAATCTGTCTATGCCTTCCTAAATAATGCGCACAATGCAGCCATAACCAGATCCATTCACATTCTTGTAATAATGAACTAATCCACAAGAAAATGACAGAAGCCAAAAAAAAAATGAAAAAATAATGAGAATGCGTTGCACTTGTCGCTACAAAAAACCGTTTAGGTTGGTCCATCTCCACAACGGCTGATCAAATCTAAGGGTGTGTTTAGTTGGGGAAAAGAAAATTTTTGGGTGTCATATCGGACGTTTGACCAGATGTCGGAAGGGGTTTTTGGACACGAATGAAAAAACTAATTTCAGAACTCGCCTGGAAACCGCGAGACGAATCTTTTGAGACTAATTAAGCCGTCATTAGCACATGTGGGTTACTGTAGCACTTATGGCTAATCACGGACTAATTAGGCTTAAAAGATTCGTCTCGCGATTTCCCCCATAACTGTGCAATTAGTTTTTCTTTTTATCTATATTTAATGCTTCATACATATGTTCAAAGATTCGATGTGATGTTTTTGGGAAAAAAATTTGGGTAACTAAACGGGCCCTAACCAAGCATTGCAAGCATTATATGTGTGGTGATAACCTTGTTAATCTCGATCAGGTCAAAATTAAGCCAAAAAAAACTAATTTAAACAACGGAGAGGCGATAAACTTTTTAAACGAATCCTGTGGCCACCCTTCAACGGAGGGCGGAGCTGGATTTGTTAACAATTTGCACAAACTAGTGGCCACGGCTAGTTCGGGAGGCCAAAAAAATAAATTAAAGATTAATAGGCTAATGACGGATTAGGGGACGGCTAATCATGCAGTGTACGAAGTGGTTAATTAGGCTCGCGTCATGTCGTGACAGATTTGGTGATGGCCACGGGTGGCTGCGCTTTTTCAGCGGGTAGATTAATTAATAAGCGTAAAAGTGTGATTAAATAACAATAAAGAGATGGGAGGATAAGGATTAAGAAATGGAGGAAAGTTTAGGGGAGAGGACAGAAATGGGAGACAGGCGTCAGCCAATCCAAGCATAGATTTTCACCAGAGAAGGTAAACTGTTAAGGCCTCCTATGTAATACAGCCATACAGGTAGTCAGGCACTACTCTGGTAAAAGTTATTTGATTTTTATCGCAGGATTGACTTTAAGTTTTAACATTTATAATCAATAATTTTTTAAATGCATATTTTTTTTAAAAAAACTTGTATACGTAGATTTTCCTAAAAACACTATTATGACAACATGAACTTATTAGACTTTATAAACTTATTTTATGATTGGGATTTTAAAATTTTTTAATCAAAGCTTGTCCTAATTAAGCTAAAAAATAACTCTAAATATTGGATTAAATTGCATCATACCCTTTTTTTTTTCTTTCAAATGCATGGAAGAAAATTAGACTTCGAGGAGAGTTTGAGGGACCCAAATATACTATGGCCTAGAAAAGAAATAGAAGCATGACTAGTGGTTTGTGGTTTTCTCCATGTAAGGTAGAGCTAACTCTACGTTCTCTACTACTTTAAAAGCACGATACTCTATTCTTCCTTTTTCCACCGTACGAAGTCCGCTTGTTCGTGTGTGCATTGATTCAGTAATTTATTCTCAATCCACCCATTCAGCCAATCCCAAATCATATTGGTCTGGCCCATCACAAAAGTATGGGTATATTACTAGTCATTAAAATAAGTGTGATTAGCAGTTATGTTTTCTGGACTTATAAGCGGTGCAATTTTTTATATATAAATTTTTATAATACTATTTAAATCCATTTTTAATTTTATAATAGTTAATTTATTCCTTTATACTCGTGAATTACTATCACAAAACAATCAACTTTTCAATTGATAGTTTGTAAGTTTTTCTTCAGTTAATCAGCTCTATTTAGATAAAGCTGACTTTTCAAAGGTCTCTAGTTTAACCATCCTAAAATCTGTTTATACGGTACAGTTTTTTTTTTGTTTGTTTTTTGTTTATACGGTATAGTTAATTATGTTGGGCTCAAACCAAACCAATTAATTAATTTAGACTGCACTTTATGATAACTAGTTTTGTCTGTCAAAACTCAAGCGCAGGAAATTGGTAAGTAACTAATTGTGCAAATCGTTCCTGATCCCTTAGGTGTCTTGTTTTTTTTCCAACTTACGTGGAAGACATATATGTACACAACGGCACAAACGCAGATTTTCAGGTGTTGTCAGCGTTAATAAGTTGTTTAGGGGCGGCTGAATTCGGTATTCATAGTTATTACTAGCTCACTCCTCTGTGCACGCTTTTCAAACTGCTAAACGGTGTCTTTTTTAAAAAAAAAAATTATATACGAAAGTTGCTTAAAAATCATATTAATCTATTTTTTTTAAAAAAATAGGTCATACATAATTAATTATACGCTAATAGAATGCTCCTTTTCTCAATTTAGTGGTGACCACTGACCAACTGAGGCGTGCAGTGTCCTTTATTTTTCTTCTTGTTATCTGCTTCATTCTTTCCTCTCCTATTATTTCCAGAAAAAAAAAGTATATCTCATTCGTGTTCTTTTAATGCGAATTGAGTTTGGATTAGCTAAAATAGTTTTGTTTACCTTCACATACAGATAGAAGACAACATATAACGAGGGCATCCATAATATAGTCTAAAACTAGTCCATAAGCAATAAAATATTTCATTCAGCTACCTCACCACATTGTAGAACTAGTCCATAGCAAGAAAATAGCAAAAGCTACCTATCAGCATATGGGTTGCCCATATAGAATAAAATATATTATTTGTCTCTATTTCCTCTCTCCTCCTAACACTAGTTGCTATCTATATACATTGTGAAGATAACAATAGTTATAGTCCATATATGTGGGTCCCATCTATATGGACTACTTTTGCTATATACATTGTTGTTGCCCTAACTGTAGCTCATTGAGATAGAGAAGAAACTGTTATTCACATGACCAACTGCTTCCTGTAGCCTCCAATAATACAATGATTTATGTACTTGTAAAAGGAAGCTATCCTATCCTAATTAAGCTAATGACCCTTGTTGATTACATGTTTAAACCAGTATTTCATAAAGTTTAGGCAGCTTGGCAATCTCAACAAGAAAGGAACATATATATATCAAAGGCAGTTTGTTATTTTGTTGGGTCATCATCCATATTACGAAACGGCAAAACTTAACCAATCAACCAAACTTTGGCGCTCCAGCCCTCTGAAGCAACATCAGGCAGCTTAGGTCAAAACCATTTCAGAATGCATAACCACAATTGCACACATACTAGATAACAGAAGAATTGCCTGATAGAAAGCACAACATGTCGATTTAGTAACTGATGAGTTTTGCAGTTCAGCTGCAGACGAACATACATATAACATACTCAAGTGCTAAGCTATATCACAACTTATCAAGCACGCAACATCTGATGCTGATAGTTTTGCTCTCAGTAAAAGGTATATAGAAGTCTTCTTAGAGTATTTCAACAACGTACGAATATTGATACATAACTCACATCCTTCAAACGCGGTCGTCCACTTCCTCGTACATCTTGAGGATTTGTGCGCACGCAGCAAGAGGAGCATCCTTCTGGAAGCCCAGAGCGTTCGCCAACCGAACATTAGATGTCACACCATTGTTGTTGGTGAGGAAGACAGGAGCCCTCTCCCGTCCAGCAACAATCTTGCCACACTTTGCGTCCGGGCTGCTCACAAGGACAGACTCGCAGAGCTCGTGCTCATGCTCATCGTTGACAGGGATGTTGTAGGTGCCAGTGTGGTCAGTCTGGCCCTCGAAGCTGCATGTCTTGGCGCCAGTGGATTTCGATCTGCACTCAACCTTTACCTTCGCTCCTGTGGATGGATGGATAGAAGGAAAGTCAACATACAAATATTTAGCCATAGAAGGTTACTGATAAGATTTTAGTCACCTATGTGACTATAATATACTAAAAAAATTGCAAGCTGACTTAAACCCCATCAGGCGTTGCAGAGGTTATCAAAAACATGCATTTAGTTTCTATTATGACATCAAGAGTTAGCTTATGATTTAATAAAAAAATTCTGCTCAAATTAATATGGTTCCCTTATTCTACAGCCTAGTTGTGGTTTCCTTATTTCCTAATGTAGCACATAGCAGCAACCACAAATTGACAACATTTTTGCAGATAAGATTTGTAACTGATGTCTTGCAGGTTCACGTAACCATGTATTTTCACATAAAAGTGCACCAGACCCCACAGTACCTGGTTTATCTTAAAAGTTGTTACTTTAGTCATAATGCAAAACCTTGGTCATCTAGATTGCAAATGTTGAGTAAAATAGCCATGGATGTCACACTTCGGTTTACAAATATGCAGAGTTTCTAGCCCTTGATAGTAGATACAACAATGAATCATGCAATACATTAGGCAGAACAGGCTTGGAGAATGGAATATATGAAACACATGCAACATTTTGGCAGGTATTACAAGCATGGCTCTAAACTTTTCATAGTCAGGAATGTTGATCCAGCCCAGCATTTTGTGAAAGTCGGCATAGTTCAGTACCCAAAAATTTCCATCTAGTATGGCTAGAAGAAACCGAGCACTAACCCATGAGACAACTGATTGTTGCTTGATTTCAGAACTATGGTTATAAATGATTCAGTGAAGGAAATCTGGAGGGAAACCATGGTTACAAACTGATTCATGACAGGTCTAGTTTGTTTAGTAGCAGATCCATCAGCACACAGCCTGTGATCACACATGTTTAGACCCTGTTTAGATGGGACTAAAACTTTTAAGTCCCTATCACATTGAATGTTTGGACATTAATTATAAATATTAAACGTAGACTATTAATAAAACCCATCCATAATCTTGGACTAATTCACGAGACGAATCTATTGAGCCTAATTAATCCATGATTAACCTATGTGATGCTACAGTAAACATTCTCTAATTATAGATTAATTAGGCTTAAAAAATTTGTCTCGTAAATTAGCTTTCATTTATGTAATTAGTTTTGTAAGTAGTCTATATTTAATACTCTAAATTAGTGTCTAAATACATGGATTAAAGTTAAGTCCCTGGATCCAAACACCACCTTAATCTTCTGAGGGACCATCCAACCTGAAGGTAATGAGCCTTAAGATGTTTATATTTTTTACCCTTCAGCACCACCTTGAAACTAAGGGCTTGTTTTGTTCATTCCCATGCACATTTCAAAAGATTTGGCAACAAACCAAATGAGCAACCTTGCCATCTCTTCTTTTTTTGGCAATGCACAACCCTTGCCATTCCCAGAATTTTGGTATGGTTTGAGCTTGGCAAAGAACCAAACACACCCTAAATCAGTACCGTCTTGCGCAGATCCCACCACCCACTACACAAAAAAGACTCAAGTCTGGTGCGAATAGTATAGGTACTGTTCATATACTTCCGAATTTGTCTTCTATTCCTCTATGTGCGAGTTAAGTCTAGGCTCAAGAATCTGTGGAGTGGTACATGTATGTTGTATGAATGCTGACAATTTTTTTGAGAAATTTCCGTAACCATCTGGATGGTATTTGAACAAATGTTCAAAACAGTTTCCCCAACCGAAGATTGCAGACTCGAATTCGGCAGTTCCGGTCTTGGAATCTAAAGATCTAGCACCTCTACCAAACCATAGGTTCTAGCATTTATACTAGACACGCACGTCACTTAGCTTAGATTTGCAGATCTACTCGAACAAACTCCACATTCCGCAAGCCGATCTGAAAATAACTAACCACCAGCAGAAAAAAGGCCAATGCTGGCATCCTGCAGGCAAGAACACACAACACACGGTGGCAGAGTGATAACTTCAGCATTAAGCGAGATCCTACTGCAGGCTACAACTGCTGAGCCCCCGGCTCACCGACGGGGGACCGAGTCCGTACACAGACCGGGAGGGAGTGGAGTAGGTGTGGTTTAGTTACCGGCGATGTAGGTGGAGGCGGGGGTCTCGAAGCCGGCGAGGCAGGTGTCGCACCAGACGCGGCCGCGGACGACGAAGCCCGCGCGGCGGGGGCGGAGGTCGCGGGAGGCGGAGGCGGCGGAGGGGAACGACGCGAGGGCCATGCCCAGGAGGACGAGGAGGAGGGAGAGCGCGCGGGGGGACGCCATTGCCGCCGGCGCCAACGACGAGCTCGCGAGTGAAGCGGCGGAGTGGGGGGAGTGAGGAGTGAGGAGAGGAGACTAGACTCTAGAGAGGAGGAGGAATAATGGTCGTGTGGGGTCGCGTGATGGGGTGGATGGATTTATGCGCAGCATGTGACCGGTTTTGTGGGGGTGCGAGCACCGCAGGGTGAGTCGGTGATGGCCAGGACCCAGGAGAATCAAAGGCAAAGCTCGTTGCTAATCATTTTCTGAAAATCTAACAAATTGGGTTTCTCGGTTTCTATCGTACAATTATTTTTATTTGACTATATATTTTTTAATTTAAACGAAAATCTAAATTTTTTGAGAAAGCTTTTTTTTCGACGAATACAAGGAGCTTTATTAATTCATAAAAAGATTACAGTCTGAGAAAGATTACAGTTTTGAACAAGACGACAAATAACTGAGGACTTATAACCTAAGGCCAGATAGGAAACTACATTACCATAAACTCTCTCAAATAGACTCTTTATCTGATCTGGTCTCTCGCATTCTTTTTTTTATGATTCTACTCAGGGGTTTGAGATTTTCTCCATAATCTATCGAGTTGCTCCAAGACGAAATTTGATGTTTTTCGATTGGAACCGCTACAGCAGCAATAATTTGTGAGGTTATATGACATTGTAACGTTGAATGTTGTAGACATAGTTTTTGAACTTACGTGTATTATTACAAAATAGTTTTCGAACTTAGGAAATGTGGAATAACGCCATATACCAAAGTTATTACTTGCTCTTAAAGATATACTTAGTGTCGGTTTGGTTGTCTACTGTTAAACTTTGGCTAAGTTTTAACACAAGCAATGTTTAATAAGATATTGTAAATATAAGTCATATTAAGATTGTTTTAGCACAACTCTGGATCTAAGTTTTCTTGAAGTCTATAAATTTATAATGTCGACGGGATACCCACGGACCGTATTCTATGGGTATCGGGGTATATTGATACAAGGATCTACACGATACGACATCGAGCACATAAAAAGATAGGAATTATACTGGTTCAGACACCTCACAAGGTAATATTCTTAATCCAGTTTATATGGGATTATAGAAGAATCCACAGAGTACAACAGAGAACAACATAACTTCAAGATTACCGACGAGATTCTTGTCGAGAGAGCCTCGACGAGATCTATCGACGAATTGGCTTCAAGTCCTTCGGATTGCTTATGTGGTGGCGGGTGTCTTGCACTAAGATTCGATGCACTATACCTCTCAGGGGGTATCTATTTATACCGCAGATCACCTTGGTCTCCAAGTAGAATTCAGAGACAACAGACCCCGCACGATATGACAACGTCATTAATTATCCCCTATAAGTAGGACTCTGATATCCCCTGTTCGTAGATATTATTTTCGTAAGAACTCATCAATTTCCTTAACTCAAATGGATCCTTTCCGTTTACTTGAAGATATAATGTATCCGTATACTTCATGACTTCTAGGATAGAAGGTATATCTTATTTGTAACCCTGACACACAATTACGTTGATAATATTTGGATAAAATATTTTCTTCCAATTTTAATGAAATCTAAAATTTTAAACTGTACAAAGTTCAAATCTCCTGTGGATTTGAGAACCGGGGCTGCGCCAAACACGAGTTTGGTAAAAAGTTGGTGGCAATTCAAACATGAAGCATATACCAAAGTTACCAAATATTTGGTAAGCAAGTTTTGGTTTAAAATGGTATAAGCCATCAACTTTTATATTATTGTAGCTCACATGTTAAGTTCAAGATACTGTACGTATAAGTTGATAAAAAGAATGATATTCTCGTCTATTGTCTTACATGTTGTAATGCCATAAGTCATGTATTAGTTTGAATCAAGTGATGCTAAATAATATATACTACTCCCTCTATTCTTTTTTAATTTAACTATAACTTAAAAAGTTATTATTTCTAAATACTTGACATTGTACACAAGCTCACCTACGCTAGAAGGTCTAGATACGAGTTCACGTACGACCTTTAGGCTGTGTTTAGTTCCACGTTAAAAATAGAAGTTTGAAGAAATTGGAACGATGTGATATAAAAGTTGGAAGTTTGTATGTGTAGGAAAGTTCGATGTAACGGAAAAGTTGAAAGTTTGAAGAAAAAATTTAAAATCTAAACAAGGCGTTAGAACACGAGAATGTCTTGTGCTCTCGCCGAAGATTTCCGTCCAGGACGAAGCATATATCTCCCTGAAATCAAATTGGATTTGATGAAGATAGCGACACGCATCCGTTCAAATTCAATGTGAGCAAGGATGGAGTAGCAATGTTCTCAAAAAAGCAAGGATGACAGTAGGAGCGATCGCCCTTTCGTGCGGCTTTGGACGTTTGCCGGTCCATCCATCCAGCCCCGTTCACGGGCCGTCGACTGCTGCAGTGCAGCTGGGGCGGCAGCGTCGGTGCGGAGGATCACATGCGCCGTTTCCCGTATTCCCCTATGCGCGCACCGGCGGTTCGCTTACCTACACAGCTACTCCCTCTGTCTCAAAACACTTAGGCAGTCTTTGCCAAATATCTAAGGGAAATGATTTCCAACCCATCTTTAAATTCTAACTATTTATTCTTCCTCATCCATTTAATCCTAACCCTTTATTTGTTTCCCAATCCCAATTCCACCCCTCATTTTCTATTATCCAAACACACCCTTAATTCTTGAGTTTTTGTGTCCAATGTTTGACCACCTCTTCTTATATGAAATTTTTTATGATTAGTATTTTAATTATTGTTAGATGATAAAATATGAATAATACTTTATGCATGATTTATCTTTTTAATTTTTTTATAATCTTTTAAATAAAACATACGGTTAAACCTTAAAATTGAGTTTTTCTTAGACGGTGGGATTACACAACCATACCTCGCTCACCGTGCTACTGCTGGAGGAGGACCCCAACCCGACGCGGTTTTGCACTTTTTCCGTGGCCACCTCACCTTCCCTTTTCACTGGTGGTGAATGATAGAAGAGCTTTTCGCTCTAAAAAAATAAAAAATAGTAATCTATTTATGAAATTTAAAATAGTTAATATAATTATGCGTTAATGCATCACCTCGTTTTACGTATATTCTCAAATTTTTTTAAAAAAAATGAAAGGGAGATATTAAGATTAAGAAGATATGTAAATTATTTCGAATTTTCTTAAAAAAAATTAATTTGATTTTGCTAAGCAACTTTTTTATCAAAATTTTTGAAAAATAAACACACTATTTAGTATTTCTAAAAGCACGCGCACAAAAATAAGAGAGTTTTACTCTTTGTGCTACTGCAGCCTAACGCTACTTTCATTGTATAAATGGAGTGAGCTATTTTCCTCGACTACTAAACGGTTTTTTTTAAAAAAAAAACTTTCTATATCGAAGTGGTTTTAAAAAATTAAATAAATATATTTATTAAGTTTATACTGGTTAATATACTTAATTAATCATATATTAATTATCTGTAACATGAAGGGCCCAGCCGGACATGGATTTTACTTTCTAGGTTTCCCGTAGACCCGTACAAATTTTGTGGAAAGAAATAGTGCTAAGTTCCAAGCTGGATGGGCTCCAAGGCCATTTATAACTAGCAAAATCGGGTTGGTTTATATATGGTCCACGTGTAAATTTAAGTTTCGTAATTTGTAGGTTATAGTACTCCTGCCGTGGTGACCCATGCATAAATGTGAAAATGTGAAAGTGGTTAAGTAATATCATTTTAGTTTGCTCCTTTCCTTAACAAACTGGCCGTTTTCAAAACCTTATTTCGAAGCTGACCATATAATAAAAACTTCTTAAAAAAAAAAAAAGACCGCGGGCTCAACGCCAGGACCGTTGGCACTGAGGTTAGCCGTCTCAGCATCAAGGTGGTTGGCGGTAACGTCCTGCCAGCGTGGCGGCCGAGCCGATCCCCTGCCGATGTGGCAGGGAGCGCTATTTTTTTTTTCTCAACCCAAAACTCAGCGCCAGCCGTAATGGCGCTGAGATTTGTGACTTTGCCGCCAATTCAGTTGGCTTTCTAATCCAGTAAATTGAATGCATCCAGCATCATATAACTATTCCGCTATAATTGATTTTTGACAAGGAATGTATGCTCATGATGTATATAGCTTATTGCATACCAATATGTTACTACACATTTTGATCGATCATGTCACACCGCACATGGTTGTGATAAATAGCGGACGGACAATTCAGGATAGCCATAGGAATGGTTAGGTTCGATCTACTTATTCCTTACATCGATGCATAAATTTACTCCAATAAATTTTTAGGAACGCTACAAAACATAAATGGATCAAACCGAACCAAACCATCAGAACCTAGCTCTGAATGCATGATTCAACCCAAAATGACTCCACATATATAAATAGCCAAAAATTTGTACAAAGTTATCTCTCTATATAATAGATCATTCCTATAAAATTGAATTGAATTTATCAAGTTTTTATAGTGTGAATTTGAGTTTAAAAATTTTGGGCTAGAGTAGAATTTCTTTGTCTATTAGTAATGCAATGTGTGCCGACATGTATAAATAGCTCATAATTTATTTATGCATCTAAATCCCGTAGATCCCGTAGTTTATACTACCTCCGTTTTTTAATAGATGACGCCGTTGACTTATTCTCATTTGATCATTCTTATTCAAAAAATTTACGTAATTATAATTTATTTTTGTTATGAGTTGTTTTATCACTCATAGTACTTTAAGTGTGATTTATTCTTATATATTTGTATAAAATTTTTGAATAAGACGAATGGTCAAACATATGAGAAAAAGTCAACAGCGTCATCTATCAAAAAAAAATGGAGGGAGTACATCCAAATGATGTCTTCACGTCTGCCCGTTTGAGCTTTCTTATTACGTCTTACAAACTGAAGATAGGCGACCAAAGCAACAAAAACTTTGGAGTACACGCGACATCCATGGTACTGTACCCCCGTTGTTGCTTGCACTCTCTTTCCCTATTCACGTGGGCCAAGCCCAAATGTTCATTGGCCATATATTGCCAAAGGAATAAGTTCACCAGCCGTGCCTCAACTTAACATCGAGTTTATTTGACATCCCTTATCCTCAATACCAGAAATCTTCACCCCTAAACTATATAAAACCATCCAATTTAGTCAGCAAAACCAGGTGTCTATACGTGGCAAATTTGACCCGGTCCACTCGTGTTGGCTAGACGCTGATGTGGCAAAAACGAAAGTGGGCCCCACATATCATCCTCAGTCTCCACCTTATCTCTTCCCCTGCTCTCTAGTCTATCCCATGCTCGTGGTCTCTCCTCCCTCGATGAGGTGATGGTGGCGGCGGCTGTTGCAGCCGGGGTGGTGAGGAGGTGGCGTGGGGGTGTCGGCTGGGGCCCACAGCAACGACAAGCCGACGACGGTCGACGGCTTGGGCCGACGAGGAGGCGGCGCCGACTAGAGGCGGGTGAGGAGACGGTGTCAGCAGCTGGGTGGCGAGGAGGTGGCGGCGGAGCAGGGCTGGGGTGGAATGGCCGGTGGAGCGGAGCGGGGGCGATGGCGGGCGAGCACGGGCGACCAACGGTTGGCAGGCAGAGCAGTGGAGATCCGAGGACCGAGGAGTATGCGCGAGAGACGGCACAAGAGATCATGCATGACCGAGCGCGCATGCGTGCTAGGCGAGGAAGAAGCCGATGAGGGCGTGCCACACCTCGAGCACCACCGCGCCGGCATCGCACACTTGGCGTTGCGATGGACACCGCCGCCCAAAACAAGCTCGCAGAGTACGGCGACACGGCGACGGAGAAGCTCGAAAGAGGCTACCTGACGCAGCTCTGCCCTTCCTGCTCCACCTTCCTGCCTAGCCGCGTCGGCTGCAGAGAAGGCCCACAGCCGCTCCATGATGCCACCTTTGCCAAGCGATCGATTGGAAAGGGGGAGAGGAAGCCGGCCGGAGTAGGGGGACATGAGGTCAGTAGGAGAGCGGGGTGAGGATGCCGGTCGTGCCGGCGGAGAGGGGGAAAGAGGCGGCTACCGCCACCGCTACTCTCGCACGCTGCTCGCCGCCCGTCGCCAACTGCCACCTCCGCTCGGCTGAAGAGAGGAGAGGAGAGGAGAAGAGAAGAGAAAAGAAGAGAATAAAAGAAAAGAGAAAAGAGAAGGGAAAAAAAGATGTGGACCCTACAATTTTTTTCTTGTCACTTACATGTGGGCTGTCACTTACATGTGGACTCCACGTACTTGTTTTAATTTTTTTTTTGCTTACTAGGGTGCCACTTCAGCAAAAGGAAAAAGATGATGCTAACACATGGACCCCACATTTTTCTTCTCACTTACATGTGGGCCCCACATTTTTATTTTTTTTATTTTTTGCTAACTAGGATGCCACATCAGCGAAACCAGGTATTTATACTGTCTCAGGACCTTTTTTAGATGGTTTTACATAGTTCAGGGTACATATTTCTAATATTGTTGTTAGGGACCTCAACAGACTTGGCATACAATTGAGGGAGGATGTTAGGTTAACTTATTCCATTGCCAAATGCTCTAGTTCAGATCACAACCTGACGATGGTCCATTTTGGCTGAAGTCCATTTTGATTCCTTCAACTATTTGCCGAATCTGATTCATATCTCTTAACCGTAAAACTAAATATAAAGGCTCTCTCTCAACTATTAAAACTGGCTCATTTTACCTCCTCAAGTAGTGTGAGAAACCGAATCTGATTCATTTTGGCTCTCTCTATCCAATGTGGCATCTACATATGCCATTACAGTGTGAGAAAATAATACGGTACGATTATAGGGCCCACATGTCAGTGACCTCTCTTCCTCTACCCTCCCCTCTCTTCTCTTCCCTGTTTCTCTCTATCTCTCTCTTTTCTCCCAATGGTTTCTAGCTTCTAGGGGCCACGACTAACGAAAGAGGAGTTGGATCCAGAGGCCGAGACAACAACGACCTTGTTAGTGGGAGAGCTGTGGCCCGGCCCGAGGGATAGTAGCCAGGCGGAGCCTAGGGATGGTTGTGTTGAAGAAAAGGATGGGGTCACAGAGGATCTTAGTGTTCGACAGGTGGTGCTCTCTGGAGCCATGCGGGCTGGGAGGGGTCCAACAAGGACAAGGAGGCTAATTAGGCGGTCACTAGATGCGGAGATGAGGAGGGAGTGGGAGTAGTTGTGGGCACGGAAGCAACCGTGGTGCGGGAAGGCGGGAGAGCAATACAACTCAAAGGTGCCAAATCTATCACGAGTCCCGACGACCGAACGATGACACCCTTGTTGGCTTCCGCTGGATACGCCTCCCCATCTCATTCTCTTGTCTCTTGCTGACCAACCCATGCTCTAGGTGATACACCTCCCCGTTGACTCCTGTGATCTCTCCATCGCCAGCTACTTGCCCCCACAGTCCCTAACACCAATGTGGGAGAAAGAGAGGAGGAGCACGATGGGTCACCGCAAGGCTCTCGGATCGGTGGCGCTAGATTGAGGGTTGTTGCCATTACATGCTCTGCTAGTTTCCTTTTTGGACCAACCTCCTCACCGAGATCCGCAGGCCATTGCCTTTCTCCTTCCGTGCCCTCCCGTCTCTGATGGCCTTGGCACCTCGACCCATCGAGGGAAAAAAGAGGGGAGGAGCCGCTAATGCCTTCCCTGGCTTTGGCTCTGCCTTACTGCCATCCTCCCAACCTAGCTCTCTACTACTGCTAGAAGGTGAGACTTGAGAGCAGAGGAAGAGGGAAGGGAGGAGAGAGGAGAGAGGAGAAAGTTGAGAGTTTACGAAGAAATTGGTAAGGGTGGATCGAGGTGGGAGAGGATGACACATGGGTCTCACTTTTCCTTATTATTTTGTCAACTTTGATGTCATGTAGTACATAGCTACATAGCTACTCCATGTAGTACAGAGACTATGTTAATGTGTCACGTTGGTGCCACACCAGTCTAAACCACCATCACTGCACATATTATCCTGCTCCTCTTGTGGAAGCATCAAGATCAAAGAATATAGGAAAGGTGATTTATTGATAGAGTTGTGAATACGTAACTCCCCTATCAAGATTTAAATCCTAGTATCCACAAATATCACGCACAAACAAATACTCTTTCAATGAATTTCAATCCTCTCATAGGTCATAGACTGCCCTCACAGATCAACACAGGTCTTTTCTGTGCACTTTATCCTCACTCATGCGTACTCGGGAAGAATTTCCCGATCGGTCACTCTCCGCACTTTGTCCTCACTCATGCGCACTCGGGAAGAATTTCCCGATCGGTCACCCATCCCTAAATTGCTTCAGGCCAAGCACGCTTAACCTCGTAGTTCTTTAGAGATCGGCTTTCGGAAAAGAAGTTGCAACTTGCTGATATGAGTATTCTATTAATCCTATTAATCCCTATGCCGGGATGTCACAATTACTTTGCTTTTACTTTTGGTTTTGTTACTTTGGCTACATACTTACTGTGTGAGTTTGCTTTTGTGTGAACCTTGTAATAATTGGTTGTAGCTCTTGAGCAAAGGGCGGAATGTTTTATTCCATTATCTAAAAAACAAATTTTAGTGAGTTGAAGAGATTTGTAGTTGTGCCCTCCATCTCTTTAAGCTTGCGAGTGTAGGTGCGTGCCTTCCGCATAAAAAAAAGGTGAGGCTGAAACTGTCAGGGTTACGGATAAGGTATACCCTCTATCCTTGGATGTACGATGGGTACCGATACGGTATACCCACGCGTATACGAATAGTTTTAGTATACGTTAAGGAAATCTATCACGTGATAGAAGCAGAATCTACGGACGGAAGGAGTCCTACTCGGACAAGACTAGGTCATTACCATATCGTGAGGGGTCCGATATCTCCAAGTCCTACTTGGAGATCAACTGACCCGCGGTATATAAGGGACCCCCTGGCATGACCTAAGGCATCGAATACGACTGCCAACACACCCACCACAAACTACGGAGCTGGAGCCTACAGGAGCCAAGTCGCCGGGAGATCTAGTCGGACCAACTCGACTACAGTCTCGCCGGTATCATCGAGTTCTGCTATTCCCTTTGTAATCTGTGGTCTCTATCATATAATCCCATACCAACTGGATTAGGGCTATTACCTACCAAGGGGCCTGAACCAGTATAATCCTTGTCTTCTGTTTGCTTGATGTCGTACTACGTAGATCCTCGTACCAACGGACCCCAATACCCTCTATATCCGGTCTACGGGTATTCCCCGTCGATAGGAACATCTTACCTTTTTTTTTAGGAAGGGTATTTTTTTTACCCGGCCTCTATATCCAACCGATATATGCAGCTTTCTTAAATAAAAAACTTAGCCATCAAATAACCCAATCTAAAATCCGCTCGATCCTATGGAGATTTGAACTCAGGACCTTAGGGAATATATGCAGCCTTCTTAAATCAAAAACTTAGCCCTCAAATGACCCAATCTAAAATCCGCTCGATCCTATGCAAATTTGAACTTAGGACATTGGGGTGCTACTCAGGTCACTACAACCACTAGATTGCATGCCCCTTACACTCGTCAAGAACATCTTACCTGTAATAAAAGAATGTTATAATAAAAATTAGACAATTTATTTTACGAGGAAATCAAATGAGTTCTTTCATACTTGACGAATGAAAAATCCATGATTAGACAAACTTTGAATTTAGCATTGTATACGTATCTTTAGTAATCACACCAGATCATGATGTCATCCGTGTGAGAGCTAAAGCACAGGTAACTAGGCATTTGAACGGAGATCAGATCTGCGAGCTTCACGTCAAAAGCGTGCGTCCACACACAGCCAGCGGGTCACCGGTGTGTCTGTGGGAGAAACCGGCGGCCGGAGGTGTGGAATTTCCTTTAATTCAGCGGCAATGCTTCATAATCATCGATCACAAACTAAGTACCAGTAGTTGAGTATGCAGAGTGAGATAGATGCATCTGCCAGTAATGCAGCTAACTCTGAGAGCAACATCTCATATATGTATATTTGTGTACTGATGTACCATGCATGCATGCATTTTCACCTATATATATATCCTCATCTCAATGATGTTTTTGTACATGATCTTACTTACAAGTCAAGTCAAGACATGCATGCATGGAGAAATTAGATTATATAGATTAAACGCGACGCATGTGCCTAGCTAGTAGAGGATTAGTAAACTGTTAAAAGTACATAGCAAGCAGGCCAATTTGGTCTGACACTCTTATCTTCAAAGGACAATATTAGAATGATCACTCATATTTGATTAATTAAGCCAAGTTGACGACGAAAATTGTCTAGTGGCGAGCTAAACCTACAATTAATTGGAATGACAACTCAGCGCCCTCTAGCTAATTAACTGTGGGTGTCAGCTTATCTATATAAGTGCCTCTCCTTCTCTTCTCCTCCGAACCTACTAGCTTAGCTATAGGCACCATACCTCTCTTATCTCGTCTAGCTCCAGCTGCGATAGTACATCAACCATGGCGACGCCGAGCAGCTCGTCCCCGCCGGTGCCGCCCATCCGGTCGGTGAACCTCGGCGGCTGGCTCGTGACCGAGGGCTGGATCCTGCCGTCCCTCTTCGACGACATTCCTAACAACGACCTCCTCGTACTTCCTCCGCTCTCTTTTACCCCCCGTCCGTTCCCAAATAAACAAATCATTTTAGAACGGAACGAGTGTTTGTCAATATTTCTTGAGTCCGTGCAATATATCAACATTTGTAACCTAACTATGAACCTGATATTTGAAACTCTTAGAGCATCCGCAATGGTAAAGTATGGTGTTATTTATAAAACATGTACATCTCAGCAATAGACTAGATTAATAGTAATCCATCTCAATAGTATATCTACATGGGTATCTATAACTCTCTAATCCATTGCCTCATTTTTCTCTATAGACTATCTCCAGGTCAGTAGATAGCTTTGCTCTTTCTCTTCGTTTAATCTCTTCCAAGTAGGAAAATATGCTGACATGGATCTCTTGTAGGATGGAACAAAGCTCCAGTTCAAGTCGGTGGTCCACAACACGTACCTCTGCGCCGAACACGGCGGTGGCGACATCGTCGTCGCCGACCGGACGGCCGCCTCGGGCTGGGAGACCTTCAAGCTGTGGAGGGTCGACGAGAACACATTCAACCTCAAGGCGATCGACGACAGCGCCGTGCACTTCGTGGGCGTCGACGGCAATGGCGTGGTCGTCGCGACGGCGGCCACTCCGGGGCCGTCAGAGACGTTCATGATCGTGCGCAGCGACCGTGACAATAGCAGGATCCGCATCAGGGCGTCAAATGGGAAATTCCTACAGGTATATAAAGGCTTTTAAGAAAAAAGAAATATTTTTTATGAGAAGTGAAAAAAAACCTACTCCCTATTATTTTTGGATTCGTCTTTAACTCAAACTTCTTAACAAGTTGGACAATATAATATAATATGAGAGCTGCTATACGTATGATTATTTACGTACGATACTTATATAATGTAACGTCTGCCAGTCAAATTCCATGGTTTTTTTTTTGTCGTTTCTAACGAAACAACACATGGCATTCACCGTCTGTTAGCAATCATACAATGACCGTACATATAAATCATATGCATAGTATTTTCTAATATAATATCTACGACTTTAAATTAGTTTCATTAAATATATCTTTGGACGTTTAGCTTAAGCTTTGCGAGGAAAATATATAGCATGGATACGAATAAGCTGTTAGAACGGTAGACCAAATAATCCATGGTTTGTGTGTCCAAATAGTCCATGGTTTTAAATATTAAGGTCAGAACGATATTCCAAGTCAGAAATATTATTTTCCTATTTGCAGTACTACTCCCTTATCTGCGTGACAATTGACTTTTCTTTATATCCAAGTTGCAACTTTGACCATAACTTTTATGAATTATTATATCATGGAAATATTTTTCAAGACAAACCTGAACATGTTATTTTTATATTTTAACTTAATATTTAAAATGTTTTATTATTTAAATTTTCATAAATTTAAAAAGTCAAACGCCATGTATTTTTAACAGAGGCAGGCAGTAACATTTACAAAGATGAAGATTATTGTAGTGTGTCTAAATATGGAAATTCTGATTTATCAGTTATTCGATTCATTGTAAGCTACTACTCATCCCTCTCAAAATATAGCAACTTACTATTCGATTAGACACAACCTAATATTATGGATCTAAACAGTCTAGATTTGTACTAATTTAATATAAGTTAGCTATACTTTGGGATGTAGGGAGTATATATTTTTATGAAAGATAGGGTTATCACTAAACAAAAGGTCGAAATTTCTTTCGGAAATGTTAGGCGAAGACCATGGCTTCAGTGACGGCAGACCATGGTGAGGGTACAAGCTGGGGTGATGATGATCCTTCAGTATTTGTCATAAACCGGGGGGAGAAACTTCAAGGAGAGTATCAACTATGCAACGGCTATGGCGTGAAGAAGGCTACGGAAGTACTCAGGGTAAGATATGAATCCTTGGTTCAGCTCCACTTGACCATGTTAGATGAATTATGGAAAATACTTGAAATTTGATTTAGAAAAATATATGACATATGAGTTTGCAGATGGGATGTTCCTAATTAGTACGACAAGGCATGTGATGTGCCATGACAATAGAAAAAAAAACCGAACTGGCCCAATGGAAAAAGCAGCACCATGTTTCACTTGTTCGGTTTAGGCAGCGCGTTTAGTTCGTGTGCCAAATTTTTTTTAAGTATACGAACACACATTTAAAGTATTAAATATAGATTAATGACAAAACAACTTACAGATTCCGCCTATAAACTGCGAGACGAATATATTAAGCCTAATTAATCCATCATTAGCAAATGTTTACAGTAGCACCATATTGTCAAATCATGGCGTAATTAGGCTCAAAAGATTCGTCTCGCAATTTACATGCAAACTGTATAATTAATTTTTTCGTCCATATTTAATACTCCATATATATGTCCAAACATTTGATGTGACGGAATTTTTGGAAATTTGAAAGGAACTAAACACAGCCTTATTAGAAGGACCGTCCATACTACTGCCCATTCTCACACAAATTAGTACTCCCTCCGGGCTGATAATACTTTACGTTTTGGATAAGAGTGATGTCAAAGTTTATAATCTTTGGTTATGAATAATTATTTATCTTTGAAATATGGTGACTATATGTATATATTAGTCTTAAAAAATACTTCAATAAAAATCATATATTTGTTAACATTTATATACATTTTATAATAAAAAATAATGGTCTTTGTTTTTTTAAGACCGTGCCTTTGTCCAAAACGATAAGTATTATCAACCCGGAGGGAGTAAATAATAAGTGTGCCCTTAATTAATACTTTTGGTTATATGTTAATTAAATACACACATCTTAATCCGATTAGCTACAATTCCTTGCAATAAAGTTTTAAGGGATAAAATAATTTTAGAGTGAATTACACTTTGGGCTACCTTTTATTGTCATAGTTTCATTTTGAATCACGCCTAGTCTAATTTTTCATTTTGGACTAGCTAAATTTATGTTTGCTGCAATTTGAATCATCTCAACTCTTCATTAGCCATTTCTATCCTATACTCTGGCAAAGGTATGACTTGCTCATAGGTGGAGGATTTTGCTAGCTGCCATAACCAGCGCCTCCTTCAAGGTTGTTGATGTGCTAAAGAAGTGGTTTTGGATGGTCCAAAATAAAACAAATATAAATTTAGCTAGTTAAAAAATAAGAAGATTAGACAAGGGTGATCCGAAATGAAACTACGCCAACAAAATGTGGCCTAAAGTGTAATTCACTCTTATTTTAGTTATCAACGGGGCACGAAAGAATGGAGGGAGTACTATTTTCGTTGATAATATCATTTATTTGCACTCTGGATGTCATGGAATTCGTAAACATGTATTTCCTCCGTTTCATAACGTAAGTCATTCTAGTATTTTTCACATTCATATTATTGTTAATGAATCTAAATAGATATATATGTGTAGATTCATTAACATCAATATTAATGTGAAAAATGTTAGAATGACTTATATTGTGAAATGGAGGGAGTAATTGTTACAGTCATAAAAACTTTGTAGAAATGAATGGAAATTTTTAGATTTAGTTGTTGCTGCCAAAAAAAAAACCGAGGGGAAAAGACGCCTCTACCCTCGCAACCGATACATCAGACCGACTTCTCTTCGTTAGTTCGTTCCCCTTGCCCGAGGGCGCCACCGAGGCTCGCCGCCGCTCTCCGCTTCCACCGCCGGCGGGAGGGGGAGGGGGGCTCGATCGATCTCGACAGCTCGGCTGGGCCGGCGAATCAGCCTCGGTAGTGGTAGGCGAGGGAGATGATCCCCGTGGCGACGTTGCTGGCGTCCTCAGTGTCAGTGGAGGCATCGAGATGGAGGGGCTTCGTCGCCGGCGACCTCGGTGGCAGGTGGCCTCGGCGGCGGCGGGAAGGGGTTCCGTGGCCGGCGACCTCGGTGGTGTGGTGTCATGGGGGACACGACGTTGCCGGTGCCTGGGTGGCGGCTGAGTGGGGGAGGCTTGGCCGGCGACTTCGACTTCGACTTCGTTGCCGGTACCAAGCATTTTTGACATTTGTGACTTAGGATGTTATATTCGTAATTTCTAACTAAATCTTCCAAAACAATACTTGGTGAAAAACACAAACCTGGTGCTGGTTAGTCCAAGCCTTACTTGGTGAACTTTTCAGAAAACAATACTTTGCCCTTCAAATCTATTTTTTTAGGGAATCCAAATCATGTCCAGTTATTTCTCAACAATGCTAGATAGGTGTAATGTGTATTTCTACTCAACCATGTCATTTGTACGCTCAAAATTAGCAAATTTGAACGATTTGCAAGGGAAAAACCATCTGGCCTAGAAAACTTGCTTCGACTTGCTCAGAATTGAAGTTTATTAGACACCCTTAATTTATGTGTGCAGAACGAAACCTATATGAAATCAGATTATTTTCTTCAAACTAGGAAATACTATGACAATATAACTATTATCCTTGCTCTCAATTTGTTCCTTGTTTTGCAGGAACACTGGAGCACATACATAGTTGAGAACGACTTCAAGTTTATCTCATCAAATGGATTAAATGCTGTAAGAATCCCTGTTGGATGGTGGATCGCCAGTGACCCAAACCCTCCTGCACCCTTTGTTGGCGGATCTCTAGAAGCATTGGATAATGCATTTCGATGGGCAGAGTAAGAATAGTTACTTTTCCATGTCACCACAGTATAGTAGTTTCTTTTTTTTTTTAGCAAAACCACCGTAATTTCTTCATCATTAAATAAATTCTCTTAGCTTGGATTGAAAAAAGGATGTCATATACGTAATAAGCGATCTTTGTTGTTGTGCACAGGAAGTACAATTTAGGTGTCATTGTGGACTTGCATGCTGCACCTGGATCGCAGAATCCATGGGAACACAGTGGTAGTAGAGATGGTTCACAGACATGGGGCACCACCGATGAAACCATCATCCAAACTGTTCAAGTGATTGATTTCCTTGCATCCAGGTCTGACAAAGATATCAATAAATAATATTTTCCTTATCATTATCTTAAAACCGGAAAAGAAAAACCAAAGGGATCTCATCTTTCGTCTTAATTGGTCTACAGATATGCCAAAAGCCCAAGTCTCCTGGCAGTTGAACTACTAAACGAACCGTTGGCACCAAAAGTATCAGCTGGAATGCTAAAGAAATACTACCAAGATGCATACAATGCTGTGCGAAAATATACATCAGATGCATATGTGATCATGTCGAATCCAATTAGTGCAGACTGCTCGAATGAGATTCTCCAGTTTGCCGGTGGCTTCTTTGGTGCTGTGTTTGATGTGCACTACTATAACATGTTCAATGGATCGTTTGACAACACAACAGCGGAGTGGAATATACAGTTTGTGAGAAATGATCGTTCTGCTGAGCTCAGGAGTGTCACAAAGCAGAACGGGCCTCTCACATATGTAGGTAAGTTGTCGCTCTAACATGTCTGCTGGTGTGCTTTACTCCTCCATTGGATCAACAGCGACAATTATATTCAATCAATTGATCAATAATACAATAGCTAAGTGATTCTCCGTTCCAAAATGTGGTGTTTTACTTTTGTCCTAAGTCAAAGTAATCTAACTTAGATCAAGTTTATAGAAAAAGTGCAAAATAATTACAACATTAAGCTAAGACATATTTCATTGTGCATTTGAATGAAACTAAATTGATGATGTTGTAGACGTTGGTGCATTTTTTCTATAAACTTTACCAAAGTTAGAGAAGTTTGATTTAGTATGAAACACCTTAATTACAATATGGAACAGAGGGAGTAGTATTTGTCAAAACTATATAGTTTGTTGACAGTTGACACTATCTAAATGCTATTACTCAGTGGTATATTGTCTGGTATGAGCTCTTGATTGCTACAGGGGAATGGGTGGCTGAGTGGAAAGTGAATAATGCATCCAAGGAAGATTACAAGAGGTTTGCGCAAGCACAATTGGATGTGTACAGCCAAGCTACCTTTGGATGGGCCTATTGGAGCTTCAAGCATGTCCAGAACCATTGGAGCTTGGAGTGGATGATCAAGAATGGTTACATCTCACTAAATCAGCCTAAGTTACCCATCCGAGCAGTGAACCTTGGCGGCTGGCTCGTGACGGAGGGCTGGATTAAGCCATCACTCTTTGATGGCATTTCCAACAAAGATCTCCTGGTATATCTATTGACCGAAACTATCTGATACCCTCTTTCTTTCATTTTGTTCTCACCCTACCACGTAATGATAAGTAATCCTAATTGCTGAGATACTATACCACAATTAGCTAGCTATTTTCATGTCCTATGTTATATTTCCATTATTGATCTCTTGGTTAGGATGGCACCCAGCTCCAATTCAAATCGGTCACCAACAATATGTACCTTGCCGCTGAGAATGGAGGTGGCAGTGCTATTGTTGCCAACCGGGAGAAAGCGTCTGGTTGGGAGACCTTCAAACTGTGGAGGATCAACGAGACTACATTCAATCTCAGGGTTTTCAACAACCAGTTTGTGAGCATTGGCGGCAATGGGGCAGTTATTGCAACAGCAACCGTGCCGGGGCCGAATGAAACATTTCAGATCATTCGCCTTGACAGCGACAAAAGCAGGATGCGCATAAGGGCATCCAATGGGAAATTCTTGCAGGTAAGGTTAATTTGCAAAACGAAAAATGCCTTGTCAGTGTGCATCTAGTTGTTACCTGCTACTATCATGTATGCATTCTCTCAATATCTACGGAACATATGTGATTATTTCAATTTACTGATGAATGTCTATTGATTTAACAATCTTCTAGTTTCAAGGAGTGATTTTTTTTTAATTCAAGTTGTTAGTGTAGTGGTTGTATTATGCTCATGCACCTTTGGTAGAGCTCAGGTGCTAGATTTCTATACTATTAACTAGTTTGCGCAGCGGTGGAAATTATTATTATGTTCAAGGACTAGAGCCACCACCTAAGTAATACACGCCTTAAATCTAGTGACAGAGCCTACACGCATACAAGATTTTAGGACGCAAACGGTGCAAGGGTGAAAATGTACTTAGTTTGGGAAGTTCTATAGTGACATACTCCCTCTGTCCCATTTTGAGTGCAGCCATGATTTGCCGTGCCCAACTTTGATCATCCGTCTTATTTGAAATTTTTTGAAAAAAATTAAAAACATAAGTCACACATAAAGTACTATTCATGTTTTATCATCTAATAACAATAAAAATATTAATCATAAAAAACTATAAATAAGACGGACGATCAAAGTTAGACACATAAACACATGGTTGCACTTAAAATGGGACGGAGGGAGTATTTCTATGGAAATTCTGCAGCTACCTGTTTTTATGGAAATACTATTAGCCCCATCTTTTCACTTATGTTTATGCTTTTTAGCCAAAATTTAAATTTTCAACCTTAAATTTGGAATTGATTTTGGGTTTTTTTTTGTCAAAGTTTATTTTTCAGCCTTTGCTTTTAGATCGCTAAGAACGCGTATATAAAAGTTTTATTCACAAATTATTTTTCTTTTGCAAATATGTCGTAGCCACCTTTAATTTCCATATGTAACACCATGTCTTAAATTCATCTTTTTTTTAAGGGAGATGTCTAAAATTCAGATAAAACAGTCTTCAGGTTAGATATGTGAAATCTTCAGGTTAGTCAATCTTAAAAAAATTTTTTTATCATGGTTATCTGGTTTAACCTAACTTAATTTGTTAGTGTTTTTTATTGTGTGTGTCTGGCAACACAGTGTGGCTATTCGAGAACTGCATTTGGTTTGATAAAGCGGGCAAGTTGTGTAGTAGTTATGCAAATCACTTTTTTAAGGTTTCTTTCAGTCGCACATACTTCTATTAGATTAACTGCATCGTCAATTGTAAATATATTTCTCCTTTTGAGATGTTAGGTGAAGGCCATGGGTTCAGTCACTGCAGATCATGGTGCTAGCACAAATTGGGGAAATGATGACCCATCAGTCTTTGTAGTAAATAATATTTATGGCTTGCAAGGGGAATACCAGATTTGCAATGGCTACAGTGCAGGCAATGCCACAGAGGTGCTCAGGGTAAGATGTGACACTGTTGTTTCTATTCTATTTTGTTGAGACACTGAATGGATAGCTGTAGGCATACGATGATGTTTAGATCACTTGTTTTTTCTATCCTTAAAAACCAAAGTGTTATATTTGTATCACTGTTATTATTGGTTCGACAATTCCTTTTGTTTTTGTTCAATAGTAATCTTCAACAATTAATATATGCTGAGTTCCTTCCAATTTTGTGCTAGTTAAAGAAATGGTAGAACCTCACTGAATAGAGTTATTGTCTTTCTTATGAAGAAATCTTTTGAAGAAAGAGAAGCTAGCACTTACATAGTTTATTTATGGTATTCATTACTAATTCTAGTTGTCAAATGGGCAAGCCAAAAAACAGAGCAATATGCATATCCTTTTTTGAAATAAATTACTATTGTAGTGTATAAAAACACTCTTCTTCTTGAGGCGAAAATATAGTAATAATTGCAGTTCAATATCTAAAGTTCTTTGTTTGCAGGAGCACTGGAACACATTTATAGTTGAGGATGACTTCAAATTCATCTCATCAAATGGGCTAAATGCAGTGAGGATCCCAGTTGGATGGTGGATCGCCAGCGACCCCAACCCTCCTGCACCTTTTGTTGGTGGATCTCTACAAGCCTTGGATAACGCATTCAAATGGGCAGAGTAAGCATATGCACATGTTTCTATTTAAAAATAATAAGGAGAGAAGAAATACCTTGTGCGATTGAGTTTTATAGAGATGGACATAAATATATATTATTCCTGTACAGACTGAAAAGACTATTACATGCTTAAGCTGTTATTGTGATTATTGTGTTTTATTGCAAATGTCATGATATTGCTATATGCCATTTTCTGTGTGTAGGAAGTACAACATAGGTATCATTGTGGACTTGCATGCAGCACCAGGGTCTCAGAATCGGTTGGATCACAGTGCCTCCAGGGATGGCTCATTGGAGTGGGGCACCTCTGCTGCAAACATCGCACAAACTGTGGATGTCATAGATTTCCTTGCATCCAGGTCAATAATAAAAAATTGGCAAATCAACTGTACTCAGATTATGCTCAATCCATCTAACAGAACTTCTGAAATGTTCTTAACTTATTTTTTTCCTCTGAATGCAGATATGCCAGAAGTTCAAGCCTCCTAGCAATAGAATTACTCAACGAACCACTGGCACCAGATGTACCTGTGGATACATTAGCAAAATACTATCAAGACGCATACAATGCTGTAAGAAAATACACTTTGCAAGCCTATGTAATCCTGTCAACTCGAATGTCAGGGGATCCAACGGAGTTTCTCTCAGTAGCCAGCAGTCTCTTTGGTGCGGTTATCGATGTGCATTACTATAACCTGTATAACAGCATGTTTGATATCTACACTGTGGAGCAGAACATCAATTTTGTAAGGAATAACCGTTCATCAGATATCAACACGGTCACAAAGCAGAACGTTCCTCTAACATTTGTCGGTAGGTACTACTCCCTCCGTTTCGAAATGTTTGACACCGTTGACTTTTTAGCACATGTTTGACCGTTCGTCTTATTCAAAAACTTTTGTGAAATATGTAAAATTATATGCCTACATAAAAATATATTTAACAATGAATCAAATGATAGAAAAAGAATTAATAATTACTTAAATTTTTTAAATAAGACGAACGGTCAAACATGTGCTAAAAAGTCAACGGCGTCAAACATTTCGAAACGGAGGGAGTAATATGTGGCACTGATCCCTTTCAAAGAAAATATGTGGCACTGACATTTTTCTCTTGTTTCTTCCTCTTCGGTTTCACATTACACTCATATGGGAGAAGTGCAAAATTGATCTCATTTGATTAATACAATAAGCAAAATTGACAAAAAAAATTTATATTTGGTCAGATCTATTGAAAATTTGAAAATGCTGGAGTGCTCAACTGATACATTGTTTGGTATGCGCTCTTCTTTGCAACAGGAGAATGGGTGGCCGAGTGGTACGTGGATAATGCATCCAAGGAAGACTACCAAAATTTTGCGCAAGCGCAGCTAGACCTGTATGGGAAAGCTACTTTTGGATGGTCCTATTGGACATTCAAGAACGTCAAGAACCACTGGAGCATGGAGTGGATGATCAAGAATGGGTACATCTCCCTCAATAATCTGCCTCCATCATCACCACCCATCCGGTCGGTGAACCTTGGCGGCTGGCTTGTGACAGAGGGCTGGATTCTACCGTCACTATTTGACGGTATACCCAACAATGACCTCCTGGTATGTCTATACTCAATTTCATGGTACCTTCAGTTAGAACATTAGCCATTTGAATGGTTCCCTGTTGTGTTTTGGCAGTGATCTCATGGTGTTTCAAAAATCATGTAACTTTATAGGACGGTACCACTCTCCATATCAAGTCTGTGATCCAGGACAAGTACCTTGCCGCCGAACAGGGCGGCGGCCAAACCATTGTTGCCAACCGAGCAGTGGCCTCTGATTGGGAGAGCTTCACACTGTGGAGGATAGATGAGACAACGTTCAATCTCAGGGTGTTCAAAAAGCAATTCATGGGCATTGACAGCAATGGAACCGTCATCGCAACAGCGACTACGCCTGGTCTGTCAGAAACATTCCAGATCGTGCGCAGTGACAACGATAAGAATAGGGTGCGCATCAGGGCACCAAATGGGAGCTTCCTTCAGGTAATGTTCACTATGGATATTCTGCTAGCAATGGCATATGCAGGGCTAATTATGGACATTTTATTGCTCTATGTTGGCAAAGTGCGGCCAGGAACCTAACAATCTTGTACACTTATGTGATTTAAACAGGCATGCACCACAGGATAAAAACATCTTTGGATGCAATTGGCAAAAATTAGTAGTATTTTCAAATAAATCTCTAGAAACAAAAGGAGGACTAGAGCTGCTTGAATATGCCTTCTAACATGTTGTGTTTGGTTTAGGGTTAAAATTAATTAGACTATGCTAGCTTCCTCACCCAAAAAAAAAGGTTATGCGAGGTTTTGTATGTACTAACTAAAAATTCCAGTTAGCATGTATCTTTTGTCCCATCCTTTTTCTGGTTAGGTGGATTATAGCCCAAGTTTTCCCTAAAAAAATTGCATTGTGAGTGCATTTAACTTGTCGATTTAAAATATATTATGTGGATTAGCTTAATCCGAGTTCAAGGGCATGTAATGCTTTGACTGACTGAATTAACCCTACTACCCCAAAGGTTCTTGGTGGGTTAGTACCTGGACTAAAATAGAGTTGATTCATAAGCTTGGGTTCTTGAAGAATTACTTGTGTGTTCTTGAACAGAAAGCTTGTATTTGAATAAAATTTATGAATAGAAAGATTTCTAAGATGAAAAATACTTCACTTGGCATTTCTAAATTATGATCATTCTAAATTTACTCACTAATTTTGAATTGAAAGTAGTTTATCTAGCTATCTCCGTCCTTGACTCAAAATGATCAGTCTTCTCTCTATTTCTTGATGTTAGGCAAAGACTGCCAATTCTGTTACAGCAGATTATGGTGAAAGCACAAACTGGGGCAATGATGATCCCTCAGTGTTTATCGTAGATATGGTAGGTGGTCCACAAGGGGAGTATCAGATTTGTAATGGCTATGGTGCAGAGAAGGCCTCGCAGGTGCTTAGGGTAAGACATCTAGGCCACTTTTCCTCCACTTGTATTTTTAACCTATTATTTGACGGAGAATAGCAGAAAACTCACTGCAATGTGTAAGACAATGCAGAAAAAAAATTCTTAGCCTACTATGTACGGTTATAACATTCATGATAGCTATTAAAAAATTAAGATGGTTGTGGTTTCTACTAACTGTATACTGATTCTACAAGTTTGGAACTGTTATACTATAGAATGGTTGTTGGCAGAAAGAAAGCCGATCAGGTTAGGTTCTTTCATAATTTCTATGTTCTAACTATTGGAGTATACGTAGATATAAAGCATAATGGCAGAAACACTTTTTCCCTGAGAACTGCAGGAAGAAGAGGCAAATACACTACAATATTGTGCAATTATTTGTGTTGCCCTTAAAACCTAAGCATTTTACCGTCAGTAGTTAGCATCTTAGAGGGTTCATATTGGCTTCATTAAAAAAAGAACAAAGTTTCCTCCACTAATATTTACATATGTTGCTTCAATGGATTTGATAATTGGCTTGTTAATTTCTGCCATGTTGCTAAACCTTTGTTTTTTTGACTTATTTTTTGAGTCGATGCAATATATCCTATATATCCTGTCTTATATTCATTGATAAAACTAGAGGCCAGTGAGTCTCACTGTGCTGAACTGTCCCTCTCTAAATTATTATTGGTCAACAAATGACAGTGGGACTCTGAAGAAGCATTCCTGAAAAGAAACAATTGCATTTCTTAGTATACATATTATAATCACAAATCCTTCTCTGATAACTACTAGTACATAATTTTCCCTTTAGAAAAGTTACTAATGTTTCTTGTGTAGAAATTGGCAAACATCTTGTCAAGAAGAATCATAGCAATGCCTATCACATTTTCTGAAATTGTATGATTTGCAGGAACATTGGAGCACATACATAGTTGAGAGTGACTTCAAATTCATCTCATCAAGTGGGCTAAATGCAGTGAGAATCCCAGTTGGATGGTGGATCGCCAGTGACCCCAATCCTCCTGCTCCATTTGTTGGAGGATCCCTCCAAGCCTTGGATAACGCATTTAAATGGGCAGAGTAAGTATCTCCATGCCGCCACTTATTTATGAATTAGCACCTCTTACCCTGATGGCCATGTTGGGTGAAGAAACATACCACAGATGGTTTTAGTCTCTATCTTATAAAGAGGACATTGATGCTTACATTGCTTGTGTGCATTGAAATGGCAGGCTTGTAAAAAGTTCAAGCAAATTGCCCACCATTTTATCATTGACTTAAACTTTTTTGTTGAACTGCTGGCACATGTATGCAGGAAGTACAATGTTGGTGTCATTGTGGACTTGCATGCCGCTCCTGGGTCACAAAACCATTGGGAACATAGCGCCACAAGGGATGGATCACTAGAATGGGGAACCACTGATACAAGCATCACACAAACAGTGCAAATCATTGATTTCCTCGCTTCCAGGTCTCTTAACAGAATTCATCATAATCCTTAAACACACCATACAAATCTATGATTTTCTTGTAACGCTATTTTTCACCTTAATTAATCTACAGATATGCCAATAGCCCGAGTCTGCTGGCAATTGAGCTACTCAACGAGCCATGGGGACCGGATGTACCCCTAGAAAAGCTTAAGAAATATTATGAGGATGCATACAACGTCGTGAGGAAATACACCGCGAAGGCCTACGTGATCATGTCAAACCGGCTGGCAGGGGAGTCCAACACTGAGCTTCTTGATTTCGCCAGTAGGTTCCCGGGCGCAGTCATCGACGTGCACTACTACAACCTGTTCAATGACGACACATTCAAAAATTTAAACGTAGAGCAAAACATTGAATTTGTGAAGAACAGCCGCAAGGCTGAGTTCAGCAACATCAATAAGCAAAAGAGCCCCCTCACGTTTGTTGGTAAGTAGTGAGGTGGCTCCAACATCTCTGGTTGATTTCCTCTTCCTATTTTCTTACTTGAACGGTCTCCCTCTTCTCTGCTGACTGGCATATATTGAAAAGTTGGAAATTGCCTTTCAATCAGAATTTAGACATCAGAAGGTTTTTAATTCTCTAAATGATCGAGAATTTGAAATTGTAGAAGAATATACGGTCAATAGGTCACTGAAGTTATTGTTCCGGTGCAGGAGAATGGGTGGCAGAGTGGAAGGTAAACGGGGCATCCAAAGAGGACTACCAAAGGTTTGCGCAAGCACAGCTTGATGTATATGGAAGAGCTACCTTCGGATGGGCTTACTGGAACTTCAAGAACGTCAATAACCATTGGAGCTTGGAATGGATGATCAAGAACGGGTATATCTCACTGAAAATATAGAAATAGTGCCATAGTTCTGTCTGGTGGATGAATACACATTACACCTAATGCAAAGGCCAGAAGCCTAGAACTGTAATAATGATTTTCCACTATCTAAAACGAAGTTTCCATCGGGTTAACACGAACTAGAATAAGTCTGTAAATCTTGTTTAATTACGGCCAATAAATCAGTTCTGTTAGCCAGGTGGAAGCATGCATCCAGATGCATGCTTGTATTATAAGACTTATATTGTGTATTGTAACATTCACATATTTGAATATGTATGATCTTTGCTTTTATTTGGCCTCTGTCATGTCTTATTTCATGCGATTTACATGCTATCAAAGTGCACATTTCCACTAAAGAATGAGCATTTGAATATAATGTTCAGTTTATACCTGGGGCATATCATGGCATTAAATTTATAACTTCGTAATCAATATCAACAACAGTAGGGGAAACAACAGTAGGGGAAGCACCAGTGGTGTGGTGGTGTAGTCGTGGGTGCATGACTCTACCCATAGGGTTTAAATCCTGATGTCTACGAATACTATGCACATGCAGGTGTACTTTCAACATGATTTTAGTGAGATCGGGAATGTGCCATTGGTTTTCGTCTTAGAGCATGTGTTAAAGGATGCATTTGCGGGGGTGAGAGTGTGGTGTCGCGCGTGTAGTGGTGTGTATGCGTGTGCATTTGCTGTGTAATCTTAAAAAGGAATATCAACAACAGTAAGACTGTCATATATTATAGTCTGAGGAAAGGGATTGGTCATTGTCAAACTCTTATAAATTCACTAAATAGAGCATATGCGAGATCCTGCAGGTCCGGAGGATCGTATGGAAGATACGTGGGGTACGCATCAACATTCCAAGGTCTTCGTACATGACTAGATCCTTGGACAAAAAGATGGCACCAATCTTTGCAGCTTCTACATCAGAGGGATATGTTATATTTTGTAGAGGAGGGAACCTGCACTCTAATGTTAAAGATATGACATGTTAAAAGACCCGAGTCATAAATATAACCATTCTATTTTAGTGCTAAGTGCTGGCAACTTTTTTAACAAGTTGACAAACACAATCGCAACACCTTAAACGCCTTGCGGTGATCCTAGAGTCACAACCACCCTAATCTAGCAAGCACTAAATCATGATGGGTTTTCATAAACTAAACCGGCTAGCGGAGCCGATTTAGATGAAACTATGGATAACTACCCGTCTCGTGGGCAAACGGAAGGTTTTCAGGACAAACCTACAAAGAGGTGTCGCACTCTCGCAGCGGCAGCGGACGATTTACGGCGCAAATCGACAAAGATGGACAAACTAAACTAGAACTAGAAGCAATATTGAAAAAACGATTCGATTGATTGATTGTAGAATATTTTTTACAATTGAACCGGCCTTATCCCTTATATAGGGGTTGGTCTTACCTTCTACAGGCCCTCCTCTACATCCAACTCAGGATAGAAATCAAAGGAAACTCGAAACATGCCTTCCCAAGCAAGGAAAACTCGAGACTCGACGAAACAAACTCGGGCTCGGACTCTGCCGGTTAGACTGGCTCTCTCGCTTTAGGGTTTATGCCAGTATCGGCTAAATTGCTTTACTAGATTAGATTAGCTCGGGTATCTACCACCCTGAAAATCAGTCAAAGGTTTGATTGTATAAGTATTATGTTTCTTTTCATACTTAGTGTTGCATTAGTTAAGTTTCATCTACTAAGTCGTGCTTAGAACCATAATCTCTAGCCTGTTTGTTGACTGCCAATAAGGGTTTCATCAGGGTTTTAGCTGATGAGTTATCTGGACGTTGCATCGGCTTACAAGGATTGCATATATAAGTTGGATCTAGCCGATGACAACAGATGTTTCATTGTTTAATCTAATCTTGTGGATTTTATGACATCGGACCTCCAGCCGATGTACTTTAACCTTCGGATCAGTGCTTGTTCTATTCTATCAAATCATTGTTAGCCGATTGGTTTCTTCTGGATTATACTGTTATATTATATTATCATCAGCCAATTGTCTTTATATTGGTATTTACATCAAGTGTCAGAATATACATTGGACGCATGGCCGATAGCTCAAAACCCTATCGGCACTAACTAGTATCGGCATCGGTTGGAATTACTACATTGGCTTATCAGCCGATCGGCTATTTGATCTACTATTTACATATCTTGTCAGTTGCAGGATCAAACTGACTGGCACGCCTGCATCTCATCAAGTTTTGGACCTGCACTAGACCTAAGCAGATCTCCCAAACCAGTGTGTGTTTTTTACATCAACACAATGCAATTTATTTTTTTCCTTTCCTCCACCAAAGTACTCGAGTAGCATACTAAATTAATGTGTGGAGAGAATTGGAGTGTTGATGGATGGACGTAGTTAACGAGGGTACTTCAATAATTTCACATTAATCCTAAACTTGTCTCGTGGATCTAGGAATCGATTTTATTTAGGACGAAGAGAGTATTATTTAGCAGTTTGGTAACAAACTCCTAAAAAAAATTGTCGCTTGGAGTTGCCAATAGAACACATTCTTAGGTCCGAGAATGCTTTGCATCAGTCGACTGACGGGGAAAAAACAATCAAGAGCTCAACAGCCCACTCATCCTCTACATATATCTATCTTCCTCTGCATTCTTATCCATTCTCTGTATCTTCTTGTGTCGTCTATGAGCAGTGGGGGCGTCTTCACCATGTGTCTCCGATGAGATCCCACGACTTTTTATGTAGGGGTGAAAACGAAGCGGATTTGGACGGATAGTGGTCATACCATATCCTAAACCATATTTTTTGAGCGGATTCAGAGCGGGTGCGGATAGTATACGGATGCGGATGAGGAGCGGATTGTTTCGGATGTCGGAAATGGTGCAGAGTCTGTGCGGAATCGGTTCGGAAACGGATTAAATTTATCGGATGTTACGTGTATATGCAATCAATGCAACATCGAGTTAGCAATCCAATGAACAATAATACAATAATCAATAAATGACCCATCGTAATAATTATATGATTAAGTGCTAAACAACATGAACACATGATATCCATAATATAAAAAATATAGCTACGTGAGTGTGACATGAGACGATAAACGCCTTAGACTAAAAAGTCTTTGTTAGTTGATGAATGAGGGCACTGGTTGTACCAACTTATGTTATATGCAATAGATAGAGTGGTTATATATGTTGATAATTTCGGATTATCCGGGAAACAGCTTATCGGATAATTCGACAAAAATGTCGGATAATCCGCATCCGCCGGATTTTAGAGATACCATATCCGCATCCGCATCCGCCTCATACTATCCGCATCCGCAACCATATCCGCCGGATTTCTAAAAGCTCATACCATATCCTCGTTTTGGACGGATTCGGATCGGATATTATCCGATCCGTTTTCACCCTTATTTTTCTGCAAGCGGTTCTTTTGCCCTTAGATGTTGTGGGCATTACTGCGGCATGCTTTGGTGCAATGAACATGGTGGCGCGGCCGGCCGGAGGGATGGCTTCTGACGAGGTGGCAAAGAAGTTTGGGATGCACAGGTTGTGGGTTTTGTGGGGCCATGCGGAGCGCCGACATTGTGCTCTAGTGCTCATTGATTAGCTAGAGAAAGATGATGACCTTATGTGGAATTGGAGGTGTCGTTCGCCAGCGAAGATGACACAACGAGGGCCTGATACCAATGACGACGAGATGAAGAAAGCTTGGGAGCAGCGGCTACCCACATCGATGGAGTAGAAGGATAACGTCTCTACATGAATTTGTAGTAGAAACTTGAGAAGCCCATCGAAGAGAAGAAATAAAATTAGGTTTGAACCGATACATTTTTATGAGTATGTGATGTTTCAGCTAATGTTGCACTCCATGTTTTGATGGTGTTTCATATTTTAGTACATGACTCTTGTAGTTTGGTGATGTTTCAGCTCTTGAAGCTTGATGTTTCATATGTGAGAATAATATGTTTCAATCGTGATTAACATGTGTTTCACCATTTTGATAATCTGAAATATTTTTCATTTAATAATGAATTTTTTTTAAGTTGCGATGAAACAACGGTCAAAAAGATTTTTCAAGTAAAACATCGAACGCCCTCCATTTGTATTCTCCGCAGATTTAGCTCATACGAATAAAATATTCATGCCACAATAAATATATCCGTCACGTGATTGATTGCTGTCCAAGAACCAGAATCTTTTCGATGCCTCTACTGTCTCACTCACCTTAACTGCTTTTGGCTTTCCTGTGCTACTGGCTAGTACTTCTATAGTGTGAGCTACGATGGGGGAGCGGCAACCACACCATCTCCATCTCCATCTCCCTCCCAGACCGACCTCCCACCGCCGCTTTTGCCCTTCCCTCTCCAATCGTCCATCGCTCACTCTCCTCAGGTCTCATCTCTCTCTCTCTCTCTCCACCTGGTACTTTTGCTGGAATCGATGGCTTACATATGTTTTTAGAGGATTTTAGGGATAGATATAAGCATGGTTGTTGCAGGCCAAATCTTTCTTCATTTTTGGAATTAATACTGCACCTGAACTTTTTTTGGATAAAAAAGAAAGTGTATCAGCTTTGAATGAAGCCTACTAGTTCTTTATGAGTAGTGTGTGGTCATTTTCCCCTGGTTAAATTGTGGGATGGATGTTTGCTTCAAAGAAATAAAAGAAATTGTGGGATGGACCTGATGGTTCAAGGCTAATTTTGTTTTGACACTTCATTTCTTAGGTTTTTGGTGTGTTTGTGTTCAAGATTGAATAGGACAAGACATAGGGGTTAGCTCTCAATTTAAATGCCCAAGTTAAAAAGATTGTAATAATTGTCAAAAAAATTTGCATGGAATGCTTCCTTCTCTAGAAAGTAGGAAGTCTGACGGTCTGACCCCCCAAAAAAAGGTCAGTTTGTCCTCTTCTGTTTTTATGATAATTACTTTCCTAATTTCCCAGCTGACAGAAGGGTGTTGCTTGCAAGAAATAGTTGTTTACAGAATTATGTAGTCAATAGAGTTCATATATAACTTCCAGTACCAAAATTGCGTGATTGTGCTAATCAAAATGCAGAATTGGATATGAGTAATCAATCAGAAAAAGTGCGAGTGATATGCTAGTGGCCTAATGTCACTGAATTTTCAGAAGACCAAGACAGCACAAATGGGTGTTGTCGGGTATGTGATGCAATTTGTTAGATAATTTCTTATTTATCTTCTAACAATTTCTTATCTCATCATTGCCCACATAGATGGCTTACGAAAAATTCCTTAGGTGCAAGATTATACTGAATTAATTGCAAGTAGCTTAGAGTCATCGGTTTTCTTCCAACAAAATTGCTGAAGAAGCCAGAGGCTCAAATGGAGGCATCTGATGAGGAGAGGCCACTGATTCATCACCTGCCTCCACAGGTATTAATCGATAACCTTTCCATTATCTTTTTTTTTTTTTTTTTGCCTAGGTAGGTACCAAACTTTTGTATCTCCATGTGACCCCATGACATGTACAGTTGATACTTTGCCACTTTGGCTTCAGTTTGTTACACAGAAACAAAAAAAATGAGTTCTTGCAGTTTCTTGTTCTTCAGCGAATCTTTGCATATATTTAATGTTAAATCCTGTGCAACATACATTAGTTTTGGCATTTGTCATTCAGGAACAATGTTCAAAATACACATGCGATGGAACGGTTAATATTGACAGTAAGCCCGCGCTGAAGCAGAGTACGGGGAATTGGAGAGCATGTTTCTTCATTTTAGGTACTTCTGAGAAGTTCACAAAATTATTCTGTTGATGCTCATAAACTTCCTTCTTCAACATACACAACTGACCTATTGAGTCCTGAACATGTCCTAGGTGTTGAATTCACTGAATGCATCTGCTTCTACGGGGTTTCAAAGAACTTAGTCACATACCTCACAAGTGTGCTCCATGAAAGCAACGTCAATGCTGCACAAAGTGTGTCGATCTGGATCGGCAGTTGCTTCTTCACACCACTCATTGGAGCCTTCTTGGCTGACACATATTGGGGAAGATACTGGACAGTAGTAATGTCCATCCTTGTTATCATCCTTGTAAGGCCAACAAGCAGAGCAGCAACTGAAAGATACAATCTGTAGTTAGTTTCATGTGTCATTTGCAACTCTGAAACAGTTCTATTTTGTCAGGGAATGATCGTTCTGACGGTTTCGGCATCACCATTGTTCCAGAATGCTTCTTTCTACAATGGGGGTATTTCTCGTCTAACTGTCTACCTAGGGCTCTACCTTTTTGCCCTTGGAACTGGAGGTATAAAGCCAAACATTCCGGCCTTCGGAGCTGATCAATTCGACGGCGCCGACCCGGTGGAGCGGGTGACAAAGGGCTCATTCTTCAACTGGTACTACTTCTCAATCAACGTGGGCTCGCTGCTGTCGTCCACCGTGGTTGTCTGGGTTCAGGACAACATAGGGTGGAGTGTCGGTTTTGCTGGCCCAATGCTACTCTTGGGGTTCGGCCTCGCCATGTTCATCGCCGGTAGGAGGGCGTACAGGTACAAGAAACTGGGAGGGAGCCCTCTGACAAGGGTCTTTCAGGTGCTGGTTGCAGCTGTAAGAAATCATAGGCTGAACTTGCCTGATGATAGCTCACTCCTTCATGAGCTTCCAGGAGTGACTGAAGGTGACTACAGAACTCAACATACCTATCAATTCAGGTATTGCTCATTGCATCAAAATTACCACAAGAGTTGTCGGACAAAATAGTCAAACCTGTTTTAATTTACTATAGAACAAACTAAGTGAATTAGTAGGAACAAATTCCACTGTCAAGAAAGATTCTTTTAAGATATTGCCATGTTATTCTAGACCATAATGTTTTAGAAGTTCCAATGGTTGATTTGACTCCTATCATGTATGAGTGTGCCATCACTTATCAATCAAGGGTAATATGGACTTTCCATAGTTATAAAAGGAAATAAATGATATACTTCGATTATGATGGTAAATCTAAAAACGTAGTAAATCTTGTTATGTTAAATTGTGTAAGTTTCTATAAATTGATTATTTAACTTTAACATTTCCATGATGTCCAGGTTCTTGGACAAGGCTGCCATCTTGTCGGACAAGAACTGCGCGCCGGCGGCGCCGTCGAGCCCATGGAGGCTGTGCACCGTGTCGCAGGTGGAGGAGCTCAAGATGCTGCTGCGGACGTTCCCGGTCTGGGCGTCGCTGGTCGGCTTCTTCATGGTGACCGCGCAGATGACGTCGACCCTGATCGAGCAGGGCGTCGCCATGGACGGCCGCGTCGGCCGCTTCACCGTGCCGCCGGCCTCGCTCGCCACCTTCGACGTCGTCGCCGTCCTCGCCCTGATCCCGGTCTACGACGCCGCGCTGGTGCCGCTGGCGCGGCGCGTCACCGGCAGGGACAGGGGCTTCTCGCACATGCAGCGCATCGGCGTCGGCGTCGCGCTGTCCGCGGTGGCCATGGCGTACTCGGCGCTGGTCGAGGCGCGGCGTCTGGCGATGGCGGCGGCGGCGGCGGGGACGCGGATGAGCATCGCGTGGCAGGTGCCGTCCTTCTTCGTGCTGGGCGCCGGGGAGGTGTTCGCCGTCATCGGCATGCTGGAGTTCTGCTACGAGCAGTCGCCGGCGTCGATGAAGAGCCTCGGCACGGCGCTCGTGCAGCTCGCCGTCGCCGTCGCCAACTACCTCAACTCCGGCATGCTCAGGGTGGTGGCGGCGGCCACGGCGCGCGGCGGCGGCGCCGGGTGGATCCCGGACAAGCTCGACGAGGGCCATCTGGACTACTTCTTCTGGATGATGGCTGCACTCAGCGTGCTCAACCTGCTGCAGTTCCTGCACTGCTCAATCAGATTCAGAGGCAACAACACACTGTCATCATCGTGACGTACTCCATTCTTCCGTCTCAAGGGCTCATGCCCAGGATTGAGAAAACGGAGTAACAGGAAGCCCCGGATTTTATTTTAACAGAAATGTAAGTGCAAAACAAATAATTTTATAATATAAGAGTAACACAAGAATGATCGATTAACTAGACTAAAGTAATACAAGAATGATCCTCATGTTTAAATTCCTCTAAAACTTATATGGATCAAAAGTAATACAGGAATGATCCTCATGTTTAAATTCCTCTAAAACTTATATGGATCAAGGAATTCCTAACTTATATGAATTCAGGCATTTCTTATGAATTTCGCAATGTTGGAGGGATGAGCTCCGGCAGATATAGGAGACCTCGAGTTTAGATGAACCAGGGGTTCTAACCGAGATGGTGAGCCTGAGTGTGCTCGGAAGCAAAGAACACGGAACAACTATACTGGTTTGGGCCTGTTGAAGGATAACAAGCCTACTAGTATTTACTCCCTCCATCCCAAAATATTTGACACCGTTAACTTTTTTTTAAAAATGTTTGACCGTTCGTCTTATTCAAAAAATTTAAGTAATTATTAATTCTTTTTCTATCATTTGAGTTATTATTAAATATACTTTTATGTATACATATAGTTTTACACATTTCACAAAAGTTTTTGAATAAGACGAACGGTCAAACATGTTTGAAAATGTCAACGGCGTCAAAAATTTAGGGAAGAAAGGAGTATATCACTATGAGAAGAATGTTCGTACAAGCTGGGAGCTCTCGAGCTAGCAGATCTAGTCCTTGCCGATTATGAAGAACCTAACACTTTCTAAGAGTCCCGGTTGGGTTTTTATATCTGAGAAGCGCATTACACTATTTACAATCATTAGATCACTTTCTGCCCTTCGAGCTCCACACCGATTTAGCCACCGATGTAACCCGCCTGTGAAACTTCACGTCGGGCCCAACTACAAGGTTATCATTATTGTTTCCATTATGGTAGTGTGAAAATGAGATGCCCATATATATATATAGGTTATCTATCCATGTTAATACAATGAGACACCTCGAGAAATTCAATAATATAGATAGACACGAGAGCCAGCACAACACATCCGATGGAGGCGTAGCATCCTGTAAGATACGCCTCCACCATTCTCTAGCTAACGAGAACATCATGCTAGCCCTTCCCGGGCTAATGAGGGGTTCCCGCGGTGAAACACTTCACACTTGGAGTGTGGGACTGGCCTCCTTCATGGGACAGCCACGTGCTAAGCCCTGGAGAGGACTGAGCCACGTGCTAAGCCCCAGAGAGGACTGAGCCACTTGCTATGGTTAGCTACATGAAAGACGCAACACCCTTGGTAGTTCTCGGGCAAGCCAGGATATGGGTCTCACCTCCAAATGATGTAACAACCTTGTTCATGGGTAGAAAACCAGATAGTCCCATGCGCCAGCAGAGGACACGTAGTCGTCTCCGAGCAGGTCTAGGGCCACCTACCAGACTCTCGAACAATTCCAGCTTTTCCTTAATTGTAGAATTGGACAGCAAGAGAACATGTGGATCTCTGCGTAAGGTTTTTGGCTTAAAGTGTGGCGAGGATGTGATGGCCCACTAATCGCGTAGATACATCGACTTGCCTTTCTAATTAAGCAAATTGGTAAAGTAGGGACTCCTTGACCGAAACGCTAACACGTAGGTTTCAATACTATCTAATCCTTTGTTACAAACTATCGTATACAAAAAGTCCTCCAGGATTGGAATCCTACAGAATTCCATGTTTTCTTTCAAATCAAAGTAATGTATTGGGGATGCTAAATGCAGATTTTCTAAGAAAATCTAGGCTAGTGGAGGTACTTTACCCGAATTTCATAGAAGAATTGAGATAAAGACTAGAAAGCTAGCATATGACCATATGGTTTGAAAGGTTCTTGAGGATCGGATATGTCATCTAGAGGGAGGAGGTGTGAATAGGCGTTTCTTGAAATTTTAAAAACTTGGAGTGGAATTAAGCCTAATAGGATAGTCCGGAACTACGTTGAACAATCCAACTATATATATAGGTAGTCAGATAGTTCGGCTGCTCAAGGATAGCTCTGTCAATGCAGTGACAGGATCTCTCTTATCTTCTTCATATGTGCTTGAAGTCACTCGCTCTTAGACCAGCTATGGTGGCATAGAGAGACGGCGACATCACGGTTTGAGGTCAGCTAGCGATAGTGGCGAGATCGAGGCGACGAACGCGGGAACCATCAAGGCTAGTATGGCGATGCTAGTTGTGGAGAGGCAGAGCGAAGGGCCGTGGCATCAGAAGCTTAATCAAGAGCTTAGGGTGGAGTGCAGGGGCTTACATAGAATGGGTCTCAATTATTTGCCATTTTGATCCACGTATCATTCACCTATATATCCACTATCATAGAATCGACTTTTTAAATGAGACCCCTTAAAATTGTAGACGGACCATAATTCTCATGTATGTAAAAATCGATTTTCCAAGCATAGATCAAGAACCACATGTGAAAATCAATTTTCGCAGGCGAGCCTCTTAAAAGGCCCCTACTAAGAGACCCGCATGTGAAAATACATCTCTCTCCCCGCTCTTTTTTTTTCTCCCCTCCTCTCTCTCACTAAGTCCCATTAATTCCTCCCGTCCACTCCACTCGCACGCCTCTCCCCACTCCTCAACTCTCTTCTCACTCCTCCCTTATCTTCTCTTGTCCTCTCCTCAAAGCGATCGTGGCTCCCCCTCTCCTTCCTTCACCGTGGTCGCGATGACGGTGGTGACGGCCACGACAATGACGATGGCAGCAAGTGGGCAGACGGGAGTGGCCTACGCCGGAGGGATTCGGTGACGGATGGGCGGGAGCGCCGGGCAATAGGGAGGGCGGATGCGACGGATCCGGCGGTGGCAGTGGATACAACGATGGGGAGGGTGGCGGCAGTGGAGAGCTTGTTGGCGGCGGGAGGCTTAGCGGCGTTGTATCAATCATGGGGTACCTCGGTTGGTGTCGATTAGGCGCGGGGACCTCCTTCCCCAACGAGGTGATGGCGGACGAGGGTGGCGGGCTTGGGAGAGAGGGATCCCACCGTCGGTGGCAACGGGAGGGCACTACAAGAATCTATTTAATCTGTGACGAAATCCGGCACCCCCTCCCCCTCTGGTGTTGATCCGGTCGCCGCTCCACCTCCCATGTGTGCGAATCCACCGACGGCAGCGATGGGAAAGATGGGTCCGATGCCCCCTCCCCCTTCCGCATGGATCCCGCTGCCTCTCCACCACCCACACGCACATATTTGCCGGTGGTTTCGAGCGATGATGACGGTAGCGACAGTGGCTTCAAGCGTCGACAGTGTCGGCGGCTTCTAAATTCTAGTGTTGGGGTTTCAGGGCAAAGGGAAATTGAATTTTGGGTTTTTTTTTGCGACTTTTCCTTTTCACAGTCGAACGGCTTATACATACACATGCCAAAATCGGATTTGCATAAACGGTTGCTCTATCCACATGAAAAATCCGATTTTCACATATATTTTGGTGCATGCAGGCTGTCTAGCCGTCAGTGAAAATCGATTTTGGCCACGTGCAAAAATCAATTTGATGGTAGTGATCCTTCCTCTGATTGTAACGATAAGTAATCAAAGGGGCAAATAGTTAGAGCTACAAAACGTCAAATTTTCAGCCACTCTGTCTGGCTTGTCTCCACTCTCCGGATGCATGCATGGGATCGTGCACGTCTCACGGGTCATGGCGGAGACGTGCACGTCTTATGGCCTCACGGGCCGGGGGAGCATCCATCATTCCATATAGGCTCATAGCATGCCGCTGGCGCGGAATGGAGGGCCGAGATTTTCTGACACACAAAATCGAACGGCACGGATGGCGCCTGATCGATCGACATATCGTCGCGATCGCACATATATATGTTCAAGCCTGTCAGTATCTGAGATTCCTTGCATTTTTTGATAGAAGCTTTGCATGCATGTTTCTTCCGCCAGGGTGTAGTACGCTGCACATGCGAATAGTTTTTCTCTTAGAGATTGATTTTTAAAAAAAATCTCCCTCGTTGCAAAATATAGTAATTTAAAAGATTTTAAAATTTATCTAAAACATAACAACTTCTCCACCAACAATCGCTACTTAACCAATCGTAACCTTTTTCATGTTTAATTTCTTTGTCTTCTCTTTTTTTTCCTCGGTCAATCACAAACTCGCTTCATTTAATTACACATACTCTCTTAATATTTAATATCGTGTATCTAGACTCAAAGTTTATTATATTTTAAACAAAGCGATACCTTTCATATCTACGTAACACACTAAAAACCTAAAGCTTAAGATGCAAGCATAACAATTATTAATTACTCCCTCTGTTTCGGGTTATAAGACGTTTTGACTTTAGTTAAAGTCAAATTGCTTTAAGTTTGATCAAGTTTATAAAAAAAATTAGTAACTTTTTGAACCCAATACAAATTTATTATGAAAATATATTCAATTATTAGTATGATGAAACTAATTTAGTATTATAAAAATTGTTATATTTATCTATAAACTTAGTCAAACTTAAAACAGTTTGGCTTTGACCAAATCAAAACATGTTATAACCTAAAACGGAGTAAGTAGCATGCAAGGAAGTCAACGCACCAAACACTAAAACATAAATATAACTACATACATCATCTACATATTATTACATTTTAAAGCTCAGTATATGAACATGTTAAATCGTTATTTCTCATGTCATTCTCACAATATTTTTATCCAAATTCATTCATCATTTCTACGTATCAGGCCGGACTGACTATATATATGTCTACCTGACAAAATTAAGAAGCTCACGCAGCCAATAGAATTTGCCCGCGCCGCTGAATCCACACCCCTGGATCGGAACTAATCCGTATACGTTATCCAATCTGACGATTATCTTAAGATCGATGCGATATCCGTTCGATGAGCATCCGACGGCCACCGGCGGAGTTTGACGGGTCAAACAAAATGGCATCCGGCCAGCCGCACCATCGATCGGACGGCTGCGGTCAAACGTCAAAGCAGCTTCATTATTAAGCGTGCAGGACGCCAACAACGTCGCACGTAGGCATCAAGCTATTCAACTCTGGATGTCCACATTTTTATTCTAAGCACGCACGTCTATCCATTAATTACGCAGTTCGTACACGCACATGCATCGATCGCTGCATTACGTTGTGTATATATATACATTGGCAAGCTGAGCTAAGATAGTCATCAAGAGCTGAAAAATCTTCGTCTTCATCATGCGCCATTTTGAGCTCCTCCTCCTCTTCCTCCTCCTCTGCTCGCCGTGCCTCTTCTCAGTCTCCGATGGGAGGACGGTGCGGCCCGTGAAACGGGACGCCCCGTCGCCCCCCATTCGGGCGGTGAACCTCGGAGGTTGGCTCGTCACCGAGGGCTGGATCCTTCCCTCCCTCTTCGACGACATTCCAAACAAAGACCTCCTGGTATATATAAGTACAATGTGACAATCAAAATGCTTCAAAAGTTCTATCAAATCTTATTCTAAACGTCAAATATTTCTGTACATATTCCAGGATGGAACCCAGCTGCAATTCAAGTCGGTGACCCAAAACATGTACCTGTGCGCCGAGCAGGGCGGCGGCACCATCCTGGTGGCGAACCGGACGAGCGCCTCGGGGTGGGAGACCTTCAAGCTGTGGAGGATCAACGAGGACACCTTCGACCTCAGGGTGTTCGACAACCTGTTCGTCACCGTCGCCGGCGACGGGGTCACCGTCGTCGCGACGGTGGCGTCGCCGGGGCCCGGGGAGGCGTTCCAGATCGTGCGCAACGGCGACAAGACTCGCGCGCGCATCAGGGCACCCAATGGCATGTTCCTGCAGGTAATTAGGACGCCGAAAAATTGATTGATGTCACTGTACAAGAGTCACCTCTTGCATTGCATAATAGTACTCCAATGGCAACAAGTAGCTATAGCTAATTTAGTAGTGGATTAGGCTGGGATAGATATATACATGTGCTGATAGCTGCCAACTTGCGAGCATGGTCCCTGCGTGTTGGCTTGTATTGTTCTTTGAACAATACTGGTGACAACGACAAATGTGGCCAGCGCATTTCATGCAGATCAATCAAGATCAAGCTAGCTGGAGGATCAAATAATGTAGTGCTAAAAGATAGTTAATTAGTACTTAGTAATAATAAGTGATAAAGTTAGGGATGGCATGTTTAAAGTTAAAGCCTGTTATGAGCCCTTAAACTATGCAAGACTGTCATCCCATATGACAGTTGAGACAACAAAACCTCTAACCATTAATTTTATTTATCTTTATTTCCTTCTTTCCATCCTTACGCAGCTAAGTTTTAACTTTAAAAAAATTAAGAGTCGTTGTTAATCGTAGCAATGATGTTTTATCTCCTATTTCTTTCTTTTTTGTCAGCACTAATTAGTATAGCTAAGAGTGTTATTATAATAACTGTTCTACATGTCCTAAGTGATAAAATGAGAAACATAGTTAGTAATATTAAGTGATAATAAAGCTAGCTATAGGGCGAATTAATCTACTTTAGTATGATGGTGACGGCTTCCTGCTTTTTTTTTTTAGCAAAGAGAAGTGAGCCAATGTTCCTTTGGACTATCTTTACATGGGTCAAAGGGATTCAACGTAGACAAAATTAACTCGACCTTACTAAATCAAAGAGTCAGTGTTCGGCAGTCAAATTTTATACGGCTAAAATTAATTGTTTTTTTCTTGCCCGCTAAGCTTGACCAATACTATATATATTAGCTTGAAACATTTTTCGGTTTTTGTTGACTAATTACATATTTAGTCTAACCTGAGAAGGTATATTTAAGAGTAGAAGGTTAGTTAGTCAATTTGCTTCTTTACTGGTTAACTTAGGTCAAGTGTAAAGGTAGAACCCGATAAAAACTCTTAAACAATACACATTAAATGATTGTACTTACAACGGTCATAACAATTAATAAAGACTGACCATTAATATAATATAAAACTATTACTGTTCTGTTCTTTTTCCAACCATCATGTAGCAACAATATTTATCTCTCCACTCATTTTCTCTCTTTTGTATCAGCAAATATTCTTAACTAGTAAGATTAAAAGCCATATGCCTTTGTAGTGGTAGGTTAAGGGTTCCACTGAGTCCTAGTTTTGAGGATTAATTTAGGTTTCTTAATCCCTTACAAACCATAGCCACTCGTTTTCTTTGCTTGGATGCATAGCATAGGTGGAATACAATATATCTCTTGTAGCTGAATTTAAATAGAAACGAAACATTGCTAATTAAATTCAGCAAGTCAAAATAAATTTTTAGTATGCCTTGCTAAATTTATTCTAATCCTTACCAAGATTATTTCTTTTGGTTTGATGCAAAATCTGAATCCTTTTTCTCTTGTGATGATGCTAGGCGAAGACAAGCGACTCAGTTACAGCAGATTATGATGGGGAGACAAATTGGGGCGACGATGACCCCTCTGTGTTTGTGGTCACTAGGGTAGGCGGTCTACAAGGGGAGTACCAAATATGCAATGGATATGGTAAAGCAAAGGCCACACAAGTGCTCAGGGTAAGACACATGTCAAACTCATTTCAGCTCCACTTGTTACTTGGACGTATGATACAAAACGTACAATTAAAGATATATAGTCTTGAATGGGGTAAATATCTGAACACTCGAAATATAGTTAAAGGAATATGCAAATTGCAGAACCAATTACTTGACTACTTCCTCCATATCCCAAAATAAATTAGCCTAGTACGAAATGCATCATATTCTAATATACTAAGTTGGTTATGACACATATTTCCCAAACGAAATTAGCCTAGTACGAAATGCCTGTTTGGAGGAGCTTAAGATTCTGAGAAGCAGCTGCTGAGAAGCTAGCTGGTGAGAATCTGGAAAAGCTGGAAAACCCAACTTCTGGCTTCTAGTTCATTTTCCAGATTCTACAACTACAGATTCTCAGAATCTAGACAAAAAGCTAGACTTTTTGGGGGAGCTTCTCGAAGCTGCAGCTGCTAGAAGCTCCTCCAAACAAGCCCTAAGTTGGAGTATTACTAGGATATATCACATCCGTACTAGTTTTATTTTTTTAAGATGGAGGGAGTTTTATTTTTTTAAGATGGAGGGAGTATATATATGGCAAAAGAGAAGAAACATGAGGATAGCTCTGTTTTCATATATGTGCTATTGTTATACTCCGTCTGATTTTAAATTTATATTGTTGCTGATTTTTAGACATAATGTTTGACTATTTATTTTATTAAAAAACTTAGTGTAAATATAAATAATTTATAATTAAAATATCTTTAGTGATAAAATAAATCACAAGAATCAAACATAATTAACGTGTAAAGTTAACAGTATTGTATATTTAAATATAGAGGAAATATTAATGTAAATATCCTTATGATCGAAGTAAAATATGTTTGACTTGGTTAACCACAAACCAGTAAGATTGAACATAAAAAAAAAAGACTAATTGACCAACTTGAATTAATCTTTAGTATACCAACTTTTCAGCTGTTCAATTCCCAGAAAGTGATATTTATATTGGCTTCCATAGTCCAATGGGAAATGACTGTTGATGGGAAAAGCTCTTAATCTCTTGAAAACGATCCATGCATCTAGATACATACTAGCTGGCTTCCAAGTTTGGTTTTCAGTTGATGCATTCAATCCATTCTTATTCTTTGACAAAATTATATAGACAGCTGTCTCTGAATAATTAATAGCGGCGAGAACTGGGATTAGTCAAATAATAATGGCTGAGCTTTGAATAAACGTTTCCAGGAAGTACTTTGGACGAAATTGATGAAAACCTTCTTAATTTTTCTACAAGGACCCGTCTGGTTTCTGATTTAGGTTTTGAGTCCACGCACATTTTCTCCAGTCCTAGTTATTCCATGAGAGAAATAGATCAGCCGGTGGCCCTGGCGATTGTTCACTTAACAAACTGATACTAGTCAACAAATGACAGCCAGGTTATATATATAGATAAGCACACAGAAATCCTTGCATTTTGATGAGAATTACCTACATATCTCGTGATATTGATGCAAATTTTTTTTATAACAGGCAGATTGCCACCTCTTTTTAATTATTGCACATGTACAAATTATAAGTATATATCCTATTTTTTTGTGTTTTGCAGGAACACTGGCGCACATACATAGTTGAGAGCGACTTCAAGTTCATATCAACAAGTGGGCTAAACGCAGTGAGAATTCCAGTTGGATGGTGGATTGCTAGCGACCCCAATCCTCCTGCTCCTTTCGTTGGAGGATCCCTCCAAGCCTTGGATAATGCATTCAAATGGGCAGAGTAAGTGTATAATTGTTCCATATTTAGTCAAAATTAAAAGCATATGCTCATTTTTTTTAATTTCCAGCATAAGTCAAGTATGATTAAATTCTCTGTCTCCAACAATTTTGATTTTGGGGGAAGAATAAATTGGTTTGGAATCAGGACAATGAGCAGTCCCTTGATAGATGGTTGTACTTTACAAATGACAGAGATTTTCTATGCATGTGTCCTCCGTATGTACATTGCAGGAAGTATAATTTGGGAGTCATTGTGGACCTGCACGCTGCACCTGGGTCGCAGAACCCGTTTGAGCACAGTGCCTCCAGAGATGGTTCACAGGACTGGGGCACCACGGATGCCAACATCGCCCAAACTGTCCAAGTCATCGATTTCCTCACACACAGGTCACAATTTTAATTATTCCACATAGATATTTCAATTCACTACACAAAATAGGTTTAATTTGTCTTGTCTAGTTTATCCATTATCTCTTCGGAAGTAAAATACGAGGAATTTCCATTAATCATGAATGGTTTGTCCTAATTTAATTTACTTATTGTAAAATAAACAGTAAATTTTAGTAAGCTATAAGTTTTTTTTTCAAAACTATTAGTTTGCTGCAATTTTTGCTTGTCATTCCAAATAACTGCAAGTGATTGTAAGTCTATAATAATAGTATACTCCCTCCGTTTCTAAATATTTGACGCCGTTAACTTTTTTAAATACGTTTGACCGTTCGTCTTATTCAAAAATTTTAAGTAATTAGTAATTTTTTTCCTATCATTTGATTCATTGCTAAATATACTTATATGTATACATATAGTTTTACATATTTCACATATGTTTCTGAATAAGACGAACGGTCAAATATGTGCTAAAAAATCAACGATGTCAAATATTTAGAAACGGAGGGAGTATATGACAATCCGAAAGATGGTTCAACCACTAGGGGATACAGTTATAGTTTTAGAGCAATTCTACGGTTCTTAAGAAGGTACCATAAGGTACCAAAATTTTCATGGTACATCATACTACCTAGTACCATGAGATACCAAATTTACAATAGAAAAAATGGTATTTACCTCCTCAAGAACCGTAAAATTGCTCATAGTTTTATGATAAACCCGTTGTGAAATACAGCACAAAACTAAAGTTGTAGCGAAATGATAGTTTCATTCAAATAATTATTATAGTTTGCTGAACTTTACTCTCAAATAATTAAATTACTCTACACAGATACGCGAGTAGCCCCAGCCTCCTGGCCGTGGAGCTCCTGAACGAGCCACTAGCACCCGGGGTGACTCTCCCGGCTCTCATGAGATACTACAAGGACGGCTACAACGCCGTCCGCAAGTACACCTCGACGGCGTACGTGGTCATGTCCAACCGCCTCTCCGCCAGCAACACGGAGCTCCTCGACTTCGCCGCCGGCTTCCCCGGCGCCGTCCTCGACGTCCACTACTACAACCTCTTCACCAGCAGCTTCAACGGCCTCACCGTCGACCAGAACATCGACTACGTCAGGACCAACCGCTCCGACGAACTCAGCACCGTCACAAGGCCGAATGGGCCGCTGACGTTCGTGGGTAAGTTCATTTGCAAGTTTCTCTAGCGAATTTAATTACTTTCAACATGGAGCACTCGCTTCATGTTGAAAGTAAATATCGTTTTGGAGGACACGGTCTCAAAGAAATAATTCTGATCAGTATTTTTTACTACAATATATGTAAATATTAACAAATATATTATTTTATTAAAGTGCATTTTAAGATTAATTTATATATATGGTCTTCATATTCAGAAGAAAAAAATATTTTAGGAGATATTTGTAGTCGAAATTCTTGAAATTTAATATTGGCCATATCCAAAATGACAATTAGTTTCAACCAACCTAGAGAGGGAGTGAGTACTGTTTATACATGAAGATTACAAGTTCTTGAACGTGATCGATACATATATGTTGCTTAATTATATATGCAGGAGAGTGGGTGGCTGAGTGGAATGTGCAGGGAGCATCTAACCAGGATTATCAGAGGTTTGCACAAGCCCAGCTAGATGTTTATGGACGAGCTACCTTCGGATGGGCCTATTGGACTTACAAGAACGTCAACAACCACTGGAGCATGCAGTGGAATATCCAGAATGGGATCATCTCTCTCAAAAGCTAGAAATAATGACTAATAATTAAATATGTCTCTAGTTATCACCAATTAGAACACGTAAATAAGCCTAACCAAGGCCAATTAGTGAGTAATTACTGTTGCCTAATAATTGGAAATGTGTATGTACTTGCAGTCATATGTAATCCGTGAGCAAATAAGACGTTGCGGAAGCGCAGATAAAACGTCAGGTACTCAGGTTGAGTGTAACTTTCTCTTGTGAAGCTGAATTAAAGAAATAAAGATTCTTCTTCCTAGATGCTTACATTAATTGGAGGTTTAGTTCCACAACGGGAGGTGTTCTAGTATTATACTCGGTCAAATTTATTTTTAAGAGCAAATTTGTACAGTAAAAAATAATTAACATCTCCAATACTAAATAAATACACTATCAGAACAACATGTTTTATAGTGGATTTTAATTAACATGTTTTAGAGCAAGTTTAATAGTATAGCCAACTAATAGCTTTAAATCATTTATAGTTAATTTAATAGCTAATTCATACAACAGTTACATACTACACTATTAAATCTGGTCTCATCTATCATACACACACAATGTGTCTTAGAGTCTATGCTACAGCTGGCTACAAATATGTAGCCGACTGCTTTTCTCTCCCTTATTTTATCTTTTTAAAATATGTGTATAGCTAGCTTATAATCTGCTATTGTACCTGCTCTTATAGTGGAGTAGTATTTACTTTTATATGTAACTCGATCAAAACTATAACTAAAAACGACATGTAATATGGAACAGAGGTAACAGAGATAGTTACCCGTTACCACGCTATGCTCTCTGTATCTCTGTCTAGCTGAAATGGCGCTGTGATGCTCCGTTCCCGCCGCAGGACAGCTCGCCCTGAGTCCCACTACTCTGGTGGATGCTCGCAGCGCCGAGCAGCCTCGCCATCTTCGCCGGAAGGCTCGCCAGCGCGGCGGAGATATCGGATTCCTCCCTAGCCGGCCTCTTGACGTCGCCGGCGGCCACCACCGAAGCCACCGCCGCCGGTGCCACGGCAGAATTGCTCTCTCCTGCTGCAGGCGCGGCAGCAGCAGCAGCACCCACCCGCCGCCGATCGACGACGTCTCCCGCTCCGACGAACACCACCTTGGGCCGCTTCGGGTGCCGCCTCGCCGCGTCCTTCCACTGCTCCTTCGCCGTCTCACGAACTCCGTCGTCAAGAACAATCTCCCTGAGGCACCCGAGCCCGAGGGAGTCGATCCTGATGCCTCCATGGCCGCAGGGGCCATCCAGATCCTTGCAGAGGAGATGGAACGACTCCAGATTCGGCAGGGCTCCCTCCTGGATCTCTGGCTGCTGCTTGCTCATCGTCGTCATGGACACCACCACGATGTGCAGGAGTCGCAGGCTCTGCAGATCGCCGCGTTCGATCACGAACCTGTCCAGGTGACGCGCGATCAGCTTCAGGTAACGCAGCGCGCGGACGTTGCTCAGGGCCGCAAGAACATCAGAGCTGAGGCGATCAGAGGATGAGAGGGACAGATCAGTGAGAACGGCCAGCGAGGTGACGAACGGTGGCAACCTGCATATCTTGTTTCCTTTCAGCTTCAGGGAGCTTAGGTAGCATGAATCTCCTAAAGAGAAGTTGAGAAATTCTTGGGAGCATTCGCCGACATCGAGAGAGAGTGATCGGACATCGTTCACATCTGTGCCTCTCTGGATGAACTCCTGAATGGCTTCTGACAGGTGAACATCAGAGTTGCTGCTGCTGCTGGCATCTGCGGTGTTCTCGCACCATATTTTCACCTTTGCCAAGTTGGTCATATGTTTCATGAGCTGAGGAAATGTTTGGCACCTATCGGTGACAAATCCGGCCAGTGTCTCCAACTTGCTTTTCTCCGTCAGGAAGGATTTGAGCTTCCTCATTTGCTGGTCAGCATCTTGGAGCTTGAACACTCCAAACAGATGAATCAGACATGGCAGCTCGAGCACTTGTATGGGAAGAAACTTAATCACCGTTCGCCGTAAATCGAGCGTCTCAAGAAATTTCAGCTTTGCGATCTCCTTTGGAAGCACTGTAATTCCACGGCCGAGGCTTAGGTACTTGAGAAGCAACCGCTTGCATATCTTCTTCAGATGCTCGTCCTCCAATTCATCACACTCTTCGAGATCCAAAACCCGGAGAAGTTTATACCTGGAGAAATTCAGGAAAGACTTGTGCGCTTTTCCGAAGATCGTCAGAGACCGGACAAGGGACAGATCAATGTCTGAATCCACTCTGGTCTTACTACCACTGTTCTGTTGTATGGAAACGCAACGGATCTTGTCAGGCAGGCGAGCCTGACCGTACAGAAATGTGATGAAGTTGTCACATATGGATTTGTGCAGGATGAACTCAAGCATCATACCGTGAGTTTGGCAGGTCTTCACCTCAGTGTTGCTGCTCACATCAACAGGCTGGATGATGCTCCGGTTAACGAGCTCCTCGAAGCTGTCGATGGCGACATCTAGAGAGCTCCGGTGATGGTCTGCTCCCACGAATCCTTCAGCTGACCATCTCCTTATCAGAGTTTTTCTCCTGACAGGATGACCACTGGGGAAAATTCCCAGGTAGAGCAAGCAGGCCTTGATGACATGGCCAGGGAGGCTGCTGTAATGGTGAACAAGCACACGCTTCATTCTTGCTAAGGTGTCTTCTGTCACAAGATGCTTACCCAGGTTGTCGCACAGCTTTGCGCATCCCAGAGGCTGCTGCTGACATCTGCTTTGCAAGAATTGGGCTGTTGTGACGAGAGCAAGCGGCAGACCATCACATTTCTTCAGGATTGCTTCTGAACCTGGTGGGTAATCTTTCCATGATGCTTCTTTCAAGAATAGCTGTCTTGAGTGTTCCTCATTCAGGGTTCTCATCACGTACACATGGCTGTTGCGAGAGCTGCAGGCATTTGCTATGGACTGGATGGCCGTCGTTACGATCACAATGCTGCTCAGTCCCGTATCAGAAGGAAAGGCATTTCTGAAAGAGCTGTTCCAATATTCCCTCTGCATGTCGTCAATTACAACAAAGAACCTGAAAATAAGCATTCAGAATGGGTCACTTGGTGCAGAGTCAAAGGACAGTTTTCTGAAAAACTACATCAATAAGGTGACCAGATCTACATGAGTGATGCATATACAGGGAAATCAGAACTGTTAATGCATGCACACAGCAATTCATACATCTTTTGTTTACTCCTATTCTGGCTTTCTATCACACGGATTAAGGCGAAACTGAACTTGAGGGATACCGCATACATGTGATTCTTTCTGCACTTGAGGGCTAACTTTTTGTACTCACCTTACTCTGTATGACTGAAATGTAGATTAGTACTAAAATACGTTGTACCTTCTGATACTTCGTTTAAGTTGAGTATAAAACAAATCAAGAAAAACAACTCTAGTGCTCCTCAATCCCTCGTAGTTCTTGGAAGCAATTGCTTTCAGAGGCCGCAAAAGGTGTAGGATGAAGGACACACAACAGAGATTGATTTGGTAACAAACAGTAACAACAGTTGAACATGTCAGTGGTTGGTTTCTTACCTCTTGGATTCAAGGCAATTTCTGAGATTTACAACGAGATTGCTGGCATGGCAGTGATGTACCGGCATCCCCAGCTGCTGGAGAATCTCCATGAGGACATCCTCTGCGTTCTTCCCCGCGGCACGAACCCAAATCCGTGGATGGAATTGCGCGGCGACGGCGTCGCTCTCGTAGATTTGCCTGGCAAGAAGCGTCTTCCCTAACCCACCAAACCCAACAATGGAGATCACCTTGAGCTGGCCCTGGGTTTCCCCTATCAGCTCAAGAATCTCGTCCCGGGGCCCGTCCATCCCCACGATGTCAGATGCAAGGGTGTGCGCCTCAGACGACGACGCCGGCAGGGTCAACGCGGATGATCCTGTAGCCACCCAGCAGCTGGGCTCGCCGGCGGCGGCGGCGTAACTGGCTCTGAGGCGGGACAGCTCCTCGGATTTCCTCCTGAGCTCCTGGATCACGGCGGCGAACTTGGCGCGGGCGCCCATGGAGGCCAGGCCGTGGCCGGTGGCGCGGTGCACGAAGCGGTCGACGCAGTCCTCCATGTCGCAGGCCAGGTCGCGCACGCCGCGGATCCAGGCGCTCCGCACGTCGCCTGCGGCGGGCGGCGGGCGGCGGTCGTGCTCCTCGATCGCGGCGGCGATCATGGCGAGCTCGTTCCGGATGTAGTGGACGTCGCGCTCCAGGTCCCGCCGCAGCAGGTCGTGCCCGTCACGGAGGAACGCGTAGAGCTTCGGCCCCAGCGTTCTGAGCACGGCGCTCAGCACCGCGGTCTCCATGGCCGCCAACCACAATCTGCTTGCGCTAGCGCTACTGGTTCTTCCCTCTCCACTCGAATTTTTGAGGACACACAAGAACGATAGGCAGCAACGAAGACCTCTCTCTAGGAAACCATGCCTGCTAGAGTTGACTCTTGACACCTTAATCCTAATTCCTAAGCTCGTCAACGGGCAACAGCCAGAACGCTCAAGTCTCAACACCTTGGTCGTAGGCAAGATTTTTTTTCTTTTATTCTCCTTTAAAAAGTGGGACTGGAAAAAAAACGAATTAATATAAAAACATAGGATTTTAAGAAAAATACAAGTGCAAAATACAACGTTATAAAACACATGAAAAACCATAGGATTTTAACAAAAATACAAGGTCATAGAACACAGGAAAAACTTATAGGGATAGTATTTAATTAGGTCGGAGAAAGAATCGGACGAGAGATATACTGAAAGAAAATTTTTTATGAGGTTGGAGACCATGTTAACTACCCTTCAAAATCTCAATACGATTGTCCAATCCATAAAAGATTAAATCTTTTGTATCAAATGCCTTCATAATATTTTTTTTCTACGGGATTGAAATTCTCAAACTTTTGAATGTTTTACAAATTAAATAGGACCCTAGTCTCGATCCCTTGTTTGCCAGGAATGACTAGAATCTCTAAAGAGGTTCGATGGGCCTAGATTTTATGTGATGATCAAGGGCTGAGATAGTCTCCCAACTCCCACCCCAACGCAGGTATTAAAAAGCAAGTGGTAACTCCTCAATTCCCAACCTCATCTCAAACTTACATTCCCTCTTTGTAATTTCCCCACCAAGCGCACCCTCGATTCTGGAAATTGATAATTATAAAAGGGGATAGCACATGAGACTAAAAGTTGATGGATGTAGAGACAATGATTTAAACAGGTTCAAGACACCAACCGTAGAAGCAGTTGAGGTGGCCGACGGCGAAGATAAAGTTGTCAAGTAATGACGGCGAAGTCGCAAAACCATGGAGGTGAGAAGACTAGTTGATGGTGGTAGAGATGACCGATGGTGAAGACGAGGTTGCCCATCAACGGCGGCGGCGCAATCCACCAACCGTGGAGGCGAGGATACGAATCGTCGGCAGATGAGACGACATGAAAGCGAAGACTCCAGTCAGCGGAGAAGCCCATTAGCAACAGCGTAATAGGCCAGGCGTGAAGGCGAGGTCACTAGTCGGTGGCGGCAAAGGAGGTGGGCGGTGAAGATGAAGACGCATAGCAACGATGAAATCATGTAGCCACAGAGGCAAAGGCACCAGTCAACGACGGGCGGCAGTGAAGATGAAGACACCAGTCTGCAGCGACAAAGGCAGCCGGCGGTGAAGACGAAGATGCCCATCAACGACAACGTAATAGGCTAGCCATGAATGCGAGATTACCAGTCGGCAGCGTAATAGGCCAGTAGTGAAAGCGAAGACACTAGTCGGTGGAGGCGAAGGCGGTCGGCGGTGAAGACGAAGACACCCATCAACGGCAACTTAATAGGCCAGCCGTGAAGGCAAGATCACCAGTTGGCAACAGTATAAGCTAGCCATGAAGGCAAAAACACTAGTTGGCGGAGGTGAAGGCGGCCAGTGGTTAAGACGAAGACTCCCACGGTGGCAGAGTCCACCAACCATGGAGGTAAAGGCACTTGTCGACAGCGATAATGCCACGACATCACATGTGATTAATTGATGATTAGAAATCAATCTAATAAACAATGATAAATTGGAAGGGGAAAAACCCAGGGATGTCGGAAATTAAATATTCGAACTCACCAAGATTGATCTCCATGTCTGGATTGGATTTGAGTTGGAGAGAATGAGCTTGGAGCGGTTCCTCACGACATATGGCAAACCAAACAAGATTGAAGTGATCTTGAACCTTCCTGACTAGTTTGAATCTGTTAACCGCAAAAATTGGCATCAAATTCGGAGAGGAAGAGGAAAATCAAAGCGGATTTACTACAGGATCGAGTTGGATTGATAGAGAGCACATCGGCTGGAAGCAGAGTCGGATTCGAATAAGCCAATATGGGAAGACAATCGATACGGTTTCACTTGGGCTCATTTTGGGCCAAGATTGAGATAGCTGATGTATTGCCATATAGAGATAGAGTCCATTTATGGCAATTACATATTGATGTCGATTTGAATTAGAGATATGGTAAGAGTCCGCCATACTGACTTTTTTGTTTTTCCTTTTCTCTTTAGGAAAGTTTGATTTTTTTTTTTGTTTTTCCTTTTACCTTTAGGAAAGTTTGAGTCGTCTCCATAATGGATAGGTTTTGTACTTTGGGTATAAATATAAACCCAAGATCATGTAGAAAAGGGACGAACATCTAACCAATACAACTTTCGGTGCATCGCCACCTTTCTCTTTTAAGTTCTTTGATGAGTTCTTGCATCAAGTTGGGGCATCGGTTGCGATCTCTCGACAAGAGGTGACTTGTCACGATGGTTTGCATTATCAGGCCTATTACGTCACTGTTGATGCGAAAAACACACACTGGCCTGGGAGATCTGCTTAACTCCAGTGCAGGTCTTAAATCTTGCTCTTGGGTTTAAAGGCGTGCCAGTTGATTTGATCCTGCAATCAACAAGAAAGAAACACGAATAAACCGTGGTTAAATCCATAAACGATAGCCGATCGGCTATAAGCCGATGACATATCGTCAATTATTAAGCCGATGTTATTGTCAATAGATCGGCAATGAAGAATAAAGCAATATAAAGTTATATTTACTCGATCGGCTGTAGATATTAACGATATATAATCCTTCTCTCGGAATATATTTAAATTAAGTGATTGGAATAGATCGAGCAGCAAGTCGAGACAGTATAAATCACTTATATTTAAAGACATTTTAAGATAATGATTATACATACGTTTATAGCATAGCCGATCAAATAGATCTAACATGTATCGGCTAATACTCCGATACTACTCTATATTAAGATATTAAAACAGACAAAATATATCAAACAACCAGCATAATATACTTTAATGTAATAAGATCTTAATATAAAGGGCGGATTTAGCATGTCAAGCGAGTATGTAGGGTATAAAATAGCTAAATCAGGTAAGATCGGCTGAAACCCTGATACTATCTTTATTGGTAATCATAAAGCAGGCTAGATATTGCAGTTATGAATATTACTTAATAGATCAAACTCAACCGATGCAGCATTAGCATAAGAATAAATACAAGATCTAGACTGATGAAAACCTCTAAAAGATGGTAGATATGCTATATAATCTAGATTAACAACGAAATCTAACTCGATCGGCTACTCTCCAATGATATATATCAGCCGATTGCAAGTCAGATTAGGAAACTAATAAGGATTATAAAGCATATATGATAACTCGATGATTTACATAAACAAGATTAGAGTATCATAAAGATGGAAGTATTAATCCCGAGAACGCAAGCTATCATGACAAGTTTACCTCTTGTTGAAGATCGAAATCGATGCAGCTCAACCCGAAAGCAAGAACTCGTCAAAATAAAAGTAGAAAAAGGGTGGCGATGCGTCGAGAGTGTTATTGAACTTTGTTGTAAATTACATGGGATCGGGTTATATTTATACCCAAGATACATGACTGGTCCTTGCCAGACACGACTCTTATCTCTAACAAACTCTAAGATACGAACAAGTCTTTATAGCAGACTCTTGCCGAAACATATCTCTATAGAAACTATTTAAAATATCCTAATTAATAGATACAATTGCATATCCGTGAGCTTATCTCCATCATGGCAATCCTTGTGTAGCACGTTGATCGATCCTGGAGATCGTTCTACAACCATCTCAACGAAATCGGCTACATCGGCTGTATCGGCTATCGTCTGTCCGATCCTATCTCAGCCGATGCGATCTTCAGCCGATGCCCTCGCAGCCGATGCGCACTCTGTTCCTTGGATACAATCCTCCGCCTAATCCACTACGATTCCGATGTTGAACCTGGTTCATGGTTTACCAAATTTGGTCGTTAACAGTCACTTTAGATGTATTAATTTCGTTCTTGTAACTATCATTTATCATTTATCTTAGTTAATCTAGTTTAATATCTTAATTTAATCGTATCGGCTGAGACTTGCTTTAGGGTTTATGCTGATATTGGCTAAATTGCCCTGCTAGATTAGATTAGCTAAGGTATCTACCATCCTGAAAATTGGTTAATTACTTGATTGTTTAGACTTTAGATTTTTTTTACATACTTTGAGTTGCATCAACCCAAGTCTTGTTTAGAACCCTAAAAATTAACATGGAATTAATCATAACTAAGGATAATATTGGACTTTCAGCCGATCTTACCTAATATATAGTACTGCATGCTTTCTATTCTGCTTTACATATATATATTTGTCACTTATTTAGATAGATCACACTATATAAATATATCAAATCTTAATCAATCTTGATCAGATCATTGTACTTGAGATTGATCATTATTTGATATATTTATTTAGATTGATTTGTGTGAATAAGGTTGTATTGGAGCAATATCCAGTACATTACCTATTATACTCTAAGTATTGGATCATCGGCTATTTATACCATACTATGTAAAACGTGATTGATGAAAACGAGATACTCCCTCTGTTTCATACTATAAGACTTTCTAGTATTGCTCACATTCATATAGATGTTAATGAATCTAGGCTTAAGAAATGAAGGAAGTAGAGGGTATTATAGCCGATAAGACATGTTTAGGGTTTGCTTTGTTCAGTTCATTATAAAGATAGAGCCGATTTGGTTTAACTGCATCGGCTAAACCCTAACAATACGACATCGGCTTATTGGCCGGTTGACTATAGTTCATCTAACTATATTTGTTGTTTCCTTGCTAGTTGCAGTATCAAATCAGCTGGCACGCTCTTGACACTTGAGGCAAAGCCTTGGACCTACACTGGAGTTAAGCAAATCTCCTAGACCGCCGTGTTTTGTAGTAACATAATCCAAGTTAGAAAGGGGAAGCTCGCCTAAGTCGTCGGCAAAGAAGTCGAAGCTCCCAAAGTGGAAGGTTTGCCCTAGGGCGAAATTGAATCTGACGACCTCGATGATTGGTTCCGTCGCACTTGTCGATAGGAAACTCAGCGCAACCCCTACTTGGCGCGCCAACTGTTTGATTCTCGAAATGGCAATAACAAAAGGGGGTAGCGCACGAGACCTAAAAGTGGATAGATGCGGAGATAAGGATTAAGACAGGTTCAGATTCTCTCGATGAGAGGTAATACCCTACTTCTCTTTGGGTATTGTATCCGCTGAGTGTAGTATTGATCTGACGATTTGATTGGGGTTATCTCGCTATCTCTCCTATGTGCCTTTGGACAACTCCCTGCCTGGCTTATATAGGTCGGGGTGCATGGTTATAAAGATGAAAACCTAGCCGGATACGGCATCAGTTTCCTAATCTATTATATAGTAATACCCGGTTGGGACTCTAAATCCTGCTGGGACTCTAAATCCTGCTGTAGAACACATGACAACATTAGAATCGAGTCCTACTTTATTACATAATACATCATGAAGGTGAAGCCACTACTCTACTAAAATATTGTCCAAAGGTGAAGCCTAATAGTGTAAGACTCGGTCGTAATATTGTCCACCAACCATGAAGGTGAAGCCACTACTCTACTAAAATTTACATTTAATTAAACTAATTTGGTATTGTAGATGTTGCTAAATTATTTTAAAATTTTAATCATACTTAAAATAATCTTTTTTAAAAAAAATCAAAACTACTCCATCCGTCATTTTAATTTTTTTCCTACTTAATTTTTTTAGGTTTGATTAAGTTCATAGAAAAATATAACATTATTTTTAACACAAAACAAATATATTATGAATTATATTGAAAGTTATATTTTTTAACTAAACTAATTTCGTGTTGTAGATATCGTTAAAATTTTATATAAACTTGATCAAATTTTGAAAAAAAGTTCATTAAAAAAATCAAAACGCCTTAGAGCGAGTACAATAGCAGAGTATAAGTCAGCCGTAAATGTAAGTGGATGAGAGAAGAGAGGAGAGTGAATGAAAGCGAGTTACAAATCTGTAGTCAGCTGCAGCGCGGACTATAATACATGGTGTGTGTATGAGAGATGAGACCATATATTAATGGTGTAGTATATGCTTATATGTAACTATTGTATGAATGAGCTATTAGATTGGCTATAAATAATTTATATAGTAGTTGTCTATACTATAAAACTTGCTCTTTTTTTGCTAAAAATAAAGATGAAGATTAATATTAAGTTTTTTATATAAAATGATGTGGTATTAACGTATGATTGATTGAGTTTTAATTATTACAAACTTGAAAAATAAATTAATATGATACTTTAAAGCAACTTTCATATAGAAAGTTTTCACATGAAATATACTATTTAGCCGTTTGAAAAGCGTACCACGAAAATCAAAATCTTCATAGACCGGAAAGTAATAGACATTGACCTATTGTATTGATGATCATATCCCTCGGGAACGAAAAGCTCTTGCTGTGTCTTGCGCCGATCCGTCTTTGGTCTCTGCGGCCTTCACCAGTGCTCTTCCAAGTTCCGATAGCTGTGGGTTCGTATAATCTTCAATTGGGCTCCGATTTTGTCGACACCGTCCAGGATTTATCTCATCCAACTTGCTGTTCTCTATATTGCTTGATACAAGCAGCTCGGTGAGTATTATCCATCATCGTTCTCCCCATTTTCCCAGTTCTTCAATCTGTACTCCATGTATCTCTAATCGGTTGATTCGATCTCTGTCCTCAGGGATGGAGGCCCCGCCCCTCGCCGCCCCGATTTGTGCTTCACAGGGAGCCATGGGATCCCTTCTTGGGAAGATGGAGGAGCTGCTTGTGTCTCCCGATGGCAGCAGTCTACCCAAGGGGGTGAAGGATCGGATGCTCCTCCTGGGAGGCGACCTTGGAGTGGTCGCCGCGTACCTCGCCGATCTGTCGGAGCTGGAGGACCCTCCCCCGACGGCCAAGCGCTGGATGAGAGAGGTGCGCGAGCTGTCCTACGACATCGAGGACTACATCGACGAGTTCGGCGCAGCGCCGCGGCCTGGCCGCCGCGCGAACACCATGGCCAGATTCGTCTGCAGAATCGGCCGTGTCAAGGTTGCTCGTCTTCCCAAGAGGCTCAAGAGGCACCAGCAGATGGGGAAGATGGTGTCACAGTTCAGGATTTATGTTCAGGAGGCCATTGAGCGGCATGGGAGGTATGGTCTGGATTGCTGCGACCACAGGCGGAGATATGTGTCATTTGGCCCTATGTTGCCATCTAGGCCGTATGGGGAAGAAGATGCCCAACTAGTGATTGATGGCCGGGTGAGCGAGTTCATCGAGCGGCTCGCCGATGATGAGGATCAGAAGGTCAAGGTGGTGTCTGTTGTTGGATCTTCAGGTATTGGTAAGACCACACTTGCCAAACTGTTGTACAACAGAATTGGGGGACAATTCGACTGTCGAGCTTTCGTCCGGATCTCCCAGAAGCCTGATATGAAGAGGGTTTTCCGCGAGATGTTCTATCAAGTCCAGCGGAAGCAGCCACCTGACGATTATAAGGAACTTGCCCTTATTGACAGCATCAGGGAGTATCTTCATAATAGAAGGTATACTTTGCTAGGTAGTACTACTTTCCCATACAATTATTGCCTCTTGTGTCCATTTTATTATCAGTGCTAGAACTTGGAACATGCCAAAGAAACCAATCCATCACAAAATGCATCAGATCCTCTGGTAGCCAATAGTCTATGCATCACTTGTGTACACAGATAGTATTAAGCAAAATAATCTACAGAATAAATAGGATATGCTCTAAGTCTCTAGGCTTTCCTACGATAACTGCAATGATTTTCTCCATCTTGAGATTTCTAAATTGGTTGTAGTATATAATCCTATGCTTATCTATAGATTATCCAAACTGAAACTAATGTACATTCCGAAATCGAGTTCTTTGTTTTCATTGAGTTACTCACAGGGGTGCGGACATTAGTTATCCACTCATAATTATTCTGTGTAATGATGGTACTGTTAGGAGCTACCAGAGGAGGTCCGCAGCTCCTAAGACTATACGTGTGCTCAACGGGAGGACGAGGCTGGTAGCCTCGCCGTGCCGGAGCCGTGGCGAAGAGAGGAAGAAGGTAGATTAGGGTTTGAGTAGATTGATCTTGCTCGCTTTATTTCATGGACTTGAGGTCTTTAAAATAGACCATTACATCTGAAAGAGATCAAATTACTTGAACTAAATTAAAGGGATAAAACAAACTATCGAAACAAATTCTATCGCAAGCAAAGCTGGTGCTGCCGCCCTTGATCTTGCGCCGCTCCTACTTTGGTGCCTCCTTCTTGCGCCATTGGAACGGAATTCCCCACATAACATCTCTCCCTCCCTCGATGAACAGCTCGTTCGCGAGTTGGAATGCAGGGTAACATTGCTGAAAATCATCCAAATCTTCCTAGGAAGGTGACGGAGCAGATAGTCCCTCCCACTATATGAGCAACCGACGAACACCACAGGCCAAACGAGCACGTACGACATAGCGCAATACTGGCAATGCTGCGCCATGCTGGATAGGCGGAAGGGCTGGCGGTAAACACGGCAGGACCCCAACAAATAGCTTAGAGTAGGCTGACGTGAAAAACATCACGCAATCGCGTCCCCGGCGGCAAGGCGAGACAATTGGCCACCTAGTTAATGATTGCTACAACGCGGTAAGGTCGGTAGAACTGAGGCCAGAGTTTAATTTCCCTTGACATCGTCCGGTAGCGAGGCTGGTACTTGGTGATGAACATGGAGCCACACCCAGTCGCCCACTACAAATGATACCTCCTAGTGTTTGCGGTCGTAGTAGCGCTTGGCATGTTGCTATGCTTGTTCCAGGTGAATACGAACATCGGCGATGAAAGTTTCCCACTCCTTCATGGACTACGCCACCGCCTCCACCTGCGTTTAACTAGCATCGTATGTGCGTATTGATGGAGGCTCCCAGCCGTAGACCAACTTGAACAGGTATCACGTAGCATGGCGTGGAAGGAGGTCTTGTAGATGTATTCGGCCCATGGTAACCAGCGTAGCCATTGATGGGGCCAGTCACCGGTGAGGCAGTGGAGGTACATGGCGATGGCTTTGTTCACTGCGTTCGACTGGTCGTCCGACTGGGGGTGGAATGCCGAGCTGCGGTGGAGCTTCGTGCCTATGGCCGTGAAGAGAGCCGTCCAAAACACCGACGTGAAGACGGGGTAGCAATCAGAGATGATTGACACTAGAATTCCATGTAGACGGGCGATGTTGGTGAAGAACATGCATGCCACCGTCTCCACCGTATACAGGTGTGCTGAAGGGATGAAGTGTGCGTACTTGGAGAGGCGATCGATGACCTTTAGGATCCCTCAACAAAGTCCATGGCGACGTCTGACCAGATGGCCGTCGGCACCGGAAGCGGAAGGAGTAAGCCCGTTGGGTGCAAGTGGTCCGTCTTGTTGCACTAGCACGTGAGGCAACCGTGGATGTAGTCGTGGACGAGGCGACAGTCATCTGGCGTGTGGAAGTCGCGACGGAGTCGGTGGAGCCGTGGAGCATCTCCTGGATGCCCCCATGGCCGTTGTCATGAGTGGTGGCAAGGACCGTGGGCAGCCATGGCGAGCCGGGCGGGATGTAGATACGCCGTTTGTAAGTGACGAAGTCGTCGATCACGGCCTAGGGCGTGTCGCGAGTACCCGCTGCAATCTCGTCGTGGAGGGTCATGGTTGCCGGATTGGATGATGTCGCCGTGCGCAGTTTCTGGAGGTCGAAGGATAGTGTCGATAGCGCCGAGAGCTGACCGTCTGGCACCGTGCGGCAAGAGTGAGCGTTCGCAGCTGCATTATGCTTCCCTGGTTTATTCTTAACGACAAAATCAAACCCTAAAAGCTTGTTTACCCAATGGTGTTGTGGGATCATGGAGAGGCGCTGATCAAGGAGGAATTTGAGACTATAATGAACTGTCTTGATGATGAATTGGCGATCCCATAGGTACGACCGCTAGTGGCGTGCCTGCACCAAGCCAATGAGCTCGCGCTCATATGCGGCTAGCGCATGATGTCGTGCGGCCACAGGGCAGTTGAAGTATGCTATTGGCTCGGCTCCTTGGTGTAGTACGGCGCCGAAGCTGGTGGCAGACGCGTTGCACTCCACCGTGAACGGCAATGTGAAGTCGGGTAGCGTTAGGACCGACGCTGTGGTGAGGGCGAGCTTGAGGCGTTGGAACACGTCGTCGGTGTTCGGTGACTAGGTGAAGCTATCTTTCTAGAGGAGATGAGTGAGCGGCGTGGCGACGGTGCCGAAATCCTGAATAAATTTGCGGTAGTAGCCCGCTAAGTCGAGGAAGCCACGCTGGTCTTTGGGGGAGCGGGGTCGAGGCCAGTCCACTACGGCCTGAATTTTTGTGGCGTCCAAGGCGACCCCGTGCTGAGAGACGATGTGGCCTAGGTAGGCGACGCTGGGTCCCCGAACGAACACTTGGTGCACTTGACGAAGAGTTCGGCTGCGTGGAGCGTTGTGAAGATGGAGTGTAGGTGTTGGAGGTGTGAATAATTGTTCGCAATGATTGAGGAAGGGAAGTGGGTCGCCGCGGCCATCAAACTTGGGAAATCGAGCCGGTGGTTGCGAAGCGGCTACTTGCCGAAGCCGTCGCCGCCGGCCAGAGGAAAACTGTAGTGATGACTGCCACCACGGCCATGGGGACCGCCACCACCCCGGCCGAAGTGGCCACTGCCTTGGCCAATTAGTCGCTGCCACCCCGACCCAAGTAGTCATTGCTGTGACCCAAATCGCTGCCACGACCGAAGTGATCACTACCGCCAGCGAGATGGCCACCATCGTGGCCACCGTCGTCACTGGCACGACTATCATCCCGAGGTGAGCGAGTGTGTGTGCCCTGCTCACTGCCGCCGGCGAGATGGCCACGTTGTGGGCGCGTTATCGAGGTCCGACACTTGGCCGCGCAAGGCGTCGAGATGTTCTAGCACCTCGTCGAAACTCTGGCACCATTCATCGTCGTTGGCACCGGACATGGCGTGTGGTGGAGAAGGATTGGTGGATGCCAATACAAAGATGTTAGGAGCTACCGGAGGAGGTCCGCAACTCCTAAGATTATACGTGTGCTCGACGGGAGGACGAGGTCAGTAGCCTCGTCGCCCCGGAGCGTGGCGAAGAGAGGAAGAAGGTAGATTAGGTTTTGAGTAGATTGATCTTGCTTGATTTATTTCATGGACTTGAGGTCTTTAAATAGACCATTACATCTGAAAGAGATGAAACTACTTGAACTAAATTGAAGCGATAAAACAAACTCTATCGAAACAAATTCTATCGCAAGCTATGCTGGTGCTGCCGCCCTTGATCTTGTGCTGCTCCTACTTCGGCACCTCCTTCTTGCGCTGTTGGAACGGAATTCCTCACATAACAGGTACCTTTTTAATGATTCTGGCAAAACCATTCCATAGAACCACCTTTCACCATTGATCATCAAGGAGACATATTCTCATGGGCCATACCTACAGTTATGTGGGGATGTGGTTTTTGATAATAAGCCAATTTGGCTACTGTTAGCTGAACCGGCAGGCAATACGTAAACAGACACTATTGCACAACAGTTTGAACTCTATAGTGAAGCCAACATAATGGGTCAAAAATTTAAAATCTTTTCATTACATCTCTTCCTGTAAACTTGCTTCCTCATTTATTTACTTATTTGATTCATATATTTCTCATCAATATTACTATATTATATTAGCTGAAAGCTGTATCTAATATGCATAATTATTGGCAGGTATTTAATTATTATCGATGACTTATGGGCTTCCTCAGTATGGGATCTTATCAATCAAGCTTTCCCAGAGGCAATTCAGAGCAGCAGGATAATAATAACTACACAGGTTGAAGATGTTGCACTAACATGTTGCTGTTATGACGCCGAATATATTTTTGAGATGAAACCCATGGATGATGAGCACTCAAAAAAGTTGTTTCTTCACAGACTTTGTGGCTCTGAAAGTGATTGTTCTCCACAGTTGAAAGAAGTTTTAAACAAAATTGTTCAAATATGTGGTGGTTTGCCTCTAGCAACAATCAACTTAGCTAGCCTTTTAGCAAGCCAGCCTGTCATCTTAATGGATCTATGGTTATACATATCTGATTCTTTAAGCTCTGCTTTTAGGGCAAATTCTTCTGTAGAAGGAATGCGACAAGTATTAAACCTCAGCTACAATAATCTTCCTCATTACTTGAAGACATGCTTGCTATATCTTAATATGTATCCAGAGGGTTATAAAATACGCAAGAATGATGTTGTGAAAAAATGGTTGGCTGAAGGTTTTATTGATCAAATAGAGGGCCGAGACTTGGAGAAAGTTGCAGGGAGCTATTTCGATGAACTTATTGACCGAAGATTCCTCCATCCTAGCAGACTCAACTACAACAATGAGGTTTCAACTTTTACAATTCATGATGAGGTACGAGATCTTATTGCATACAAGTCTGTAGAGGAGAACTTTGTTCTGGTACTAGATTGTTATCGGAAGGATGTAGAACTTTCTGATAAAGTTCGTCGACTTTCTGTCCACTTTGGTGACACAAAGTATGCAAAAATATCAACAAACATCAGAACAGCAGAAGTTCGATCACTTACATTTTTTGGATTATGCAAGTGTATGCCTTCTCTTACAGAGTTTAAGCTTCTCCGTGTTCTAAACCTTCAATTATCTGGTCATGATGGTGATGAACTTTTAGACCTCACTGGGATTTCTGAACTATTTCAACTGAGATATTTGAAGATTGAATGCGATATTTGCACAGAACTACCAAACCAAATGCGGGGGCTAAAATATTTAGAAACGTTGCAGATGGATACAACACTCACTGCTGTTCCTTGGGATATTATCTTCCTTCCATGCTTGTTTGATCTCCGCCTTCCTTTTAATAAAAATCTGATGGATCTGATTGGCCGGATGACACCTCCCAGAACAATAGGATTCCTTGAACCAAGCTGTAGTAACTCATCACCCAGTGGGGGCATCATTAGCAATCTGAACAACCTGCGGGATATTCATCTCACCTTCTGTAGTAACTCATCACCCAGTGGGGGCATCATTAGCAATCTGAACAATCTAGCGAGAAACATGGATGTTTTGCGCACTTTACTTGGAAGACTCAGTAATCTAAAAACTTTCTCTCTAGTTTCTGCTTCCTCTAAAAAAAATATCATGGTTTCAGGAGCTGCAGAAATGTACATTAACTGGGATGGCTTGGCACCTCCCCCTTTTCTCCAGAAATTTGAGTGGTTGCTTGACAACTGCATCTTTTCCAGAGTTCCTAGGTGGATTGGAGAACTTGGCAACCTCTGCATTTTGAAGATTGCAGTAAGGGATCTTCCGAAGAGTAGCGTTGATATTCTCAAGGGGTTGCCTGCCCTCATGGCTCTGTCGATAAGTATGAATGCAATACCTGTAGAAAGAATCATCTTCGATAATGCGGGATTCTCAATTCTAAAATACTTCAAGTTCAACTGTAGTAGTGTACCTTGGCTGAAATTCGAGGCAGGCGCAGTGCCTAATCTCAGGAAGCTCAAGTTATGTTTCAATATCCTTGGGCAATATCTATGTGGTACTACACCAATCAGCATTGGACACTTGCCAGGCCTCAAGGAGATCTCAGTAAAAATTCACAGTGCAGTTGACTATGCAGAGTCTGCATTGACATCTGCTGTTAGCAATCATCTCAGCAATCCTAGAATCAATGCACAGTTGATAGATTGCACTTATGGTGAGGAAGGTAGGCATATGGTGACAGAAGAGAAAGGTCATGAATCCCAAGTAAAACAAAATTACATCATGAATGACAACTTTAACAAACTTAATCGAACTCAAGATAAAGATTCAAGAGACAGTAACAACAAACAAGCTAGTAGCATAGTGACTGTGTCACAAGAGCAAGAACATGGGATTGTGGAAAAACATCATGAGCATGTACAGGATGACCAAGCTAAGTACAAACAACCTGATCTCAGGTAAGGAATAGATGGATCCTTTGCTTCACCTTTGTTCTTCTACCTGACTTCCTATGTACTACTACATGTATCAACCCAACTTTATTGTCGCTAAATGGTTGATATCTTCAGGATTTCTGCATCACCAGTGTCTTCTCGGCATCTGAACTTAGGTACTATTTTTGCATTTCTTAGTTCTTTGCCAGCAACCCCTTTTGTTCCAATTGATTATGAGTTTTGACTTCTTCTGACTGAAAATTGTATTTCTGTGCAAAAACTGTTGCATTTCCCCCATAAACTAGTAGAGCATTCAGTTCAATTGCAAATTCAGGATAACCACAACCATGAAAATGAGTTCATTTAACACCTCTTGGCTCTTTCTGGAACAAAGAACACTACAACTATGGAACAATTCATTTTATCCATATTGGCTCTTTTTTTTGGCTGAGAGGCTGAGCAAGGAGACTGCCGATTAGAGGAGCAGACAGGGAGTGCAGAAGTGGATGGCTCTGGGCTCCAGCTTTCAGTGGTGCAGGGAGCACATCGATGGCAGTAGGCGGCGTGCCTTATGTAAGATGAGCCAGTGAGGCCTTCAACTTGAAGAAGTGGAGTTAGAGCGGGATTGAAGAAATGAGGATCTAACATATGCACTACCTGGGATGGTGTTAGATGGGCCACCATGGGCTAGAGGCTGGCCATTTGGTCCTTCTCATTGAACAGGCCAGCTGAGTAGCTCGTGAGCCATCGTTACGCTAACAAACCAAATAGCTGACTCGGCTTGGTTTGTTATGAACATTAGTTCAAGCCAAGTCCAAAATGACCAGATTTTATTTTATGATGACCCTGTCAGCTGTCTATGCTTTCTTGAGGAATACGATGCATTGCCTAACTTTACTGTGTGATCTATAAACAGATATTGCCCACATACTGAAGGAGGCTCAACAACGATGGTTGGATACCACTGAAATTTGTGAAATACTTCAAAACTACAGAAAATTCCGTATTGCACCAGAACCACCATACAGGCCTCTAAGTATGACACTTATCTCCTACACTAAATGCTGCTGCAACTTGTTGTGCTTCTACCTTAAATATTTTTTATTGGTGAATCACCATAATGTTGAATACCAGTTGATATGGATACTGATTGTCATTGCATGCTAATTCATGAAATTATCCTCAGTCCTTAATAATATAAAGCTCTGAACTTCTATCTTGTAGCTGTCTACCTACATTCTGGTAGTTTTATCTTTGTATTACCTTTTGTGCCACCTGAGTATTTCAGTGGTATTCTTAAGTGCAACATAAGTAACTAAAACATAATATTTATTACCGGACTCTAAAATTGGTATAATAAAACACTTGTCATGTTGCATTTGCGAGGCATTAATAATCAGTTCTCTTGCCATAAGATGATATATTGATATTCTATTCTTGACTTTGATGCCTTACTTTCGTAAATTATTGCTGCATTTTTTTTTAGAAAAAACGCATGAGAGCTGCGCTTCATTTCATTTAGAAGGAAAAACACCGCCCATACAATCAAGGGCTCAGAGCCCTTCACCAAGAACACATCCACAAATTGCATCACACAAGGCAACAAACCACCCTATGACAGCCTAGTGCCCTTGGGTTAATGACCTACAAAGGAAAATTTGGAGCGCAAGAGCTCCAGCCAGGCACCGAAGCCTAGCTTCTGTTGACACTGCCTGCAACACCTCCGTGACATTTGGATTTGCTCTGTTGAATACAATCATTACCGTGTTTTCAAATTTCCCGAGCAACTAGGATAATCAATGAATTTCAGCCCCTTTTTCCGCTTATTAAGAACATCCTTGACAGATTTTCACCATCATTTAGCAAAACGAGTTACCAAAAGTTGAGGGGCAGAGACCACCAATCCCAGCTTCAAGAAAATCATGGTCTAAACTTGCTGAGAGAAGACACATGAGACAAGGATGTGCTGGATGGGTTCATCCTCTTGATCACATAGTGGGCAGGTTGCTAGGTTCGCTAGTCCCCGTTTGGCAAGACAGCCTGTTGTCCAACAACGATTGTTTACTGCCAACCATAGGAAAAATTTGCAGCATAGAGGGGCCCAACTTTTCCAAATATGCCTCCAAGGGGCAAACTTGATGGATCCAAGAAAGTAATCCTTGTAGGTTGACTTGCTTGTGTAAGAACCTGTACTTGATAATTTCCATCTATGTTGGTCCGGCACATCACTTTGTAGAAACAAACCATCCACCAAGTCCCAAATCTGAAGATATTCGCAAATAACCTGAGTTGTAAGACCTCCTTTAATATCACCCACCCAAGTCCTATTAAACAAGGCCTGTGCTACCAAAGGTTGCTTCCTTGTCCTTCAGGGAATCGTCCCAAAAAGGTTTGGCGCCAATTCTGCAATTGTATTGCCTTGCATCCATCTATCGGTCCAAAATTCGGTATTCTCCCTATTACAAATTAGAGTATCCCCATATTATGAGATACTTGGATAGGTAAGCAGCCCATGAACGAGAGGAATCCGTTTTTTGAAGCCAAAGCCAATGAGTGCATAAAACCCATCCTAAGTCCCAACCTCTCAAGATCAAGAATCCCAAGACCACCATAGTGCATGAGCCAGCAAACGCGATCCCAGGACACAAGGCAACTTCCACCATTGGCCTTATTGTGCCCTTTCCAAAGCTTTGAGGTATTGAACATAAACAAGATTTAGTGATATGCGAATTAAAAAATATATTTTTATTGACCTGATTAAATTTTGTTACATTACCAATGCATGTTCTTGAAGTGGATGAAGTGCCTCAATATATACCATTGCAAGTTGACAACTATCATTTTTGCACTGCCTAGGTGGCTCACTTTTCCTGTTTGACCGGAAATTATTGAGATACTTCAGCAAGGATGGCCATAATTGGAGGAAGGAAAACGATGGAAAGACTGTCAAAGAAGCCCATGAAAGGTTGAAAGTAAGTCTCTTTTCAACATTTGATATTTTAAAATGATTTTTTTATTGAGTTTCCCATGATTGTAGCGATTACTTGCCAATAAGAAAGAACTCTGTTGTTTGTTAATCCAGTCTGGAAGTATTGCCGTGCTTGATTGCTACTATGCATGTGGGGAAGAAAATGAGAACTTCCAGAGGAGGACTTATTGGATGTTGGAACCGTAAGTGAAATTATTCCAAAGAAATTGCATGTTCGTTTATGTAGCTGAACTATGCTATATTTCTATGAGCCTATGAACTTGAATGCTTTCTCAGAGGTGCATAAGTGAACTCACACGTGGAGTTTGCATACTTAATTGTACATTTTTTGCATTTGAATAACCTTGTATCCTTATCTTTGATTTTGCAGGGATTTTATGCACATTGTTCTTGTACACTATCTTGAGATCAAGGTAATTTTGAACTTTTCTTGTTTCACTTGTGATTACCTTTATATCTGCCTTAATTTTGATTGATTTCACTTGTGATTATTTTTAGAATCCTTGTGTATTATTTTGATCGTTTTTTTTGTTGATGATTATTCGCTACTATCAGAAATCAACTATACTTTCATGTTTTCGAGCAAAACATCTTATCACGTCGTGAACACAACTTGATCATGAGAGATGATTTTACAGTGGGTGCAACATGCGACTTTTTGTTTCCCTTCCCCTTGTTATACCAAACAAAAGATACACGAGATGTGGGTTAATAATTAGCTTGACTCATAAGCGACATCACGCATTAGCCACGCCATGAAGTCTTATCTAATCTATGACTTTGTTTTTCTCGAACACCACTTCCAAGGACACACAAAGCCTATTCATTACTAGATAAGAGCTGGTAAGCCTTTGCACCATCTTCGCCTTGAAGTGGTGTGACACATTGGATAAGGTGTGACACACCTGAACGACTTGAAGTGGTGCACCTTCGGCTTGCTCTTATGCGTAGCCTCATACGGTGTCCTGCCATTGAGGCTCTCGGTGGGCGCGAGGTTGAGGATGTACAATACCGTTTTCACTACTACTTCCTGGAATTTGGCATGCATGTTCTTGCTCTTGAGCAAGCAGCATGCCATCTCCAGCATAGTTTGATTGCTCCACAACACCATTTTGTTGTGGTGAGTAGGGCGTCTTCGTGTTCCACTTGATCCTCGCCTAGTTGACATACTCATCGAGCTTGAATGAGTTGAACTCACCGCCCTATCCGTGTGAAACGCCTTCATATTGTCGTTCTGCTCATTCTCAGCGAGAGCCTTGATCTTCTTGAAGCATCGTAGTGCGTCATGCTCTCATCCTTCATCGCGAGAAGCTCGAGCCACATGAATATTCTGTAATTATGAACAATCAGCAGGAAATACTTTTTACCTCCTGGCATGGTTGGATTGATCTGGCAGTTGCTGTGCAAGAGCTCGAGGAGCCCCTTCATGCAGTACTGGGTTCTCCAAGAAAACGACCTCCGGTTTAGCTTCCCTATTGGCAGCCACTTCAAAACTATTCAACATGATCAAAAATCGGAATTTTGTTCGCTATCTCCTTTAGTTCTAAGCTTTGGAGCAACCAAAAAATGAGGTAACCATAACGAGCATGCCATAGCCACGCATAGTCATTTGCCTTCACTAATAACAAAAGTGATGTCGCCAGTCTATTTCTAGACCTATGCACCTGAGAAAATAGCTACTTGTCACCGTCGAAGAGGGTAATTGCATCATCCTTGAGCACCCTCTTTTGTCCATTCTCCTAGAGTTGTCTAGGACTAATGATATTGCTACGAGGACTTAGGGCCTGTTTGGGGAAGCTTAATATTTTGAGAAACAGCTGGTTGGTAGCTAGCTTTGAGAATCTGGAAAAGATGGATTTCCCAGCTTCTGGCTTCACTTCATTTTCTGAATCCTACTACTATAGCTTCTCAGAATCTGGACGAAAAGCTAGACTTTTTTTTTTGGGGGGAGGGGGGCTTCTAATTCTGGGAGAAACTACAGCCGCCCGAAGCTACCCCAAACAGGCCCTAAAGATAATACCTTAGAGATTGCCCAATATATGCTTACGATTGCCACACTAGAGCAACATGGTGTCTTACTCATGGATGTGCACCACCAAGTTTTTGGCCAAACTTTACGATGCTCGTTACCAACTTGTTAAGGTGGACATCAACCAACCCTTAGTCATATGATTATTCGGGCCCATATTTAGGCATCGAGTACTAGCACAGGACTACTGGTTGCAGCCTTTCTTCATTGAGAAACATGCATTGCTGTGGTGTAACACCCTTTGTCCTCGCCTCGTGTAAAAGGGTTAACCCAGGGGTACTATGATTGGACCGTCAAAGCTTATAAGCCAACCCTCACCGACCTAACCTTCCGAGATGGTACTAGACCACCCACTACAACACCACTTCTGGGCACTTGGGCCTAAACCACACTAGGAGCTACAAATGGGTTGGGGTGTTACATGCGCTATGGCCAATAGCACTGTGGGATGCTCATCTTGGACCTGCACCCCGGTCTAGTGATTGCACCGCAGTTTGTGGCACTCCTTCGAGTAGTGGCTGTAGTCAGTGCAATTGAATCATTTGTCATTGATCAATCATGTTTACTTCCTACAGTAGCAATACTATCCTTCTCTATCTGGATGACAATATATATAGAGTCCTCATGGACTATATGGGCTTAATATATGGGCTGGGCCTTGATATATAGATATACATAACACCCCCCTTCAAACTCAAGGCGGAAGCGGAGGATCTGAAGCACTGAGTTTGAGCAAGTGAAGCCGATGCTGCTCACGAGTTTGTGCAAAAGTCTGCGACTTGCAGTTCTGAGGGCACATACTAGAGAACAATTGTGTTCTGATGGTAATGAGATCGGGTGAAGGATGCATCAACACCAATATGCTTTGTAAGTTCATGCTTCACAGGATCATTAGCAATCTGTATGGCTCTAGTGTTATCACAAAGAAGAGGTGTGGGGGCATCATAGACAATACCAAAATCAGCTAACAACCATCGAAACCATACAATTTCAGACGTGGTAGTGGCAAGGGCTCGAAGCTCCGCCTCTGTACTAGAGCGAGATGCAGCCGCCTGCTTCTTGGATTTCCATGCAAGAGGGGAAGGGCCAAGAAGAATGCAATAACCTGTATCAGAACGATGATCCGTTGGGTCACTCGCCCAAGTGGAGTCTGAGTAAACATGCAGCTGAAGCGGACTATCACGAGCATAGAACAAACACTGAGATGATGTCCCCCTTAAGTATCGCAGCACACAAAGCAAATGTCCAAAATGAACTGAAGTAGGAGCACTCACAAACTGCCTCAAAATATGGACGGCATGAGCAATATTAGGTCTAGTAACAGTAAGGTAAACAAGGTTGCCTACTATATGATGATATCGAGAAGGATCCTCAAGAGGTGTACCATGAGTACCGCGAAGTTGCAAGTCAAGGTCCATAGGTGTTGCAGCTGTCCTATTATCTGTAATGCTAGAATGAACAATGAGATCTTGTATGTATTTGGATTGAGAGAGATAATGTCCCTTTGTTGAATGCAAAACCTCAATTCCTCAGAAGTAACTAAGAGGACCTAGATCAGTCATTTGAAATTGCTCAATAAGGTGCCTCTTCGCATGAGAAATGTGGTCAACATCATCGCCCGTAATCAACATGTCATCAACATATAGGAGAAGCAAAGTACGTCCACGTGGAGAGAGATGAATAAACAAAGCAGGATCATGTTCACTTGGTGAAAACCCAGCCACTTGTATCACAAATACAAAACGCTCAAACCAGGCACGAGGAGCTTGTTTAAGACCATATAAAGCACGATGGAGACGATAAACATATCCTGAGGGAGCATCAACGCTGCAGATAAACTTCCTCATGCAAATCATCATGAAGATAGGCATTCTTAACATCCATTTGAGAAATGGACCAAGAAGAGGTAGCTGCCACTGCAATGAGAGTGCGAACTGTGGTCATATGAGCAACAGGCGCAAAGGTCTCATCATAATCTCGTCCCTGAGTCCGATGAAAACCCCGAGCAACAAGACGGGCTTTATATCACTCAAGAGAACCATCTGACTTGGTCTTAATTTTCAATACCCACTTAGTTGTAATAGGAACTGCATGTGAAGGTAAAGGAACAAGATCCCAAGTACCTGTACAATCAAGAGTAGCGAGCTCCTCAGACATAGCAAGCTACCATTCTGGAATAGTAGAAGCTTCCTGGTAGGTGGATGGCTCTGGAATGACAACACTCGCATGAGGAAAACCCAATCGGTCAGGAGTTGCAATAGTAGTTCGATCTCGTAGATTATATTTAGGACCAACCTGTGACTCATCAACAGTGTTAGATTCATCAAAAACAGGGGTGTCAGGACTGACCGAGGAGGTAGGAGTAGATAGATGCTCTCTGGGTTGTGTGGGACGACGAGTGTATACATGTGGGAAAGGTGTAATAGGGAATGGTGGTGATGGAGCAGGAGCGAGTGTAGAAAATTCATCAGGAAGTGTCATATTAGGAATAGAAGTATCAGGAGTGGCTGGTGGAGAGACATCATCACTAGAGGAAATGGGAGGAAGACACAAAAAAGAGGTGGATTCTGTGGGGGTAAAGGAAGGCTTAGTAGAAGAATTATAAAAGAAAGGACGGTTCTCAACAAAGGTAACATCACGAGAGATGCGGATGCGGTGAGAGGAAGGATCATAGCACCGATACCACATATGTTCAGGGCTATACCCCAAGAAAAACACACTCGACAGATTGTGCAGTCAACTTGGTCCGCTCATGAGGTGCAAGCAAAACATAACATGTGCATCCAAAAACTCTAAGATGAGCATATCTAGGAGGGGTGTTAAAAAGAACTTCACCAGGGCATTGGCCAGACAATTTAGAAGATGGTTGTCAAATGACAAGATAAACTGCAGTAGAAACAATCGCTCCAGAAAAGAGAATGAATAGATGAAGAAATCCAAAGTGTTCGAGCAGTCTCTAGGAGATGGCGATGTTTGCGTTCAGCTACACCATTTTGAGCATGTACACCAGGACATGAAAGCTGAGCAAGAGTGCCATCACTAGCCAAGAATCGACGAAAACCATCAGATAAATACTCACCACCAGAGTCGGAACGAAAAACTCTAATAGGGGTAGAAAACTGAGTGTGGACCATGCGAGAAAAACACTGATAAATGGAACACAACTGAGAACGATGTTTCATAAAATAAATCCAAGTATAGTGAATAATCGTCAATAAAAATGACATAATACTTATGACCACCCTTTGTAGCAAAAGGCGCAGGACCCCATACATATGAGTGAATAAGATCAAAAGATCTAGTAGAACGAGAAACACTAGAGGAATATGGAAGTTGTATCTGTTTTCCCAATTTACACCCCTTACAACGAAAGCTAGACTCAATAGATGTAGGACCTAGACAACCTTTATTTATTAGTGTAGACAAACGAGAACCACATATATGACCAAGACGATGATGCCACTTGGCAAAGGAAGAGGATGACGATGCGGTGGAGGAGACACGAGCAAAAGACGCAGCGGAAGGAAGACGCAAGGTGTCCAAAATAGAGGCTAGGAGCACCTTTACGGCGATGGCCAGTCCCAATCACAGCCCTGCTTCGTCGATCCTGAATAAAACAAGATGAATCATCCAATCCAACAAAGCTGTTTTGGTCGGTAACTTGATCGACTGAAAGAAGATTCATAGACAACTGAGGAACAAAAGAAACATGTGGTACAGAAAACAAGATGTAGCATCAGCTGTCTGAATAGAGGCACCGTCACTGACTGGCTTGCAACTACCAACTGGGACTGATCAAATGTCACATGAAAAGAAGCTCCGGAATCAAGGACCCAAGACGACTGAGGGGCACCAATAGGTGAGGTGGCAGCTGCGGACACAGAGCCTCTAGTAGTAGGAGCTGCACTGCGACCACGAGAAGCACGACGGGCACGATACTCAGCCAACTTCTCTGGATGTTGAGCAAAACAGTTCTCTGCACTATGTCCTGTCTTTCCACAATGCTTACAAGGCACTGAAGAGGTACCTCTGGATGCGCCAAACCTCTGAGAAGCTGCTAACACACCATGAGATACTGACACAGATGGTGCAGGTAGAGATTTGAGGCGTGTCTTCTCAGCAAGTAAATCAGACAATGCCTGTGCCATGGTTAGAGTGGAGGAACTGTGAAGCAGCCAAGTACGGATAGAGTCAAAATCGTCTCTTACTCCCATAACAAAGCGATATGTAAGAAACTTTTCAAGAAATTGGTGTGCTGGACATGCAGCAGCTGTACAGGCAGGTACCATTGAAGTCAATGATCCCATAAGACGATCAAACGCAGAGTAGTACCCATCAATGGACATATCATTTTGCTCAATGGCATGAGTCTGCTGCATGAGAGTATGCAAAAGAGCACCACTATCCTGAACATAACGTTGCTTCAGAGAAGCCCATATAGCCGTGTCTGTTTGAAACTTGGACAGACTCATAATCAAGGTTATGTTCAGGATAATTTTCCAACTTTACCACCATTAATTTTCCAACTTTTAATTTCAGCTGCATTAGTATCATCAGTTTTATCACCAGTTTTAGGCACAGGTGGATTGTCGGTTAAATGAAAAGCTAAACCATGACCCCTCAAAGCAGTCTCTACACAAAAAGCCCACTCCCTATAGTTCTGACCATCAAGGATGATATTGATAGAAATTGCATTGATCTGTGACATGTTGTAAACTAGTACTAATACTTGCCACAGCAGCCAAACAAGAAAGAGACCAGTTACCAATCAAATCCAAACCAGAGCAGTCCTCAGTCCAGAGAAGATTGTAGAGCGTGCTCCAGATGAAGACCAGAGGTTGGGCTCCCAAACGTGAGGACGATGCAGAGGATGCAAGCCTCGATGATGGCCGGAAGGAGACTTGACAGTGGTGAGATGGCGCCGTGATTTGCGGTGGGATGGTCGCCGCGACTGGCTGCGTGAATAGGCGCCGCGACTTGGCGGCGTGAGGCACAGCGACGGCTGCGGGACAGGCACCGCAACTGGTGGCACGGAAGGGCAATGCGACGGCAGCGCTGAAAGACCCGCGACAGCAGCGCGACGGGTACCGCAATGGGCGACGTGAAGAGCAGCGACGACTACGAGACTTGTCGTCATATGGATGAGCAGGATGGATCGTCGGTAGGAGATGATTACGAACCTAACCCTAATCCATGGCTCTGATACCATATTACTTACCTTGGGGATTAGAATCAATACAATCCTTCTCTCTCTGGATGACTATATATATCTGGATGTGGCAAACAGCATGTTATGTATATCTATATATCAAGGGCCAGCCCATATATTAAGCCCATATATATATATATATATATATATATATATATATATACTGTTTGCCACATCGATGGTTGTCACCACCACTGCTGCCATGATCGCCTCCCTGATGATCCTTCATCATATGCTCACTAACTATAGTTGGTATGCGTCAACTTGGGACCAGTACATCATTGCACCCCTGACTCCTTGATCACCCATTGCACCACAACCTTGAAGCCACTTGTTTACACCCAAATTTGGCACCTATGGACGAAATAGGGGAAAATTGCCAAATTTGGAAAGTGCCGGGTTTCCTTGCGCTGCCCTCTTCTTCATCATAGTGAATCTGTGGAGTGGGTCGTGAGCAGGAATGATATCTTGACAGCACCATTGTCAGGACTAGAGTTAGTATCTTATTACATTGCCTGTTTAGAAAATACTTTCTATAGATAGAAACTGCACTTGGTTGTACTCTCTGTTCTTTCATCAGGTTTTGTTTTCTTGGAACAGTTGTCTAACAGGAGCTGCTGTATTCAGTTCTCTAGTTCTACTTGTGAGAGCTCTATAACAGAGAACAGCTTCCAACAAAATGATGGATCTCTAGAGGCAGCTATTAGCTACACATTGAAGACTCAGTCATCCAATCTATCTGACATCCTCAAAGACAGCTTCAAGAAATCTGAAAGTTTTACAGGATGGATGAACAAAGAGCTTCTTAAAGTCGACGATTCCCAACTTCAGTCTAGCTCAGGGGTGTACTGGAACACTGAGGAGGCAGATAGTATCATGGAAGCATCAAGCCGTGAGCCACTGGATAAGTTCACAGTGGCCCCTATGGATTCGCAAGACCAACTACTTAGTATAGTTGATTTTTCGCCAAGTTGGACATATGCAGGATCAAAAACCAAGGTATAGTGTTTTGAAGGTGACATTTTTCGCCTTATTTCTTTTTTGGCTTTACAGTCTTGATGGTTCTAGCTGGAACTACAGCTGCTCACATAATATGTTGTATGCAATGTAGGTTTTAGCTACTGGTACATTCTTACATACCAAACAAGTCACGGAGAGATTCAGGTGGTCATGCATGTTTGGAGAAGTTGAAGTTCCAGCGGAGATTTCAGCAGATGGGACTCTCAAATGTTATTCTCCCCCACATAAACCTGGCAGAGTCCCTTTCTATGTTACCTGTTCCAACAGGTTAGCCTGCAGTGGAGTACGTGAGTTTGAATTCCGACCTACTGACTCCCAATACATGGATGCTCCTAGACCGCTTGGTGGAACGAACAAAGTTTATTTCCGGATGCGTCTTGACAACCTATTGTCCCTGGGACCAGATGAATACCGAGCTACTATAACTAACCAAAGTAGTACAGAGATGATTAACTTGAGCAAGAAGATTATTTCGTTGTTGGCGAACAATGATGAATGGTCCAAGGTACTCAAGTTGGTTGATGATAACGAGCTTTTTACTGATAATCGGCAGGATCAATTTGCTGTACACTTGATTAAGCGAAAATTGCATATCTGGCTTCTCCATAAAGTAGGCGATGGTGGCAAAGAACTCAGTGTGTTAGATGATGAGGGGCTGGGTGTGATTCATCTTGCCGCTGCCCTTGGTTTTGATTGGGCCATAAGGGCAACTGTTGCTGCTGGTGTGAACATAAACTTCAGAGATGTTCATGGATGGACTGCACTCCATTGGGCTGCATTTTGTGGCAGGTATGTGATTAAACAAGCAAAATAGGGTAATGTATTGTTGTTAATTTTTAAATATTGGAAGTTCAAATGCTCTTTGATCTATGATGCAGAAAGCGGACTGTAGTAACGCTTATTGCACTGGGAGCAGCTCCTGGAGCTTTGACAGATCCACATCCTAATTACCCTGTGGAAAGCACACCAGCAGACCTTGCATCTGCTAATGGACATAGGGGTATCTCTGGTTTCCTGGCAGAGTCTTCTCTGACAAGCCATCTTCAGTCCCTCAATCTGAAGGAAGCCACTATGTCTGAAATCTCTGGTCTAACTGGTATTGGAGATATTACCACGAGATGTGCATCGCAGCCTGCAATTGGGGATTCGTTAGGTGCTGTTCTAAATGCTGCTCGGATTTATCAAACTTTCAGTCTGCAATCCTTCCAGAGGAAGCAAGCACTTCAATATGAGGGTCTCCTGTCTATGAAGTCATCCAAGCCAGGCCAGCTTGATCCCCTGCATGTAGCTGCATCTCGTATACAAAATAAATATAGGGGATGGAAGGGGAGAAAGGAATTTCTTCGCATCAGACAGCGAATTGTGAAGATCCAGGTACCTTATGCATAAGAAACCCACCAGATAGTTTAGCTTCTCTTATTACTCAAGAGTTGCATTGCTCTTATCATTGTAATGGTACCATCATGGAATGATCGTTCATGTGACAAGAGTGGAATTGTTCCTTTCTCGTGTCATTGGCCAATGGCCAACCTATTGCTGATATCTTGTTTTCTTTACTTGCCAGGCTCTTGTGCGAGGCCACCAAGTGAGGAAGCATTATCAGAAAATGATTTGGTCTGTTGGGATATGGGAGAAAATTATATTAAGCGGGAGGCCAAGACGGACTAGTTTACGTGGTTTTCGGCCCACAGAAGGTACAGCAAAGAGCAGCAGTCGTGGCACAAGTAGCAAAGTGATCACAGATACAGCTGGAGATGATTATGATTTCTTACAAGAAGGACGAAAGCAAACTGAAGAAAGGCTGCAGAAAGCTCTTGCCAGAATGAAGCACATGGCTCAATACCCAGAAGCAAGGGATCATTACCGAGGGATGATGACTGCTGTACCGGAAATGCAAGATTTGCAGGTAATGTCCAGGTTCCTAATAAATTTCTGGTACCAATGAGCAGGGTTGTCCCTAACATTTTGGTAGCCCTGTATGAAATATAAAATGAGACATTATCTTTAAAAAATACTAATTGCATAATAGGTTAGGACAATATATTATTTATAATACATTGGGACATGTCTCTAGTGCCACTAATTTTTTTTTATCTTCACTGCCTTCCAACCACGTCCCACATCGGGAAAGCTAATATCAATCTAATACTCATTTCTTTAGCTACATCCTACTATCAAACAATTCGCAACCAATTAAAACTAGAGTTATATCAACCCATCTACATATGTTGGCATTCCAACTAAGTAGAAGAGAATTGTTGCAATAATTCAGTTTTTTTTCTTACCAAATGGAGAAATAGAATCCTTATTGCCTAGAACACATGTTCACATCAGATGTAGTTATGATTCACATCAAACATTTGTTGTAGTTGAGAAGAAAACATCTCATTCTAGCCGATTTAGTAGAGCATAAAGAGTGAAATTTGAAAAAACGGAATCTAGAGATACTAAATATAGTGGAACGTGCTGGCTTATATTAAAACATAGAGTAAAGTGCATTGGCGGTCCTTAATCTTGTAGGGTTTTGTCATATAGGTCCCTAAACTCTCAAAATACATATCTGAGTTCCAGAACTTGTCAAAGTGTATCATATAGGTCCCAAATCGACACATCACCTCTAGGATCCTACGTGGCGCTGATGTGGCATGCCACATGGACGTGACGTGTCCTTTTCTTTTTTTTCTTCTTTTATTTTTCTTTTTCTTTTCCATTTTCTTCTCATTCTTCTTTTTTCATTCTGCTCGGGTCACAGAGAAAGGAGAATAAAGGGGGAAAAAGAGAAGAAAAAAAGAAAAAGGAAAAAAATTAAATGGGACCCATTTGTCAGTCAAATTAATGCCACGTCATGTCCGCATGGCATGCCACATCAACGCCACGTAGGATCCTGAAGGGGTTGTGGCGATTTGGGACCTAGATGACACACCCCTATAAGTTTAAGGACCGCCCGTACAAGGGAATGGTTAGAGGCAATGCATTCGAGAGTTAAGCAGTCGTATGGTTCAAATGATGGTCTGGAAGGCTGCAAGCATTCATTGATAGGAGGGCATCTATTCGGAGTTGGGTCTGAGATAATTAGTCTGTTGCAAATGAAATTGGTAGGAATCTAATACAACAAAAGTAGAAAACAGTACCATATTATTAATTTATTATTTAAAAAAAACAGCATACATTCCAATTACAAGCAAACAAGTTAATACTATGGTGGTAAAAACTGATGATACAGCTGGAGTTTAGGACATTAGTGGTTTTGTTTATTGCTATCAATTGTGTGGTTCATTACTTAAAATATTGAGTGCAAGGACAAAAAATAAATACAATTATGGTATGCACCAATATATCATATGCAATGTAAAATGTATTGATTATAAGCGGATGAATTTTATGGATTATGTAAAGCTGCAACCTTCTTATAGCATCAAAATTGTTTTGTCCCAAACCTTCACTAAATCTTTGTAGCAATGGCACAAACATCACAAGATACATCAAGTAATAGTTAATTTATACACGTGCACTAAATCAGGACTGAGGCTTGACAAGTCAATTCCATGATTTGGTTTCTTTTTGTTATATGGTCTCTTTTTGTTTCAAGTTGATAACTGTCAAGTTAATATGGTCTCTTTTTGTTTCAAGTCGATAAGTTTCAACTACTTGGATAATTGATATTATACATGTTTGCAATCCAAATTAGTGATTCCCTTAATTTGATATTGCTTTTTTTATAATCTACTTTCAGAACAGTAGTTCAGGGTTGTGCAGGTCTTGCTGATACATTTTTTCACACTAAATTTGTTCAGATGCCATCATCATCTTCTGCTATTTCTTTTGTTCTTTTAGAATAACGTTGACCTATACCACTGGATCTTGTTCCATTAGAAATCATTTCTGTTTGTAGACTTGGGGGACTCCTTTGCATGCAGTGGTAATGTATCTTCATGTTAGTTGTTTGGTAAATTAGGCCAAAAGGAGTGATTTATTTGCAATAGCTAATATTTTTCTTAGCAAGGCTGCATTGAATCTTTCTATACATTTGATTAATTTCTTTCTGGATTATCTTGCTCGAATTCTGAATTTGAAAATTTTATCCACAGATTATCAAGAATGAAGACCTTGAAGAACTTAGGGAACTTGGTTCTGGAACATTTGGCACTGTGTACCATGGAAAATGGAGGGGAAGTGATGTGGCTATTAAGAGAATAAAGAAAAGCTGCTTTACGGGACAATCTTCGGAGCTAGAAAGACTGGTGAGCTCTTCTACGGCTTTGTTGTGCATAAATTACAGTTGTTTAGGTTTGCATTAATATGGCAGTGAGGCATGAGGATGAAAGGTTGTATAAATTTTGTTGTATACAGACACTTGATCTTACTAGGGATTTGGGGTACTGTTGTGTAGTGATGCCATGAGTACACACAATCTCTACATGCAATAGACTAAACAGGGTACTGTTATGCTCAGATGTTGATGATCCACACCCACTATTGTTTGAATAATCTTTAGAAGATATCTGGAGTATCACTATTTACTGTCTGTTTTTGTTGTTTTTTCAGGCAAATGAATTCTGGCGGGAAGCTGAAATTCTCTCTAAGCTTCACCATCCAAATGTTGTGGCCTTTTATGGTGTTGTGAAAGATGGCCCTGGTGGTACCTTGGCAACCGTAACTGAGTTCATGGTTAATGGTTCTCTTCGGCATGTCTTGCAGCACAAGGACAAGTAACTGCTTCCTGTGCTATTTTTTTTAAATTTAATTTGCTCGTTTTGGGTGAGTAACAGTGTGCTTTTTTTCTTACTGAGCAGGTACCTTGATCATCGTAAGCGGCTTATCATAGCAATGGATGCAGCATTTGGGCTGGAGTATTTGCACTCCCAATATATCGTGCACTTTGATCTGAAGTGTGATAACTTGCTGGTGAATCTTAAAGATCAATCTCGTCCTATATGTAAAGTGAGTCACACTTCCATTTCTAGTGTTATATCACTGTTTTATACCAGCTTTTTGATCACTCTGTGGATTTATCATCTCTATTTTTGTTCACTGTTCAGGTTGGTGATTTTGGCCTATCCAAAATAAAAAGAAACACCCTGGTTTCAGTTGGTGTGAGGGGGACTCTCCCATGGATGGCTCCCGAATTACTTAATGGTAGCAGCAATAAGGTGTCTGAAAAGGTAAAAACATGTTTCTTGGTTCTCTTCAATTCTTTCTAGCCATGTTCTTAATGCTCTTTATGGGTAATGAATCCTCTATCATCAATATGTGCTAGCTCTTAAAATAATTCCAGGTCGCAGATTTATATGCAATTAATTCAACTATAGCAATATTTTTAGAGTTATGTTTAGGTTACTCAGTCATATATTTGTCAATGGTACAGGTTGATGTATTTTCCTTTGGCATTGTTATGTGGGAAATACTTACTGGAGAAGAACCCTATGCCAATATGCATTATGGCACAATTATTGGTATGCAATTCATCCCTCATTTTGTAGGAATTGTTTGTTCTAACATGAGAATATTTCATGTGTTTTTCTTTCCTTATTGAGAAAACTAAATATTCGCTTCCTCCTGTGAATCATTGAACCTACCCCATTCTTGTACAAATTTATATTCTTTCCTTGAGGTTTGATTCACCTATGCTACTATCTATTGATAGCTGTTCACGGCTCCATTCTAACATATCTACAAGCTTATGGCTCCTGTCACCTGTACGTAAAACAAAGAAGACAATTTTCCCCCATCTTTTGCAAACTGTATTAGCTTTTCTAGTGTGGGTTAAATAGTACACAAACTATTTAAGTATAAAAAAACTTCTTCCTTTTCTGAGCAATAAAGTTAATCAGAAAGCAGTGTATGAGATTCTATATAACAGTCAATTTTGCATGCTTCCTTTGCTAATTACACAGTCCTGAACCCTGGCTGTCTGAAATTCCAAGTCACACCAGTATTGTGCTCTGGTACTCAACAAATTCAACATGACTAAATGAGTCTTTTGCGGAGCTTCCATTGTACTTCCTTGAATTCAGTCCTTTTTGATGACCCTTGAACAACACATTGAGGCCACCTGTGCATCAACTTATATACTGACATCTTGAAACTCCGGTTGCAGGGGGAATTGTAAACAACACATTGAGGCCACCTGTGCCAGCGTCATGTGATCCAGAGTGGAGAAGGCTTATGGAGCAGTGCTGGGCCCCAGATCCATCACAACGCCCAGCATTCACAGAGATAGCTGGACGACTCCGTGCCATGTGTCACAGCCCTATCTTTTAGTACAAGGTATTTAGGATACCTTATTTCTGTTGATAGGTTGCATATTTATTATTTTTGCATTAGCTTCTGCATTCAATTAAATTTTGGAGCAAATCAAACCCCTAATTGGCAAAACAAAGCATCATCTATGCGTGCATTAAGTTGAACATTAGGGTATAACTTTCATATTTTATTCAAATACTAGATCATTTATCATGAGTTAATATATTTTTTCTAGAATTTTTACACTCAGTTTTGACCTCATTAAAATTCAATCTAGTTCTCAGCATACCCCTTTTCACCTTTTTGCCAGAATTAAAATATTTCGAATTTTTGAGTGAAACTTTGAAAAATGAAAACTAGGTAACTCAATCTATCCCCACACCAGAAAACACATTTTTGACACTCTTGTAGCTAGGTCAAACTAGTTACCCAAGGAGAGAAAGAAAATTCCTGAAAATCCACTATTTTCTGTTGTACCTATGTTTCTAACCTTCCTTTATCTGTCCCGTGGGCCCAGCTCGACTTGGTCCCACCTGTCACTGACTTAGGCTCTCCACCAATCCCCATCCCACCTCCAGGTCGTGCACCCACCTTAGGTCCATAAGACAAGCAGGAAACCCTTTCATCTTCTTCCTCTTTTCTTTCTCCCTTGTCTGTTCTTTTCTTTCTTGCAAGCTGAGCTCCCCGCTCACTTCTTCCCATCAAATCTCCTCCAAACACTTGAGATCCATCCCATCTCAAGTATCCAAGCCTCCCATCCATCCAAATATCTTGCACATGCATGGGTTCGTGAGGGAGATCGGGAAGAAAATAGGTGGAGCTTGCTGCTGGTTGCAGCAGCAAAACAACCCTGTTTTTCCTCCACTTGGTGAGTTTCTTTCCCATCCATGGTGTCCCTCTTGTGACTTGTGAGTACCATTATGTTGATGCAAGATTTTAGAGCAAAGACCAGCTGCAACTCGTCTCTCTCCACTCCGACGATTACAACCACTATCTCCCTCGGTTTACTCAGGTTGCTATCACCATTTTTTTTCTTCATCGATTTTATCTTGTTCCATGGCTGTTTGTGCTCCAACCTTCGCAACCACAGTACCTCACCACCTGCATTTTAAAGTATATGCATGCATGGAGTGTAACAGCAACTTTTGGACCTTTATGAGTTGCCATTGGAAGCAAGTGGCTGTCTTTCAGCATCATAAGTTCTTAGACCAGCTAGAAACTTCATGTTGTGACTTAATCCCTCGGAGAACTAACCAACACCTTGTAAAAGTTGTATTTACAAAACCAATAGCTAAGCTAAATCATGCCTTCCTCATAGTCCTCAATCACTGAGCTTTTGCGAAGTAAACTTTCGAATCAAATCTTGTGCACAAGGGCTGCAGGCAGCAATTTTCTTTTTATCACTCTCTAGGTTTCATATATAACTACTATCTTGTTCAAACTCCAAATTAAATAATCCAAATACTATTCCTATCACCAGTAAATTATACTCTTTTGTATGGAGCAAGTTTCACTCATGAAAATTTGCTAGAATATGTGGGGATCACCAAATGTAACATCCCGGGTTTTAGCCATGGTCTTAGTCACGCTAATGACTTGATCACACTGGCTGAGAGCGGTGTTGATTGAGCCACGATGCTGGCTAGGATCTATTAATTTATTAATTTATTGATGAATCGTTGTTTCTGAATTGGTTGTTTCTGATTTGGATTTTTTGGGTTATTTATTAACTGTTCATCGATCGATATTAAGTCATATGCATATGCATTATTGATGTGTTGTTAGATAGACTAAACCTAGTGAGGAGTGAGTAATTTAAGTGGGGTTTATGCCACGTTGCTGGCCATGTGTAGAGGGGATTAGTCATTACACATTTCACTGAGAGAAGCACATAATGGCACAATAGAAGACACCGTAGGAGCTATAGCCTTTTATTCACAAATTATCTGATCATAGATTTCAGACATACATACATACATACATACATAAATACCACATACATGTCTTATAAATTAAATACAGTATGCATCTCATATATTGTGCAGATACATGGTGCTTATAGATACAAACTGAACTCATATGCTCTGCATTCAAGTTAAAAGAAGAAATTAAATGTATTAGGAAATGTTTGTGTGATTTTAGACCACTCAATTTCTATTTAGGAGGTTGCATATTTAAAACTTTAGTAGTAGTAGCAATAAAGGAATTTTTGTGTTGTTTCAATCTACAAATTTTGCATCCAACCATATAGGGGCACAAAAGATGTAAATTCCAAAATTATCCATTTTTGCATACAACTCCCTGAGTTCTAGGGCAATTATTAATCGGTCCCTTAACTCTGGAGTAACCTCCAAAATTCCAAAAGCTTATGGACTAGAACGCAAAATTACTAAGTATTCCAATTTCACTAGATTTCCATTAAATTGTAAATTAGTGAAACCTCTTAAAATTAACCACCGAACATGTCATGGTGAGGTGTCAATCAAGGAAGCAGCCACCAAACAACAAGTAGGTGAGTCACTGGTTAAGTTCCACCAAATTAATTAGTTCAGTGTAAAACCATTCATTCCAACCAAGCAACTGTATCGTAGATACCAAGATCAGCAGTAGGCACAGCTGTAGTAGTACTATCATTTTCTACCACGAAGAGCAGCGGCGGCAGCAGCAGATCGCCATAGTAGCAGCAACATTAGGGGCAAGTAGCACTATGAAGAACAACAGTACAAGTACTAGAATCTCAACTGGAGTAAGGCAGCCTTGACTAGAAATCAGTAGAGGTTAGGGAGAAAAAGAGATAGTCAACCAGAAATTATACACCTCAACAATACCATAGCTCAACCATAGTATCCACAGTAAAGCAATTCAGCCTTGACTAGAAATCAGTAGAGGTTAGGGAGAAAAAGAGATAGTCAAGCAGAAATTATACACCTCAACAATACCATAGCTCAACCATAGTATCCACAGTAAAGCAACTTGGTAGAGAGAAAGAGAGAGATGAACCAAATCTGAAGGAGAAGTAGAGGTGTTCAGTTCCTGCATGAACAGGGATTTCAGCTCTAGGAGGAGATGGTACTCCAGCTCAAGAAACAAGATGGATCAGTAACTGTTGTAAATTGGATCAGAAGGTAAAATCAGCAAGAACAAGAAATCAAAGAAATCGGTAGCAAGGGTGCAAATCAAGTAGGAGGTACCTGAGCTTCAAGAAGAGAGGGGTTTCAGTTTCTGGAGGAACAGGTAGTGCTTCAGCTCAAAGAGGAGAAATCATAGTTCCATCAGGAGAACCCTTGAATCATAGTTAGAGGAGCAGCTGCAGAGTCAGAAGGGAATAACATATCAGTCACCCTAAACCATAGTAGGTAATTAGAAGATTAAAATGGAACTGAAATCATATCATGACATGATTCTTGAGTGGTCAATATACTAGTATGTGTAGGAGTTGTGTCACTGCATATACATCAATGTAAAATTAAGTTTGATCACTCTAGTTATATCAGGATGACTAGAACCAATATTTAAAGTAGAGCACAGCATATGCATTCTTAGAACAGAAAGTAATACATTGATTTTATGAGTCATTAGACAAGATAGTATCATCTAAAATTTAGTGGACTCTTACAAGCAAAAATTCCAGTGCAGATCAGTCATCTCATTACTTAGTTAATAACAAGAATTACCTCTGATGATCTTGATATAAGCATTTGGGTTAAGAACTGCATCTATATCTAGTTATTGGATGCAAGGTTCAGTAAAGACCCTATAGTATTAACCTTGATTTCATAAATCATTAGAACTAGTTATAACCTGACTGAATTTAACCTCAGGAATATAGTAGAAGTTCAGGAAACACTGATATTTCAGATTAAAATATAGAAGATCATGTAGCAGCAGGATTTAGTAAAAAGAATAAAAATGAACAATTAAGGATACCGAACAGAAAACCAAAGGTTCTTACAGAAAATAATCTAGAGAAGAGGTTAGAGCATAGCATCTGAATCAAGTGTATATGTATATAATTAGTTGACCAATAGTTTAATTCATGTCCTCATCAACCACTGTAATTAAATAACTTATAAATTGGGTTATTATTAATCACTAAAGCATATAGGACATAATCAAATTAGTGTGATTTTAATTTCAGTAATAAAATTCATAGGTCTATTCATGTTAGCATTCATTCATCATGAGCATATAGGCATCATCCATCTTAGCAAGTCAATTTCTCTAGAACTCTAGATCTAGTAAATACAACCCTGAGTATAACATCATCAAGTGAATCATTAGGACAAATTCACAAACATCACTAGTACATCACAGTTCACATAACAACACAATACAAGAGAGGGCACCACACTAGTATATCACAATAAGAATCAGATATAGGAGGATGGAATAGGTAGCTCACCTATGGGGCAAAGGGATGCAGCCACCGGAGTTGCGCTGTGTTTCCACCGGCCATCTCCACGGCGGCTGCAGCAGCAAGGAGATCGGCGGCTGGGGTTAGCTTAGGGGCAGAGAAGCGAGGAGCCAAGAAACTGATTCAGGCCGGCGACGGTTGCGGGGCGGCGGCTAGAAGGGTCGGCGGAGTGGGGCGTGGCAACAGGCGCAGGAGAGAGCGACGGCAATGCCTGGGAAGCAAGCGGCGGCGCTGGGTGGAGCGTGAGGGAGAGGAAGAGAACGAGAAAAAGAGAAAAGAGGAGGAAGGTGGGCTAGGCGTGGGTTATGTTTTGTTGGGCTTTTCTGTTGGGCTTTGACATGTGGGCTGTATACAGGAGTACTATTGAATTTAAGGACTATTGAATATAAATCTCTCTCAAGTAAAGTAAAACTTCTTTCAATTAAAATAATTACTCTTTTAAAGATAAAAAGTGCAATGATGTTGTTTTAACACTAAATATTTTAGTCCAAAACTAAATTATGTTATATAAATCATAGATCTTTACCAAATCAAAACATACAAATATATTTAACCATATTCAACTTAAAAATACATATGGGTCATCTAGTTGAGTCTTGAGGTGGGAGTCGATAACCTATAGTATTGTAGATCAGCTATGATATTAAGGTTAGGCATATCATGTGCATCATACTAATATCTACATTCTTGGTTTTAGTTTTAATTCGCTATATTTTTATCAGTTGGATATTTATCTTGGATTTCTTGGAGTTCTTAAATGATTGATTCGCTCTTCGATTGTGGGTATCTCAGGCAAATCCAACATCTTTGACCAACTCTTGTTATATTTTCGTAATTGCAATCTATATGTATCATCTTGCAATAAATTTAATTTCTATAATTGAAATAAATATGCCGATGGATTGGATTGACTGGTAGAGCAGTCGGTCATACTATAGATGTATTCTGAACTTGCCATGGTGGTGGGGGTTCAGTTGCATATATTATCATCGTAAGGCTAAACAACAACTGTTATATGGCATTTAAGCGTCGTAGCGATCGTGTCGACCACACGACTTGGAATGGGACAGGCTAGCTTAGTAGTTCTTTCTTAATGGCTTTATCCTGCGGGCTTAAGGACTTCCGCGAATCCCGTGGACGTGGCCTAGCGATGAGGGTTGCCGTTGTTGCGGAATCCGATTAGATGATGTGGATCGCCGTTGTTGTGGGATCTAATGATTCGTCGTTGTTGCGGGAATCACCCGCAAAGATAATTGACAGATGGGATTGATGAAAAGCTTGTGACCTTAGCCTTGCTGGCATATACCATGAAGTGTGCTTCAAGCGCCGACAGGCATGGGCATTAAAAGGTTTAAGGCGTCTGTGGGTACAGCGACACACCTCTGCAGAGTGTATGAATTGTGATATGTCACTCCCTGTTTCGGGTAGAAACTGCGAACGCGGCAGGAAAGGAACCTATCAGAGGTTCTAATACCTGTGGTACCTTGTATGCATTAGATTTTATAATTAATTAATATGATCTTTTACTACACTGTTTTATGAACATGCATAAAATTTCTTGTTGGATTATGGGATTTGGAGATATATGTATTATGCAGGTGGATTATGGGCATATATTTGTTGAATTGCTATAGTTGGACTTGTTGAGTACCATTCGTACTCATCCCCTATATATTATTCCTTATAGTGTTGAGCTAACAATTAGGTGAAGAAATGTTCTACATGATTGATCAAGATCAAAGCAAAGAATCGTTCCATATCTCTACATCAACTGAGAGTTGAAGGTGATGAAGGTCTAGAGTAGCAAGGTACTGTTAGTGCTTATTTTGGCAAAAGTTATTTTTTTATGGTTTTTATTTAATGGGTTTCGCTACAATTGTTTCTGCTAAGCTACTCTGGTGTGCCCATTTCTTGGTAAGTTGATTCTTGCTGAGGAATGAGCCGTAGACCGGTATTCTACCTCGGAAGTAGAATATGTGGGTTGTTACACCAAATGACCTATAGTTTATATTCAGTTTTGGCATAGGACCATTTTCAGCGTTTGTGGCTTGTCACTTTTATATTTCCAGAAATCGTGGCAGCAAATAGGGTCATTCTTTCACAGTGGCATGTCCACTGTGTTTACCCCGTGCTCTGTAGAGCATGTTGCATATGCATGTTTATTCGAATCTTATTTGCATATTTGCCTCTTATTGGTAGATTCGGAGAATTCGGAGTACGTGGAGCAAGACTCTGAGGTTGAGTTTGAGTTCACACAGCAGCAAGGCAAGTGTCTATGCATATTGAACCTATGATTTCACAAAACTTATTTGCTTGCAAAGACTATATATATGCCTGAGTCGAATTGCATTAAAATGCTGGTAACGGGTAGAGTTGTTTATATCCAATTTCATGCATTTCCCATCCTTTGATATATTGCATCCATGTAACCTTGTCACATTAAATTGTAAATGGTTGGGATGGTTTATTCTATCATCAAATGCTTAGCCATGCTTAGTTCTAGTATCGTTGAAAGCCGATGGATGGAGCCATTGATAGATTCTAGTTTTGACTCAGCAAAACAAGGGCATAAAATTTGAGAACTAAACTAGTTGTTAAATTTAAGAACATGTTTTAACTTGGACAGGTGATAGAGCGATGACGGGATGGTGTTTTCCCCGACGCAAGGAGCCCCGTCTGGGTTGTTAAGGACCAAACATGTTGACGTCTATTCAAGCATCATACGCACTTCCACACGTCTTATTTGGGACCGGCTTGTCTTAGTACTATGTTGCACTGTGATCATCTACGTCTCGCTGGTCATTCGTGAGGGTGGTTTTCCCTTTGAAGTGCCCCGGGTGTGCCTGGGTTTCTCCCGTGATGGTGAGCCCGCCTTAGCCACATCACACGCATGTGGCTAAGTCGTCGGGGGCCTAGGCGTGGTTTAGGTGGTTGGGGTGTGACTAGGAAAGGACATCTTATGAGCTTGTATCACTTGTAGGTCACACCTGTGTGCGTGTGAAGCATTTGATCCTTATTCATTTCGTGTGGGTAGAGATGTACACCTCTTATCAGAGTAAAATTATTCGAATAGCCATGTCCACGGTTACAGGACGATCGCTTGATGTGTTAGTCAGTTTATGTTAGCATCAAACTTGGGTTAAATGGCTTGTTTAGTCATGGATATGGTGATAGTTATGTTTGGAATTCATGGTTGGGCAACGGTAGCCCATGGATATGGTGATAAGAGCACCGGTTGTGCTCATTTGTGATTCAATTTCAGATTTACTTGCTTGTTGTCCTAAATTTCAGATTATGCTATTTTTACAAATGCTATATTTGTAACTTACTACTTTCTCAACAAAATTAGCTTTATGCAAAATCTGATCCACTTAGCCATTTTCTTTGATGTAGAAACTTGCATACTCCTTTGTACTATCCTATATGGTGTAAGTCTTGCAGAGTACCTTTCGTACTTATGTTGCTATTTTCAGGTGAGGATGCCGGCATTGATGTTGTGCCCTACTACTATCCCGCCGAGGGTGGCGAGGGTAGTGTGCAGTTGCAGCTTCGCTCTTGCCCCGGTTGGTTGCTCTTGTGGGGTTGTTGGCACACCACGGGTTTTACTTTTGCTTATGTGAATTTGCAAAAACTTCCTCTGCTATATTTTGTGTTGTATGATGGGCTTGTGAACCCCGTTATGAAATATGTATCTTGCTGTCCTTTTATCCATATCTTGCATTCGTGATGTTTATCAATTGCTTGCGATGAAAGTACTAGACTAGTTGCTTTTCTTGGGGACTAGCTGAGCATGAGTATGAATTTTGAGCAGTTGAGATGTTGTAGAGCTTTAGCAATTTGAGTAAGTCTCCTGAGATGTGTAACACATTTGGTCGCCGCTTTCGTGTGGTTTGATGGGCATGTCTTAGACTGAAGTTAACTGGCATGCTGAATCCGAACAATATCTCCTTTGCTCATTATTCGGCATTGCGGATTTTATATCGAATTGTGTTAAATTGTGATCGTGATCACATTGAGGTATGAGTGGCTATTTATGCGTGTATGGATCCCACTCATCCAAATTATGTGGTGATCATAAATTGCACTGGACGATATAATAATGTTCGGGTGCCCATACCATGTTAGTTGTGGCAAATCAGGCAAAGGTGGCTTCCAAATAAACGGCGCAGGTGGGAATACTTATGGGTTCCAGTTTGTATATTATTATTTAGAAAAAGTGCACCCAAGGTCCCTCAACTTGTCATCGAATTACAAAATCGTCCCCCAACCACAAAACCGGATATCCGGCGTCCCCCAACTAATCAAAACCGATCATAAGAGGTCCCTCAACGGTTTTAACCCCGGTTTTGTCCTATGTGGCGGCTAACTCAGCGTGGGACCCACGTGGGCCCCAGATGTCAGGCTGCCACAAAAGCCTTCTCTCTCTTCCCCCTCCTCTCTTTCCCTTCCTCATCTCTCTCTCCCTTCTCTAACTCAGCCGGCGGGAGGAGGAGGGCGGCGGCAGCCGGCGACGGGCGACGTGGGGGGAGGAGTAGCGCGCGGGGGGGGGGGGGGGGGGGAGCGGCGCGCGGGCTCCTCCGCCGGCCGCCGCCCATGAGGCCCACGAGGCAAAGGAATGGCGGCGGGCGACACGGCGGTGACGGCACGGCATCGGCCTCGTCGGAGGCGAGCGCGGCGGCCCCACCCTCCTCGACTGCGCGGCGCGCACGGCCGCCGAGGGGCGCGAATAGTGCCCCCACCGCAGCGTCGAAGTCGGGCGTGGAGACGGCGAGGTGGGCGGCGGCAGCGGCGGGGGTGGGGATGGGAACGGCGGTCGGCGAGGGAAGGGGAGGGGACCAAATTGAGGGCGGCGCGGGAGACCGGGACGGGAAGAGGAGCGCCGCCGATGGCTGCCGTCACGCGGGGAGGACCGTGGTGGTCGTCTGCCTTCCCTCCTCCCCCACGTGCCGTGCGGCGCCATTGCCGTGAACGTGCGTCATCGTCGGGGTGAGGCGGCTGGCGGCTGGCGAGGGAGGAGCGTGGTGGAGAGGAGGGCAGATGCAGTGGCGGCGGCGGCGTCACTGATGCGGCGGGGAAGAGGGACTGCGCGCCCGACGGGGAAGGAGAGGTAGAGAGGAGAAGAAGCGGCGCAGAGGGTTGGCGCGGCCGACGGGGAATGAGCGGCGGGGAAGGGGAGGGCAGCGGCAGGGCAAGGCAGCATTGGCGGGTGTTCGCGGTGGCGGAGAGGCAGCGGTCGCAGCAGCAGCAGGCGAGCGCGGCTACGGATGGGGAGCGGCGGCGCCGACGACTTCGCGCTGCTCGGCCTCATCGTCGTCGGTGGCTTCAGGTGGAGACGCCACGCCGCCGGCTTCTTGTAGCTCGTCCGCGGCGGGGGCGCCGCGCCGCCGGCTTCCCGCTAGGCCGTGGCCGGACCGGAGTGGCGAGCGTCGACGACGACGAGGCATGCGAACTGGTGAGCAGCGCGGACCTCTTCATCGGTGGCGACATCGACGACGAGGGCGAGGGCGTCCGCGCATACCTCCTCCGCCTCCCCCGCCGGCCGTAGCCGCGCGCCGCATCGCTGACGCCCGACGACAGCGACTTGATGGCGGCATCATCGAGTCGATCTCTGCATGATGGCCGCAGTCGCACGCCGCCATCGCCGACCGCACTAGGGGGACGGGGAGGCCGGCGAGCCCGCGCGCCGCCACTCGGGAGCCACTGTCGCCGGCTGCGCGCGTTGCCGCTCGTGCGAGAGCAGAGAGCGAGGGGAGGAAGAAAGGAGAGAACACAGAGAGAGAAGAGGGGGAAATAGAGTATGTGCTGATGTGGCAGCCTGACATGTGGGGCCCACGTGGGTCCCACGCTGAGTCAGCCGCCACATAGGACAAAACCGGGGTTAAAACCGCCGAGAGACCTATTATGACCGGTTTTGATTAGTTGGGGGACGCCGGATATCCGGTTTTGTGGTTGGGGGACGATTTTGTAATTCGATGACAAGTTGAGGGACCTTGGGTGCACTTTTTCCTTATTATTTTTTGGTTGAGAATGCAATACATGCATGACTCGTAGCCAAACGGGCCATGCCGTTCTTGGGTCGTGAACTATAAATACATGCCCAGGCCGATACGGAAAAACCTGGCCCATTTACAACCTATAGGACAATTTAGCAAACTTATAGTCATTATTTTGTTTATACGGATGAGATCAATTAAGACACCTCATCGCACTTAATTAACTTGATTAGTGTGGAATTAAAGGAAAACTACTGTTTTAAGATGTTCCTTTCCATAACAACGATTACACTCCATCCAACACTAAAAAATAATAATGCACTCTTTACCAAAATAACATGCAAGAACAACATAATCTAGAAAACATATGCATATTCCTTGTTGTCCGAGACACCCACACGGTGGAATAGAATTGCCGGATGAGATCTTCATAATAGTGTTGCTTCAAGGTGACAATTCTATCAATGCCCACAGCCTCGAACATCCCTTGCAAAACCACAAACTCCGGTGTCTCACTAATGTGCCTCCAAGATATCCATTTATGATCAGCAAATGCTTTGGTGGCATACACTTGCTCATACACGGACTTTTGAAAACGTGTATGGAACCTTGGATCATTGCAATCATTGGGCCTCCGGAATTGATCATGATGACGGAGGGTAGTGTATTGTTGAGCATTCCTCAAGTTGAGCGTGAATTGGATGGTAGGATCGAGAGGACCCTCATCATTACTTGCCTCATCATCCTCACCATCGCCACTGCCATTGTCACCACCACTTATTTCCACCTCATCTCCCTCAACGTTTTCCACAAATTGTGGCAAGTTGTGTTGTCCGAGACAAAAAAAAAAGTCAATATGCAGAATGAGGATAAACCGATCTCATGGGGATATACACATTTATGTTACTTATCTCATTGTTGAAAAGGAAGATATATTCTCACTAAATCAATACTAATTGAGAGAGAGTTAATTAGGAGAAATTAATCTCAACCGGTAGAAATAGAGGGATGGTTGACATTTTTGCAACTATGTCGGGTAGTTTTAGCATCAACTTTAGGGGATCCACACCCCACGAGGAGTCGGAATTGACTTCGAGCATATGAGGAAATATCCTCAAGGACCCCGCACAACGATTTTTTTCTTCCTTGTTAGGCACAATTATGCACGGATACTTAGTCACCTGGGAATATGAAACATCGATAACTTTTCTAACACTTTCTATTGATTCTTTTCTTTTTAATTATATTTTATTTTAAACTAATTTTTTAATCAAATAGATAAATATTTTTTTCATAATTCCTGTACGACGAGCATTGAAAAAACATGTTCTAAGATTTAAAATTTATAGTATAAATATATGGAATTGAAATTGCAATATATGGAATTCACGGTACACATTTTGATTCTTTTACTGAAAAATGTGGCACCAAAAAAATATAGCTAGTCATGATTAATATTACTTGCCAGACTACCAATAAAAATAATCCAATCAAATTGTTTCTCCATTTGATTCAAACCAATACACTTGTCAGCTCAACGTGCCATCCTAAGAGAACTTTGAGAGAAATTAAGAAATAGAGGAGGTTATTCACTACCACACACATGAAGGAAAAATACTCAAATCCGTGGTATAATATACTCAAGTTTATCAATAGTTTAGTAATATTATTAAAATTTCATAATTTAACATAAATGTGTTCTTTACCACAGTGCAGGTAAAACAAAAAATCTATCCTGGAATTGTTCTGCTTTAGGTCCCTCGGAGTTATAGTTTGAATTTCATTCGCATCCCTTGACCGTAAAATTAGATATAGAGAATCCTTCAACTATCAAAAACTGTGTCAATCGAGTCCCTATGCAGTATTCACTGGCAATTCAGCACCCCTCTCTTCTTTTTCTTCTCATGTGACCAACATGTGGGTCCCACTTAACCACAAAGAACAAAATCCATTATGAAACCCAGACACAAAATAGACTGGTTTTGATAATTTAGAGATGCTGTATAGCCGATTTTACGATCGAGGGACATAAATTAAACTCGGCCTATAGTTGAGTGACTTAAAATTCAATTTTTACCGAAATTTGGTTTGGTTAAAATAGTGAATGCATCAAAATTAAATTTTGTGTAGTACTGCGAATGGAAGACTACGAAATTACCATTTTTTTGGTAGAGATTAGCCAATCTGCAGGTTGCAATCCAAGTTCCGACAAAAGGACGGTAAAGCCAGGTGAGCAAGAAAGTGAAATTAACTAATCCACAATAAAGTGTGTAATGAACGGCGCCATAAATGGCCAAAGCACTAATCAAATGTTACGAAATCCCTGGCACTTCATCAAATTTAGGTTAAAACCATCACCACCAAAGTACCAGAATTAAAATCACAGTTTTCATCTGGATATTTCCTCATATGCTCGAAGTCGATTCCGACTCCTCGTGGGGTGTGGATCCCCCAAAGTTGATGCTAAAACTATCCGACATAGTTGCAAAAATGTCAACCATCCCTCTATTTCTACCGGTTGAGATTAATTTCTCCTAATTAACTCTCTCTCAATTAGTATTGATTTAGTGAGAATATATCTTCCTTTTCAACAATGAGATAAGTAACATAAATGTGTATATCCCCGTGAGATCGGTTTATCCTCATTTTGCATATTGCCTTTTTTTTTGTCTCGAACAACACAACTTGCCACAATTTGTGGAAAACGTTGAGGGGGATGAGGTGGAAATAAGTGGTGATGACAATGGCAGTGGCGATGGTGAGGATGATGAGGCAAGTGATGATGAGGGTCCTCTCGATCCTACCATCCAATTCACGCTCAACTTGAGGAATGCTCAACAATACACTATCCTCCGTCATCATGATCAATTCCGGAGGCCCAATGATTGCAATGATCCAAGGTTCCATACACGTTTTCAAAAGTCCGTGTATGAGCAAGTGTATGCCACCAAAGCATTTGCTGATCATAAATGGATATCTTGGAGGCACATTAGTGAGACACCAGAGTTTGTGGATTTGCAAGGGATGTTCGAGGCTGTGGGCATTGATAGAATTGTCACCTTGAAGCAACACTATTATGAAGACCTCATCCGGCAATTCTATTCCACCGTGTGGGTGTCCGGCGACTGTGATGCTATGAAGTGGATGTCGAGGACCCTTCGGTGCTCTATCAACCACCGTGAATTCAAGGAGCTCTTGCACATCCGTTTCAACAGTGGGGACGACCTCCATGATGAGCACAACCACAACCCCTTCTCCATTGATCACTACTCTCAGTTTTATGAAGATGGGGGAAGGCACACCTATGGAAAGGTGGTGGGTTTGAGGACCATCCCTAGTGTGGTCAACCGCATAGTGAGAGCCACCATTCTTCCAAGATGTGGCAACAATGACGATATTCGCGGTGTTGCTTGGCATGTCATTGATGCTATCATGGAGGGCCGTCGGTTTGACTTAATCATCCTCATGATGAAAGAAATAGCAATTTCAAAGGGAACAATTGGATAAGGCATCTATTATGCTCCCTACATAATGAGGTTGATTCAAAGCAAGTTGGGACAAGTTGGTGACAATTTGAGAGAACACAAGGAGTACAAGCCTCGTCTCCAACTCTCCACTCCTAGAGCTCCTCGTGTGCGCCAACCAACATTTGATCAAGGCGCAAGCTCAAGTGCAGCCCCACCTCCTCCTCATGGGTATGATCCAAATGCCTTCTTCCATCCACAATGTGCATACTTTGGAATGCAACCCAATGAATACTTCAACCCGGTGTTTAGGGCTATCAATACCCTAAGTGAGCGCATTCAACGCTTAACCACCAGGCATGAAGCGATGCATGAGGATGTTCGCGGTTTGCGAATGGATGTTGGCAACTTGAATGCATCCATGGGAAGATTGCACACTAGGGTGGGTGTATTGGATTCTCGCGTCCAAGTGTTGGAGAGCACCCAAGCTTTTGTATATCATCGCCGCCGTGATGCTCCTCACCCTTCATCTTCGACCTGTCCTCCTTCTCCTCCATAAGAATGAAGACCTTTTTAGTACTTGATGCCAAAAGGGGGAGAAAAATGTCCTTTGGTGTGCTTTATGTCTTGTGGGTTGGGACTAGTGGTAATGAGGTTAGTTACCTCATATCTAATAGGTTAAGGCGGTTGGGCTATATTATGTATGGGTATGGGCTATTACTCTATATTGTGTGTTATTTATCGTTTTGTTGAACTCTATGTCTTTTGGACCCTTCGTGGTATTCTAATAGCCTATATTTATTTGTGAGCCCTTTATGGATGATATCTTGTAAGTTGAATGTTTATGGAGTTAATGTGAACTTGTGCTATGATGGATGGTTGGTGTGATATTGATATATGTGTGACCATCTTATGCTCATGGATGAATAATTCTTGAAGTTCACATTGCTTATCTGTTTGTGCTATGTTAAATTGTGAAATTGAAATGTGCATTGGCTCCATATTTGCTATTAATGATTTGTGATTGGTATGCACATATTTAGGGGAAGCATTTTCATTCCATTGCAAAATGTCCATATGTTCCATGTTTGATTATATATGTTTGAGTGTTTGTCATCAATTACCAAAAAGGGTGAGATTGAAGCATCTAGGCCCCCGTTGTTAATTTTGGTAATTAATGACAAGCACTAATTGTGGACTAACCGTTGTCTTTGAGCTATATATTTTAAGTTAGGTTCACATCATGTGTGCGCATGGATGATTATCGATGGATTAAAATTGGCGACGCAAAGCGAAGGAAAAGAAGATGGTAAACTAGTGCATTATATTTAAATTGATCGAGGTGAAAGGCGATCAAATTTGCTAGTTTATTTTTAGCTATGTCGTACTATTAAGAGGGGTAATGACCTAGCTAAGAGATGATTTAAATTGCCACATTAGGTCATTATGAATTTAGACTTGTGTTTGCATTTAAACTCAAAATTCACATCACATTGCTATTCACTGTGTTCACCCAGACCAGGGCCGGTCTGACCGTGGGCTTCAAGCCGGTCTGACTGAGGTTCCCTAGTTGGTCTGACCGGCCCCATAGAGACGGTCTGACCGGCCCCCTGTGGCCGAAATGGTGGCGCTCTAGGTGGCCGATACAGAGCCACTAGAGCCGAGGTCGGTCAGACTGAGCTGGTGGCGGTCTAATCGAGCCTAGGCCGGTCTGACCGGCCACCCCATGTTGGTCTAACCGGCCAGGGCAGTAGGGCCCAGTGTCAGCCCTGCAATGGCTAGAAAACTAGCCGTTGCACAGTAGCACGGTCTGACCGGCCACAAACCTCCGGTCAGACCGGCAGAGCACAAAATTGGGGGATTTCGCCCCCAACGGCTAGTTTTGGTTGGTGGGAGTATATATACTCCCCCTCCAGCAGCAAGGGAGCTCTCTTGGCACCCAATTCAATTGCATACACCCTTTGCACCTTTCTCACACACATTTGAGCTTAGTGTTTATCCATTGTAGTGGTTGAGGTTGTTCTAGTCAAGAGTCAAGTGCATTGCTTCCATTGTAGAGCTAGTGTGGCACTTGATTGATCATCTCCGAGCCGCGTCATGGCTTGTTACTCTTGGAGGTTGCCGCCTCCTAGATGGCTTGTGGAGAAGTTGCCCGGTGACCTCTCCAAGAAGATTGTGGAGGAGGCCCTGCACCGGTTATGAGTAGTTTAGAGTTCACCACCTTCGGAGTGAAGGAAGAACTACCCCGAGTGATCGAGGCTTGGGTAGTCCTCTCCATGGGCCGGCTCCCGCCTTGCCCATCCCTTGACGAAGGGGGCGTGCGGTGGCTTTGTTGTTGAGCGGTGGAGTTGGGCTCGCCTCAACGGGGAGTAGGAAACCGACGAGTTTCCGAACTTAGGTGAAAAATCTCTTGTCTCCTTGTCTCATTTGATTGTCGCATTTATATTTGTGCAATTTACATTCCTAGAGACATACTTGAGATCATATCACCCTAGGATTGCTAAACATTGACATAGCAGTGTGATTTACTTTTCTAGAGATATAGTTGAGTCACTATCACCCTAGGTTTGCAAAACATAACTTAGTTGCTTAGTTAGACTTGACCCTCACCGAGCCTAGCAACTTAGGTTAGTTTTGATTAGGTGTCATTTAGTTTTTAAATCGCCTATTCACCCTCCCCCTCTAGTCGACATCTCAATCCTACACTATTGCAGTGAGATTTGGTGGCCACATCAAGCATGACCAGATCCGGTGGAGGATAGCCATTAAAGGGCAAGAGAGAAGATGGCCGTGGTGGAAAGGAGGCGGCAATCAAGTGGGTGCTGGACTTTTGGCGGTGGTGGGGGCGAGGGATGAGACGACAGCGGATGGGCGATCCATCGGAATCGGCGAAGGGGAATACAATTCTTTTTTTATTTTTTTTTCATTTAGCCAGGGATGTGGAAGGATCTATATGTAAAAGAAACTTTCCCCAAGGACCAAGAGAAAGTTTTGCCAATATCGCAATCCGATGGCTCACAACTTACGGATCAAACATTGAACGGCCCATATTTGCTTGATAATGTGACACATTAGTTTTGCATTTTGGCTTCCCCCTTTCACTTAGGCCTGGTTTAGTTCATAACTTTTTTTTTAAACTTCCAACTTTTTCATCACATCAAAATTTTCTACACATACAAACTTTTAACTTTTTCGTCACATCGTTCCACTTTTAATTTTAGCGTTAACTAAACACACACTTATTTTGATTACAGAGGATGTGACCACGTGATAATCTTGTAAACTTACTATACACTTGTGACGGCAAACTAGGGGCAGCAGCACACATGCATGCGATGCGATCAATCAGTCGATCGATGCTTCCCCATTGTTGCGCCAAAATCGTACGTGCCTCTGCCGTGTCACTTAGGGTCTGGAATTAATGAACATGTGTACTCTCTTCGTTCCACAAAGGCTCCATATTTTTCGGGTTTTATACACGTTTGACTATTCCTATTATTTAAAAATTTCCTAAAATTAGTATTTTATCATTATTAGATGATAAAATATAAATAATACTTTATGCATGACTATTTTTTTAATTCTTTAATAATTTTTTTAAATATGACGAATGATCTGAATCTTTGTAAGACGGATGTAAGACGGAGGGAGTATATCTTTGGAGATGTCATGTCACTATTTGCGATATTGGTCCGTTCGTGTAAGTTGACTTAACTCCATGACGGTGCTTAGAATCGACGACCCACAGAGCTGGGTCTCCTACAGTTCTACTTGTCCTTTTTTCCTGGCGACACTATCTTCCCCTGTGCTGTATCCTACTCCTCTGGATTTTTCACATTTTGGTCCTTTTAAAAAACTTATTTCGCAAATAGACCACTGAAAAAACTTATCCAGAAATGGTCCTTTTTGGGGCGCCAGAGTGGCTGGCGCCGTCCTCCTGCCACCGTGGCACACGCGAACCGACGTGGTAGGAGGAGGGCGCCAACACAGCTGGCGTCGCCCTAAGGAGGAGGGTGCCAGCACAGCTGGCGCCGCCCCCCCCCCCCCCCTCCACCCCTCGTCTCCATTCCTGTTTCTATGTATGGAGTTGCAACGGTGTTATTTTTGTTTTAATTTTTCGGATGTTTTTTCACACTTAGATCACGATACAACCAACCACAAAAAAATTTAAACTCGAACTACCACTTAGCTAAGTCTGAAAATAGCTAGCATACCACTTAATCTACTTTGCACCTTCACTAAAATTAGACCATAACTCCTTTAGTAAAACAGCATGTAACACATAATGCACTCTATCACTATATGAAATTACTTAATCTAATTCAAAATATAACCACATGAAATGATAGCCATAAGTTAAATAGTACATAGAGATGCAATTTTTTTTATGTTTATTTCATTTTTTTGATATTTTTTTCACACTTAGGAGAACATAGGAACCAACCATATAAAAAATAAACTCAAACGGACAAAATATGTGTGACTCGCAGAATTTTCCAAAACTCTACCGAAACGGACAAAATATGTCATTTATTAAAATAGGCGTAACTTTCTTATACGGACTCAGAATCAGGCAAATAATATATCCACGGACATCTACAGAAAAAGTTACATCTGATTCTCCCCTGCTTTGCTGGGTTCAGTGATATTAAAACCTCCAAATTCCGCTTGCAAGATTGTGTTTTGAGGAGAGAAGTTTTTCGGTAGAGCTTTGGAAAATTCCACAGGCCACGTATTTCGTCCGTTTGAGTTTATTTTTTATATGGTTGGTTCTTGTGAGTTCCTAAGTGTGAAAAAAATATCAAAAAAATGAAATAAAAATAAAAAAAATTGCACATCTCTCTCTTCTACACTAGTTCGGAGAGAGAGGAGAGAAGAGGAAAAATTCTACAGGTCACATATTATGCCCATTTGAGTTCAATTTTTCTATGGTTGGTTCTTGTGTGTCCCTAAGCGTGAAAAAAAATATCAAAAAATAAAAGAAAAATTAAAAATTTCCGCGGGGGGGGCGCCAGCCACTCTGGCGCGCTCCCCCTAGCCACCTCAGTATCGCCCCGCCACGTCGGCAGGGGGACGGCGCCAGAGAGGCTGGCGCCGTCGTCCAACTGGCGCCCCAAAAAGGACCATTTCTGAGATAAGTTTTTTCAGGGGTCTATTTGCGAAATAAGTTTTTCAAAAGGACCAAAATGTAAAAAATTCAGTTCTACTCCCTCCCTCCGTTTTAAAATAAACTAGCATAGATATACTCCCTCCATTTTAAAATATATGGTACCGTTAACTTTTCACATAACGTATGACTATTCGTCTTATTAAAAAAATATATCATTTATTTTATTGTGACTTATTTTATCATTAAAAAAGTATAATCTTAACTTATAATTTTACATATTTATTCTAAATTTTTGAATAAGACATATTTGTGAAAAAGTCAACAAGTCATATATTTTGAAAAAAAGAGGTAGTGATCCATTATACTAGGTAATATCCCGTCCTTATCTTATGGACTTTATTTTTGAGATATAATGGCCTGTCGGGATTCACCTTTATAGAGAGCGAGGTTACCACTATCGTATGAAACTACGTGTATATATATACGTCCATATATATGATACTGTAGGAGCATTATTGCAGAGAATCCTCACCCATATATATAGGCCCGCAGGGCTGCTGGCTCCAGGAGTGCGTGCGAGTAAAGGGAACAATAGAGGTCGGTCATCATCAAGATGGCTTGGCCGTCGCTTGAGTTTGATCTGCTGATCATGCTTTCATGGCTGATCATCTTCATAATCGCTGGCGTCTCAACGCCGGTGTCCGGTGGCGACTTGTTGCCGCCGGGCGTGAAGGCGGTGAACCTTGGGGGATGGCTGGTGGTTGAGGGGGGAAACGTTAATCGGCGAACGTTCGCCGCTAGCGAATGGGTCAGGATAGGAGAGGATAAAGGACGTAGCGATCCTCCGTTTTCCTTTTTTTACGTGATTCTATTTAATTTTCTTTTTTTTACGTGATTCTATTTAATTTTCCTTTTTATTATATACGTGATTTCTAAGTACATATCAAGCCTTTCTGTTTTTCCCACTCCTTTTCTTTACCAAATATCATTTTTTTCGTTATATTCTTTTTCTATAGCTCTTTTTATGAAAATTTTTTTATATGAATTATTTTTGTGGAAACTTTCTACGTATATACTTTTTATATATAAACTTTCTATATAGAATTTATGTATATAAACTTTCTATATGTAGACTTTATGTATATAAACTTTTAATATATATACTTTTTATTTATAAACTTTATAGTATGAATTATATTTGCAGTTAGAGAGTATAGTGTATATTTAGTACAAATAAAAAAAATCTAATCATCATCAGATTCCGGATTTTTTTTTAGAAAATATAATCCAATCAAACACCTTGATAATAGGAACAGTAAGCATGCAACGATCTGATCTTGTAACGAAAAACAGAATACTAGCACGTCCTGTCGATCTGTTTGCGAGACGCGAACATTCGTGTGCTAGACCCACCCGGTGGATGACGCCTGAGCTTCGGGTGCCCAAGGATGCCCTCACGGTAATATGCTCTCCCGCGCGCGCGCTCTCTCTCTCTCTCTTTCCACGGATACCGCCCTTTACTTTCCAACAAAAGCAGGACTAATAATTGTATAAAATATATATGCAACACATAAAATTGACAATATGATGGTTTTTGTTGTGGGCCGGTTGACTAAAAATTTGACCCAACTTAACTCTAACGTAGGTCTTTAATTTGGGGTTCAAGAGTGTGCTAGTTAATTTTTTTAGATGAGTATGCCAGTTAATTTGATCTGCAACTAACAAGATGGATAAAAAAATCGTATTAGATCAAAGGGACGATCGACTAATGAGCCAATGTAACAAAATTTGGCCAGCTGATGACGATAAGGTTTGGATCAATGGCTATTGGTCCGATGTGAGTCAAATCTTTACCTATTATAAAATTTTAAGATCATTTTTGCCAGGGATTTTTCGTACGTCGTCCCAGCAATGCACGATTTTTCAATCCGATTCACACCCTGTATTGCGATTTTTTAGTCCGATTTCCTCCCGAGTGCACACGCGATTATTAATTTCTGTCCAATTCCTTCCAGATCGCTCCCTCCCAGATCGGTCCACAATTTCCGATTCCCTCTCACGTCCGTAGATCTGTTCAGGCCCATGGTACATTCAGGCCCACCCCAACAGATCCCCTAGCACGTAGCTCAATTTTACTCCTCAGATCTGTTCAGGCCCATGGCACATTTAGGCCCACTCCAACAGATCCTTATCCGAACACCACAAGGACACCCCATATTACATCCAAACACATGAACAACACCACAAGAACGGTAGATACATCCTATTCTATATATATACAACCCAAATATGTTTTATATATAAAAAAATGGTACCACAAACAAAATCCGTTCTTGTGGTGTGATAAAAAAAATTCAGACAGTTCTACTCCATCGCCAAAAAGGCCACCTTGCTAGGAGCAGCTCCATCAACGACAGTCATCAACAAACATAAGCTCAAGTTGCATCAAAGAAAAATGCCCGATCAAACAAGATGCATACGCAAAGTATTCTCAGGGCTTTTTTACTCCCATAAGTTCGAGCTGCATTAGCAATCATCAGCAAAGACAGAAAATAGTCTGTTGCATTTGTGTAATGATTCTAAAGGATAGTACCAAATATTCTAAGCACCTTGCATAAACTCCCCATAAAGACTGACTCAATCATGAAAAAAAAGATGGAATTTAAGAAGATGGACTTTATGTTTATAATATTGAGATGGAAGTACGGAAATCATCAGTGGTGCACATGTCTTTAACAACTAGGCTGCAGCAAAATAAGTTATTTTCAGTGCTCAAAACAATGTTAGTGATTCAGTGCTAAAGACTAACTCAATCATGAAAAAAAAAGATGGAATTTAAGATGGACTATGTTTATAATATTGAGATGGAAGTATGAAATCATCTACTCCCTCCTAGCTGATAATACTCGCGGCACCAGTTATTTTATTTCCTAACACAAAATTAATTAACAATTCAATCTTCTTAGCGAACTATCTGGTTATCTTGTGTTCCTCTTCATGCGCAAATGGAATGATGAAGAATTGCAGTTACCAATTACAAAGGCAAAGTATCATGACACTAGAATTTATCATTTAAATGCTATTATTTTTTTACACATACAGTGGTAACCTTGATCACTTGCATAAATAAATGCATGTACAAGATGAATACGAGCTAAGGAAGCATTTTTTAGTAGAGCTGTTGACGTACCAAGAGAATGAATGCAAGAGCAGTATGCCCCAAATTGTGAGAGACATGCTTCAATGTATCGGAAATAGATAATTGACTACCAGATTTTCTTTATATATATTGTACTGAAACATGTATTTGTTATGGTTATCTAAACAACTTATAGTAGCTTAAGAGTCCATAGAGCTTACCTATTTCCAGCAGTTAAACCATATAATCAGCTTCCAATCCACTCCCAAAAATTCAGATCCACTGAGGAAAATAAAATGTCATCTCACGACCGCCACCATCGCGTAAGCTACACCTCGATTCACAACGCGAAGCACCTCACAGCAGGCCTACCTCGGCGCTATACAAAGGATGTGGTTCGACAGAATACATTGTATCAATACAAAAGTCTAGGCCTAAACAGAAAAACAATAAAGTAAATTAAAAACATGCATGATTCGACACAAGCATTGTAGAGTTACAAATAGAAAAATGTGTGGCGGCGTGGGGGAGACTACATCATCTCGATTATTGGCAAGCATATGCAATCAAATTAGAACTGCTTTCCAGATTTGACATAGCAATTGGGAAATTCAAAACATGATTCCCGATCTGAGAAGATAAACAAGAAATCAACATCATGGAAAAGTGAGAATCGTCACTGCGCGGATACGACCGAACTGCTGCTGCGATGGAGAGGAGATGAGGAAGGGGAGAATCGGCTGGATCCAGAGGAACTGACCTCGGGGTTGGATCATCGCTCTGGATCGGTGACAGCAGCGACGCACTCGAGGTGGGAGAAATGAGGAGGAGGGTGGTGGTCGCTGTAGGAGAAGGCAACGAGCGGGATAGAGTGCCTCCTCGTCCCAGTCTCCAGCTCGCGCACCCGAGCGCCTTGGCCACCGGTCTCCCTCGCAGCTGGTTTAGGAGGAACGTAGAGGCTACTGACCTTCTCTCACTCGGATCCACCATTTTACCAAAGGAAGCCACCACAAATTTGTACTCAGAGGACGGAGATACGCGTGCAGGGAGGAAATCCGCCACCTCTTCATCACCGCCGGTCGCTACCGCCACATCTCCTCCATCCCCTCAACCTTCTCGGCGCTATTGGTGACACCCCCCGCATCTCTACAACAACCACCCCGCCCGCTCCCCCACCCCTCCTCTCCCGATCCAGTGACAGGAGCGAGGGGGAAGAGGCCGGATCTAGAAGGACAAACCTAATCTTCGTTGCTCTGGCCTGCAACGGTGTGTCTCAGAGCAGGAGATGAGAGCTAGGAGACGAGAGAAGAAAGGAGAGAGAACGAGAGATAACGTGGTCACTTGGTCAAGGCGACATCTCATTGTTTCCTTTTCCTTTTTTTAATTTATTGATGACACAAAAATCATCGGTTCTTCATTTTTAATATTTGTTGAGATAAGATCCATAAATTGTGAAAAAAAGCATTAAAGTTTCAAACAAAATAAATGCATAATAATTATATTTTTAATGATATATTCATTTTGGTGGAATTTCAACACATAGGAATAGGAATGCATGCACACTCTAATCCATATGTATTTTCCAAGAGATTTGAGTGAATGGAAATTTCATATGTTTTCCTCTCTCCAACTTATAGGAGAGTAAAATTTCCTTTGATTTTCCTCTTAATTACATTCTATGTACCGAATGGCACTCATAGAAATTGATTCATAGGAATCCAAAAACTTTGGTTTTTCTCTAAACCAAACAAGCCCTTAATAGGTTTTTTGAAATCCAGTTAAACACCGACACCTTTCTCATTTATGGCCCGCCCACTGCCCCTCTTTCGTTATTGTCATTACGATTCTATAAAAATCAAATCTAATTGTCGTTGGGGTTCTATTTTATAGCTTTTTATATGTCCCATTGATCATTGAACCTACTCCGTTACAACAACTTAAGAAATAGATTTATCTAATATTTAAAGCAATCCTTTTTCAAATGATTTTTTTCAGTCTACTACTAGGCCAAAGCTAGCACGACACAATAAGATTAACTAGCCTCAAGTTTCCCATTGCAACGCACAGGCATTTATGCTAGTAATTAAATAAACAATAAATTCATGCTATCATTGATTAGAATTGAATAACGTATAAACACCAAAGAAACTTTTCATTATAAAAAATAATATTTGATAGATCGGACTAAACCAAAGACACTAAGATTGAAGTTGATAAAGAGAACTTCAAACAATTAAATATGAGCCGATGAAACAATCAGCAATTGTAATAAGATAAATCATCGTCAAGAACTCCGATGAAACTTTGGATTGAACCTATCGATGAAACTTATATTTATTCCCTTGACCTAACTGAGTCCTACTCGAACATGATTCGATTGGCGGAAAACCTATCTCCTAAAAAGAAAAGGAAAATTATAAAACATGCCTAAGTACAACAGCTAATTCAAAAAAAATATAAAGCTATCTGAACAGTTTGATACACTTTTCAACTGAACCAGACGATGTTAATTACTCCTATTGACCTGTGTTGACCAATAGCTATACCAAACTTTGCCGTTAACAGGGCCATGGGCCGGTAAATCTTCTTTTTTTGGGAGATGTTTCATGACACTGACACACAGTTGGTCCTATCGCCGCCTCAGATTTATATGATTCCAAGCAGGTCTAAAATATGCAAATCGATGAATTTCAGTCTGATTTGAACTTTGAAGGTCAAGTTTAGGTTAATCGGATTTTAAAGTTGAGGGGCGAGACTTAAATTGGATCAAACACTCGAGAGACCAAAATATGACTTTCCCCTTAATTGGGGCTGTACCCCGTCTCCACCATTTTTTCCCCGCTGGAATCCTCTCTCCGCCACCTTTGCCACCGCCCAAGCAAGCCACTGGCATGCCGAGTAGCTGCGAAGAAGGTGGCAGTGGGGCTGTTCCTCGGCGGGATCATTGCTTCGTGTGATAGGATGAAGGGGGTGAGTCAAGTCTGGGTTTTCCACCCCCAGATCTAGTTGTGTGGTGAGACAACAATGTCAGCGTGGATGGTACCGGCGATAGTAGGGCTTCCTCCTCCTCACCCTATCCCCTCCCTCCCATTCCCCAGACTTTGTTCAAGGCAAGGCAGTGCGGTGTTGGAAGCGTGAGGGGGCGGCACGGTAGAGATGGAGACTAGTGGCTGCTGGATGACGACGATGCTTCCTCCTCTGCCTCTCCCCTCTACCTTGCTAGCTGAGACGAGAAGGGGCAGCATTGGAGGTGGACGATAGCGTATGCCCTGGCTGGCGAGGCATCGTAGCAGGAATGGAGGTGGTGGCTAGTGGGCGACTGTGTCAACCACAAAGGTGGGAGCAAGTGCCGGTGGTGGTGGAAGTTAAATGTGTAGTTTTGTGATAAATTTGGTGTTAAATGTGTAGCTTTGTGATACACCAATTGAAATCTATAGTTTTTATGATAATTTGATCATAGTACACGTAGTTCTGTGAAATCTATTAACTTATTAAAGGAATAGAAAAAGGAGCCTCTATATTCACTCTCACAGCCTAAAAATTCTCATATTAAGTGGAGAAAAAGAAAAACAGAGTCCATATAGAAATACAATTTAAAAATAGTTGAAATTCAGAATTAAAAAATAAGGAATATTGGAAGAGAAGACTAGAGTTCATATTAAAAATGCAATTTATAAATAACTGAAATTCGGAATTAAAAAATAATAAAAAATAGAAGATGAGTATAGAGTCTATATAGAAATACAATTAAGAAATAATAGAAATTAGGAATTAAAAATAAAAAATATTAGAAGCAGAGTATAGAGTCCATATAGAAATACAATTAAGAAATAATGAAAATTCAAAATTTAAAATAAGGAATATTAGAAGTAGAGTATAGAGTCCATGTAGAAATTTAAAACTAACTAAAATTCGGAATACACAAAATAAAATTAAAAGTAGAGTTTAGATTTCTTATAAAAATACAATTTACAAATAACTAAAATTCAAAATTAAAAAAAATAGGAAGAAGAGTCTAAAGTTAATAAAGGAATACAATTTAGAAGTATCTGAAATTCCAAATTAAAAATTAAAGAGTATTGAAATATGAGTTTAGAGTCCACATAGAAATACAATTAGAAATAATAACAAATAATAATTAAAAATAAATAATATTGAAAGAAGAGCCTAGAGTCTATATAGAAATACAATTTACAGATAACAAAACTTCACAATTTTTTAAAAAAGAAATATTGAAAGACGAATCTAGAGTACATATCGAAATATAATTTACAAATAACTAAAATTTAATATTAAAAATAATTAATAACTAACACGTATATATTACACATTAATAGTTTCGTAAAGTTAGTATAAAGTTTAAAATTATATTGTCGTTTTAATATATTAGAATAATATATTGAGAAAATATATATACTATTATATGATAGAAAATATAATGATGCTAGCCGCACAATTTGCCAGACCACCATACTAGTTTAGTCTTAAAACAAAAAAGTAAAAAAAAGAAATCTCCTTCGCACCATGCCACTCCGCTCCGCGTTCGCCTTCGGTCGGCGTACACGGCGATGGCTCCGGCGCCGGCGCAGCGCCGCCGCTCGCCGTACCTCACGCTGGCGCGCTCCGCCTTCCTACGGCCCCCTCCCTGGATTCAGAGAAGGTCCGTCCGGATCGAACGAGCGATTCCTGGACAAGATAACAACCCAATGGATCCATTCTCCAGCTCGTCGTCGAACCTTCCGATTTTTCGCTTGGAGATCTATCCCGTGGCGTCTGAATCGACCTCTTCTTTCTTTTTGCCTGCAGGATGGCACGAGGATCACCGTGCAGTCGGTGACGAACAAGATGTACTTGAGCGCCGCGGGCGGCGGGGGATCGAAGGTTGTGGCCAACGGGAGCAAGCAGCGGAATTGGGAGACCTTCAGGGTGAGCGTTTAATCGAATTTTCGCGATGCAGTTTCTGTAACTTTGGGTGGCAAACTTCTTAGTGTCTTGTCTTACATCAGTTTAGTTATAGTCTAATTCGTAAATATTTGGTTACTTTCAGTGGAATGGATTTGTTGTAGCTCCACAATACTAGTATGCAAATCAGTTATATAAACTTTTTGGTTTTAATTTAGGATCACAATCATCAGTCTGTCTCCCAAATCAGTGATGCTTATGGGCTGATTCAGGTAGACATATCAGTTGTCCATGAAAAAAGGGGAAAATGTCCAAACAGTCAAATTGTTTCTACATTCGCTGTCTGTTCCCCCAACTTAATATGTGATACATAGATCATAGAGAGTTTTACAATGTCAAGCCAATCCCCTTTTTTAGAAGTTTCTGATGGAAATTTATTCAAATTCAATTTGCTGCGTCAGCATAATATTAAATCACATGTATCCCTCCTGCACTTCAGGATCAAGGTTTGGAGCATTTTTATAATTTATTTGTCTCGGTTGCATATTCTTCATTCTCAGCGAAACAGACTTTAAATCATGAGGGTCTTGAACTTATTATTGTTCCTCTTGTCTGTTAGCTTTGGAAAATAGAGAGCCCTGTCCCTATGTTCAAGATTCGAGTTGATCACGATCAGTTCGTCAGCCTTAATGATGATGCAGAATTAGTCGCTGTTGCAACATTTCCAAATCAAGCTGGGAATTTCCAGATCATAAGTAACGATGTTGACAAAAGCCAAATTCAGATCAAAGCACCAAATGGGAAACTACTGCAGGTATTCGCATATTACTTGTGAATATTGGCCATTTATTCATCAAGATGTGGAATGTGGTATATTTCTGTAAACAAAATTTTATTTTCAAGTGACATTATATGTATTTTCAAGCATTTGCAGTCATTTGTTTATTCTCGTTTGAGTACTGCTTTCTTATTTATTATGCCACACTAAAATGAGTGTCTTTATTTCGAATGTATAAATTTTTGTAGAGTTGTAAGAGCTACAGGATTTTTCTAGTTATTCCATTTACTCACCTCTAATAGTGCTTGATCAAAATTGCAAGATAGGAATAAACCTAGATTTTTAAGCAGTTTCAACTTATTTTTTTCATGTAAATTTATTTACTTTTGTTGAGTTTTGATACATTGTAGACACCCCCCTAGTATGAACATTTAAACAGTGGTGGGGCTAGGATATCGATATGAACGGGTGTCAAGAGATAATGATAACATAAATAATTGGCTTAATTATATATGTAAGTGTCCAGCCTCCGATGGATAATAAAACATAGTACTCCCTCCGTTTCAGGTTATAAGTCGTTTTGACTTTGGTCAAAGTTAAACTGCTTTAAGTTTGACCAAGTTTGTAGAAAAAAGTAGTAACATTTTCAACCCAAGACAAATTTATTATGAAAATATATTCAATTATTGATTTAATGAAACTTTTAGTATTATAAATATTATTATATTTGTATATAAACTTAGTCAAATTTAAAACAATTTAACTTTGACCAAAGTCAAAACGTCTTATAACCTGAAACGGAGGGAGTATCATATTACATACATGCTTTGGCTGCTTGGCAACTAAAACATATTCTCCCCTAACAGGCATGTAAAAGTAATCTATGTTCTTTTGTTCTTCATTATTGAACAACTGAAGATTAAACAATGGATAAGTACAGAAATGAGATCTTGGTAAAATGGCCTAGCAAAATGTCTAGCTTTATAATGTGCAAACTAGTAACTACGAATATTTCATAAGAAATTGAAGTGAAGGCTGCAGGAGAAATGATCAATTATGAACGTACGAGTAGTCAAAACGTCGGCGATTCCATCACACATCCCATAGCATTGTTGGGTTAACAAATTACTGGGCCTTGACTCTTGAGTGCTGGATAGTCTGCTGGTAAGTAGCCAGATTGCATTAGAGGGGGCCTAATATACCAACTACTTACATAGTTATATGGTTTATTACTTAATTGGTCCTGATAAACTAGTTTGTTGGGGGATGGCAGGCCATTGCCCCTCTACCAATGAATCTCCACCACAGAATTTACAGGACTTCTTTCCAAAGCCAGCTGAAACCGGTATACAATCCATTACCTGCATTACTAAGACAGTGGTTGCCAGTTTCTGTCAGTATCTGAAACCCTTCATAGACTTCTGCATGCATCGTGATACTTACTAAACATGAATGCACATCATATACTGGTTCATACTATTACGGAAATATTTATTTTATTCAAGAAAAGCTTGTTCTTTGTTGAAGCATGACTGCATGATTCCACCTACTGGAGCCATAGAGAATTACACTATGTTAGATACTATTGGGAGTATGTAGTATAACTAAGTTCATTCATATCTTAGTATATCTTGTTTGAAATTTGTGCTCAATATTTTTTTTAAAAAAATGTGGTTACCTTTTTTAGGAAATCTATGATGAAACATACATATATTAACAATCAGAAGTGCAAGCTAGTGCCACAACGTGCTACTAGTATCTCACTCCTGCAACTGTAAACAAGTTCCCCCATAGCAGTAAATGATTCACTGTTGCGATGGCTATAAACACGTTCTCGCGACTGTAAAGGTGTCCCATAAAGTAGTAAATGAATGACTGTAAATGGCCGGGCGCCGATAGAGCTTTGGACACTAAATAGTAGATCTATATTAATAGTTGATAAGCCATGTCATATTTTAACAGTTTATGATGTATGTATAGGTCCAGCTGGATGGTTCAGTGAAGGCAAATGGTGAACCTGGTGGAAGTTGGAGTAACAGTGATCCAGTTGTATTTATAATAAATATAGATGAAAGCAAACAGATGGATGGTGATTTTCAGCTATGCAGCTTCTATGGATCTAACCAAACTGTAAAAATATTACAGGTATGTAATCTCCATTCTGCTTGAACTTTGAAGATTACCCTTGCTATGATGTTTTTTTTTAATGAGAAGTTGCCGCGAACATTGTGGGAAAGGATTGTAGTCTCCAGTATTTCAAATTGGAAATTATAATCCCAGAAGTCATTATTTATAACTTCATGCTTACTCTTTATGCTGATATTGACTTGATCCACATAGTTTTAATCACTTTACTCTGTGATTCAAAACTTCCTCTAAAAGAGGTTTATGGTAGTGCGAACTGATAGTATTATTTTAAACTGGCTGATGTGAACTGCAACATTGGTTAACTTAGGTTCACTTACTTAATACCTAGTGCAAAGTGCAATTTACATTTTACATTCTTTCTGTTTTCTCTACAATATGTGTGGATGTGCCTCCAACCGTTGATAATATTTTTTTAATGTATTTATTATGCATCATTGCAGGATCACTGGAATAGTTTTATAACTGAAGATGACTTCCGCTTCATTTCATCAAAAGGACTGAATGCAGTGCGAATTCCAGTTGCATGGTGGATCACGAGGGATAGTGGTCCTCCTTCATGTCATCCTCCAAATTATCCAGGATACCAAGCTGTGCTTGATAGGGCTTTCATTTGGGCAAAGTAAGTCAAGCTACTACTTAATCTATACCTTAGCAAGTGCTAAGCACAAATGCAATTGTGTTAGTAACAGTATACACTAGTACAGATCCTTCTATCTGTGACGGGCTCTAATATGCTTAGAAATAGCGGGCCGTCACAAGGAAGTCATCTCAATCGGGCCGAAAAGTGCCCGATTGAGATATGGTCGTACAGACATGTTAGATGGGCATAAAACTTAAGCCCGTCACGGATGACACCTATCAGTGACGGGCCGTAGTTTAGGCTCGATTGAGATAACATTCCATATCTCAAACGGGCCTAAAGTTGCGGCCCGTCACAGATGACCATCATCTATGACGGGCACCAACTTTAGGCCCGATTGAGATAACATTCCATATCTCAAACGGGCCTCAAGTTGTGGCCCGTCATCCAATCATCCGTGACGTGCACCAACTTGAGGCCCGTTTGAGATAACAACTAGGCCCGTCACAGATGACTCATCAGTGACGGGCTATATACTTAATCTCTATCGGGCATTAACTAAAGCCCGTCACCGATGACTATTTTTCCATTTTTCACATGAAATGTTTATATTTGTAAGTTGACTATAGCAAAATAATTAAGTGTAGTATAATAATTCATCTTATGAGTCAAAATAATTTTACGGGTAGTAAATGATTTCAAATGGAAAAAATGTCAACAACAAAGTTGTATAACTTATCAAGATTTATAACTTTTAGTTTGGTCATTTTTCAATATAATATTTTTTTGAACAGTTTGAATTTGAATTTAAAAATATGACAACTTCAAACAACGTTTTCAAATACTAAATGATTTCAATTGAAAAAGTCATCAACAACAAAGTTGAATAACTCATCAAGATCTAAAACTTTTATTTTTGTTATTTCTTCATCCGACGAAATGTTAGTAATATTATTCACAAATTTTACATATATGTGTTATAGTTTATAAAACCAGATAAGAGATATGTCAATTTTGTGAACAATATTACTATCACTTTGTCGTATGAAGAAATGACCAAAATAAAAGTTTTAGATTTTGATGAGTTATTCAACTTTGTTGTTGATGACTTTTTCAGTTGATATCATTTAGTATTTGAAAATATTGTTTGAAGTTGTCATATTTTCAAATTCAAATTCAAACGGTTCAAAAAATGTTATATAGAAAAATAACCAAAATAAAAGTTATAGATTTTGATGAGTTATACACCTTTGTTGTTGATGACTTTTTCAGTTGAAGTCGTTCACTGATCTAAAATTCTATTTGAACTTTTCAAACTTTGAATTTCAAATTTCAAATTGTTTAAATAGAGTCAAATGGAGAAATGACCAAAATAAAAATTTTGCACCTTGATGAGTTCTACAACTTTGGTTTTGGTGACTTTTCCATTTGAAATCATTTAATAACCCCAATTTGACATCCTGGCCTAGGGTTTAATAGGATTAATAGACCAACAAGTTACAACTACTTTTCCAGAAGCCAATCTCCAAAAAACTTTGATGTTAAGCGTGCTTGGTCTGGAGCAATTTCGGGATGGGTGGCCGACCGGGAAGTTTGAACTTCCCGCGTGGGTGCACACGAGTGAGGGCTAGCAAAAAAATAAAATTTATTTATTTAAACTTCCCGCGTGGGTGCACACGAGTGAGGGCTAGCCAAAAAATAAAATTTATTTATTTTTGGATTATACTCATCTGTGACGGGCATTAACTTAGGCTATAGTTAATGTCCGTCACAAATAAGGGTCATCTGTGGCGGGCGCTAGTTGTGGCCCGATTGAGATAGGTCATCTGTGACGGGCTACAGTTTGACTGGTCGTCTGGGTCAAAGCTATCGGTGACGGGCTTTATTTAGGGCCCGATTGAGATAGATTCATCCGTGACGGCCGTTTGCCCGATTGAGATAACTCTTCACATCAGTGACTTCTAGCCTGTGACGGACGCCATGCCCGATTGAAATGGGGCTTACCGTCCGATTGAGATGAGGGTATCCGTTCTAGTGATAGGTATAGCTTAATACCAGTGTACTTCAACTGAAATATTTGACGCATGGGAGCTTCCTATATTAATTTTCACATTTGTGGCGCCAAGATAACAATTTCATCCTATTCGCAGTTACCTTTAGACTGCTATTCACTTCTAGTTTATAAATATGCAACCTAATTCTTTACAAAAAAATGAATTGATAAACAAGGAACTCAGCTCTTAGTGACATCATTGTTATATTTATTATGTATTTTTTCATGCACTTCCTTTTTTTTTAGTTGTGTGTGTTTCAAGTTATAAGTTTTTTTTTTATTACTCTACAAAGCTCCCAGCTAAGTTGTTATGCAACTTGTGGAGCATAGTAGAATTTTGTAGTTGCAGAATAATGTTACAAGTGTGTGATGTTGTTGTAAGAGAACATTTTTGTTTTTTTTCAAAAAAAATTCCTTCGATATAATGTTATCCCCAACTTGCTTTGTTGGTCAGGATAAGCTCAAAAAAAATTTTGTCTTCTTTAGTAAGCATGTTATTCGACTTCAAGCCCAATAATATAATCCAAAGGGAATGGCCTGTGCAAGTCCAAACAGACCCCTTCTTACAAGCTTGGCATTTTATTCTTGCAAATGTTCTTACCACAGTAAATACAACTTGTATGTCATTATCGACCTTCATGCGGCACCTGGGTCACAGAACGGATTTGCACACGGTGGGTCAAGAGATGGCACTGTGGCATGGGGTGATGCAACAAGCATTACCATGACTGTCCAAGTTATTGAAGCTCTCGCAGATAGGTGAGGCAGTTCTCTTTGAATTTTCACCAGGTCTTTGGTTGGAACGAATAAGGCACACGAATAGTCTGGTATGCCCAAACATGGATCAGATCAACTAAAAAGCATACGCACTTAGCTCTAGAAGCTAGATCAACCATTCTTGTTTTTTGGTAGAAAGTATATTATAGCATGATGCTTATTTGGTTTTACTCATGCATGACTTATTTAGTACATTGTATCTCATGAAAATTTCAACCTGTCCTATTTGTGCATTTGCCATTTCATTACTATCTGAGATGTTATGTTTCATGTGTGCATTCATCTTCATCATTTTTGTTGTATGAATTTCCCGAATCGAATTGTAAATTTGTATGTACGAACGAAACAAATTCCTTCGCTAAAGTACAGAGGCAGAGAGTTAGCATTGCTTTCCCTGTATTTACTTCAACACCAATATTTTAGAAATAAAATATGAATTGCTAACTTTTGCACCTGTATGCATCACAGTTCTCATGAATACCTTGATGATTTGTTCTAGGTATGCTTCTTGGAAAAACCTACTGGCAATTGAACTTCTCAATGAACCATGGGCACCAAAAGTCACATTAGACACACTCAAGAAGTATTACACAGCTGGGTACAATGCAGTTAAAGAAAAAGTGCAGCGTTCTGATGTTTATGTGATCATGTCGAACCGACTTAATATAGAAGACCCTACTGAACTTGTGGAGTTCACTAGCGCGTTCGATAATTGTGTCATTGACGTGCATTACTACAACCTTTATAATTTAAATTTCTCGAGTGTGAAGGAGAACATCGATTTTGTGAAGACAAACCGATCAAGCCAGTTGAATAGTCTGATGAGGGCAACCGGTGCTCGTGTTTTTGTTGGTAAGTCTGATTCATTTTTTTAGCTTAATACGTTTTTTCCATGACTAATTAACTTCTAGATAAGCTGTATTGTAGCATGATCCTTGCACCATATATTTTGACCAAAGTATCACAATGGACAAGGCATAAACCAACCTTTTCACTTAAAACCACATGTCTTTGCACTTATTGGCAGTTTGGACTAAGTGAAGCACATAAAAGGAATATGCCAAAGAATTTAAAGCAATCCAAACCATCATTTTAGTGTGTCATGGTATTAAGAAAAATATTTATACAGAATTCCATCAAACGGTATTTTTAGCAAATCACAAAGATAGTTTTTTCAGCAAATCACACAAAATTGTGAACATGTTCAAAAGGGCACAAATTGATCTATATAGAGGAGCAAATGAATAGAAGTTGAATAGAAATAGACTGGTTGATTAGATACCACTCACACCAAAAAGAATAAAGAAATGTACAGTGTTTTGCCTTTTTTATATGCATCCCTTCCCTGTGTTACCCTTATGAAATTCTTTTGCATATTCCCTTGGTATGCTCATCCCTAATCCAAACTGCAAACTAGTGTAAACATAAGCTGTGTTAAGTGTAAACATTGATTTAGCCCTAGTCCAATATGAAATTTGGTTAAATTATGGGTCACCATGTGAAATTTACTCTTTATTCTCTTATCTTTTCTGTTTATGGTAAAAAATTGGCTGCAAATTTCGATTTGGATGAAATGCTGCTCCCAATCGGGTTGGCAGACAAAACATTTAATGATAATATTCCATCAATATAGTACAAAGAACAATGTTTTCCTGCAAACTTGCATCTGATATAACAAAAAAAATTCTCAGATTTGTATATGCTTCCATTGCTCTGCTATTTTCCCCCAACTTGAGGGATCTGCTCTTCAAATGCTCGACCCTAGATTCATTGAAACGAGTCAAACAACATAGTTCATTGTTTCCTGCTAAATGTCTCCATGCTTGGCTGTTGTACTGCCAGCGCTACAAAACGCTATCGCTTCTGCAAATAATCTGATAGTACACGTGACGTTTTTCTTAACATGATATTTTCTACTTGAACCACCTGATAGACAATTGTCACCTCTTCAGCATGTGGTTTCACATTTTGTATTTGTGCAGGGGAATGGACTACGGAATGGGGGGTGCAAGGTGCAAACGACGAGGACCGCACGAGTTTTGCTGATGTGCAGATGGACGTCTATGGTCAGGCCTCATTTGGTTGGGCTTTCTGGAGCTACAAGAATAATAACACTAACTGGAGCATGAAGGATATGATCGAAAAAGGTATAATTTCGGTGCCACAGAACTAAGACAATCACTGTCTGAATTGGGGGTCACCAGAGCTATATGAACTGAGTACTATGAATAAACGATTTGCAAGGACAAATTGCTTGAAACATCTTACTGTACTGTTATACCATTATAAGTTGTACTGTGCTCTGCACTATAACTGAGTCGTGTCAGCCATCTGTGATTCGAGGAACGAAAGTTGCAGTTGCTTCATGTTGGGATTGTATAAGCTGCACTTTGCCGAGTTCTATTGGGTCATTGTTTGCATGGAAGTATGATTGGATCTATAGTTTTACTAGTTCATGTGACATAAGTTTCCACTAATGACAAGCCTGTTTGTGCTAATGGACTGCTTCAAGAATCCAACATGGAATTTAAAGTGTATCAATGCTGAAACTTTCTTGGTCTCAAGAGACTTGAGCCCCCAAAACTGACCACATTTTATTCAAGTTGTTTTTTTATCAAAAAAGAGTTACTTGTACTTGATTGAAATCATCATTAGAGATGAGGTATGACACTATGCATGATCAAGTCTGAAATTTTAGTGGTGCCAAGTGTCCACTCTTATGCCTCAGGTGATACCGGTGGCTGACAAATGTACCAAGATCTGAAGCTCTTCTGAACACAGTTGCCAAGAAAGAGCTGTTCTTCTTTCTTGCAAGCAACGCTTGCATCATGCCTTAAAAGGATCGACGTGATGAAAAAAAGATTATCTTTTTTTTTTGGAAAATTGGAACCATGCCATTATAATTTTCTTTTGTACTCCCTCCGTCCCATAATATAAGGGATTTTGAGTTTTTGGTCGAACTGTTTGACCACTCGTCTTATTCAAAAAGTTTGTGCAAATATAAAAAACAAAAAGTTGTGCTTAAAATACATTAGATAATAAAGTAATTTAGATAATAAAGTAAGTCAAAAAATAAATAATAATTTTAAAAATTTTTGAATAAGACGAGTGGTCAAACAGTTCAAACAAAAACTCAAAATCCCTTGTATTATAAGACGGATGGAGTAGGGAACAATCATGATGGACGCAGGGATTGCGTTCCCCTAAAGTTTAGCAGGACATATCTCTTCTGTCTTTGCTGCTCCAATTATGACTGCTCATCATCAAGAGAACTTTAATCTTTGATTTTTACCTTTTTGATCATCCTTGCTAGTACTTCTCTCAACCCTCAAATGGGCAATACATACGATCCATGCCAACGCAAAAATGTTTTATGTTTTTTTAATCAAGACATGTAAGGACTGCAAAATTTTGTAGGTTTTTTTCTGATTAATTATTACATGTAAAATCTACACTCAGATGGTACTGAAGAATTTGAACACGATCGAAAATATGCGTAAAATTTTTCGGGTCACAAATGAAGCCAAATATAAAAAAAAATTTCCATTGAGTTGCATCCACATGTATGTGTAAATGTGGTGCACTAATCCTGATGGGCATGTCATGAGCAAAATCTCAAGCATGTTTGAGGAATTAGGATCAAGGAGACAGTTGTTTCAACTCCAACCTTGCATTAACTATATGTTGAAATGTAGTATAAACTTAATTAATGACAGAACAACTGGGCTTATGCATTCCTGCCCTAAACTAAAATGAGATCCAATCCAACTGCTTTCCTTTCAAGGCTACCTACAACATGCAGCACACATGAGTACATGACTTGCTGATGCTCAAACCCCATTGACTCCATGAGGAAGGAGTGACGTGTCAGCCACAGATTGGAGATTTGTTTGCCTATTGTTCTGAACTTCTGAATCTCCTTTTTTTTTTCTCAGGAAAGGAGATCAGTACTAGTGTACTATTGTACTCATATGGAATAAGGAATGGAATGAAACCAAAGTCCAGATTAATTAGTTGGTCAAGAAAGTTCTGGCATGGAATCTTTCATCTTCAAGCTCAAGACAAGAATAGCTATGTATCCTATTCTGAAACGACCCAAAAAGTTACAGGAAACAAAAGACTTTAATTTGGTTTGTTTCTCTTGTTTGCCGACATAGCACAAGGGGAAGATCATAAAAGAGGGAACTTGAGAATGGATGTTTCTGCAAAAGAACGATGTTTTACTTTTTATCAATGGAATTGTCATGATTAGGGTTGATTATTGTAGTTCTTCTGTTTCCATTTTCACTGAAGAGCTTGATATATCTGTTCTTGTTGTTTTACTCTCTCTCAGATGAAGCTTTGCATCAAAACTTGCATATAATTTTGAGTTATCCTATGAAACAAATATTCAGAAAAGCAAAGATTGAATGATTAATAGTCATTCGCTGTTAATGTTTGTGCATTTAGATGTCTGAACATACAGATCAATACTTTTTTTTTTTACAAAAGAAGGAGTTCTTTTTTTTCTCAAGAAAGCATATATATGAGGTTATCTGATTTCATCATATATAAGAGAGGCAAGATGATAGCATAGGCTGCCTTCAATAGTCAACATTTCTTTTCGCATTTCACCATCTTTGGAATTGCTTTTCCAAGTGCAGAATTAGCCACCACATGGCCATATTATTTTTATATTTTACACCATATGAAAATTGTGGGTTCTCTTCTAATAAAACAAATATTCTACTACCTATTGCGAGTGGGGAGAGAACCTTTTTATCCATTGGGCTTTTCTCACGCCCCCAATAGAACAATTGAAGTCACTATGAAGCATGCCTTGTGCCACTAGAGCCAAAAATTCCAACCAATATGAATTAAGATGCCCACTCATGCATACAAAAACGTTATCTTCTAACTCATCCTTTTGTCAACATCAAAGCATATTCAACGCACAAATTGATGTGCCATCCATACTATATATGTGCTAATAATTTATATATCCTTGGTGTTATCCTTAGTGCTACTTTATGGAGTTGAATTTGGTTGATGTTAACCTTTTGGTTACAAAATCTTGTGAACATATGAGCAATTATGATTGTACTTTGGATCCTATTCAAACATAAAATTTTTGTCTTCCGTCCCCGGCCGACCAGCTTTGATTAAAAAGTGCTTAATTTATTGGAACATTGAACATAGTTAGGCCTGCATCATATGCGTCCACTCGCGTCGAAGGAAACAATCAAACAAAACACTGATTATTAGAAACAGACAAACCAAATTAACAATCTGCAGAAGTTAAATCTTACTCTATCTGTGTGTACTTCTTTCTGGAAAGCAAAGCTGCAGAAATAATGGGTTCCATGAACAAATTCAAATTCGAGTTTGATTCGTCTCAAAAAAAAAATCGAGTTGGATTTGTTACAAAAGTTATCACCAAGAGTTACTGAACAGTACACCTTGTAAAAAACATTTCGGAATGCGCAATGGGGCAAAATTTCAGGAAACCATCTCGGCAATTTGCCATTAGCTTGACGTTATAAGTTAATATATCATGCAGAATTTCTCAAAATTTTGCAAATGTATATATCTCCATGTGATCGCCATGTGTAGGAGTTGGAAACTTTTTTCCTTGAGAATTGCCATGTGTAGGGAGGAGCAGGACGCATGAATTTGAAGCCATATGAGACAGCATTATCCAAGATCTGAGATCCAACATCTTTATCCAACTTTCCAAGCAAGATCAGGTCCTCCCTCCGGTCCTTCACTCCTCCTCCACAACGAACAAAAAGTGCACTTGTAAATGCTCACTCACATGCATATGCATGCTCTGCATTGTGCTCATGGATTAATTTGTCTGTACGGCAAATTTTTTGCTCTTTTTTCTTTTCGCACTTTTTGACTTTTCGTACCAGACAAGAATGAGATTAATTGATAAATCTTAATTCGCGTGAAATTGTGAAATTTGCATCCCTTCAGCTTTGTTTCAGCACCGAACTCTTGGTTGCATACCTTCCATTCAGATACGAGGCGTTTTACAGATTTTTTTTTAAAAAAAACATGGAAGTTTTTTGTCAATCATTTACATCAAAATTATAAAACAATGTTGAGAAATACTAAGGACATAACTTAGATGCACACAACCAGACGCACACCCTGCATGCTAGTTTTTATAATAAAAAAATGTCCAAGAAATACTAAGAATCATCAATCCGTAGATTAGACTGCTCCCATGTTAAAACATCCTCTTACCACCCGTTCCAAATACTGAGACATGTAGATGTTACCATATTTTTCTTTAAACACATCCTCTTCTCTTGATATTTTTTTGGTGTTGAGATACTGAGCGATACCATAATTTAACATTATAGTGTATTATTTTTCGAGGATCATAAAAATCATAAATCCACCAAGCACTGAAAAATGGGTGGATCGGAGTTCAGAGAGATCATTCAGAACACACAGTGAGAAATTGAGAACACATTCAGAAACACAATGAGACAAAAGAAGAAGAAAACATTCAGAATCATAGTGAGACAAGAGAAGAAAAGAATAGAAGTGGCATGTTGGTTAGGGGGGGGGTGTCAGATGTAAGTGGATTGATGATAACTTGTTGCTTTGCTAGCTAGCTACATATCCAAACATTACATAAAACTATATATGTATACTATACACTAGTAGTGCTTCCAGAGTGCACCCCCACTGATCACATATAGTTTATTCTGACTCAGATATGTAGTGTATTCCTCCTCTTGTCTTTGCGTTTCACACAACTCGCAGAGGTTAATTTAGTGATTATGATAATGATTATGACAACTAATTGGGGCGCACCACCTCAATTAGCGTAAAACCCGGTGCTTAAACCATGGCGATTAGCACATGGGGAGGTGCTCCATTACATCACAAAAACTTTTTAAGGAAAAAAAAAGTGATTACAGCTTGCCTTGTGTACTGCACATTTTCAAGCAATTCGATTGTTCATTTGGACGGCTGAGATTATTGACTCTAGGGGAAAGTCATTACTGATGTACTCCAGTACACTTGGATTGCCTGGTCATCAATCAATTTGAGCTTTTGGATTAACTCAATAATTAATTATCAACAACAAAAAACTTTCAAAAGTGGCAAAAAATATCACCAGCATGCAGTGATCCGTAAAAGGGGTCAATTATATGCAGAGTGGATGATGTGATGTGCGATTAATTTGTTAGTAATATGTAGATCGAGGAATTTGTTAATGCATAGGCTTTGAGAGATTAATGGTTAGGTACTCTCTTACACATGGACCATGTCAATTGCAATAATAATTAATAACTTCTTGCTCCGGGAGACTGGTGAAGGTGAGCTGTAACTTCACTAAGGTGAGTTGTAACTTTCCAAGGACCTATTTATAATTCAGATCTAGATGAATCAAAACAAAAGATAGTGATACTAAACTTGCAAGAGAGTAATTACGGTCCTTATTGAGAGGATGCAATAGAGAAATACTCTATTGTCCTATTGGCTAGGAGGTATTGAGAGGTATATATATACATGTCTCGGTATTGTAATATACATTTCCATTATCTAAAAATCCTGGATATCACAAAAGGTTGTATTGAAACTAGAAAAGAAGTACTAAAGTCTTTGAAGGAAGGCACTGATAGGTACTAGGTTGTGTTCTTAAGTTGAATCCCAATTCACATCCCTCGTTTTTCGCGCGTACGTTTTTCAAACCGCTAAATTATACTCCTGTATTTGAAAAAAAAAATTATATAAAAGTTATTTTAAAAAATCATATTAATCCATTAATTTAAAATATTAGCTAATACTTAATTAATCATGTGCTAATGAGTCATTCTGTTTTACTTGCGCGAGAGATTAGTTGCCAACAAAAAGGAACAAATGCAGCCTAAGAGTTATGGTCGACAAAAAAATGTAGGCAGTAATGTGACTAAAGAAAACTTAATTGGTCATATTCATGATCAAGCTAGTAAAAAATTGTAAAAATTATATCTTTTGGTTGAAGATTATCTAAATTATGGCTGTCACTCTTCTTAGCAAGGCTGTTATTTTTTAAAAAGAGTGAAGATTGCCTAAATTACAATTTCAGAAACATGCATACACGATCTCTCTAGGTTATCAACAGGAGGTATCAGTACAAACCTCAATAGGAGCCCTGTTATGAGTACTCCTTCCATACTCATAAAGAAAGTCGTTTAAGACAGCGACACGGTCTCCAAAACACAACTTTGACTTATTGTTTAAAATATTTATTGAAAAAGTGATATATGTATACTTTTATGAAAGTATTTTTCAAGATAAATCTATTCATATAATTTTTACATTTTCAAACTCAATAATTTAAGAGTTATTCATGATTTATATTCTCAAGATTTGACTTAAACATTTTCCTAAATGACTTTCTTTATGAGTACGGAGGGAGTCCTAGTTATCTTGTCTTTGCCCAGCAATTATTGGCAAAAAGGTCACTTTTAGAGTGTCACTGTGCAAAGGATATTCAAACCAACTTATCATTGATCTTGAGATGATCCGAATTTTCCTGGCACTCTATCAACTCAAATCTACCAGCAACCAGCTACCAAGACATCAAACCAAATTAAGAGCATCCATACATATAGGCTTTCCCATCTTGATTATTTTAATTAATGTGTTTTTAGTCTTACATCAGCACACATACGATCAGTCTTGTCATTAATTAGCACCGATAATAAAATTTGCTCCATAATTTTCCGTTTCAGCTGCGAAGTGCGCGTAGCTCAGCTGGTTAGTTTGCTCGCGGTAGAACCAGCCCACCCAGATTCAAATTATAGATTTGACTGGTGGTCGTATTTACTACTAATTATTCTTTCAATGCTAGGTGACATACTAGTCGATATCTAGCGAGGCATCCATAGTGACTCCATCAATTTCAAGATATACCGGCCTAGTCTTCTGGAGAGCGTATATGTTTGTACTATGTTTCTGAAAAAATTTCTGTCCCGTTGTGTTCTCTTTCTAATAAAAACCTTTTCAAAGAACCTCACAGATCGACCACATTAAAAGATCCCGTATATTTTTCATACTACGGTACTATTTAACACAGTTCCAGAGCCAAATTAAATAGGGGCCGTCCAAATCAAATCAAAATTGTTCGTATTTAATCTTCTAGTGTAGATCAGAAATACTGAAAAGAAAGAGATATCATCATTGTCCCTGGAATAAAAATGATTTGCTACGTGGAATAGATTATGTTCTTGCTTCGAAGGTTAGGGCATATATCCAAACAGATAAGGATCTTGTCAACTCTATTCTTAATAATCAGTAGCATCAGGCTCGTGGGGGCCGGGCCTACCTGGAGGTGGGTGGTGTGTGTTGCACATCACATATTGATGAATCCGTATCATTTGCAATTTATCTTGGTTAATGACTGGTTGCATCTCTATGATTAATTTTCGCACAGTAGGACCACTATAGACGTGATTATCGAATTTCGATTAGAGCAATGGAAAATGAGATTTTTTTTAAAAAACAAATTTTCTCGTCTATATACGATTCATACGAAATTACCAAGGTCGCAACTCGTCTCGAAACTTTTTGTCACCATTTCGATCCGTTTATCCCATCCTCTGCCTTGGGCGTTCTTGCTAGAGGCAAGAGGGAAGCATGCCATCTCTCAATCCATCTTGGGCTCTGTTCGGGAGGTAGAGTTTAGTCTCACAAGGAAAAACTGATGGTTTATTAATGTAAATTAATTAAGTATTAGCTAAAATAATTTTAAAAATGGATTAATATAATTTTTAAAAACAACTTCCGTCTAGAAAAATTTTGCAAAAAATCGTATCATTTAGTAGTTTAAAAAACGTGCATGCAGAAAACGAGAGGCGTGAGTTGGGAAAGTGAAGAAAGAACTCAGCCTAAGTTCTACTAAGTTTGTAGTTTTTCCAATAAAGTTTTTGTAGGAAAAAAATCTATTGAGTATTAGTAGTCTAGGATTTATCTTTTATGAAGTTTATAGAGTTATGTTTAGAGTCTTTTAGGCCCTGTTTCTTTCAGCTTGGGATTATTATAATCTAGATTATTGAGTCAGATTACTATAAGCTAGATTGTTATAATCTGTAGTAGAATAAGCGGTTAGTTGTTTCTTTCATAGATTATTAGAGCCTAAATTATTGGGTTTGCCAGTCTAAAGAGGGAGTGGGGTGACATGGTGGGTAATTTTTCATCCAATAATCTAGAAAAAGCTCACCTAAAAGAGCTTATCAGATTATAATAAGCTACTTCAATAAGTTGTCTGTTTCTTTCAGCTTACTCCCAATAATCTGGATTATAATAATCCCAAGCTGAAAGAAACAGGGCCTTACTCGTTCTTTTTAAGGTTATCCCGTTCACAATGTCATCACTCATCAATTAAGATTGTTTAATTTCTAGTTTGTTGATAATTCAATTGGCAGTGCGGATTCAGGTCGTCGACTTGTTTGACTTGTTTGACGACATCGGTCGGCTGTTCTGTAAGAAGAAATAAAAATGGTGACCGATATTTATTAATGTATTTTTTTTCTTACATACCAGAGTTGCCAGCGCTGTGGCTGCACTCTACAGCTCACATATCTTCAGTGTTTTATGAGGTGCAGCATCATTATTCTATTTTAACATATGTTTATTTGGTTTTTTTCTTGTAATGGTAGGGTTGTAATCTTTTTTGTTGTATATGAAATCGAGGGGTAGTTTAAAAAAAATATTGAGGGGGTGTCACCCGCAAACTTTACTCTGCTTTGGATAAGTTTAAGCTGATATGGATGACTAAGTTTGCATTAGAAGGATACGCATATAATGAAAAACAGGTAAATTATAGTTAAAAAATTTTCTTGACCGAGTTGTAGGCATCCCCTCTTGCACTATAGCTCCGCTCTTTGATTTGGCTTTGTTTTGTCATTTTGCAATCTAATAAATATATCGGAACCAAACATAACCCGGTCTAAAGGGTACTTTAAAGTCGGTCATTAACTACATACATAAAACAACGCATGATGACATCCACACCTTTTCTCAGATTAATTAGCAAATAGTGACCCTTTATTATTAGGATTTTGGGTGTTAATGACATACATGGCGACCTCCTTCCCAACCCTATGTATGTAGTCAATGCTTGCTAGGCACCGGCACCTGAGTGGCTGGCCACTAGGGCCTTGTTTAGTTTCTACTCCCTCCGTCCCATAATATTGCAACCTAGGATAGGATGAGACCCATCTTAGGACTACGAATTTGGACATGCCTCATCCTAGGACTATGAATCTAGACATGAGGCATGTCCAGATTCGTACCCATCCTAGGTTGCAACATTATGGGACAGAGGGAGTAAACAAAAACTTTTCACCCTATCATATCGAATATTTGGACACATACATAGAGTATTACATATAGAAAAAAAACTAATTACACCGATTACGTGTAAATTGCGAAAGGAATTTTTAAGCTTAATTGCTCCATAATTTGACAATGTGGTGATACAGTAAACATTTGATAATGACAAATTAATTAGGCTTAATAAATTTATCTCGCACTTTACAGGCGGAACCTGTAATTTTTTTTATTATTAGTTTATGTTTAATACTTTAAATATGTGCCCGTATATCCGATGTGACACGCCAAAACTTTTTGTCCCGTGAACCAAACAGGACCTAAAATGAAAGGAGATTAAAGGTATCCACCACCCATCAACATCAAAGATGCATGCCGGCCAACACCAGGGTGCACGTAGGAAGCAACATATGTTGTAAAAGAACTAGGTAACCTAAATCCGTAGAGTAAATTCCACAAAGCTACAGGCACTTTGTTCAAATTGTCATACTACATATTTAATAATAAATTTATCACAAAACTACAGGTTTAAGTCTAAGTATTGCAAAACTATATATTTAACAATAAAATTATCATAAAACTACAGATTTTGGGGTTTAAATCCGTAGCATTAATTTTATTTTTGAGTTATAAATGTCCAATTTTTGTGATTAAATTGATATTCAGCATATAGTTTTGTGATAATTTTGTTATTAAATCTGTAGTTTTACGATATTCTACCTTAAGTCTACAGTTCTATGACAAATTTAGCGTTAAATATGTAAATTTGTAATATATCATGTTAAATTTATAGTTTTGTGGTAATTTGACCAAAGTACCTAGGGGTGAAAACGGATCGGATAATATCCGATCCGATCTGCTCCGAATCCGTCTGAAACGAGGATATGGTATGGTCTTTTAGATATCCAGCGGATATGAATGTGGATGCGGATAAGGATATGGTATCTCTAAAATCCGGCGGATACTAATTATCCGATATTTTCATCGGATTATTCGATAGACCGTTTGCCGGATAATCCAAAATTATCAACACAAGTAACCACTTTATCTATAGCATATAACATAAGTTGGTCCATCCAATAGCCTAACCCATCAATTAACCTAGATTTCTTAGTCTGAGACTTTCACCGTTTCATGTCACACTTGCGTAGCTATAATTTTATATTATGAACATCATATATTCATGCTGTTTAACACTTAAGCACATAATTATTACGATGGATCGTTTATTGATTATTGTATTATTGTTCTTTGCATTGCTAACTCGATGTTGTATTACACACGCAACATCCGATAAATTTAATCCGTTTCCGAACCGAATCCGCATCATTTCCGACATCCGAAACAATCCGCTCCGCATCCGTACACTATCTGCACCCACTCCGAATCCGCTTAAAAAATATGGTTTAAGATATGGTATGACCACTATACGTCTGAATCCACTCCGTTTTCACCTCTAAAAGTACATGTAGTTTTGTGAAATTTACTAAAAGTTTTATTTAGATTATAGGAGAATTTTTAAAATGAAAAAGGTAACCTAAAATATGAAACAAATTGGAAGAAAGTGTTACATAAAGAAATGAACACGGTTTTTTTATTTATGTATGATAAAAAAAAGTAAATGCCTATATTTATTGTGTTTTTTATTTATCTGGGTATTAAATGAATAAATCATAATGCATATATGTATTATAATATGGCTATGTACCAAATTACCAATATCTATCGGTACATATATTGTTTTTTCTTATGAACTAGATTTATAATTAGCTATAAAATTCTTATAGTCATATATGCTACATAGTACCAGAGCATTTTCCTTGCCCATAATCCTAATACAGTATTCATAAGTCCTTCGATGAACATGATATTCATCCTATAGGTGATATGGTCATTGACATGTGAGACCAATCGTCTAGAGTCCACATGTCAGCTACGACATCATGGTGACAATGCGTCAGAAGATCTGATTTTGTCTACCATTATCTTAGTACTTTCCCGTTTCATATTATAAGTTGTTTTGATTTTTTTCTTAGTCAAACTTTTTTACATTTGATTAAGTTTACAGAAAAATATAGAAGCATTTTTTAACACAAAACAAACATATTACCAAAATATATTCCGTGCTAGATTTAATGAAAATGATTTGGTGTTTAAAATGTTTTTTCTATAAACTTACTTAAACTTACAAATAGGAAAAAACTTAAAGCGACCTATAATATGAAACCAACGGAATATGTTATTATCACTCTCCTCATGCCGTTTGTCATGGAGAGGAGAGACGGGGCTAAAAATTGCATATGACAAAATAGACAACTGGCCGTAGGGTGGGGGTAACATCTTGTGTGTGACAGGGGTGATGTTAGGCTAGCCATAGTTGGAAAACAAGCCAAACCAGCTGACGTGAAATTCGACAAAATCTAGCTATACAGTAGTTATTGGGGTGCATCAAGAGTAACAGTAAAGAAAGCCATTTGGCTAGTCATGTTCATTTGCGAAAAGAAGACCCTTACGTCGGGAAAAATGCTTTTTCTCTCAACCTAAGTAGAGACCATGCGTAGGTTTGGCGAGTCTAGCTAGTATCAACACCACCCATTGACATGACACTTGGAGAAACAATTTGAGTAGTAGCACTACTACTAGTTTGGAATCAGGAATTTTATGAAAATTATACTACCTCTAAGGCTCCAAGCATATATATTTAATGTTTAGGACGATTTTGAGATAAACTTTTAGCCCCGTAGATTATAAAAATACAAAATGATCTGTCTAGATTTACCATGAAAAACACAATAATATATAGGTCTTAGTCCTAGAAAAACATGTAGGTTTTATAAACTTATTTCGATATAAAAGTAACATCAAAGTTTGAACATTTTTCATCAAATCATATGCTCAACGTCAAATATTATCTCCAATTACAAATTGACCGTAGCTCAATTAGTTAGGTTGCTTGTGGTGAAATCAGTCCATTCAGGTTTATGTCCTATATTTAATACGGATACTCATATTTATGACTATTTTTTATAAGTAGGTGATGTACCATTCGATAATGCAGCGTTCATGATGACTTTATTAATTTGAAGGGTCCCTTTGATTTGAAGGAAAAACATAGAAATTTTAGAGAATTTTAATTATATAGGAAAATTTACTATAAAGACCTTTTAAAGAAATGATTAAATCATATCATATGTTTTGGAATCTATTATATTATTAAAGGAGTAGAAAAAGGAGCCTTCACGTTCGCTCTCATGGCCTAGAAATTCTCACATTAATCGGAGAAAAAGAAAAGACAGAGTCCATATAGAAATACAATTTAGAAATAGCTGAAATTCGGAATTAAAAAATAAGGAATATTAGAAGAGGAGACTAGAGTCCATATAGAAATACAATTTAGAAATAACTGAAACTCGGAATTAAAAAATAAGGAATATTAGAAGAGGAGACTAGAGTCCATATAGAAATACAATTAGGAAATAACTGAAATTCAAAATTAAAAATAAGGAATATTAGAAGTAGAGTATAGAGTCCATATATAAATACAATTAGGAAATAACTGAAATTCAAAATTAAAAATAAGGAATATTAGAAGTAGAGTATAGAGTCCATATAGAAATATAATTAGGAAATAGCTGAAATTCGGAATTAAAAATAAGGAATATTAGAAGTAGAGTATAGAGTCCATATAGAATACAATTAGGAAATAGCTGAAATTCGGAATTACAAATAAGGAATATTAGAAGTAGAGTATAAAGTCCATATAGAAATACAATTAGGAAATAACTGAAATTCGGAATTAAAAATAAGGAATATTAGAAGTAGAGTATAGAGTCCATATAGAAATACAATTAGGAAATAACTGAAATACAGAATTAAAAATAAAGAATATTAGAAGTAGAGTATAGAGTCCATATAGGAATTTAAAACTAACTAAAATTTGATATAAATATAATAAAATTAAAAGTAGAGTTTAGAGCCCGTATAAAAATACAATTTACAAATAACTAAAATTTGAAATTAAGAAAAACATGGGAAGAAGAATTTAAAGTCAATATAGGAATACAATTTAGAAGTAACTGAAATTCGAAATTAAAAATTAAAGAATATTGAAATATGAGTTTAGAGTCCACATAGAAATACAATTAGAAATAATAAAAATTCAGAAATAAAAATAAATAATGTTGGAAGAAGAGTATAGAGTCTATATAGAAATACACTTTATAGAAAATTCGAAACTAAAAAATATATTAAAAGACGAGTCTAGAGTCCATATAGGAATATATATAATTTACAAATAACTAAAATTTGATATTAAAAATAATTAATAACTAACACGTATATAAAATACAATATGAATATTACACATTAGTAGTTTTGTAAATTGTAAAATTTAAAATTATGTTGTCATTTTAATATATTTGAATAATATAATAAAAAACATATATGCTATTATATGAGAGAAAATATAATGATACTAGCCACGCAATCTGCGCGGACCACCATGCTAGTTCCTATGTAATGGACAATCCTATAGAGATTTTCAAATAAATTTAGCCAGAGTTCCAACCTCTTGAAAATTTTCCTGATTCTATCTCTCATCTAATTCCTGTGGTCCAATCAAATGATCATTCCTGTATTTTCCGTGTTGTTCGACCAAACGATTATTTATGTGTTTATCCTGTGTTTTCCAGTGGTCCAATCAAATGATTATTTCTATATTTTTGTGTGGTTTAATCGAACGATCATTCATGTATTTATTCTGTGTTTTATAATCCTCTGTTTTTTACTTACTCCTATGTGTTTTTTTATTCTTCTAATTTTCTATTCCTGTTTCCTGTGATTCTATTTTTCTTGTACAAGATATGTGTAGTAGGAATATATAGGATAGTGTGTGCGAGTATATACCTTTATACAGGTTAGGGTTTATTTATAGCCAATTAGTAGGAGGCTGTGTTTGTAGGATGAACCTTTGCGACGGAGTTACCGGTGGGTAAATGCAAAAATAACGACCACACAATTAGCACCACCGTCCAAACCCATTTCTTTATGTTGCACCGTTAACCACCCAGATTAACTCACCATTACTCCACCCCGGGCCCACCCCCCAGTGTCCCCTTCCCTCCTTGTTTGTTTCCTTACCCCTTCTCATAATAATCTCATTCCTCCTCGCCTAGAAACCAACGCTAATCTCTTCACTCCCACCACTACTACTCCAGCCCAAAAAACCTCGTCTCCTCCTCCTCTCTCTCGAGCTCATCTCCATTTTCAAATCTCTCTTTGCTTGCTCGAGGTGAGCCATGGCGGAGCTGCCGCTGGCGGCGGGGCTGCTCGACCTGCGCCCCTGCAAGCTCGCCCCTCCCCCTCCCCCGCCCCTCCCCGTCTCCCCCTCCCCTCGCCACCACCGCCGCCCCCACTCCACCGCCACCGCCTGCCGCGCCGCCCCCGACCTCCACTCCTCCACCGGTAAGCAGTAGCAGCAGCAGCAGCCTAGCAGCTAGCGTCTCTGCCGCTCTCGGTCTCACTTGTCTCTCTCTCTTGCTCCCGCCCAGAGCTCGCCGACGGGAGCATCGTCTTCCGCTTCGCGCGCCCCCGGGACGACGACGACGAGGAGCAGCAGCAGCGGCGGGCGGACGCCGTGGCTCCCGAGGCCGCGGCCGTCGTCGAATCAGGGCTCGACGGTGACGCCGCCGCAGCTGCTGAACCTGAGGCCCGGGATGGCGGTGGAGAAGGGGAGGTGACGGCGACGGCGACGGGTTTGGACGCGGAGGAGGTGGTGGCGAGTGGAGGAGCGGAGGCGACGGCGACCTCCGGTTTGGAGGATGCGGGGGAGGAGGCCTCGGATGGCTCCACCGCGCGGGATTCCGACACCGACGTCGACACCGAGTCCAGCGCCTCCACCGCCGCCGACGACGACCAGCCCGCCGAGTTCGCCGTCCCGCCGCCACCGGCGGTATGCCTCTCCCCTTCCCTCACCTGCTCAATTTTACTCCTCTGATTTCGATACGCCCTGATTGATATTCCTCACCCGATTTCACCCGTACCTTCATCAAGAAAAATATATTTGTAGTAATTTTTTTCTGAAAATGGATGCTGTGAATTGTGAAACATGGTTAATTTCTGAAAAAAGGATGCTGTCAATTGTGAATGATTGAAGATGGTAATTTTTTCTTGACAAGGTTGGGTGACTCGGTTAATGCTTCAATCGATTTGTAATTTGTTTACTAGTATCTGTTTACAAGGAGTAAATTGAAGAGTTCATGTTGTTGGTACCTGCACTAGTAAATCATTTACTAAGTTCATGGACACACACAAAGTCAGAAACTTGAAGCATTTTGGTGGACCCTCGGTTTCCTCTTTTTTTTTTTTTTATAACCGCAGCTCACTGATGTCTGTAACAATTTTGTTTGGATGAGGGCCAGTTGTTATGTGGTCGCTTTCCCCATCTGTTCATACTCGGGATCAATGTTGTATATCATCTGTTGTTGTCACGATATTTTTGTTTTGTCTGCTCCTGCCTTATACTATGACAGTATCTTGTAAGGGACCATACCTTATACTAAAACACACTGCCTCTGTTTCAAATCAACACTTCATAAAAACTGGATCCAGACATACACCTTGAGAGTTTGGTATATGCCTCTAGAAATTTAGTCGCACAATGGTAATATTGTTGTGAATATGATCTGTACTTGGGGGCATAGATCTTGTGCTATCAGATATTTACTGCATGGTTGTATTTAGTTTGATTTGTGCAAGTGAGGGCCTAATGTTCTCTCTTTTTCCCTATAGGAAGAAGTTTGTAACAAGGTAGATTGGGAAAAGGACACTTCAGAGGTGAAGAATACTGATAGGTATTAATTTGTTTTCTTACTTCGATTTCAAGTGTTTCAAATCATAAAGGCATTCAGTAAATTATTAATAGCTCATATATTTCCATACAAGTTTGTGCAGTAATGGTTGTGCGCATCTGATGCTTACAAAGCTGGATATGACCTGTATTTTGTCTTCATTTAGTTAGGCAACTTTTTCATGCAAACATATCTTATGGCTTTTCCTGTCTTTATGCTTTTAAACCTGGACCTCCAAAAACAGCTTTAATAATTTTGTCATGTTGTAATTCATATAAAGGATGGTTCCAGTAGCCTCATCAACGCTTGTGTTGGCATCAGGTGCTGCGATCTTGCCTCATCCTTCTAAGGTACTAATAATTGCGCTACGTGTTCTCTTTTATGCAGTATACCTTTGGACTTTAGTCTATCTTGACCCTATCACAGAAGCAAATTCATTTAAAGTATGTCTTTTGCTGAAATAAGCAGTTAATTATTGCTTCCACATTCTACATACTTTTCTTTGGTACTCCATTTGATAACACTATTACTGTAAGTCAGAAACACTAATGGTTCACCTGATGCTTCAATTATGGTTTGAATAACTTTCCAGGCAGCAACAGGTGGAGAAGATGCATATTTTATTGCGTGTGATGGCTGGTTTGGTGTGGCTGATGGAGTTGGCCAGTGGTCATTTGAAGGTAAACCACATGAATATTTCAGTGCAACAGTGTGAACTAGGCTTTCCATTCCAGGCGCAGGTTTCCACATTCCAATTCTATTCTTAAATTTTAGTTACTGCTCACTTTAGAAGACAATGTGTTTTCCAAACATGTAGTCAATCCTTATCCATCAGAAAATTCAAGAAATGTTTGCTTGTTAAACAAAATAAACACAAGGACCTTGGCAGATTTTATTGACTTAGTGACTATATCATCTATGGTCTATAGATGTTGGACAAGACATATAAAGCATGTTTTACATTTTTACTATAGTGAAAATTAATTGACTGATGATGTTATTAACCAAAAGCAACTTTTTCAGTATTTAAAGAATACTTTAGTGTTCATTTTCTTTCTGGTTCCTTGAGTATTTTATGGGTTTGACATCGTAGTGGGAAAATACGAACCAACTTTAGCTTCTTTACGTCCAGCTCAGTAAGATATCAAGTACTGCCAGATAGTTACTACTAGCAAGAATAATGGTTGAGGAACAAGGGACATAGTTCTCTTTCTAAACTCCATAGGAATGGGAAAATGGTGTCCTGCCTGTGGGCCTGGTAGCAGGATGATGGCAATTCAAAGACCATCAGGGTTACACAATAACCATCGAGTTGAATAGCCATAGCAGGTGCTGGGAGATGAATATGGGTTTTTTTGTTTTACACCCCGTATTGGATCTACTCTTCACCAAAAGTTGACTTGCACAAAAGAAATGGAACTATAATACTGTAGAATGGATGTGGAAATGGTCAAATGGAGGTTGTAGAATAAGTTTATTACTACTAGTACAAGAAATAGGAACATCCTTCTTTAGAAGAATATTCTTTTGAAATGTCAACCCACACAGGCCACTGGTCTACCACAGGCTCTATATATGGATATAGAATGAAAGGCATACAGCCTGGTTTGGACAAAGTCTTCAAGTAAGAGGGCAAAATGTGTTCATATCGGTAGTACCCTTGGGCCAATGTTAACATTCACTCATTTATTTATTAGCTGCAAAGTTAATTTTGAGCCAACACTATGTGTCTGATACATGTTCATACTGAAGTTCTTAGTGTATCATAATTATTCATGGGAATGCTGAAGTGCTAAGTTGTTGTATAATTTTTGTAAACAGGTATCAATGCAGGGCTTTATGCAAGGGAGCTAATGGATGGTTGTAAAAAGTTCATTATGGAGAATCAAGGCGCTGCAGATATTAAACCCGAACAAGTTCTTTCCAAGGCTGCAGATGAAGCGCACTCTCCTGGTTCTTCCACTGTTTTGGTTGCTCACTTTGATGGCCAGGTCTGTTCTTTTGATCAAGACTCTTCTTGTTTCTAATGAACCAATTGCACTGTATTTATTGTTACATTTGTCATTGTTTTAGTTCCTCAATGCTACATTTGTCATTGTTTTAGTTCCTCAATGCATCGAATATTGGAGACTCTGGATTTCTGGTGATAAGAAATGGAGAGGTGTACCAAAAATCAAAACCAATGGTTTATGGTTTCAACTTTCCACTGCAAATTGAGAAGGGCGATAATCCCCTGAAACTTGTACAGGTGCAAAGATTAGCCTTTGTACTATAAATCATGTGCAATCGTATTAAGTAATTTAAAACTAACATTATTGTTTACCCTTTTCCTTCAGAATTATACAATTGAGCTGGAGGATGGTGATGTCATTGTAACAGCAAGTGATGGTCTTTTTGACAATGTGTATGAGCAAGAAGTAGCCACCATGGTCTCGAAATCTTTACAAGCCGATCTCAAACCAACGGTTAGAATCAACTTGCCTCATAAATAAAATGCCTAGCGAATCTGAATATTGAATCATTGCATGGCTATTCCACTTGCAGGAGATTGCCGAACACCTGGCTGCCAAGGCGCAGGAAGTTGGTAGATCTGCAGCCGGAAGTACCCCATTCTCAGATGCTGCTCTTGCAGTGGGGTACCTGGGTTTCAGCGGGGGCAAACTCGATGACATAGCCGTCGTCGTGTCCATTGTCAGGAAATCCGAAATCTAAATTGTAAAAGACATCCATGATCCATGATGTCCCCCTCTCAAGTTTGGTTGAAGCTGCACTCCTAGCCTCCTAGCAAGGTGCACCACACTCATCAATATATTGTACAACCAGAAGTGCAGCTGCTGAAAAAGACTATCTGTGAGCGAGGAGCAAGAGGCCATTAACCTGTGTAAGTATCTTTGAGCCGAATTGCTCGCGGTTTTTGGGCTAATTTAGCATTGGAAAGTAATATTGTGATCCTTGGCTCGAGTTGTAAACCGGTGGAAGAAATCTGCCGTGTGTGTGAGAGACAACCGTGCATAGGAAAGGAACATACATTGATTATGTGACATGAACTGGAAATTGCCGCAAGACACCTCCTGGCACTGGCAACTGTAACCATCACACCTCATTTCACATTAACCTGATGTTTACCCATGGATGCCAAGATGTTTTAGCCATTAGTACAGAATTTGCACAGCATATGCAGATGTTGAAGAAGGTTGCTTTTTTTCACTATCTGCATAATTACAGGATAATAACAGGAAATTGCTGCATTTTGATAAGCAGAACATGGCCTCATAAATACAGACTAGGACCAAAGCTGTTCTTTGATTCAAAAGTGTTCCAGATATAAGACTTAACAGTAATACTGACAACTTGTACTATAGATCCATAAGCATAGAAGACGACTAGTTCCTTGCTTCACCTATCATCATACACAATATTAACCAATGTTCATGCAGCTCACAGCATACTAGCAGCAGAGCTGAAAAAAGTCTCCATCTCAATTAAAAAAACAAAAAATGAAAAAAAATCATGGAGCAGAGTGTCAAACTGTCAATAGATGCCCCCAATTAAGAGGATCCAAGTGAATGACACCCATTTTCTGAATGAATATCACTTGATCATTTCATTTGCTTCCCCACTTGGCCTCTTGTTATTTCTTTCAGGTGTTCCTCATTTTCTCTCTTTTTTTGTTCTTTTTCTTGTTGAAGAAAACTGTCACCTTCCTCCACCACTTGCTGTTCATCATCCCTCCTGATAAGAGGACCTGTCAAGGCCTATATCACTTGTACTCAAGCATCATGTTGTTCTCAGGGGCCAGTCCAACACAGGCCCTCAGGATGTTCTCCAGCATGGCCCTCTGCTTGGCCAGTGCATTCACCACTGGTGTGCCTGGGGGAACCTGCAGTTTCATCAACCAAACTCCTCATCAATTTCAAATGATTTTTCAGCACATTGCATTGCAACAGAAACTAACAGAAATTTGTTTTGTTCCTGCAAGTGAAAATGGAAGGGCTTGTTCACTTGTTGTCAAAATCAACCTTACCAAAATTACCAAATTTTGGTACATTTTGATGTTATCAAATTTTGGTAGCTAGCGTTAGATGTGTAACGTGTTTGGTTTGGAGGTTTGTCAAATTTGAGTAGTGTTCTCATGAGAGAACTTCTGGAACTACAAAATTTTGGTATGATGGCAATAATAAGTTTATATTTAGTTTGTTATCCTACTAAAATTTGGTAACGCTAAAATTTGTTATGGTCTAAAATGGCAAGAAAGTTAACAGGCCAAAAGTGCATTTGATTTCAGGAAATGAATGCACTCACAAGAGGAGCCTTGCTGAGGTAGCTCAGGATGGTAGCCACTGGATGGAAAGAATGGTACTTATCCTGCACAATGAGCAGAACGGACAGTAGATTCAGAGAGTTCGTTGTCAGAGATGAACTGGGTCCATTCCAATATCTGTGCAAGATGTGATTGCATTGCTGTTGTTACCTGGCCTTCAGCTTTGAGCTGGATCCTGGTGCTGAGCTCGGCGAGGAGGACGAGGTCGAGGATGATGGGCGCGGCGAGGAGCGAGTCCTCGCAGGTGTTGTGCAGCACGATGGTGTTCTTCCCTCCCATGAAGATCTCCGAGGTGTACTCGTCCATGGCCCTCTTGCTGTCCCCAACGTATGGAATATACTGCAACAATTAACAATTACTCAATAGAAACAGCAACCAAATCATCAGCCACCGTGCATCAGCGGGGTTTAATTTTTCGGTCTGGCAGATTCTATCGGAGGTCACCAAATTTGAATTTGAACAAAATATTACCGAATTTAAAAAAACAAAAAAAATTTCAGCCGAAATAATATGATATAGGAGGATTCGAAATGACTGAATTTCAGAAATTTCATTCCGGAATTTCTAACCCTGTGCATGAGTGCCAAAGCAATTAACAATTAATCCATAGAAACAGCAACCAAATCAGCAGCCACACCATATGCATGATGAGTGCCACTACTGCAAGAATGAATTGGATCAAGCATGGGGGCGGGCGGACCTTGATGACGATGACGTGGTCGGGGTGCTCGCCGGGCTCGTAGAGGATGGCGTTGCTGGAGACCATGTCGTCGACGACGCCACTCTTGGAGATCTCCTTGGACCGGAACGTCTGCGGCGCCGACAGGTTCATGCCGTCGTTGTTGCCCAGGTGGTTGTAGCTCGCGATCGACGTCGGCTGCCATTGCCAATTTCCATATGCACAACAAACCAATTCATGTTTCATCGATCGCGATCACCGGAGTTGGAGTTCATCATATGTACATATATACCTTGATGCCGGCGCCGACGAGGAAGTCGACGAGGACGGACTTCATCTTGGTCTGCCCGCTCTTGAAGTCGTCGCCGCCGATCACCGAGTTCTTCTTGATGGCGAGCTCGATCAGCCCTGTCCATGCATCAGCACATCATCGTCAACCTAAGAACGGGATTCATGAAACAATGTCTCGTCGTCGTCGTTAATGGAGGATGTAGCTAGCAGACGGCGGGCGGCGCACCGGGCACGAAGGTGTTCTGGGGGCTGCCGTTGATGAAGGGGACGCCCTCCATGACGCAGGCGATGGCGTAGAGCGTCGACGGCGACATCTCCGGCTCGTCCTTGTCCAGCGACGCCAGCAGGTTGTCCATGGTGTCGTTCATCCCGGCCACCACGTTGCTGTACCGCTCCGTGTTGGCCGTCCACAGCACCACCACCTTGTCCACCTTGCTCTTCTCCTTGAACCCCCTTATACCAACAAATCCCACCCACGTCCATCAAAACCAAAATTAATGTACATACAAACTTTTGCTGAATTTTGTCAGTTCATGTCAAACAGAAAATCACATAGCTTGTTTTGGTATAAGAAAATAACACACATACAATCTACTACTCCCTCCGTTCCAGATTATAAGTCGTTTTAACTTTGATCAAAGTTAAATTGTTTCAAGTTTGACCAACTTAATTTATAGAAAAAATAGTAATATTTTCAACCCAAAATAAATTTATTATAAAAATATATTTAATTATTGATTTAATAAAACTAATTTGCTAATATAAATATATTATATTTGCGTATAAATTTGGTTAAACTTGAAGCAGTTTGACTTTGACCAAAGTCAAATTAAACAACTTATAACCTGAAATGGAGGCAACAAGCAAGATGATATCATTTTGGTAGCTCAGAGACTAGCTACCTGATGTCCTTCTTGACCTGTTCGACCTGCTCCTTCTTGGTGCCCTTGATGACATTGTTGGCGCGGGAGCCCTGGTTGGCGGCGATGAAGTCAGGGTTGTAGACGCCGGGGAGGGGCACCATGGACTCCATGTGATGCCGGAGCTGCTTCTGCAGGTCGATGTCCAGCACCCGAGCCCTGGTCATGGCGTCGGCCAGGTTCATGCTGCTGATGTCCCACCCACCGAACACGATGTCGTTTGGGTTTACCTTCAAAAACCGAATCAAATTAATTATCATCATCAGTGTCTGCCTGTCTCAAAGTATTACGATTCATCAATTCTGGTATGTTTGTATCTCAAATTGACATAATTAGTTAGTGTCAGAAATATTACGATTCTTTATTGTATTATGAAAATAGGGTCAATTTCAAGGGCTAGGTAGAGACTAGTATATGGTTATATCATGGTATTATTATAGTCTAAGAAATATGAGTGAAAATAGAATACGAAGAAAAAAAACTTGGTGTCAATGAATTAAGAAAAGCGTGAGAAATACGACTGTATATTTAAAAATAAATATTTTGAAATACAGTACACTTAATAAACTACGTATAAGACCCGATCGCTTACAGGAAAATAGGTTGGATTGTTCGCATACGCAAATCCATATATATATGGGCGCATCGTATAATAATCAGAATGTTTTTACATTGTCAAAAACCATAAATAGAGTCGTTTTTTATATATCTTTTCATGATAGAAAATGTAGATAAAGGGGAAATTATATGATATGATCTGAGTGGTAGAAGGTTAATTTGAGAAGATGGGGTCACCATGGGTACAAGGCTCTTAAAAGGCGCATAGATCTCCTCCCCGTTGTAGCTCCCAACCCTGATGGTGGATGATTGTGTCAGGGAACCAAAGTAGTTGGCCTTGTGCACCTTCTCCTTGGTCGTCCATGAAATTCCCCTGAAATATTTTTTGAAATTAGAACAATTAATTAACCATGTGGGATAAATGAGGAATTCAGTTGCACACTATATCATTTTTAATTTGGCAATCAGGATCCATGGAGACGATTTTTTTAAATAAATAAATAAATGATGAGTTCATATAGTTATGCACTAATTGCAAACTACATCAGGGTTTAAATTTTCGGTTTGGCCGATTCAATCAGAGGTCACTGATATACCGAAATTTTGAACAAATGTTGGTCAAATTAGAACAAAATATTACTGAATTCACAAAAAAAAAGTGAAAAAAAATTAAAATTTCAGCCAAAATTTTTTCGTATCTAGAGAGTCCAAAATGACCGAAATTCATTCCGGAATTGCGAACCCTGCACTACATATAGTAGGAGTATCACTGTTTGGCAGTCCAAAGCAGGCAGGCAGGCATGCATTTTTGGATAAATGAGGAATAATTCATATTCTGCCACACTACATATCATTCTTGGCATTCAAAAAAGACAGGACGCATTGCATGCATTATTTTGGATAAACCATAATCCAATGCAACTGCACCATATCATTTCTTGACAAGTGAGGAATTCAATAATAATGCAATGAACTCATGCATTTTTGTGGATGAACTAGAATCCAATTACAACATCTGGATAAACGAGCAATTCAACATAACGTTATAATTAAGATTTTATCTAATTAATTAATTAATTACTCTCTGTTGGCGATGACACCGGCCGTGAGCGTGGTGCCGTTGTTGCCTCCCCATCCAACCAGCATCACCCTGCATTTCATCCATTGCATACATAAACAACTCCAAAAGTTAATCAAATCGAACACAATTAAGTAATTAAGTGAAAAACAAACAGGTACTACTACCCAATTTCAAAATTCCTCTCCATCGATCGTCTCATCTCATCAACAAGATGAGAAGAAAGATGAGCAGCTAGCATTTCGTGTTTAATTATACATGCGTAGTACCCGAGCTTGGGGACGGTGGTGGTGGTCTTGAAGTGGTAGGTGACGGACTTGGGGCGGACGACCCACCCCTTCTCCGGCGACGGCGGCGCCACCACCTCCGTCGTGTCATACCGGTACTCCGACTCGATCTCCCCGTCGCCGTACCGCACGCGCGGGCTCTCCACCCTGAAGCCCTCCACGAACATCCTCCTCCTCCTCCTCCGGCTCCGATCAGATCACCCGCGAGTTCAGCCAGCGGCGGCGGATGGGTGTTTGGATGGGTCGCGGAGGAGGCCGAGGGCGCCGGCTTTATATAGCGTCCCCGGACGTCCACGTGGCGCGTCGCCGGTGGTGGAAGCTGGTGCCATGCGATGCGAGGGACCAGATGGCGAATTTGCGGAGATTCTAAGGGTGGATATGGAAAATGGCAGTGCCGCAGCGAGAGGGACCACCGCTCTATCCATAGACCAATTCTTGGGCGGTCTACACCACGCCGCGGGCCCGTCAGTTGCGGCCCGCGCAGGGGTTTCTCCGTACACCCGGCGTATGCACCGCCGTGAAATATAGGGTGTGTTTGGTTACCTGTATCTCTGCATGAGGCTTGGCCCGCATCTGTGGATGCAATTTTCGGTTGTCTGGATGGCCTTCCCATGCAAAAAGAGCTCCTCAGCCAGGCTGAGCAGAAACGCTCAAATCGAGCTTCACAACTCGGCCTGGCCAGGAGCGTGCGAGCAAAAACGAGGGTTTGGTGAGGCTCAGCCCTGGCCTGCCATCGTCTTCCTCCACTCTCTGTCGCCGCCGCCGCCATCTTCCTCGCATGCCACTACCGCCCTCCTTCTTGAACTCCGACGAACTGCATATGCATGGCGGCCATGAGGTGCAGCAAACAACAGGGCAACAGGAAGACGAGAGGCGATGAGTGATTGCCTCTCTTTCTTCCACGGCTGCAAGAGGCGGCACCACCAGATCCGGCGGCAGTGAGCTCGCTGGCCCCAGATCCGCCGGCCACGAGGAGCAGATAGGGGCAGCGAGCGGCGGGGGTGGAGGACCAAACCAGCGGCGAGCGACATTCCTTGGTGAGCAGCGAGGGTGAAGGAGCGGCGAGCTTTCTTCCCCGAGGAACCGATTGAATGCATCGAGGATTTTCTTTTTTTTTTTTCATTTCTTTCTCCATCGACAGTATTAAGCACTGTGATAAGCACCACAAGAGGCGACGAATGCATCGAGGAATTATTTTATTCCTTCCTCCATTGGTTAGACAGTAATAAGCACTATGATTTTTATTGTGCATTTGCTCCGTGATAAATTTCTTTAAAAATTATCATACGAATTTAGTGCACTGGCGGAATTCGGAATTTCGCGAAATCCGGTGAAAAACCGGTAAATTCCGAATAAATTTCATAAACCAAAATTTGAATACAAATTCCCTAAGTTTGTCAACAAGTTCTCGAAAACCGGTCGGTTTTGGCGAAATTCCGATCGAAACAGTAATTTGTTTTCCTTTTTTTAATTCTTTATTCTTTTCTTTCCTGATGTAAGTTTCAATAAATACACACAATACATAATGTTTTTCGAAAATTTATATCCTAATAAGTTCTATGAATATCATAGTATTTATAAGATTTTATTTTATTTTTTTCTTTTTTTATCAATTCAAATTTCAATTTGGATGAAACTTCTCGAAATCTCAGACGGTTTCTACTTTTGAGCCTCGTCGAAACGTCGAAATTTCATGAAATCCGGTCGGATTTCGTCGGAATCGTAAACCCTGCTGGAAATAGTGAGTTCGTAGGAATCTCACCCTCAAAAAAAAAAATAATTCATCATTCATATAACCAACCAAACAAAATCTCTTTTGAATCGTATCTCCAGGACAGTCAACCAAATAACATCTTATACTAGCCTGGTTAAACCAATGCAAACTAGGGGTGAAAACGATACAGAAACTTTTCGGATTCCGGGCCTGTTTTCGGAAACGGAATCGGCCGGTCGGAATTTCTCGGAAACGGAATCGAAAACGAAAATATTTCCTCAGAAACAGAATCAAATATGATAATAGCGGTTTCCGTTGGAACTCGGAATCGGTAGGAAAAATTCCGAAAATTTTTTCGGAATTTCTGAAGTTAAAAAGGCACATAGAATCAATAGTTCATAAGTCGTCTCCAAGTTCCCAACCCAACCCAAATCGTGGCTAACCCTAGAGCGAGACAGATAGATCGTGGCTGCGAGCCGGCGGCGGAGCAACGCATCCAAATCGCGGCATCACGCGTCCCCGCGCGGCTGTTGACGGTCATTATCGACCAATTTCGATCGTCAATATTACCCAATATATGAAGACTAGCTATGCTTGCAATGCATAATTCCCAAATAAAATATTCTATTCCACTATGTGCTTGGCGAACTAACATGTACGCAGGAGAAGCACGCATGAGTGGAGGAGAATCGACAGAAAATAGACAAACGATCAATCAGATACTGTGAGGATCAGACTTATGGATAGATGGGCTGAGAACTCAGAAAAGACATGATCAATTAAGCCCAAAATTCCATGTTTTGGAATGCGGAGCAAACGAGGAGTCGGCCTGCCAGAACCCCCTAGTTTGGCCAAACCCCCATCACAGCCGTTTAGGCTGGGGTTTGGCGTGGACGCTCTGGATGAACTCCTGATGGCAGTTGCGGGGCATTTCCGACAATTCTCATGCTCTACAACCGTCATACCTGCCTATTTAAGGAGGTCTCATCCTCACTTCACAACACATTCAAGCAAGGATTGAAGCTCCATTTCTCCAAAGTTAGAATTAGTATAGTGCTAGTGAAATAGGAATAGAATAGTTCAGAGTCCGTGGAAGCTTCGGAGAGTTCGGTAAAGTTCTTAGCTTTTCCTTTTCTCTTTTCTAAGACTTCCTTTTTAGTAATATAATATTCTTCTTTTTATACAAGTTTAGTACTTTATTCCAATTATAGAATATAAGTGCTATGCTTAGTCTATTTATATTTAGTATAATCTCATTGATTAAACCTTCTAGGATCTGTATTGATGCTGGTATAATGTCTGTTTACCGGGCCATACGTTAGCCCAGGCTAAGCCGAGGGCTACGGTTCCGGAACACAAATGCTCTGCACCGATTGCAAGGCTGCAGAGTAATAAGTAGTAGCTTAAGCATGGGGTTTAGGCTAAGACTTATCATTATTTTGGAGTATATTCGCCGGGAGAGCAGCGGGCCGCTGATGGTGACAGCTCAGTTTGGGAATCTTCCCCGCAGTTTATATTCCTACATACAATTTCCTGGGGTTGGATACTCCTCCGTATACTTCTTCAGTTGGATGGTTATGACAGGTTGTCGTAAGAAACTCGGCAACCCGGGGTAACTTTGCGATGCATCGGGAGGGCACAGCTGAGTCTCGGCTCAACTGTGCTGCATTGTTAAAGGGGTTATACCGCAGGAGAGTATACTAATTATGATAGACTAGGTACTTGTATACTAGAAGTACAGGAATAGAATATTTCTATACTTTTCCACTTAGCCATAATTAGGAGATGTAGGAGTTAGCTAAATCCTTAGCTGTGTGTCAACCAACCATTTGAACTGAATTAACCCCTGCATAGATTTTGATGTGTATAAGTAATATATGAATTGTTAGCATAGTTCTCTCTTATCATATCTTCCCTTGGAATAAAATAAATACGATACCTTAGAATACTCTCGGGTGAAATGCTACAATGGTATATCCGCGTGCTTGCGGATCACATCTGTGACCATAATATACCAGGGTTATTTCTAGTGCTATTGCTGGGAATTAAATTTCCAGTAGTGTCGCTAAGAAATACCAACAGCGGCCGCGCCCACCACCCGCACCACCACTGGTCCACCGTCCTCGCCACCGCTGGTCCGCCGTCCCACCGCTCGCGCCATCTCGCGCCGCCACCCTTCCTCTCTCGCAGAGTCGCAATTGCACCATCCTCGCCCCCACCATCTCGCGCCGCCCTCGCTCTTCGCCGTCTCACACCGCCGGCTCGGTCCCGCCATCTCGCGGCGCCGTCCCACCGTTTCGCCGCCACCACCACCACTGACGACGACGCCACAGGCCCACAGCCACACCGACGAGGCGACTCTTACTCACTGTCACACCCAGAAATTCCCGAATAGAATTCCAAACAGAATGTGCATTAAAACCCCTGTCCAGGACCGGCCAGGGTACACAAACGACAAAGTTGACATACAGGTCCACGTCTTACAAACACACTAAAAATCGTACATAAATGCAGTGGAAATTAAAGGATAATCTAAAGCTAGGTCTTGACTTGGATAGCAGCGGGTGACACCATTCCACAGGCATCCTCGACAGCACGGATGAAGCCTACTCCTCCGAGTAGCCACCATCTGACGCATACTCGAACTCTAGGGGTTGGGAGATAGAGCAAGACTGAGTACTACCCACTGTACTCTGCAAGTCATACCGGAATGGAAGGTACGATGCAGGATATAACCAAAGAGATCTAGAGAGGTTCATTTGCATAAAAGCTAGCAATTATAAACGGTAGTTGCAAGCAGTAAAACAGTTGTAGTAATTAACCAATCATTGCTCAACGCTACACCACGATGAGATAGGCCCAAACCACCACCTGAACTAATCAGTTCCATTTAGCTAAACTAGGGGTGAGACTAATCACGGTGAATCTGGTCAACCGCCCATAACCGAGGGCACGGCTATTCGAGGTGTACAACTGTACCCACAAGACACAGACCCACGACATGTTTCCGTGAGCCGCCATGCAGCCACGACATACCGGAAAGAGGCCATGACAAGACCCTTCGCATAACCCCCTCTAACCAAGCACACCACACCTCAGGTTTCGCCCCCGCTCCTCAACAGGCAGCGCGCAGCCCCCTCTCGTGCCTAGGCGAATCAGCAAGCCGCATAGGCCGTCGCAGGACCCATTCGAACTCCATCACGCCCACCCTTGCCTGGATGTGTCAGCTAGAGGAAAGCTACACTACAAGCCCAGCCGTTGCCCATGCTGGCTTGTGGTAAGTACGATAAATTTTTCCAAGGTTTCCCGCGAACCGGTCCTTAATCGCCATGGGCACGACCGGCAAAACCATGCACCCACAGCCCACCATTTAGTGTATTTTAATTAACCAACACCATTGCAGTGGCACTAGTCCAAAGATATGCTAGAAGCCAATGTCTATGCATTAATGTAACTAGTTGGCACCCTCGCGCCTTGCCGCGGGATTTGCTAATTTTATCATCGAATAAAATCAATGTTTTAAATGGTTAGATGCAACTCTTTTTTATATACAAAATAGATGATAATGCGGCTTCATATATAGCTTCTGTTATTATAATACAATTAATGTTTTATTTTTTGAAACGCCATTGTGTATTGTTATGATATATGAAAGTTATTTTCATGCACAATCTGGATATCGTCACAATTAGGCAGTGTAGCACTTCTCTGCTTCACCTCAAGCATGTTTCCAAAATGAGTTTGGATTAGTGATACCTAATTATTGTATGTTATCCAATTGTTTATAACAAAACAAAGCTCACATCTTATATAATAATTGGAGTTGTATTTAGAAAAAAAAGATTAGTATTATCTTTGAGGATTTGTATGTATGCGTAGAATGGATAACAATGTCACGCATGATTATGAGCTAAAGGGAGGTGAATGGATAAGTAATCAATGATTAAATTAGATGGATGAGTAGCTAGCTTCTTGATCCAACGGCTGATAACTCTATACTAATGCGATCCGATGGCTTAAAATTGTTGATGATGTGGCTTCTTGCATGTCTTGCTTTATAGGAGTAAATGCTTCTTAGTGGGTACCAATTATATAGGAAGATAGGATTCCCCTTTGTTTACTAGTTGAACTAAGCACAGTAAGCAATTCCTAGTCCAACATCTAGTCATGTTATATCCCAAGCTAACAAAGAAATAAGGTACACAAATAATATGGCTGAGAACAGTAGGTAAAACATCCCATATCGTAACATTATAAACCATGCATAAATTTAAAGGAAACATAGAGAATTTGCAATATGGGATCAATATGTTCAAGTGACAAGTATAACTTTCCTTGTTCTGCTGCTGGAGGGATATTGGCGACTACTTCGAAGTACACCGGAGCGTCGGGAGAGCCGGATTCTAACCGACATACAAAGTAAACAATGCAAACAGGCTATAAGACTACTGAAACAAAGAACAAAACCATTTTTAATGGATTCTTTACATTTTTCTTGATTTACTGAGACTTGAATGGGCTTAAACAGAGCACAGATGAATTCTCTATGAATTTTAGAAGATTCATTGTGTTTATTACTATAACAGAAAAGTCCTTAATTGATTCATTGTGCATTAAATACCCCGGATGACGTCGGCGGACAGCAGTGGCGGCTCACGGCCGGGCACGCATGGGCTCGGCTCAAGCCAGCCCGGTGGGCCATGGTGACACGGCGGCGGGGCATGGAGCGGCGGCAGCGCAGGTCGGCCACCAGTGGCGGAGAGCAGTGGCAATGCAGCGGCATGGAGCGGCGCTAGCGGCGGTGCTAAGTGGCGGGCGGCGCGGCACCGAGAGGGAGAGAAAGGGAGAGGAGGGCCTCACCGATGATGATCAACGACAGCAAGCGGCGAGTTGGCGACGGCGACGGGCGGACAAGCTCCGGGGTTTCCTAAGGGACACAACGAGAGAAATTAGAGAGGGAGAGAGAGATCATAGAGGACGGGGACGCCGGCCGAAGGCGGTGGCCATGGAAGTGCTCACCGGCGCACGAGGGGAAGGGGGCTCCGGCAGCGGAATCGGTCGGGGAAGCGGCGGACGGGATGGCGCTTGGGAAGGCGAACCCGATGGCGTCGACGGCGCGGCTCGGCGCGGCGGCTAGCGGCGGCCGGGGCAGCGGGAGGCAGCGGCGGTGGGTGCGCGGCACTAGGGCGATGGAGTGCACGGGAGAGCTCGGTAAGAGAATGGAAAAGCGAGAAGGAGGTGCGGGGATCGTTTATATAGGCACGGAGTGGTCGGACGTGGCCGGGAACGGGCCGATTTTGCTGGGGACGTGGGGGAGGTGGACAGAGAGAGAGGCCGGCGGGATTCGAAATTCGAATCCCGGCCATCTCGGGCACGAGCGCGGGCGGAGAAGCGGGGCGGCGGTTGCAGGGGAGTGCGGGGCACGCGCAGGGTGTGGGCGACGTGCACGGGAGGCGCGGGAGAGGTGGGAGGCGGCGGTTGTGGGCGCGGGCAGCGCCGGCCGGAGGAGGGAGACGGGCCTGACAGGTGGGCCCCACCTATCGGCGACCCGGAGGAAGGAGGGGGCGCAGGAGGTCACCTGGGCCTCGGCCTCGGGCCGGCTCAGCTGAGGACGCGCGGGGGAGAGGAGGGAATAGGCCGGCGGCCCAAGAAGGAAGGAAAAAGGGAGAAAAAGAAAAGAAAAGGAAAAAGAATTTCCAGGGTTTTTTTTAATGCTTATGCTCGATTTTAATTAGTTGAAATTCTAATAAAAATCTTGTTAGCATATTTTGACATGCAGAACCCAAGAAAAATTCCACATGCCAATTCCGATTATTATTTGCATTCATTAATTTAGGATTTCTCTCTTGCCTTTAAACAAATAATTTCTTGCAACTATTTATTAATTGCATTTAGGATTGGGAGAGGAACTTTAGGGCGTGACACTCAGAGCTGACGCCGCCTCGCCTCGCAGCAACCAGCAGCCCAGCTGATGTGTGTACTGTATTGATGGACTGATGTGTGTTGCTGTTCTGTGATGATTGATGAACTATGTACTGAATACTGATGATGTACTGATGGATTGATGGATCGATGGAGTGTTTTGCTGTAATTTTTTTAGAATATTTGTTATGCAAAATATATGAAGTTATAGAAGAATATATTTTGCTGTTGGGACGTAACAATTAGACCTGATATAATTATGTTTTATGATGAATTGTTGGCTGTTGAGACTTGAGAATTGGACTTAACAAAAGTTTGAAAAGTTTGAAGCTCAGTTTGAGGAGTTTGAGGGGTTTTTGTATTCCGATAAATTTTCGTTACCATATCCGCGCCGGTTCGTTTCGCTCTGTTTTCGGTTTCGATAATATTCGTTTCCGAGGTTTCCGATTCCGGTTCCGATTCTGAAAAAAAAAATGAAAATGAAAATGATAAAGGTTGTTTCCGTACCGTTTTCACCCCTAATGCAAACAACCAAACACCTGCATGTGTATCCTCTCAGCCAGGCTAAACTCAGCCTGGATGGAAAAGATGAGCTAGGATAAAAGGATGCGAGCAACCAATCACACCCATAATGCTGCGGGTGTTGCAATTTGAAATTTTGCTCAAACCCAAGATCGAGTTGGGATGAAAATGAAGCGGATACGGATGGGACGGATAATGTTCATATCATATTTGTTTTTTTTCTATTTTTTATAGGTATGAATAACTCGGTTACAAAATCAAATACGAATTATCTATCGAATATTATATGACACGAATATGAAAACAAATATTTCTTGGAACAAAAAAACCACCTATAAACTTTTAATACGACAAATACCATCACACATAATTAGCTCGTTTGGTAAAAAAAGTTTGATCATAGACTAAACATTGCTAATTAAATTCAACATGTACAACATTGTTCATATTATACAAGTCTAACTAATATTATAACATATAATTTATATTATAATTTATAAAATATTTTAAAATTTAAATAATATTAATGGTTTGGACTAGTGTTGTGAGAGGCATGAGAAATATGGGGTATGTTTCATGCCTTTAGCAAATATCTAAATATTTTAAAAACTAAATAATATTAAGGTTCACTTGATATTTGTATATGTTGGAAACTCCGATTTCATATGTGTATTCGTACTGGAGAAAAAATATATCAATTTTCTTATCCATATCTGAATTATCTGAGAATTATCCACTCCGAATGACATCCGTATTTGGTTTTCACCAGAGCGGGCAGAAACTATCCGCTCCATTTTCATCCTAAATTGAGTTCATCAAGGTTTATTGCAAGTGGACCTCTTAAGACCATGCATGTAAAAAAATGATTTTTATAGACGGGACTAGATTTATTGTATTTTTAGCTATTTTTGCAAACAGTGATTTTATAATCTGCGTGAAAAATAAAAGAGTGATGTTGTTTGCAAACAATTAATGATTTTATAGTCTGCTTGAAAACATAAAAATCGTGATGTTGGGAAAAATCATTTTTCTAGTAGGGCAAAGTATTGCACTTTGCATCTCATGCATAGGATTTTCCTTGGCAAAATTCACACCGCAAACACGTAGTCTGTTAATTAATAAATATAGGATAATGCTATAAATTAAATAAGTTACACTTAATTCAAACCGATCAAAACCTCTAGATTTGACACGAGTGCTCGTATTTACGGCCAATTATTCTTTCAGTGGTAGTCGACGTACTCATTAACAATGAGACGCTCGTGGTGACTTTATCAATAAATATGTTAGCTTAGTCTTTTGAAGGTACTTATAGAGAAAGGGCGTGCGTGTGTACGTACGTAGGGATGAATGTGCGCGCGTTATGGGCACATATTTGTACTTTGTTTTTAAAAGTAAAAACCTCCAGCATTAGCCTGCCTAGCTTAAAAGGAGTATATATATATATATGCCTATTATATGTTTCGAATATTTGTGAGTGACAATGGTCCACGCCATTGCCTAATATAAATAATTTGACTTTTTTAATTTTTTTTAGTTTAAAATAATAATTTTAACACCAAATAAACATACTAATACAATATACTATATATCTGTTTAGTTTCAATGAGAATAATTTTGTTTAGTTTTAATAAATAAACTAATTTGGTGTTGTAGATGTTGTTAACTTTTTTATATTTTTTTTATAAATTTACTTAAAGTTAAAAATGTTTAACTTGATGAAAAAATCAAAGTAACTTATAGTATAAAATGGAGGGAACACTAATAATGATTTTATTCTTAGCTGAGATGCTAATTAGGGTAGTACTGATTCTATGGGCTAACTAAATTTCCCCTAGGAATAAGCAGGTGATTAAGTGGCTGGCCTTGGAGCATATAATAATATTTTGCAAGATGGTCTCCTTAATCTCGTTGAGATGCTCCATCCATCTATCTATCCAAGTCGACCTCTCTCTTGAAAAAAAAAAAAAGATGCGATTCTTCAAAGAATAGTGCTCCTCATTTTGGTCTTCATACTCTCTGTTTCGAATGACACCTAGCATGCTAATTGAAAAGGTTGGCTTGGCTGTGATGCTGATAGCCCATGTATAGTGTACTTTGTGCCTTTTAATTCCAATGCTACTTTTTACATGTTTGTACGTGAGAACTGAGAACCTTCCCCGGCGTTCTCGTCGCGTTCTCGTGCAAGGGAAATGATCGACACGAAGCTGCTTAATTTGCCTATGAACTTTTTTACTTTCACTGACATTTTTTATAATATCTAAAGTAACGGAAATATAATTAATTGTGCAACTATTTTGGTGGAATGGATTCCACCGTTGGGAAATATATAATGCTAGCCAAATACCCGTGTGTTGCAGTGGATTAAAAAATAAAAAAAATGGATTAAAAAATAAAAAAAAAATGAGTCAATTTTTTGAAAAAAATATACTTCATCCGTTTCACAATGTAAGTCATTCTAGCATTTCCCATAACATTAGTATGAATGTGAGAAATGCTAGAATGACTTACATTGTGAAACGGAGAGAGTAATTGCTTTTATTTGGTTGAAACAAAATGCTTCATCTTTACAAAAGGGCCTATAGCCTAGTGGTTACAAGAGCCTCATAGCATCTTAGGTCCTGAGTTCGACTCTTCGTGAGAGCGAATCTTCAGGATTTAACGACTTTGTACTTTCAGTGGTAGACGACGTATCCGTCGATAACGAGACGCCTATGGTAACTTTAATCTCCAGGATTTATCGGTCCAGTCTTCGAAGATGCTCATAGGGGTAGGATTTGCGCGCATGCCTGATAGGGGTGAGTGTGCGTGCGTTGTGAGTGTCTGCGTTGTAATATGTAATTAAAAAAATGCTTCATCTTTAAGAAACAAAAAGAACAGAGACATGCTTAGGGTTGTAGTTTTCTAAAGTGAGACATAAATCCTTAAATGCATTTTCACCTGACAATAGAACACGTATTAATTATAAGTTGTGCAGCGTGACCAATTAAAAACTACAAATAAAACTAAGATGTTCATGAGTTTTTCACTTGAATCAAGGTGAAAAAGAAGAAAACCATCAGAGACAACACATATACAGTGAGAGACAACACATATACAGTGAGTATAGCACTCGTGTATACTGGTCTCATACACCACCAGTCTTTTAAAAGACTACAAAACAAATAAACGAGAAACACATGAATAAGACTACAAGACACTACTAAAATACGATTTTTCATGGCATCACACTCTTTTATTTTTGCTGACGGACTAACAAAACAAATAAACGCTTGTAAAAATATATGGAGGATTCTGGGTCACGAGCTATTAGCGAAAACCGATTTTCGCTGACAGACACTTAGGAGGTCCATTTTTTATGCAGACCTCTTAAGCGCCCGCTAGCGAAAATTGGGTTTTCATTGGTAGTAGCAAGCACCGCTCGAGAAACAAATCCACGCTATTTAAATACTTTCCCGTACCACTCCCTCTCCCTCTCCTTCAACTCTCACCGACGATGACGGTGACGACGGCCACAACAGCATTGGTGATGGGAGGCGGGAGGCGGCAGATCCAACGGCGGGAAGGAATGAGGCGGATCCGCCGCCGCTCATCTCCCGTTACTATCGATGTGGCTATGGAGCCCTGAGTCCCCTCTCCGCTCCTCCCCTTCCTCTCCCCGTCTTCTAGATCTGGCTTGAGGGAGAGGGGAGGAGGCCGGCGGTGGCAACAGCAGAGGGGCACAGTAGCGGCTGCCCCTCCACTCACATATCTAGAGTGCTCATTTAGAGGTCCCCCAGCATGCTCGTTCCGTTCTCCGTGCAGATTTGATTTGAATTTGGGGATGCTTGGGAGCTAGGGTTGCTAGATGTGAATTTTTCTGTGTGCATGATCTTCCCATTCTCTTGCAGATTTATTTGATGTAGATGATTTGCATTTTATATTCCATACCAGAGATGATGTTGATGCTTTGATTTGTATGTCGTGTTTGATCCGTGGAAATGAGCATCCATATGCATGTGGTTTTTCTTTTTTGCCAAAATACATCATCACTGGCGATCGTTTTAACCGGCAACATGTGAAAATCTTCTTTTCGCAGAAGGCTGGCTTAACCTAACCGTCAGCCAAAACCATTTTCGCTGGTGGCTGGACTAGGTCGCCTGCCAATGAAAATCCATCTACGTTGGTAGCTGGTAGCCGTAAGTGAAAATGGTGTATTTTCATTGGTCATTAGTCGTGGACGGTAGCGTCGGCCGCCAGAAAAAACTTGAAATGACCGTCAGGAAAAATTTGTTTTTAGTAACGAGAGAATTTCAAGAAAAATAATCGTAATTGCTTCTGGATGTGCAGCAGAGACGGATGCTGTAGCAAGAGATAATACCTTTCGCTACTTTTGGCGAGCGTGTGTGAAGGAATATCAGTCGGGATAAGGCATGGAGGCGGATACAGAGGCTACCTGAGAGTTTTTTCTCCAATGGTTACTCTGATCCTCACTTACTATAAAATTATAATACACTAACTTCAAAAAATTAACATGCAAAGATACCATATCATCATCCACTAATAATCATTAAATTTAAACATCATACAAACATGCTATATTATCTATAATTTTATAATTTATTAAATTTTATAGCTTTTAAAATATAAGCATGTTAAATCATCATCCCACATAATTCACGTAATATTTCAATATATATCTTTATTATTTTTATAATATGCTATGTACCTATATAGTTCATTCTCAATATCATTTCTCTTTTCTCTCATTACGCTATATCACTATATCACATCAATTGGTTTTTAGTGCTTAAATGAATAATCTATGGTCCAAATTATCTCTCTCATTTTCTTCTCTCATTAATCTATATCACCTCAATTATATTTAGCATTTAGATGATTAATCTACGGTCCAAATTATCTCAATACTTTTCTTCTTTTATAAAGTCATATGATCTTCCTTTACATTTGAATCATCATTTTATATACTATTTAAATTTAAATTATCATAAACCATGTTAACTTACGTAATCTTATGTTGTCAAGCACTCTAGCTATCTTACATATTATTTTTACTTATCGTTATCATACTAAACTCCCGCAGCAACGCGCGGGGTTTGGTCCCGCAGCAACGCGCGGGGTTTGGTTTAAATTGAAGCCCAACTTCTTAGCGATCAGCTCTTCATGTCAACTTGGCTGCACATTACAATACTAGGTTTATGGAAAAGCAGGAGAGAATGATTCAATTGATGATGATGGTAAGTGATGAGCATAGGTTATACTATTTTCAGGGAATGCCGAGGCTATATTTTACTCATGCTTGTTATCACAAGTAAGACGGTGACCAAGTACGTAGGGGTGGATCCAGAAAAGTTTTAGGGCCCCTTTAAATCGCAGGATTGAGAAAACGTAGGAATAGGAAAAACGTATGATTTCGATAGGAATGTAAATGTAAAACAGAGGATTGCAAAACGTAGGAAAAACACAGGAATGACCGTTTGATTCAACTGCAGGAAAAACGCAGGAATTGGATGAGAGAGATAGACTCAAAGGAAAGTTACCAAGAGGTTGAAACTCTTGCTAAATTTCCTCCAAAATCTCTATAGGAATGTCCATTCCATAGGAATTTCAAAGGATTAGATAGGATACAATCCTTTGTTTCAAAGGGCATCATACGAAATTTTCCTATAGGATTGAAATCCTCTAAAATTTCTATGTTTTTCCTCCAATTCAAAGGGGCCCTTAGATCCTAAGCAAATCTCATTATATCAAGTGTTTGCTATGAAAACGTCATTTCTAATTCATAAAAAAACATTTAAATTCTATTCCACATCCACCCGACGAGTTCGGGTGGTTGTCCAGGGCTGCCAGGCGGTAGATCCCTGACGATATATTGGCAAAACTAATTTTGATTCTAGTTTTTGAATATGTATCAAATCCATCTTCTTTTGTAAGTTATCCATGGTTACATATCAAAAGGAGAAATAGAACAGGGTTCATGCTCAACCGTTATGTCTATCAAAAGTGGCAACCTAGTCGTGTCTAAAAAAATATTTTCTGTCTGGAAACCAGTACTAGCAACCGGTTTTTATAGAAAAAACAGAGTTCAAATGTTTGTTTGGTATAAACAATTATTACAAGTCTTTTTTTTTCCAAATTAGTATTTATAGTGTTGGATTGTATAGAAATTAATGCGCAAAGTCTGATGGTTCTCCCTTAAAAAAACATTTAGAATTAGTTCGAATTAGATATTCAGATGGGATTTTTTGCCACATGAAACAATATAGGACATTAACGTCCGATTAGTTGAGTATTAAATATTATAAACTTTGATAAATTTATTTAATTAATTTTTTAAAACTTTTTATGTAGAAATTTTTTTTTACGAAACGTATTGCTTAACAATCCGATATATTTCTGGCGAAAAAAGATAGCATTTCCGAATAGCTTTAGAACTTAGCTACTTTCTTCATCGGCTTCCCATCATTATTTATATTTGCTAGGTACTAAAACCCGTCTCTAACTCACACAAAAACTTGCTTCTTTGTCCATGATTTTTGAAAACTAATATTTCTTTAAAAAACATGTTTCGTCATTTATAAAACTCACATTGAATAAAAACGCATTTGGACAATTCGATGAAATGGCCGTCGTCATATAAGTCAAGATACGGTTTTGAAGTGACGGCATGCCATTAATAGAGGGAAATGCTTGAAGCAAAAGGATTTTCTGTGATGGTGGTGGATGGATGGGTTGAACAGGGTACATCGTCGTTGTCTGCCATCATCCGAAACAGAACACGGGCAACACGACATACACACACCAGTCCACCACATCACGCGCTCGTATTACCACGGCTGCGCTGCAACACAAAAAATGCCCAGAAAAAAAATATATACTACTCCCAGAACGAAAGAGGAAATAAAATATTAATGTTATAGCCACTCAACAAGACTTAAATCCTGAATTTTATAAACACGTGAATACGTTTTCAATATATATTTAGGGGGGATTTAAAATAGAAGGCTCTCATCGTTTGACCAGATACGTATTAGCATAATAATAATTTATGGGTAAAACTTATATATATATATATATATATATATATATGTGTGTGTTTTTGATGACTTAAATGCTAACGCTGAAGAATAATCTTTGATGAAAAAACTTCAAAATCAACTTATGTGTTCTTGACGACTTAAATACCAATGCTAAAAATAATTTTTGATGAAAAAACTTTAAAATCAGCTTTAAATTTAACTTTTAAAATTTAAATTTTAACGTCGGCTGATGCTGAATTGGAGAAACTACGGGAGCCGAACTTTAGTAAGAGAAAGTTGTCGCTCATAACATGAGTCAGAAGAGGAAGCATTAGTGAGTAGCTTAGCATGGAGTGTGTGCATTGTGGCGTGCGCGTATTAGTTTTTCGTTCAAGGGAAAAGGGAAATAAAGGACAAAACGAAAAGTGGAAATAAATAAATAAATAAATAAATAAAAGTAAATAATAAAAAAGTGATTTTCCTCGGCGGCGAACTGTCTGGCCGTCAGTTCATTCTCCCTTTTGCTTTTCTTTTTCTTTCAACAAATAAAAAGAAAAAAAAAACGTCTTTTTTAGACCATCCATCCATCCGTTCCGTTCCGTCACCGAGCGAAGCAGCCGCAGTCGTCGTCTTCTCCACTCCACCCCCCACGCCTCCTTCCTTCCCTTCGCTTTTACCTTCCCGATTCCCCTTTCTCCTCCTCCCTCCTCCTCCTGCTGCTCTCTCCCTCTACCTCTGTTGCCGGTGGAGGATCTGGCCGGCTTCGAGGACGCCTGTTTCTTGGGATGGTATGTCATTTCTTCTCTTTCTCGCGGTTCTTGCTGTTCTTGATGTTGGGGGGTGATTTCGGGTTGTGCGATTGATGTAGCTTCTCCGGGGTTGGTGGTGATAATTAGTATTTAGTTCGTCTTAATTTTGGGTCATGAGGGGTGTGTGGTGTATTTTGCTGCTGATTGTTGGTTTGTTATGTGAATCGTTTCTTCTAATCAATTTGCCATGGATTCTTGGCTCTGTGTGTATCTTGACTCCAAACCCTATGGTGAAAGTGAGACCCTTGAGTTGGGAGATTAAAGAACGAGGTAGGTTTAGTTGCTTTGACCCTAGTCTTAGGGTGGTTTATCATATTAGTATATTTTTTATGTTTTAATGTAGTAAAATATTTATGTTTGGTTTGCTGTTAGATACACAGGAGTTAAGCATCAATGATTTCATTCCTAGGTTCTCCTTTTTCATATAGGGGTTCTGCTTCTGACCAGAAGTAGTAGTGACCTGTGTGCCTTTTTTTCTGATCTCCACATGTTTGGGAGTTTTGATCTCTCAATTGCTAGCGAAAAGTTGTCATAATGCCAGCCTAATGGGATCAATGCCCTACCAATTTCTTCGCATCCTGCCGGATCCATTGGAACAGAAATTAATTAGTTGACCCAGTAGAACTGAACTTTTGGGACATTTGTTGCTGTGTTTCTAGTTAATCAACTTCTTGGATAGCTTTCCATTAATTCTGAACAAAACTGGTTCTTTTGGATAGCTTTCTTGTGTCACATGGTTCCCTTTTCCCCTAATTTGGTAATAGCATATTGTGGTTCTTTTGTATAGTTACACGATTTCGTAATTATGAAATATAAAAGATAAACACGATAGCGCAGGTTTCTTATGATTTGAGCTTACTTTGCTTGAACCAAACGGGCCTGTTAGGTAACAAAGATTAAGTTTCTTATATGGGTTATTTATTTTGTTTTTGAAGCAAGAGGTCACATGCCATTAATAACTTGTAATGTGAAAAAATGCTTCTTGTTTGTAATGGTTCCCAATTGCATTTATAATGTTGGGGACCTATGTCTGGTCTTTGGCTGCTTTTTATAGCTAATATGTTGATGGCCATGCCTGCATATCTATTACAAAGCGGGTCCCAAGTCCCAACTATTTCATTGATTAACAAGATTTCTTGATTTCAGATGTAACTTATGCTGAAAGCTAATCCATTGAACAAATACCCTTGATTCTGTTTGCTTTAATCGTACTTTCCAAAATATAATTTTAGTTGAACACCATATGCTATGGCATAGTGGAAGTCGATATGAAGCTTAGGTGTTAAATGAAAAAACCTTTTTAACAATGTGCTTATGTATCCGTCTCTTACATGGATCAATCTTGTTTGTATTGCAGTTGATGGTATCAACATACTGAACATGTTTGTGAAAAGGACGGCAGGATCAACTCCCTGTTGAGTACCATTCCACAAGATTTCACCAGTATGTCAGCTAGGGCTTCAAACCATGCATATATATGTTCAGATGATTCTCAAATGCCGTACTATAATAACTCAGTGCCTTCAGGGGGAAATGGTAGGTTCTATATAACACAAAATCATCAGGATGCTCACTACGCTTCTTCTGATGATGGGTCACAGAAGATTGGTTCGAGCCCTCAAGCATTTGAAGCGCCGTACTGCACTCTAGAATCATCCTCAGCAAATGGTGCTCATCCTGCCCATAGCTCTGCATCTTCTCACAGCATCTCTCCTATTAGCGGGAGCCCCCTGTCTCATCATGATAGCCACTCAGACCACACGTACAATTCCCCTCCAAGTGCATCCTGTGTCACAGAGATTACAGATCTCCAGATTAAACTGAGGGAGCTGGAGAATGCAATTCTTGGGCCTGAGCTAGACATAGCTTATGACAGCCCTGAGAGCGCCTTGCAACCAAACATAATGGCAACACCAGAAAATTGGAGACAGCTTCTGGGAATTAATACAGGAGATTTGAAGCAAGTAATCATAGCATGTGGCAAGGCTGTTGCCGAGAATGATGTTCGGCTGACAGAACTACTGATATCTGAGTTAGGTCAGATGGTGTCTGTCTCTGGTGATCCATTGCAACGATTGGGGGCTTATATGTTGGAAGGCCTTGTTGCCAGACTTTCTTCCTCTGGCAGTAAGATATATAAATCCTTGAAGTGTAAGGAGCCTACAAGCTCTGAGCTCATGTCATACATGCATCTTCTTTACGAGATATGCCCATTCTTCAAATTTGGTTATATGTCAGCTAATGGCGCCATCGCTGAAGCTATTAAGGGAGAGAACTTTGTTCACATAATTGACTTCCAAATTGCACAAGGGAGTCAATGGATGACATTAATACAGGCCCTTGCAGCGAGGCCTGGAGGACCACCATTTCTACGAATCACTGGTATAGATGACTCGAATTCTGCTTACGCCAGAGGTGGTGGACTGGATATAGTTGGTATGAGATTGTATAAAGTTGCTCAGTCTTTTGGTCTGCCCTTTGAGTTCAATGCTGTTCCAGCTGCTAGCCATGAGGTTTATCTTGAGCATCTTGATATAAGAGTTGGTGAAGTTATTGTTGTGAATTTTGCCTATCAGCTGCATCACACTCCAGATGAAAGTGTAAGCACAGAAAACCATCGGGATAGGATTTTAAGAATGGTCAAGAGCCTCTCCCCTAGGTTGGTGACTCTTGTTGAGCAGGAGTCAAATACAAACACACGGCCATTCTTCCCAAGATACTTGGAGACTCTCGACTACTACACAGCCATGTTTGAGTCGATAGATGTCGCTCTCCCAAGGGATGATAAGAGACGGATGAGCGCAGAGCAACACTGTGTGGCGCGGGACATTGTCAATTTAATCGCATGTGAGGGTGCTGAGAGGGTAGAGAGGCATGAGGTCTTTGGAAAATGGAAGGCAAGATTAACGATGGCAGGGTTTCGGCCATACCCGCTGAGTTCAGTGGTGAACAGTACCATCAAAACGCTGTTGCATACTTACAATAGCTTCTACAGGCTTGAGGAGCGAGATGGTGTCCTTTACCTTGGATGGAAGAATAGAGTATTGGTTGTATCTTCTGCATGGTGTTGACATGTCTTTGGAAGAAGAAGCTCATGTACGTGCATTGTTTTTATCTCACAATTTTTCATCTTCCAGTGATTTGTACTTAAATTATTTTGCATGTTCCTACATCTGAAATCATATGCTTAATTTGTACACTGCCATCGTTTCGCAGGTCCCATCACATCTCCATCTCCAGCTTGCAGGTGCAAGATGTAACACGAGCTTTGCTTTGCAGTGGTGTAGAATAATGCAAACTATAACTGTGGATATCTCTAGTCCTCAATCTCCCCATGCTCACCATCCATCTAATTCAACGCTTATCTGATCATCTGAGATACTCAACATCAGCTGGTGCGACAATCGTAGCATAGAAGTCGTAACCTTGTTCTATCCATGCTAAATATGTATAATATAGGAATCTGGTATTGCATCCAAGGCTGGATGCTCTTGCTCTTAGGTTTGACATGTTGTAATGTTCAGTGATCAAGCTAGACAGGCCCAAGTTGGCTGCTAGTTTTCTATGTCAGTTGTGTACCTGTGTAGTTGCTTGTAAATTTGGGTGAATGCTATATAACATCAGTATTATTGTCTGTTAATGATGCTATTTTCTGGCACGTGTATTTGTGTACCTGTGTTGTACCATGCAGTTAGTACATATATATATATTTTTATTTTGTGTGTGCGTGCGCCTTTGGTATGCAGCAGCATGGTGTTCTGCATGCTTGAAAATAGCTCAGGTTGAAGAATTTTTCTGATGAGAGACTGCCTGGAGCATGATGGCCATCGCAGTGCTATAATTTTTCCTATACAACTCCGTTGAATAGGATTAATCTTTTTTTTTAAGGAGAATAGGATTGATCTTGCTGATTGCTATTTCTAATGACCAAGTGTATACGCTTGATTATACTTTTATGCAGTTTTCTAGCTGCGCAAATGCGAAATATGCAACATGATCGTCTAAACTAAATCCTTCTGTAGTTTTGTTTAATATACTCTCTTGGTCGTGATTTCCACAAGATGCATTTTTCTCTAATCTCTATCATGGTCGCGATGAACCACACAGACACACTCCATCTGGTCGCCAAAATTTAAAACCTAAACCTTTTTTAAACATCTAAAGAGATGTATGGAAATTTTATACCTAGTTTGTCCTCAAAAGTATAACATTTTATCGGAGTTTTTATATGCTTTTTGTAATAGAAGTTGACTATCAAGGCTGTATTTTGAAGATCGTGTTAATAGAAACCTACCCTGAATTTTTACCATAGGCAGAATTCCACCAAACAAAACCATGACCAAGGGTGTGTTTAGTTCACGCTAAAATTGGAAATTTGGTTGAAATTAGAACAATGTGACGGAAAAGTTGAAAGTTTATGTGTGTAGGGAAGTTTTGATGTGATGGAAAAGTTGGAAGTTTTGGAACTAAAATTGGCCCAAGCTAAGATGGGGTCCGGATCCCCTAGAGTTACCTATAACTCCACCAGGTGGATTTGACCAAATCCATGCCATCAATTGTTTCCTATGGCTAAGATGAAGCCACGTATTAACTTATATTAATTAACTCCCTCAATCACATATGCTCACTACTAGAGAAACGATCTTTGCTAGGTCGACCCAAAACCACGATAGTCCCGGTTCCAAAAAAACTGGGACTAAAAATCATCTTTAGTCCCGGTTAAAAACCCTATAGCTATTTTATGATCTTTAGTCTTTAGTCCCGGTTCATTCCATGTCAGTAGGATGTCAGGTGACCGAGGATCTTTAGGGACTAAAAATCATCTTTATAGTCCCGGTTGGTAATACTAACCGAGACTAAAGATCAATATGATCTTTAATGCGTAGTATATAATCCCTCTTCCTTATCCTCTCCTCCACAATCGCAACAACATCCTCACACATACATATCCCCTCCCCTTCCTCACACTTATCCTCTTCCCTTCAAATTCCTCAAACTTAACCTCTCCTCCTCCCCCTCCTCCCTTCCCATCCGGCCGGCGGCCGGCGGGGTGGGCGGCGGGGCCGTGCCCAGCGGCGGCCGGCAGGCGGCCGGCGGGGCCGCGCCCGGCGGCAGCCGAAGGTGCCGCACGCGGCGGCGGCCGGAGGGGCGCGCCCGGTGGCGGGCAGGCGGCCGGAGGTGCCGCGCGCGGCGACGGCCGGAGGGGGCGCGCCCGGCGGTGGGCAGGCGGCCAAAGGTGCCGCGCGCGGCGGCGGCCGTGCCCTCTCGTCTGACGACCGACGTCTTTCCTTTTTTTTAATAATTTGTGATTGATTGAGATGTATAATTTTGTGACAGGTCTGAGATGAATCTGTGATGTATTTGATTTCGGTGTATTTTTTAGGATTTGTGATGTATTTGTTTTGCTTGTATTTTTTTAGGATTTGTGATATATTTGATTTATGTGTATAAGTAACTTAAGATTTGGGATGTTACTTTGAATTAAGGATTTGGGGATATACATGGCACTAGATTCAGGAGAAAATATAGGGACTAACTCTAAAAAACAATAAAAAAAAGGACCATCTACATTGTCGCTACCCTCTCTTTACCAACCGGGACTAAAGATTCCTCTCTTTAGTCCCAGTTGGTAACACCAACCGTGATAGTCCCGAGTATTTGAACCGGGATTAAAGATAGCGATCTTTAGTCCTGGATTCGTACTCCCGGTTGGAAAATCGGGACTATAGGGGGTTACCAACCGGGAGTAAAAAGGCTATCTCTACCAGTGGCTTGAATGAAAATTACTTACCTTTTCTTCTTTTTATGTTCCTAATGAGTATGTTTCTGCCAACAACATTAACAAAGTTTGCACGCTTTCTTCTTCTCCAAATAAGAAGCTATGGTCATGTATAAAACTATGTTAAACATTTAGTACGTGTAAACATGCATAAACCATATACACATAAAAATATTGCTAAAACATTAGAGCCACAAGCCCAATATGATTTTTATATCGTGGATGAACCATGAAATTTCTAGGTTATGCAAGTAAAATCAGTTTGTATATTCTTTAGATATATAGTATTTGTTGATTTGTTACAAATATTAGGATGAAAAAAAAGTAGTGGGAATTAGTTAGTTCATCCCAACCGTTGTTATATAGAGACGACTGAGATTTGATCAAATCCATCGGGTGGAGTTGGAGTGAACTCCAGGGAATCCCCACCTGCTAAGATGTGGGCATGTTTAGATTACTGCCAAAATAAACTTTTCTAAAATTTGGCAGCAAAAATTTTGACAAGTTAGCAACATTGCAATATTGCTAAGTTTTAGGGGTTATTCAGATTGGTGTCATTTTAAACCATATAATTATTTGATAAAATTCATAACCATATGACTACATTTAGTTTTCTACTTCCTCTGTTTCATATTATAAAACTTTCTAGCATTGCCCACATTCTTATATATATTAATGAATCTTAGTAGAAAGTCTTATAACCTGAAACGGAGGTAGTACTAAACATTGGTAATGTGAAAGGAATTTTGGCAATATCACATTTAGTCCATCCACCCAAAACTTGATAATGTTGTCAACCTATTAAAATTTTAGCATTTTCAAATTTTTATAAGGTTTATTTTAGTAGCAGTTTAAATATGCTCTTAGTAGAAATGTAGAATGGGTTACATATGATGTTGCCAAAATTCCCTAGATATTACAAATGTTGGCAGCAAACTAATTGTCATATGATTGTCAATTATACCAAACAAATGATATGTTTAAAATGGTACCAATCTGAACAGGTCCGTAGTAACTTGATACGGTGATACATAAGGTACACAGATACATATTTACTCATATAATGACATTGATAGATGTATAATATAATTGTCGCATAAAACAAGGATAGAAAATATTTTTTTTGGAATTTTCTTCACCCTACCCATATAAACACCTACGAAGATAGATTGACGAAGTCACCACAACAGACGTCTTGTTGTCAACGTGTCGTATATCCTGAAAGAATAATTAATTATAAATATGAGTACTTATGTGATTAAAATCCGGATGGGTAGTTTAATCGGTTCAGGGTTATATAATATTCAAAACAATGGCAGCATGGTTAGGCCAAGTTCGGGAGTGAGGGTTAGTAACCTTTACTCCAGCACGTAAAACGAAGTGGCAGATAGAGCATGATTAATTAAGTACTCCCTTCATCCCAAAATATAAGGTATTTTGGGTGGATGTGACACATTCTAGTACTACGAATCTGGATACGAAGCCTAGGATGTGTCACATCCACCCAAAATCCTTTATATTTTGGGACGGAAGGGTATTAACTAAAATAAACTCTAAAAATGGATTAATATGAATTTTAAAGCAAATTTTCTATATAAATTATTTGCAAAAAATAAACACATCATTTAGCAATTCGGTAAATGTGTGTGCGTGAAAACAAGAGGTAGAAGTTCGGAAATGAGTTAATTAGGTCTCAAACCAAACATGATCAGTCTATTTTTTTGGTTAATTAGATTCATGCCACTAAAATTTTCATGGTTTTGAAAAATACCATCATTATTTATCTATTATTTATCTATTTAGATCCATGCCATTACAATTTCATAGGAACTCAAAATATGCCACTACGTAGCATTTTCTATTTTTTAGAACAAAATTCCCATGTTCTTCATCCCCTTCTTTCATACTTCTCTCTCTAGGTGGAGGGGCTGCTGGTAGCCGACACAAGCGAGTCTACCATCCCGTATCGCCCTGTCGCCTCTCCATCGTCGAGTTCCACCGCCCACGCGTTTCCTCGTCGCCGAGTTCCACTGTCTCCGCGCCTCCAATGAGTTGAACCTAGCAGTTAGCACTCTCGGGCTCCTCAGGTAGGGCCGATGTAGTTGCCTTCGTCGAATGTGAAGGTGTGGGGGCGATGCTCTGGGATTTAGCGTCGCTCTCGCCAGTGGCAAATCGGGCCGTGACCGGCGAGGGTGTTTGAGCGCAGCAGATCCAACCATGTCCGGGTAAGGAGGAAGGTGGTGTGGATCCGACGCGACGAAGATTGTCTTCTCCCTCGTTAGAGTAGGAGCAGCTCTCTCTCTCCCAGTAAGCTGCCTCTTGCTGGTGTCGGGCGTTGCTCCGGGATTCAATGTCCATGCTAAGGCAGGCGATGCATATCCGATGACGACGGAGGCAAGGGGGCTTGGATCCGCGTGCTCGTCGCTCCTCCCCACCCGCCTCCTCTCTCATCTGGCGACGAACCGGTGCATGAGACCACTCCCAGCGTGACATGCTCGTCGCAGCGTCAGCGAGATCTTGGAGACAGCGTGTCCGGCAGCAGCTCAGTACGGCGGTGGCAACGAGCTCGTCGCAGCGGCATGGATCCATACGATTTGATTTTTTTATGGTGCTTGATTGTACGAGATGTAGGAGACGTGATATTTTAGTCTAAAAATACGGTAGAAAAAAACGCACAACATGTCATGTATCCAATTTTAGAAATACTGCAGCGGCATCTTTTCAATTAGTCGAATTATAATCTTATAAATTTCAAAACTAGAAAATCCAAATAACCTTTGTTTTTTTCCCACCACCAAACTCTGGTAATTTGTATTTAATATTTTTCTTATTACTACTACCAAACTCGAAAAATATTTATTTTGGCAAGAAAATAAAACCAAACATATCCAATATTCCAAAATATTACTCCCTCCATTTCATTTCATATTGTAAAACTTTTTTAGTTATCTAGATTTATCCACTTATCAATGTATATGTTTTCTATATATGCCTAGAATCATTAGTATCTAATTATATGAATTTACGTAATACTAGAAAATCTTATATCGTGTAACGGATGAATTACGGATATATACGTACAGACAGTAATAGAAAGAAAGAACTTGTCGGTAAATAAACACCACCTCCCTCTGTCCAATAAACTGTACGGTAATAACCAGCTTATTCTCCATTCCTCCGGGAAGAAGAAGAAGAAGAAGCCGGCGACTCGCCATTGATTCCGGCCGCCGCCGCCCCGCTCCCCCCTCGATCGGTCGATCCGGTGATGGGGCTGCTGTTCGTGGAGCTGCTCCCGCGGCACGGCGACGGGGGAGGCCCCGCGTCGGCGGTGCTCAAGTGCCGCCGGTGCCGCGTCGACGCCGCCTCCGCCGACGCCATCCTCTCACGGGACTTCCGCGGCCGATTCGGCCGCGCCTACCTCTTCGACCACGTGTACGCGTCCTCCCTCTCTCTCCCGCTTCCGCATTGCGTGTGCCTTGTGTTAGCTAGGCGGTTCTTGGGATGATGATGATGATGATCTTTGGCCCAAGGGGGTTTCGTTGGTGGTGGGGGTGTGTTCGAATCGGATCTTGCGGTGGTCGATTCGGCCTTCGTTTTGGGATGGAAATCGATGTGGGATTGGATTGCTGGAAATGGGGGAGAAAAGAAGCTTTGGTTGTGCCACAATGTGGATGGATTCTGCTGGAATTAGCTTGCATCGCTGTTGTCGTCGTGGTCTTCTCTTAGATTATTATTATTATTGCAATGTCACAACTGAAGATTTGTGGTCGGATCGATCGATTAGCATGTTCGGGTGAATCGATTTGCGGTATCAAATGGATGTTGTTCAAGCCTTCAATGTATCAAGTTTATTAGCTTTGGCCCCTCTGGATTGCCTGCAGGAACGGACACCGATTTGATGAATGATGGGCTCAGCCATTGCCATTGCCTCCTTGGGGGTGGTTTTCTTAGGAACTTGGTAGTAGCATTTTGTCTTGTTCGGATCATTGCCCTTGATTTATCGCCTAATATCACTGCGATCCCCATGCTGTTTTCTCAACCTCCTACTGTATTTCTCTACAAGATTGACCACCTTAATACCAGCTCAACCATTTCTTCAGTGTATTCTAGAGCTAATTTTGTGATACTGATGTAGTTTTGGCTTCAACAACTAGTTTTCACTTCGAATCATGGCAATGTATTCAGCTTATTTGTAGAATGTTTCACTTCGAATCATGGGAATGTATTCAGCTTATTTGTAGAACGTTTCACTTCGAAACATGGCAATGTATTCAGCTTATTTGTAGAATGTATTCAATATCTTTATGCTTTTGTTCTATTCTTTTCAGGGTGAATATATCCTTAGGGCCTAATGAGGATCGGTATCTGATGACTGGACTGCATACGGTGAAAGATATCTACTGTAGCTGTTGCCAGCAAATTCTCGGCTGGAGATATGTAAGTTAACTTGGAAATTTGCTTCCATGATCATATAATAGTTGCCTCTTATGCAGATTAGATATGTGCATTCCGTGGAGAAACTTGTAGAATGTTGCATTCTGAAAACAAAAAAGTTGGATACAAGCATGAGTTGAACAAACAGTGGATAGGAAAATAGGAGTCTCTATGCTTCTTTTCACCCTCTTCTACAGTTCTACTTGTAGTATTTCTTCCTTCTACTCCAACTTAAAGAATTCTCAGATTTCCATAGGCTCATTGTCCTATCACATAATTATTTGCTACCTTAGCCCAGACTTTGCATTAGCCACATCATTTTGTCTCAGTTTGTTATGTAATTTTATTCTCATTGCGATCAATTGATAGGATATGCATGTATCTCAAATTCATAATATGCTTGGTTCAGTACTTCAGTTGGATATGTAAAATTTTCAGATTGATGTCTATTTTTCAGATGTGAATGGCAATGCTACCAGTCAATTATAGTCAACAAACTTAACATATAAATGTGCATCAAATTCAGCTTTCAAAAATATTATGCTTTGTTTTAGGCTTTCTATTGTAGGTTAGGCCTACACTTAATCCATAACCATTCAATATAATAACAAAGTCTTATGTTTAATACTCCCTTCATCCCAAATATAAGCATTTCCGGCTATGAATTTGGAAAAGTATCTGTCCAGAGTCATAGCGAGAAGTGGACGGAGGGAGTAGCTAGTTTTGCATTTGATAGATGAGGACTAACATTTTAACAAAATACAACTTGATGCTGAAACATAGTATCCACAAAACACTAGTGTAGGCCTGTGGGGCCTCCTATGTTACCAGCACGATAATGTGGCCTTCTATGGTACTAAAGATTTAGTTGCTGTTTGCTGTGGAACTGGAATATGTTGGGTTAGATTCTGTATAAACCATTTGTTTGCCTTCATATCTAGCTCATCATTGCAACTACATATGAACTGTAGTTTTCTAGTAATCCTGTGTAATAACTGCATTATACAGCTATTTTCTCATCTGAAGTTCTGTGTTTTGTGACTTCCAGTCAATTTTGTATGCTACTATTCTAAGCCCTATGTCCCATGAAGATTCAAGGCACAGATCCTGCAAGTCGTTTAGAAATTTTGCATTGTTCTTGTACCCATTGGTTCCATCCTGGCATTTAAGGGAGTACATCAACTGTATTTTTTTTTATTGCAGTTACAGTGGCATCTTTCCCTTAATTAAAGTTGCTTGAACCGACCTCTACTGAAATTCACTTTGTTTAATAAACCCTGAATGTGGCTTATCTTCACCTATATGCTAAGTTGCGCATCTAAGGTTCTCTTTCAGTTGCGTGTGGGTAACTGCTAACTTCTGTTTTTTTTTTCATAGCTTCTCTTTCAATTTTTCATAACTGGGAGAATTTATGTGTTTGTGACATGTACTCACCCATTCATCGTACGTATTAGCAATGCAATAACTTTGTTCTGGCATCAATACAGCTCATTTACCACATTATCTCGATGTGACAGTCTTCAGCTCTTAACACTGCTTCATTTGTCACCTCATTGTTTTATTTTCTCTTTTTGGATTGTTAATTTGCACCTATAATGCTCTACAGGAGAAAGCATACGAAGAGAGCGAGAAGTACAAGGAAGGCAAGTTCATCCTGGAGAAGGCCAGGATGTGGAAAGAAGCCCGGTGAAAAAGACTGGCGCCATGGAACTCATCAACCTGTATGTATGTATTTTGTGTAGATCCAAAACAATTCAAAGATTGTAACAACAACTTTGGCGGCGATCAAAGTTTGTATGCATGCTGTAGTTGCTCATGCAGTACTAGACCCCCTCAAAAGAAGAGATGAAAACAGCTGCGTCTGATTTGGGGGGGACGAAGATTGACAACAGAAGTAGAGAGCATCACTGTCTTTTTGATGCAAATTCTGGCACTTTGGTGGTAACGGTTTTAACCGAAAAATGATGAAGTGCCAGAGATTAACATTTGATTAGTGCTTTTGGCCACTCATGGCGCAGTTCATTTCACACTTTGCTGTGGATTAGTAGTACTCCCTCCGGTTTCATTTTAATTGACGTTTTGGACAATGGCACGGTCTACAAAATGTACCTTTGACTTTATTTTTCTATTATAATATACACAATAAATAAATGCATGTTTACTTTTATAATAGTGTTTTGAAAGACAAATCTATATATGTTTATCTAGTTTTTTTAAACTAAGTATTTTTGAAGTTATTGATGGTCAAAGTTATTAAAGTTTGACCTCAACCTTGTTCAAAACGTCAATTATTATAGAACCGGAGGGAGTAATTAATTTCACTTTCTTGCTCACCTGGCTTTACCATTCTTCTGTCGGAGTTTGGATTGCAACCTGAAGATTGGCCGAGCTGTATACGACATACCTACATGCAAATATGCACAAAACACATACTTGAGAGCTATAGATCTAATTGTTGACTATATCCATTGCTAAATAACTCCCAAACAACATACTCCAAGCACATTGGAGAATCCGATAATTTCCTCAACAGAGCCCCGTGTGGCCATATTGGAAATTCCGAAGTGTATATCAGGAATTCCGATTTTTTCTTTTTGTCCAACTAAACCACTTGTGTGATCATATCACAAATTCCGATATTTTCTTCAACAGAGCTACAGAACGTCATTTTAGATATTCCGACATAACATTGGAAATTCTGATCTATTGAAAATTCCAGCAACTTGAAAGTTTTGAAAGGAACTCTGCAACATATTTGAGCACCAAATTTTCAACGCTAGATTTCGAAGTGATATCACTCTTTATAGTAGAGCTTTTCCTATGACACAAATAAGAGAAAAAATTTACCATAGGAGTTTTTCCCATACACTTTTCATTTCCAATTGGATTTGCTGAAACCAATCTTTCCATACCATGAAAGGGCTAAATTCACTGTGCACATTCTCAACAAACTTGTTAGTCCTCCGTATTCGATTGCCATTAACTACCAAAATAATTAGGGGTCTAGACGCACTTTCAATCTCCCTTTTTTTTTTGTCGATCACAATTCGATTAGAATGTAATAAAAAGATATATGTAAAAAGGGTTTTGGGTCCAATGATAGAAGTTTAGCTCCCCTAGAATTGTGCATAATAGGCATGTAGAGAGCTCCCCTAAATCTTCACATAAGATTGCTTGAAAGTATATATACATGACATAGCAGCATTCACACATATGGGATAGAAACAATAAATAACATTACATCACATAGTTTCATACACCACATATGCATTAAGTTGAGCAAATCTTAAGGAAATAAAAACACACATTGTCTCATACAACAAGCAAGCCCAAATTTGTCCGACCAACAACAATGATAGATGGAAAAGAGATGTGGCTCTCCCCCCTTTGGCATCGAGGACCAAAAAGAGATAAATTAAAATTGGAGAGAGAACCTAATGCCATATGGAGTCAATCATCATGCCCATCATCAGCACTATCACCATGTCCCACACCTTCCTTCTCCTGAACGACACCACTACTAGCTTCGTCGGCAAAGGGATCATCGAACACTTCTTCATCACTTTCATTGACCTCGGAGCCATCGGGGGAGCAAGGAAAGTTGTAGCTGCTTCTTCAATTCCGCTCGCCCCTTCCTGGCTTCGATGGCGTTGGACTTGCACACATTATAGATAGACTTGAGAATTTTCCACAACAGTGAAGAAGAGAGAGTCGGAGTGGAGGGAGCTTGAGTACATGCAGCTTTAGTGGTAGACCTTGGCCTCCTAGGAGTGGTCATGGGTTTCTCTAGCCTCACTTTGAGTCCAGTGTGGTGCACCTCCTTGTAGAATCGAAGTTTGGTGACTTGCTCAATCATTTTCATCAATATGGGAGCATAGCCAAGACTCCACTCAGGAGTGAAAGATGTGAGGTGAATCTCCTCCCAAATGAACTCAAACACATCAAATTTCTTCGGAGAAACCCTCATCCTTGCAAGAATGTTGTGAGTGTAAGATTGGACATTGTTGTCATTGTCATCCTTGGGAGTGAGTGTTTTGCGAATCATCTTGTTGAGATAGGCAAAGAAAGGAAGCATACCCTTTGTTGTCCCAGGGTCGTACTCCACCTTATGATTGTACATGAAGTCAACCTCATGAGGCTCCAAGACCTTGTCATCATGCAACCAATCCCTGTCTTCATCATCATCAAAGGTGAGATCCAAAAGAGCAGCGAATTGACTGTAGTTGATGCAATGCCATTCCCCCTGTGTCATCCAGTGCATGGTCTTTTTCTTATTTCCTTTGGTACCAAACTGTGGCATAGAATTGACAGATGATTTCCTCACTCCAATCATATCTCATGCTCATGAAATCCTTGATCCCCATGGCCTCACAAGCCTCAATCACCTCATTCATCACGGGGTCGCCATAAGAGGCAGCAGCTCTCCAATTAATCCACTGCATGTTGGACTTATTCATGATAACCGCCTCATAGAAGTCTTGCTGGAAAAGAGTCCAAAAACGAGGATCGGTGGCTGAGCGGCATCCATTCTTTGGGATCTCCACTCTTATCATCTGCACCTTCTTAGTCTTGGCACTCCAATCTATGGGGTTGCGAACATGTTCAGCACTTCGAGCGGGGAAGTGCATGAACAAAGGACTGATGAGAGCACCCTTCTCCCTACATTCCCAACCCATTGTCGGTATCTCCTCTTGTACCTCAGGTTGGGTACTAGAACTAGCACCTGCAAGACTTTTTCCAATGGTGGTAGCTTTCGGCTTCCTAGGTGCCCTCCTTTGCAGCAAATCACCACCCCTTTCCACATTTGCGACTTGAGTTTCCTCCTTCCCTTTACAATCAAAATCATCACCATTTGACTCCGAGGAGGAAGATCAAACCCGTCGCCGCTTGCCATTCTAAGTCTTGTGCTTGGTGTGGGCCATGAAGCTCTCCTTGGAACGAGTGGAATAGCAGAAATTTTGATCCTTGAAGGCCCCCTTGAGCATGAAAGAACACTGAGTGAGAGTGATGACTGAGTAGATGATTGACAAGAGAATTGAAATAAAAAAAATAAAGGCTGCTTGAACTGGTCTATAAACATTGGACATTCCAATAAGTGATCAGAATTTCTGATCGCTTCGGATTTTCCAAAAAGCATCGGAATTTTAGATCGACCCGATCGGAATATACATTATTTTCAGACATAGCCCAAACAATCTCGACATCTAGATTTATAGCCAACGAAATCAAATGATACTCTAGGCAAGGTTTCTATACGACTATAGCAACATCTTCACCAAAAGGATTTGAAAGATAATCCCTAGAATCATAGATCAAGATTTGGACAAGAACCAGGGCAAAGAAGGGGCAAGAATACCTCAAAAAAGAGAGAAACACGCCTTGGTGAAGATGCTGGAAAGTGGATGCCGAGGATGCCAACGAACTCCGGCAAAGGCTTGCCGGCTCAGCTGAGAGTTTCCCAATGACGATGCACCACCGAGGTTGCCTGCCTGAGAGGAGTTAGAGGAGAGTGAGAGGTGGCGGTGAAAACTGAAAGAGTGCAAGAATAGAAGTGAAAGGGTATGTATGTTCAGTTCAGGAAAAGGGCTGAGAGAGAGACATTGCACTTTCGGAAATTTCTGATATGAACTTTCGGAATTTCCGATCAGTGTAAAGGATTTTTGATCTGTGCCGCGTGGACGCCATCCTCTCCAGGGACATCCATGGCTGCTTCGGCTGCGCCTACCTCTTCAACCACGAATGTGAGCCTCCCCTCCTCTCTCTCCTCCACCCCTTGCTCGCGCATTGCGTGCCTAGCGAAGCGATTCTTGGATGATCCTGGGTTCTTGGCCGGCTGGCCGCAGGTTCTGTTGATTGGCCGTGGTGGTTTGGAATGGAAATCGCCGTGGGTGCGAGAAATTTTGGGGGATTGGATTGTCTGGAATTCGGGGAAAGAAGGTTTGGTTGTGCCAATCTGCATGGATTCTATTGGAGTCGTGGTCTTCTCTTAGATTATTGCAATGTCACAGCTGCAGATTTGTGTTCAGGGTCGATTAGCATGTTGGACTGAATTGCTTTGCAATATCAAATCGATTAGGCCATGATGTAAATCTGTTGCAGTAACAGACATCGACTTGATTTTGTTGTTGACATGCACATCGGTTTAGATGAATGATTGCCTCAGCCATTGCCTCCTTGGGGTGGTTTGCTTAGGAACTTGGTAGCATTTTGTCTTGTTCAGATCATTCCCTTGATTTATCGCTTAAGATCACCACGATCCCCATGCTATTGTCTCAGCCTCCTCCTGTATTTCTCTAAAAGATCGACCACCTTAATACCAGCTCATCTCCATTTCTTCAATGTACTGTATAATAGAGCTAATTGCTTAATACTGATGTAGTTTTGGCTTCAAGAGCTAATTTCCAGAAACCACCTAACATATGGACCAGTTTGTTTAATTACTAGATTGACTTTGGATCATCGCAATGTATTCAGTTTATTTGTAGAATGTATTCAATATTTTTCATGCTTTTGTTCTGTACTTTTCAGGGTGAATATATCCTTAGGGCCTAATGAGGGCTGGTATCTTATGACCGGACTGCGCGCATACCGTGAGAGACATCTATTGTAGCTATTGTCAGCAAATTCTTGGCTGGAGATATGTAGGTTATCTTGAAAATTTGCTTCCATCATATAATAGTTGCCTCTTATTTTTTATAACATATAATTACTAGGCAAAGTCCTGGTAGTGCTTTAAATCAAAAAATAGTTGCCCCTTATGCAGATTACGTATGTGCCTTCCTGTGGAGAAATTCGTAGTGCGTTCTGCAGAAATTTGTTGGATAGAAGCATGAGTTGAGATGACAATAGTGGATAGGAAAACTAGTACTCCAATCTATACTTCATTTCACCTTTCTTCTTGTAGAGTTGTAGTGTTTCTTCATTTCAGTAATTCTCGTATATTTCCATAGGCTCATTGTCCTGTCACAATTATTTGCTACCTTCACACCGATCTTTGAATTAGCCATATCATTTTGCCTCAGTTTGATTTGTAATTTTGTTCTCATTATGATTTTATTCATGGGATGTGGACCATGCTATCTCCATTCATTATTAGATTGCTACCAGTCAATTATAGTCAACGAACGTCACATATAAATTAGACCTACACTTAATCAATAACCATTCAAAATAATAAAAAGGTGTAATGACTAATGTCTAGCTAGTTTTGCAGTTCATAGATGAGGCTAACATTTTAAGAAAATATGGTTTGATGCTGAAACTTTAGGAGTATTCGCAAATACTAGTGTGGGGTCTCCTGTGCTGAAAAATAATGTGGCCTTGTATGTTACTCAAGATTTTAGTTGCTCATTGCTGTGGAATATGTGGCTCTAGATTCTGTGTAAACCCTTTGTTTGCCTTGATATCTAGCTCATCACTGCAAGTCTGCAACTACATATGAACTATACAACTATGTAATAGTTGCCTTGATTCTGTGTAAAATAATGTTTTGTGACGTCCGATCAATTTTGTATTTTACTATTCTAAGCCCTATGTCCCATGAAGGTTCAAGGCACAGATTCTGCAAGTCGTTTAGCATTTTGCGTTGTTCTTGTACCTATTGGTTCCATCCTAGCAGTTAGGAGAGTACAATAACTGTTTATTATTATTATTTGGCAGTCACAGTGGCATATTTGCGCTTAATTAACAAAGTTGCTTGAATTGATCTCTAATGAAATTCACTTTGTTTAAACCCTGAATTTGGCTACCTTCACCTATATGCTAAGTTGAGCATCTAAGGTTCTTTTCAGCTCCTAGCGACTGCTACTTTTGGTCCTAGCTTCTCCTTCAATTTCTTGTAACTGGAAGAACTTATGTGTTCGTGGCATGTACTCACCTGTTCATCATACTTACTAGTAACATGATAACTTTGTATTCTGGTATACATCTCATTTATCATATTGTCTCGATACAGTAGTATTTCCTTGAGGGCTGTGTACATCCATTGTGGATGTAGAGGCCGGATTTTAATCCATTTTCTAAAAAAAAAAGTAGTATTTCCTTGAGCTCTTAACACTGATTCAATTGTCACCTCATTGCTATTTTTTTTCTGGATTATTAATTTGCACCTATAATACTCTACAGGAGAAAGCATACAAAGAGAACGAGAAGTACAAGGAAGGCAAGTCCATCCTGGAGAAGACCAGGATGTGGAAAGAAGCCCGGTGAAAAAGATCTGGCGCCATTGGAACACCTCAACTTGTATGTATATATTTTGTGTAGATCCAAAACAATTGTAAGAACAAACCCAGATGAAAACTGTGATTTTAATTCTGGTACTTTGGTGGTGACGGTTTTAACCTAAATTTGATGAAGTGCCAGGGATTTAGTAACATTTGATTAGTGCTTTGGCCATTTATGGCGCCGTTCATTACACACTTTATTGTGGATTAGTTAATTTCACTTTCTTGCTTACCGTCCTTCTGTCGGAACTTGGATTGCAACCTGCAGATTGGCTAATCTCTACCCAAAAAAATGGTAATTTCATAGTCTTCCATTCGCAGTACTACACAAAATTTAATTTTGATGCATTCACTATTTTAACCAAACCAAATTTCGGTAACAAGAATTTTAAGTCACTCAACTATAGGCCGAGTTTAATTTACGTCCCTCGACCATAAAATCGGCTATACAACATCTCTCAATTATCAAAACCAGTCCATTTTGTGTTTGGGTTTCATGATGGATTTTGTTCTACGTGGTTGAGTGAGGCCCACATGTCGGTCACATGAGAAGAAAAAGAAGAGAGGGGTGCTGAATTGCTAGTGAACACTGCAGAGGGACTTGATTGACACTAGTTTTTGATAATTGAAGGATTCTCTATATCTAATTTTATGGTCGAGGGACTCAAATGAAATTCAAAATATAACTCTGAGGGACCTAAAGCAGAACAATTCCAGGATAGATTTTTTGTTTTACCTGCACTGTGGTAAAGAACAAATTTGTGTTAAATTATGAAATTTTAATAATATTACAAAACTATTGATAAACTTGAGTATATTATACCACGGATTTGAGTATTTTTCCTTCATGTGTGTGGTAGTGAATAACCTCCTCTATTTCTTAATTTCTCTCAAAGTTCTCTTAGCGTGTGTTTGGTTCTGGGACTAGGTTTGGTTCTGGGACTAGGTGGGATGGGATGAAACCATCCCTGATTTGAGGATTGGAATGATTCCATTCGGGTGTTTGGTTTGTAGAATAGGACGATCCCAGTTTTTTGTTTGGTTCAAGGAACGAGGGAGGGATGGGATGAGCGCCATTTGCAACCACCGACAACGCCGTTTGCAACAACCATGGCCGACGCCGCCTCTGCCCTCACCTCCGGACGTGGTCGCCGCCGGCCTCCTTGATGGCGTCGATGAGCGGCTGCGGGGGGCTCGGCGACGGCGGCGGTAGACGGCTCGGGCGACAGCGGCGGCGGCGGGCTCGGGCGACGTCGGCGGCGGTGGGCTCGGCGACGACAACGGACGGTGTCGGCCTTCGCGCAGAGCAGCCGCGGCTCGGCGACGACGACGGCAGTGAGGTCCGCACGGGAGAGGGAGAGGGAGAGACCGGTGGAGAGGAGGGTGAGCACGACCACCATCGCGGTCAGGCGGGCGGAGAAGCGCGACGACGCACGGTCGGCCTTCGCGCAGAGCAGCCGCGGCTCGGCGACGACGACGGCGGCGAGGTCCGCGCGGGAGAGGGAGAGGGAGAGGCCGGTGGAGAGGAGGGCGAGCATGGCCACCATCGCGGTCGGGCGGGCGGAGAAGCGCGATGACGCACGGTCGGCCCACCACCGAGTTCCCCGCCTCCAGATCCATCGCCACAACCTTCCCCACCACCGGATCCGCCGCCGCCGCCCTCCACACCACCGGATCTGCCGCCGCCGCCCTCCCCACCACCGGATCCGCCGCCACCGAGCCCCCCGCCGCCACTGTCGTCGAGCCCGCCGCCGCTGCCGTCGTCGAGCCCGCCGCCACCGCCGTCGTCGAGCCCGCCGCCGCCGCCGTCGCCCGAGCCATCTACCACCGCCATCGCCGAGCCCCCCACCGCCGCCGTCGCCGAGCCCACCGCCACCGTTGCCGAGCCCGCCGCCGTCTCCCGAGGAAGAGCGCGCGAGCAAAGCGGCGGTTTCACGCCGTCGCTCGTCCCAGGTGGGAGGAGTTCGTCCGCCAGTTTTGGCCGGACCGATTGGTCCCGGATCTGAGAGGAATATTCCTCTGTAGGGACCAACCCATCCCACTCACCCCTGAACCAAACACCCCTAAAAGTGGGTTCATCCCATCCCATCTCATCCCATCCCAGCAACCAAACACTACCTTAGGATGGCACGTTGAGCTGACAAGTGTATTGGTTTGAATCAAATGGAGAAACAATTTGATTGGATTATTTTTATTGGTAGTCTGGCAAGTAATATTAATCATGACTAACTATATTTTTTGGTGCCACATTTTTCAATAAAAGAATCAAAATGTGTACCGTGAATTCCATATATTGCAACTTCAATTCCATATATTTATACTATAAATTTTAAATCTTAGAACATGTTTTTTCAATGCTCGTCGTACAGGAATTATGAAAAGAAAAGAATCAATAAAAAGTGTTAGAAAAGTTATCGATGTTTCATATTCCCAGGTGGCTAAGTATCCGTGCATAATTGTGCCTAACAAGGAAGAAAAAATCGTTGTGCGGGGTGCCTTGAGGATATTTCCTCATATGCTCGAAGTTGATTCTGACTCCTCGTGGGGTGTGGATCCCCTAAAGTTGATGCTAAAACCACCCGACATAGTTGCAAAAATGTCAACCATCCCTCTATTTCTACCGGTTGAGATTAATTTCTCCTAATTAACTCTCTCTCAATTAGTATTGATTTAGTGAGAATGTATCTTCCTTTTCAACAATGAGATAAGTAACATAAATGTGTATATCCCCGTGAGATCGGTTTATCCTCATTCTGCATATTCAAATTTTTTTTTGTCTCGGACAACACTACTTGAAATTGATCTAATGAAAACAAAAGGAATATGCATATGTTTTCTAGATTATGTTGTTCTTGCATGTTATTTTGGTAAAGAGTGCATTATTATTTTTTAGTGTTGGATGGAGTGTAATCGTTGTTGTGGAAGGGAACATCTTAAAACAGTAGTTTTCGTTTAATTCCACACTAATCAAGTTAATTAAGTGCGATGAGGTGTCTTAATTGATCTCATCCGTATAAACAAAATAATGGCTATAAGTTTGCTAAATCGTCCTATAGGTTGTAAATGGGCCAGGTCTTTCCATATCGGCCTGGGCGTGTATTTATAGTTCACGACCCAAGAATGGCATGGCCCGTTTGGCTACGAGTCTTGTTGGCATGACTCGTCTAGCCATGTTGTGCTTGGGCCGCCACCTTAGACCCACGTGCCAACACGACAATTGCATGTAGCAAACTAGCATGACATGGTCCAGGAATGGCACAGCACGGCTAGGGCTGTGCGGCATGGTGGCGACCGACGACCGGTGCCGGCCAACAACCACCAGTTGAGCAGCTACTATCGTGCAGGAGCTAAGAGGAAAGAAGGGAAGAATCGAGGAAGCCAGGGGCTCGAGGCAGAGGAAGCGATGATGGGCGCTCATTGATGTAGGCCTGCACGGTAACGTGGTGGAGCGGCCTGCCCCATTCTGAATGTGTCGGTCGTTGAGGCCTCACTAGCTCGGGGTGGAGGAAGTAGGAAGCGAAGGGCCATGATAGTGTTTGATGAGGAGGAAGAGGAATGTGATATCGTTGAGTGGAGGACCTCGCTAGAGCTTTACCGAAGTTTGTGCGGCGGGATGCAACGGACTCTATTCACCTTTTTTTTCTTGGTATATATCGAATTTGGGTTACGGGCCTCCACACAACATACATAACCATTTGTACCAGGTTGACACGACACAACTAAACATCTCACTGGATTGTGTCTAGGCTCCGGCCTTAGCATGTGGGCTGACACGACATGGCCCATTGGTGAGCCATGCCTAATCGGGTCATGGCCAAATGTACTTATTTATCCACCGTCTTAACCCTATAAAAAATAAAATAAAAATTCATCGCCTTAATGGCCTAGCCCTAGGGGATCCTGACTTCCTGACCCCTTGTGAGTTATCTTGATATCTGATGGGAATTTAATTATTTGGCACTTTACGGACTACCACTCGTGAGATGTCATTTTTTCTGGATGAACTTACAGAAATGCCATTGGAGGGAGAGAGAGAGAGAGAATCTTTACAAATTGCCAATTTGCATATGTGGAAGGATATGTCACCTTGCCAACATGGACATGAAAATGACCCATTTGCCCCTGGTTTGACCTCAGTGTATATTGAATGTGCCAATAACATACAAATACAATATTTGATCAATTGTATACTATATATACTAGCATATGAATAGATTTTCATGTTTCAATTTTTTTTATGGATTTATCCTGTGCAAAAATTTTAGTAATGTGAACAAGATATGAGAGGATAAATTTGTAACAAATATTTGAAGTACAATGAACCTATTGGATCTGCTAGTAAATATGTTTGTATATAGTTGCTCAAATATTGCATGTGCATTTTATCGGCATACTCAATGTACAATAAGATCGAACGAGGGCAAATGGGTCATTTTCATGCCCCCTCCATGTTGGCAACGTGATTAGCAATTTGTAAAGATTTACTCTCTTTCTCTAGTGGCATTTTTGTAATTTCATCTGAAAATAGTGGCATCCAATAGCCTAGTTGTAACAATCGAACTGAAATGGGGGTTTGACAAAAAAAAAAAAAAACAGAACCAGTGCCTAGTCTAGAGATGTAATTGACTTGAGAAAAATCATTTAAACCGGATTATCTGCAGAACCAAAGGAACTAGGGTGGCCTAGGGATCAAACCCCCAACGGTCAATGCATATGGGTTCTTTCACAACCTTACCTAACCTTTAAATATTTTCATGCCAAAACTGTATAAAAAAGTGAGTACATCGTATTTTAGATCCAACCCTTAAATTTTATAAGGAAAATAGTTGGGCCCGTTACTACCTCTACCTATATACATGCGTGCGCACCTGACTATTTGGGTTAGTTGCTACCATGATTTTAGAAATATATCTTATGTTGATTAAACCAAAATTCTCAATATAAATAAAATATATAATTTTACTATTTTATTGAACCGATGGAAGAACCGGCCAATCGATGGATTCATTCACCGGTTCGAACACCGGTCGGGTTTAGGGTTTAGAGAGGCAATCCGTAGGTGGTAGGAGGGGCCCCATCCGTCATCCTGCTGCTTCCGCCGCGTCCATCCTCCCTGCTTAGGTTAGCACTTCGCACATCCTCCGCCGCCGCCGCCGACGATCCCCATCAATCCCGCGAGCGAGCGGGGCGCCGTCGTTCGTCCTCCTGCCGCTTCCGCCGCATCCATCCTGGTTAGCACCTCCTCTTTCCCATCTCTCTCTCTCTCGACCCACGCACTTCACTTCTTGTCGAATTTGCGTTAACCCTAGTTAGCTCGCTCTGTGTTCTAGAAATTTGCCTTGATGTTTGGCATGTTAGATCCGCCCATGGTAGTTGGGGAGGGGGGGGGGTGGAGCGAGTGCAGACTGATTTGTTTACAGGATGATTTGATAGATGGTGCGTAATTTTGATGTGGCTTTCTGATTTCCGCTAATCTCGTGTTCGTATCTGTGCTACTGCAGTAGGATCGATGGAGGCGAAGTTATCGTTTTCTCAGGACAGCCCGCCAATTTCCATAATTTCTGCTGCTAAGGTTGCCGGTGTCTCCCTGTCCATAGATCCTAGTCTTGCTGCGGGCTCAGCACCCGTTCTATGCTTCAGTTCTGGGTAAGTGGCTGCTCTTCTCTGTATGTGTTTTTTTTTTCTTCTTGTAGGATTGCATAAGGTTCTAGGCATTTGTTTAGCTATCTGCAGTTGATTAGCTATAAGTGGAGATGCTACTAATGGCAAAAATAAAGATGTTGTTTTCTTTTTAGCAAAATATGATGTTTGAAACGTTGTGCATCATTACTGAATGCAATTTATTGCTGACTTGTGTTTTCCAAGTGGCTATTATTATGATCATTGTTTTGATTATATTTTTCACTTGGCTGTGCTGTACTTGTTTTTTCACATAGAAGTACATGACCAATTTTAGTTTCCAAATTATCACTTTACTTTTACTTGTCCTTTATTTTATCTTTTGGGTTTACTCACCATCTGGAACTGATAGTTTCTCATGGGAATCTTTGTTTCTACACAGAGAATCACTCCGTGGTATCAACCCTATTCTCGAGTACATTGCCCAATCCTCTCCAAGCCTCCATGGCCGAGATGCTATTGAGTCTGGACATGTATGCTATGACCAAGTTCTTGCTAAAACATATTTCATAATCTTTGTTTTGTTAGTGTTCTAAATTGCTGTTGTTAATGAACTGGCAGGTTGTTGAATGGCTTGAATACGCCCCCACCTTCCTTTTAGGATCAGAATTTGAGGTTGCCTGCTCATTTGTTGATGGATACTTGATGTCTCGGACCTTTCTGGTTGGTCATGGTTTAACGATTGCTGATATCACTGTATGGTCAAATCTCGCTGGTGAGCCATGGGCTTCTTTCACGTTCTACTCTCAAGCTTCTCCTATGCTTCATAATGTGCGCTAACAATTGATGTATATCTTCTCTTTCAGGGATTGGTCAACGATGGGAGAGTCTACGGAAATCAAAGAAATACCAAAATCTTGTCCGTTGGTTCAATGGCATAGATTCAGACTACAAAGACACATTGAATGAGGTTATAGCTGCTTATGTTGGGAAACGAGGAATTGGGAAATCCCCTGCACCAAACCTTAAGGAAAAGGTTAATGACTCAAAGGATCCTTCAGCTCCAGAAGTTGATCTCCCTGGTGCAAAATTTGGACAGGTGTGTGTTCGCTTTGCCCCAGAGCCCAGTGGTTACCTCCATATAGGTCATGCAAAGGCTGCACTCTTGAACAAGTACTTTGCAGAAAGATATCAAGGTCGATTAATTGTTCGATTTGATGACACTAACCCTTCAAAAGAAAGCAATGAGTTTGTTGAAAACCTCCTAAAAGATATTGAGACCCTGGGAATCAAATATGATGCTGTCACATACACATCTAATTATTTTCCAAAGCTAATGGAAATGGCTGAAAAACTGATTAAGCAGGGAAAAGCATATGTTGATGACACACCAAAGGAGCAAATGAGAAGTGAGAGAATGGATGGTGTGGAGTCAAAGTGCAGAAATAATACTGTGGAGGAAAATCTGTCTCTATGGAAAGAGATGATAAATGGTTCTGAAAGGGGTATGCAATGCTGTGTGAGGGGTAAACTTGACATGCAGGATCCTAACAAGTCCCTTCGGGATCCAGTTTACTACCGTTGCAACACTGATCCTCACCATCGTATTGGTTCAAAGTACAAGATCTATCCAACTTATGACTTTGCTTGTCCATTCGTTGATGCGCTGGAGGGAGTGACCCATGCTCTTCGTTCCAGTGAATATCATGACAGGAATGCACAATACTATCGAATTCTTCAAGATATGGGGATGAGGAGAGTAGAAATATATGAGTTCAGCAGATTGAATATGGTTTATACTCTTCTTAGCAAGCGGAAGCTGCTTTGGTTTGTGCAGAACAAGAAGGTTGAAGATTGGACAGACCCTCGTTTCCCCACTGTTCAAGGCATAGTACGCCGTGGCTTGAAAGTTGAGGCTTTGATACAATTTATACTCCAACAGGTATTACTATCTGCTAGTTAGCTCTTGCTTTGTGTTATTTACATATGAAAATGATGAATCCTGATTGCATGCCCATTTCTTTGCTGAAGGGTGCTTCGAAAAATTTGAATCTTATGGAGTGGGATAAACTCTGGACAATCAACAAGAAAATAATTGACCCAGTTTGTGCAAGGCATACTGCTGTGTTGAAAGATCAGCGTGTGATCTTCAGGCTTACTAATGGTCCAGAGAAATCATTTGTTCGAATTTTGCCAAGGCACAAGAAATTTGATGGTGCAGGAAAGAAGGCAACAACCTTCACAAACAGAATTTGGCTAGATTATGCTGATGCATCTGCAATTAGCAAGGGTGAGGAAGTTACTCTGATGGACTGGGGAAATGCCATCATTAAAGAAATCAAGATGGAGAATGGAGTAATTACTGAACTGATTGGAGAACTACATCTTGAGGGATCTGTGAAGACAACAAAATTGAAGGTTACATGGCTTCCGGACATAGATGATCTGGTTCCTCTCTCATTGGTGGAATTTGATTACCTGATTAGCAAGAAGAAGGTGAGTTAGCAATTCCAGCTAGATGTAGTTAGCATGAAAGCTTCTTGCTTGCCTTAACTCAAATAGTCTGTCTTTTTTACTTGATATTACATGCTATCTTTTCTCTAGTTTCTCTATGTGGATATCATATTTTCCTGTACAGTAATGTTTTTTAAAAAAATTGTGGAACTAAACCTTCTCTCTTTTGTCATGCAAAATGTGAACCATTTCTTGGTTGGAGTTAGCTCCTATATTACTCGTTCATTTATCAATGAGTTAACACTGAATGTCTTCTATGTTTGTGGCCATGTGTACAGCTTGAGGAGGATGAGAACTTCCTTGACAACCTGAACCCATGCACTCGGAAAGAAACCCTGGCCCTAGGAGACGCAAATATGAGGAACCTCCTGCGTGGGGAGGTCATACAGCTTGAGAGGAAAGGCTATTACAGGTGTGATGCCCCTTTTGTCAGATCCTCGAAGCCGGTGGTTTTGTTCGCTATCCCTGATGGTCGACAGCAGGCCAGTTTGAACTAGGCGGCATGATTCTGATGAGCTTCTCAAGTCGTTGAGTTGTCAGAGATTCCTGAATGCTCTACTGAAACACTCCCATCTCATACTGTAATGTCGCTTATGTGTCATGGGTGATTTGCGCTAAGTTTTGGTGCACAGTTTAATGTTTCTCATGCTCCATGCTCCAGTTATTAAAAAGACACAACATTTCTTAGATGGCAACGTGTTAGCTTGGCGATATCATACTGCCAGATACAAGCATCTGAATTTTTTGAAGACTAATATCTGATATTGCTTGGCATCTGAATTTTTTGAAGACTAATACCGCTCTGGGAAACTGAGTTGAGGACATTTCTGGTCCATATTGCTTGACATGCCCTTTTATGTTTCCAGTTGTTGAATTTAACTGCTGAATCTAATATCAGTGTTCGTTGGTTTTGTGTCAGAAATCTTTTCTACTTTTGCAAATTTCATTTGATAAAATTCCTACTTTTTTTCCTTTAGAAAATAAAATGTTCATTGCTATATCATCCCCTACACTTACATTTGGGTCTCACATTTCATATTATTACACTATCCTTTAATAAAGTTCTCTCCCATTTTATGTTGGCTCTTCAAAATCATTGTAACGATGAAAACGATGTAAGTACTATTTGGACTAAATATGTGCTTAATTGATTTATGTTGTGTTCTTTTCCCCTTCTTTCTCAACTCAACTTTCTCTTTTTTTCATGCGCATGCTTTTCAATCTGCATAACGGTGTGTGGTTTTTTTAAAAAAAAAGTTTTCTATACGAAAGTTGTTTTAAAAAATCATATTAACCCTTTATTTTTTAAAAAAAAACTAATACTTAATTAATCATGTGCTAATGAGTCTATGTGTGGGATTTGTTAACACCAAATGCCGATCGCAGCCTTAATAAGGTCAATTTGTTTTTCGTTGAAATGCCGATTCTTATGCCAGTGAGAAACTGAGAATTCATTAGAAATGCCTATGCCTCAAAAATGAGGCTTATGCAGTCAGTCATTGTAGGCTAACGAGAACATGTTGGTTAGTTGATTACACCTTGCGATTACATGTAATACTGGTTGCCACTTGCTACATATACTGATATATACAGATGCAGTACATAATCACAATCCATCAGGTTTGCCACACCAGTTTGAAGTTAGTCAATACTGGTTGCTACATATACATAGGCATAATCCATCAGGTGCCAAATAAGTTTGAAGTTACAGCCACAAACGAGGTTCTGAGGTCTTCCAGGAAATAGGCTGCGAATGGAATTGCATGCATCAAAGTTTTGGTACTACACGCCTGATTTTGCAACGGCGTATTGTCCTCAAAACAGATCTCTATGAACAATAATCCTTGGCGACATATATTTCCCTGCTTTGGATTGATTTCACCTTCAAGATTACAATGAATATAATAACTTGGATGTTGAAGGATATTAACACAAACTTATGATTTGTATGCCTCGTTCATCATCTACGTCCATTGGGTTTTCACAGATCCACAAGTCCTGTTCATTGGAGCGGCGCAAACTAATCAGCAGTTCATTCTTTCCAATTTGGAATTGCATTATCTAGCAGTAATAATTAGATGAAATATGAAGTACGAAAAGTCGATAACAGTGAGACCTCAGGATCTTGGAAGTGACAACATGGCTGCTGAAAGCCAAATCAGTCCCGAAAGATGGTATTTTTGGTTCCAGATTTCATCACAGGTCCCCGACAAATCCATAGAAAAACAAATCAAATAAAAATAAAAAACAACAATAACTACAATGGTAGTACCAACATCATCTCCAGATTGGGTTGGCCTCAGAATTGCAGAATGGCAGCATGGCCGCCGAGCGGCGGCCGATCAGCCCCGAAAGATGGTGTTTTTAATCGAGGTTTTCTTCACTGGCCAACGCAGACAACAGTGGGACTCGTTCTTAACTCTTACTAGTATGCAGCAACAAAAGAAAAGTTTAAAAGAAGAAAAAAAAACCAAGAACTTGAGGAAGAAACGAAAGAACAGTCTTGGTAGCAACGGATCAGCAATGGACATCAGAATTGCAGAATTAGCATCATTGCACGCGCGGCGGCGCCAAATCAGCCCCGAAAGATGGTGTGTTTTTCTTGCGGTTTTTCATCACCGTCGTCCAATCCGCCAGCCAGACACCAAGGCATAATAATAAGTGAAAAGGCAGAAGAAACGAACTCAGCTTTCTTTCTCGATGGCAAACTCATCGCAACGGAGAACAAAAAGGAAAAAGAGAGAAAAAAAAAAACCAAACGAGACCCAATCAATAACTCAGATCTGCTCGTCAATGGCGGAAGATGGAGCGGCGGCGGCGGTAACCTTTGGGTGCGGAGCTAAGTGAGGGAGGGACGAGTAGTTTATATGGAGGCTTTGAAACCCTAGCTAGTCATGGCGATAGACGGGCCGGGCCCTGTGGTGGTGAATTCGGATGACGTGTACCTGAAGGCCCAGAGGCCGGCCCATGAGCCATTCACAGTTCGGTCTCACCTCTCAAGCGCAGAGATTCTGAGCCACGGGGGGCGTGGCCATCCGAACATCGTCGGAACCTGTCATCAGGAGGAAGCTCCGTGACGTGCGAGGACAGGGGCGAAACCGCATTGGAGAGACCGTGTCCTCAAATGCGAAGCAGCAGTCCCCTCGCCACCGTCGTCGTCGAGGCCGCCACCGCCGTGCCGGGCCCGCCGCCGTTGTCGAGTCGCCGCCGTCGTCATCGGACTACTGCCCCCGCCATGGAGAGGGCACGGGATGCCATCATCATGCCGCCCCTGTCGTCGTGCTGCCACCACTGTCAAACCGCCGCCGCCGTCATCGAAGAAAATTATTTCTAATTTTTTTTCTGGATTTTAGGGTGTTTATTGTAAATTTTGGATCTTCACATAAACTGAAGATAATATAAGAACTGAAAAGAAAAGTATTAGGGACTGAAATATAAAATTAAAACCACTTGCACTATGGATAATTCAAATTTTATAAAAACTAAAGCTTCATAGTGTGTGGGACCGCCTCTGCCTTCAAGCTGTCGTCACCGTCTCCCGAGGTCAGATCCGACGAGAAGGGGGTGCAAACTGGCCACCAGCGGTGCTCGGTCGAGCTGCGCCACCGCTGCCCATCACCGCCTCCCAAGGCTAGATCCGACGAGCCTCATACCAGATCTGGCGAGGAGTAGGAAGGTAGCGGCACCCCGACAAGGAGGAAGGGGATCAACGGTGGTGGGAGGGAGAGCGCTAGTGGGGGGAGGGGGAGCTGAGGAGGGGAAGCGACGTTGCCGATGAGAAGAGGGGAGGGGAGGGGAGAGGAGCCGCCGGTAGGGAGAGATGACCCACGATGGAGAGGGAGCGATCACGCTGGTGGGGGAAGGGGGAGGAGCGGAGAGGGAGCGGAGGAGGAGGAGAGGCACCGCTGGTGGGGACAAGTGGCCCGTGGTAGAGGGAGGGGAGGGGAAAATTTCAATCTGGGGTTAGGGTTTTTTGCACCAGCGGTTTTGATGGAGTTGGAACCAATTCAGCCATCCATCAAATTGAACAGCTCAGATTGATCGCGTGTTGAGTCAGCCCCCATACTCAGGCCACAGCACTGCTGGGCTACCGCGCTTCATGGGTCGCGCGTGCGAATGCCCTAGCAGGTTGGTGAGTCGAAAGAGGTATTTTTTTTCTTTTTTTTACTTTCTTTATTTCTGGAGGAATATATATTTTTAAAGGCTCATACATAAAAACTAAACCCTAATCATCTAATATTTTTATATTTGTTATAACTTTAGTTTACCTGTTGCAACGTATGAGCATTTTTCTAGTAAAAACTTTATAAAAGAATTCTAAATAGAGTTAATTGCACTTTGTCTACCTTTTATTTCCAAAGTTTCACTTTGGGCCACCCTCTAGCTAATATTTGCAGTTTGGACCACCCAAGTCACTTTTTCTAGCTGCATCTACCCTCTAATCTCACAAAGAATAGTCTACATGTAAATTGGGAAGATTATCAGTTTATGAGTGCTGATGTGATTAAAGTTATTTATGTGCTCGAGAAAAGTTTTTAGGGTTGGTTCAAAGTGAAACAAAGGCAAACTAATCTAGTCCAAAGTAAAAGAGATGGTTTAAAGGGTAGTCGAAAGTGAAACTTTGGTGATAAAAGATGGCCCTAAACGTAATTTACTCTTTTATTCTATACCATACTAGATTAGAAGTTTACATGTTAAATTATAGTGGTTTAAAATTTTATATTTCATTTAAAATAGAAAAAAAAGATTCAACTAAATATTATCATGGATTTGTGAAGCTAGGAATATCCCGTTTCAAAGAAATCTTGGACCGGGAGTTATACCAAATAGGGACTTAACATTGTTTGTACCTCGAACAGTGATCAAAAAATTATTTACTACTTATGTTCCAAAATATAGACTTATAACGTTAGATTATTTCTAATTCAGTTCTAGGTTATTTTATTTTGAGTAAAATACATGGCTGATCCTTAAACTTGAGAGCAGGTGTTACTTAGATCCCTAAACTTGAAAATTACATATATAAGTTCACCATCCTGGTTTAATGAACCATAGTCCGTCAAAACCTCATTTGACCCGAGCTGATCGTCAACATGACATTCTATGTAGGCAACACATTTACAGCTAGCTCCCTCCGCGGCGAAGAGTGGTGGAAGAATTACAATTTGCCCCTTCATATTATAATACCCTAGAGGCCGTGAGGGAAGGGGGAGCACGTGTAGTGAGGCCGGGTCGAACTATTTTTTTGATCGTGAGAGAGATGGAGGCTGCCGGGAGGAAGGGATTAGGGGGAGGGAGGAGGAGGCGGAGGCGCACGGGGAGGGAGGAGTCACGTGTCTGAGTCTTACATATTTTTTAATTAGGTATATAGATTGATAGTATTTGTTGTTGGTTGACTTAATGATGAATAAATAAGGTAATAGCACAATTATTAGCGACCAAACACTAGTAAACAATATCAGACGGCTCCTATCGTTAGGGTTTACGTCATTGATTAGATAGGGGGTTATCGCTAATTCGATAGATTTCGAAGAAACTTCACCGAAATTCATAGAATTTCATTGAATTCCGTCGAATTTTCGCCTGAGTTTTGTACTACCTTGAGGCATCGAGCATGTGCGCCACAACTGAACTTGCACTACCCCAAAAGAGCGATACAAATGGCGGAGCACCACCCGCCTCGCCTCCCGCCGTCCGCCGCCGGCGCCGCGGCGACGTCGTGGCCGGAGCTCCTCGCGCCGTTCGACCTCTCCCGCCTCCGCGCCACGCTCGCCTCCCGCCCGCTCACCCCGCGCCGCCTCGGCCGCCTCCTCGCGCTCCCGCTCTCCCCGGCCACCTCCCTCCTCCTCCTCACCTGGTACGCCTCCTCCCACCCGGCACTCTCCTCCCTCCCGCTCCGCCCTCTCCTCGCCGGCGGCGACCCCGACCGCGCCCTCTCCCTCCTCGACTCCCTCCCGCCCGGCTTCCTCCCACTCCGCGAGTCCCTCCTCCTCCCGCTGCTCCGATCTTTGCCTCCCGGTCGCGCCCTCCACCTGCTCGACCAATTGCCCCGCCGCTTCGGTGTTCAGCCGTCGTTCCGCTCCTACAACGTCGTCCTGTCAGTGCTCGCCAGGGCGGACTGCCACGCCGACGCGCTCGCGCTCTACCGCCGGATGGTCCACAGGGACCGCGTCCCGCCCACCACCTTCACGTTCGGCGTCGCCGCGCGGGCGCTCTGCCGCCTCGGCCGCGCCGACGAGGCGCTCGCGCTGCTCCGCGGGATGGCGCGGCACGGGTGCGTCCCCGACGCCGTGCTCTACCAGACGGTGATCCACGCGCTGTGCGATCAGGGAGGGGTCACCGAGGCCGCCACGCTGCTCAACGAGATGCTCCTCATGGGTTGCGCCGCGGACGTGAACACGTTCGACGATGTCGTGCGTGGGATGTGCGGCCTCGGGCGGGTACGCGAGGCGGCGAGGCTGGTTGACAGGATGATGATGAAAGGCTGCATGCCCGGCGTGATGACGTATGGTTTCCTCCTGCAGGGACTGTGCAGGGTGAGGCAGGCTGATGAGGCACGGGCAATGCTCGGGAGGGTGCCGGAGCTGAATGTCGTGTTCTTTAACACGGTGATTGGCGGCTGTCTCGCAGAGGGGAAGCTAGCAGAGGCTACAGAGCTGTATGAGACAATGGGTTTGAAGGGCTGCCAACCAGACGCGCACACCTACAGTATATTGATGCATGGTCTTTGCAAGCTTGGAAGGATCGGTTCCGCTGTGCGATTGCTTAGAGAAATGGAGAAGAAGGGATTTGCTCCGAACGTAGTCACCTACACGATCGTGCTACATTCCTTTTGCAAGAATGGCATGTGGGATGACACAAGAGCATTGCTGGAGGAGATGTCAGCAAAGGGCTTGACTTTGAATTCACAAGGGTACAATGGAATGATATATGCGCTATGCAAGGATGGCAGGATGGACGAGGCGATGGGGCTCATTCAAGAGATGAGAAGTCAAGGGTGTAACCCTGATATTTGCTCATATAATACAATAATTTATCACTTGTGCAACAATGAACAGATGGAGGAAGCAGAACATATGTTTGAAAACTTACTTGAGGAGGGTGTTGTTGCAAATGGTATAACTTACAATACAATCATTCATGCACTGCTGCGTGATGGAAGGTGGCAGGATGCTGTGAGACTTGCGAAGGAAATGATACTTCATGGTTGCTCACTTGATGTTGTTAGCTACAACGGACTGATAAAAGCCATGTGCAAAGATGGGAATGTTGATCGGAGCCTTGTGCTTCTTGAAGAAATGGCAGAAAAGGGTATTAAGCCAAATAATGTTTCATACAACATTCTGATCAGTGAGCTTTGTAAGGAGAGAAGGGTACGTGATGCTCTAGAGCTCTCAAAGCAGATGTTGAATCAAGGGCTTGCTCCTGACATTGTCACTTACAATACACTCATAAATGGATTATGCAAAATGGGATGGATGCACGCCGCTCTCAATCTCCTAGAGAAGCTACACAATGAAAATGTGCATCCTGATATTATTACATACAATATTCTCATTAGTTGGCACTGCAAAGTCAGATTGCTTGATGATGCTGCTATTCTTCTAAACAGGGCAGTAAGTGGTGGAATAGTACCTAATGAGCGCACATGGGGAATTATGGTACAAAACTTTGTCAGGAAGCCACTTACCATTTTGGCTGACCAGGTTGAAGTGTATTAGAAACATGTGCTTCTCTATGTTATATTTGATGGTTGTTGCGGCTTTTGAAGTTACCGTAGCATCCGTTGTTGGATCAAAATGAAATGGGCATATCATGGTGTTCATCGCTGATTTCATCATGCTCGGTGACCTGGTATGTATTTCCCCTCTTGTTGAAAGTGTGTACTTTCCATCTGTTAACCCTTTTGTTGACATTGTTCTACAGATGGCAGCTGTATGTCCAGTGGGTGATCGTAGAATAATGCAGATTCTTCCTGACAAGAATTTCAAGTTGTACTTACATACAAAAGGTAATAACCCTTAAATTTCAACTCGTGTAAAATTAGAACAATAGTGCTGACTGTTGAGATCTTGGCCCACCATCCATACCTTTGATTTTTGTAAAGAAGAAAGAGAAAATAGGTCCAGATCAATTTGTTCCTAAGATGGCAGATGCTTACTTTTCATGTATCTTTCAGCTCATCTCAGATTCCTATCTGTATTGCAGTAGGGCCAATGAATGCAAAGCTAACATTTTATTAGAACAGTCTACCAGTTTCATTGATTCTGCTCCTAAGGTTGGAGGTGTTTCCTTATCCATTGATCCTGGTCCTGCTGTTGGTTCAACATCCATTCTATGCTTCAGTTCTGGGTAAGTGGGTGTTGTGTACCGCAGGCGCAAGCGCGCGCCAGCCTCATCGGGAGCTGTTGGGCTGCCAGCAGATGTGCAGGAACAGATGCCAGAAAGGACGCACAGCGAGTGAAGGCGTAATCGGGTGCTTGGATCACAGTGCTTTGCTTCGTTTAGATTGCATTTCTTATCCCTTTGAAATAGCATCTGGTTTCCTTTTGTTTAGCATTCGGTTTAGCCATGTAAGCCATATAAATGGCACCATTTCAGATGAATAGAGCAAGCAAGATCAATCTCAGTTCTTCATCCCCTTGTTCTCAGTTTTCTCATCTCCTGCTGCTGTGCTTTTGCCGTGATCACCATGGGCTGTTCATTGTCTAAGCCGCCAAAGCCACGCCCTACTACCTCGCATTCCTGTCCCATCTGATCATTACCGGATACTCATAACATGGTTGCTCTTCTCTGCTATCTGCTGTTTCTTCTTCTTTTAGGATTACATGTGGTTCTAGGCTATTGCTTGACTAACGTTCGTTGATTAGTTATGGGTGGAGATGCTACCAGTGGCACATTTGCTACTATCTTTTGTTGATTAGTTATGAGTGGAGATGCTACCAGTGACAAAAAACGAAGATGATGTATTTGCCGCAAAAGTAGTGATGGTTGAAATATTATGCATCATTACTGAATACAATTTGTTGCTGTAGCAACTAGTAACTAGTGTTTTTGAACTGTCTATTATTATGATCAGCGTTTTGAGTTCTAACTATATTTATCTATACATGGTATGTGCGTATGCACGGCAGGAGATGATTTCTAACACTCGCTCGGCTGTGTGAAGCCATCATGTCCTGCTGGGAAGGATCGATGTGAAAGAAAGACTGGGCGGTGCTGGCGTGCTGCTCGCCGCCGGCCAGGACAGGGGGGCGAACAGGTAACTTGCTTTCTTGCAGTTATTTTCTGGGTTTCTGTTCTATCTGTTGCCATTTTAGATTGTATTTTTTTTCTTGCTAAAATAGCATGGAATGGTGTCATGGGAACTAGAATGCCTTTGGGTATTGCGTTGGGCCTGTTCCTGCTTGGTTGCTCCACGGCTGCAATTTTTCAGAAATTTAATGGAAACTCACCTTGACGATCTAGGGAAATGTGGGAACACTAGAAGATGAAAATGCCTCTCATCAGAATTACAGTCTTAGCAGAGAATTGTATTGTATTGTATTGGTTGCACGCTACCAATTCGTCAGGGCCAAAGATTGTGATAACCTCATGACAGCATACACATGTGGTTGCGAGCTTTCAAATAAATGTGCATATCCATAGCCTAATTTATTTATTCTGCTATCATAATGTTTGTAACTTAGTGATGCTATAGCTAAATGAGGAAGCTTGCTTTGTTGCAAACTATATAAGAGAGATACGAACCCAGCATTTTTTTTTAATTTCTAGTATCTGATCTTTTCGTAAGAGTAATTTTCGCTCTCTTTTTTTTTTTGCGGGGAAGAATAAATTTCACTTATCTACAACCTTTAGTTACAAGAATAGCAATGAACTTCACTGCCAAAAATCCTGACTACCCTTTACTACGGCCGTACGGCGTAGTATAGTAGAATATGATCCATTTGATCAAGAGCAATTGACAGCCCATATTCATCCTAGGGCAACTACCATTAAAAAAAAAATCCCCTTTCACATGCGTAACCTTGCAGCTAGTTGTATTTCCTACTGTTTTAAGTATGACATTGACAATAGTAGCCACTGAGAGAGGATGGACAAAATTGTCCAAAAATAACCTCAAGAAAGCAAATTTGGTCATCTGTGCTGCTTCTCTGTCACTCTTGGCTTGCAATTGTTACAAAAGCCATCATTAGGCCATATTTGATCTCATCAAAGCGCAGCAATGACAGCAATCAAATGAATCATCAATCTTGTAACAGCCATATTAAGGAGAATTTGTGTCATATAACAACCACATTTAGAGGCTTAAAACCTCCTTAAATCCTAGGAGAATCCTAGGCATGTAATACATAAATCATCCCTATAAAAGGGGACATTTGAGATCAAAGAAAAGAGAGGGAATTCACACTTTCACTGTTCATTCATTTTGTACTCTAATACGTTATCAGCAACGCTCTACCGAGAAAGAACGGTGAAACTCACCTGCACGTGGAGGGTAAGATGGCACATCCTGTTCTCTCGATGCCGGTTCTTACCTTCCTCGCAACATCCGTGCTCGCCATCTCCGTCAACTCATGCATCAGCTTGAGAGGATCATTCGGGCTCTAGTGCGCCGTACTCGACGCAGCAGGGGCCGTGGTGTGGGCATTGCCGGCCGTGCCCTCGGTCTCCTCCCCCTAGCTTCGCTGGACATGGAGGACAACACCATGATGATGGCGCCACTGCCCAAAGGAACACTAGAGCCGGCAACACCGACTCCAGCACCCTCGCGACTCACCGAGGGCCTCTGATGGTGCCCGTCATGTGCGCTGCACCAGAATGAATTCTGGTGGAGTCATCGCATCACTGCGAGTCCCATGGGTGGACAGCGAGAGTGCGGCCGCAGCAGGAGATGCCTGATGTGGTGACGGCCTTCTGTCCTCATCACGGCTGGACAAAGCATCTTCGCCGCGACATCACCATCGCCGGACTACTCACCAGAGACGCCGCTGCACATACCTACACCGGTTATTCCGCCGGAGTTCCTCCTCACTGGAACCCTCGCTGCACGTCGTGGAGCCCCGCCCTTCTACATGGCAGCATGGGGCTCCGGCGAGAGCTCCGCCCCTCCACCGACCCCTCTGTTCCCCGACCCCCGCCGCATCATCAAGACCGGGCATGTCTGTAACACCCTGAAAATTCGACCGACAAAAATCTAAACTCTAAAAATACGGATTTTCAAAAACTTTAAAAATTAATTGCATCATGCCGATCCTACGTATCCAGAACACCCGGTCCGGATATTGGATGAAGCCGAAAAGAGGACTAGGAGCAAAGTGTGGCGTATGTACAAGGTACAATGGAATAATCACACCGAGGACGAAGCCACCTGGGAAAGCGAAGAATTCTTGAGGACAGAATACCCGCATCTATTCGAAAACTGGTAAGAAATCTCGGGACGAGATTTATTTAAGGGGGGTAGGTTTGTAACACCCTGAAAATTCGACCGACAAAAATCTAAACTCTAAAAATACGGATTTTCAAAAACTTTAAAAATTAATTGCATCATGCCGATCCTATTCGCTTATTTTATTTGGATTTGATCTCGAAGTTTATTAACTGTGAGTAAAGAATAGTTAATTAGGAATAAACCATAAAAACAAGTTGGTAAAATAAATATAAACTAAAATAAAGATTAGGTGTGGATAGGAATAAATAAAATATTATCGCGACCATATTTGGATCAATTAAAATACGATGGAATAAGAGTTAACCCTAATTAAAAATTCAAATAGATTAAATAAAAATAAAATATGAGTAATATTAATCTACGGTGAATTCATTAGTTGAGATAACACAAATATTGAGTAAAATGCATATATGCAAAAATTAGGAATTGTTGAATCAAATTTATATGGAAAATACACTAAAATCGGGATAAATAGGAAAAATGACTGTTCATTGCCTCATAGGTGTTCGATTTCGGTCCCTAGCCCTAGACCCTTCTCTGCCACGCGCCCGGCCATGCCCCGAGCCCCGCGCCGCCGCTGCCGCGCCGTCGCTGTCACCGTCCCGTCGCGCCGTCGCCTGCCGCCGCGCCGACGTCGCCATCGCCGCCTGTCGCCGTCGCCATCGCTGCCGCGCCGCCCTAGCCGACCTTGCACCCCGCGCCGCGCGCCGCCCCATCGCCCCGCGACGCACCCCATGCCGTGCTGCCTCGCGCCCCGAGCCGCCCGCCCGTCCCATCGCCGCTCGCCCGTCGTCTCGCCCCGTCGCCGCCGCGCCGCGCTACCGTCGCGTCACCGCCCGTCGCGTCCCGCCCCGAGCCGCGCGCCGCCGCTGTCGCCGCCGCCGTCGACGTCCCGTCGCCGTGCGTCCCGTCGCCGCCTCGCGCCCCGCGCCGCCGCGCCGCCGTCGCGTCGCCCCTTCCCTTCTCTTTCTTTCCCCTCCTCTCCCCTATAAAACTCCACCCTCTCCCCATTTTCCCCACTCCATCTCCCCCTTCCCCTCCCTTTTCCCCTTCTCCACACGCCGCTGTCGTCGCGCCGCCGCGCCGCCGTTGTCGTGCCGCCGCGCCGCCACCTTCGCAGCCGCCGCGCCGTCGCCCCGGAGCAGCCGCGCCGTGCGTCGCCGCCTTGCGCCACCGTCGCCGTCGCGCCGCCCTCGCGCCGCCGCACCGTCGCCTTCGTGCCGCCGCGCCGTGTGTCGTCGTCGCGCCGCCGTCGCCGCTACCGCCGTCGGTAAGCCGCCGCCTCCTCCCCTTGCCCGGTCGCCGTCGCCGCCCCGGGTAGCAGGGAGCCGAGAGAGAGAGAGAGAAAGGGAGAAGCCGAGGAAGAGAGAGAGAAGCCGGGAGGGAGGAGAGAAAGAAAAGAAAAGGAAAAGGGGGAAGAGAGAAAAAGAGAAAAAAAAAGAAAGAAAAAAAAAGAAAGGAAAAGAAAGGGAGAAAAAGGAAAAGGAAATAAATAGGAAATTAGAGGGAGATTAGGGAAGTTTAGAAAATTTAAAATAATTAGAATTTAATTATAGATTAATTATAGTCGTAGAATTGCAAAATTTAATATAAATTATGGATTATTCTTGGCAATTTCTATAAGAAATCAATTCACGGTAATAATTTAGATGTAGATAATAACTAAACAAATAGATGAATTCTTATAGATTATTATAGATTATTTTTGGGTAATCCCTATAAGTAATCGATTCACGGTAGAAATTCGGATTTAACTACTAGGGATTTTACCCGTGTATTATATTTAATCATTTAGTCATAGGCTAAATTAAATCGTATAATATTTCTAGGATTCCGTCCGATATTTAGCTCGCGATAGAAATTTCTAACCTATTATATGGATATAATGCTCGGTTAGATTAAATTAAAAACTTATGACAACAAAATATTTATACCCGCAAAATAGTTTAGGATATAAAAATTGAAATTGGGTTTGCCTTAGTTCGCGAATAGTAAAGTTAATATAAAAGAATTGACTTACGCGTTCGACTCCCACTTGGATTTATTTGGATTTTACTTGAATTCTAACCGAATTCAAAATCGATTCTTCGCACGTACTTGTAGAGCCCGAGGGAGTTGCGGATCCAAGCGAGGACCAAGACCCGCAAGACCTTGAGCAAGGCAAGTCATCACTATTCCTTGAACATGTTGATCCCAATTGCGAAATTATTTTGTTTACAAATAAAATTGCATGCAATGATGAACATCCTACTTGTGATTATGCCATGCCTTGATTATTGTTTGCCCTTATTCCTTCGTAACCATGTTTACGTATGAGTCCCTAGTCAATTATGACAATTGCTTAGAAATGCTATTCTAGAATTATGCATACTCATATTTATCAAATGCTATATGCTTGGGCAATTACCTTTGGGAAGGTAATTGAGATGCGGCATGTGGAGACAGGAGCGCCACATTGCCATGATATTGATGACATGATTTGTGAAAGAAAAAAAAATAAAACTAAACAACTATTTTCGACTGGGGCGGACGGAGGATTTGGGTGGTATCTGGAAAAGGCTAGTACCGTCCCCGGTCAATTAAGGACCGAGCCATGAAGTTAAGCATGAAACGACCCCCGTACAACCGTACTTCTCGAATGGGTATAGACCTAGCGGATTAGATAGCCGAGCGGAGGCAGTATCCCTGCATAGATGGTTCACCCCTGAGTGAGGCAGGTGCGCTACGATGGGACAGCCGTTGAGGTAGGGCCGAGAGGCGTGCCCTACATCGGTGTCGCCATTGGTAGGACTGCCAAGAGTGTGTGTGAGAGAGAACTTAATTTGAACTATAATTTAATATGTGTGTGAGACTTCTCTTTCCCGGGAGCGCCAGAACTCCTCTCACTGCTAGAAACATGGACACCTAGAGTGCATGAGGATTTAAGTTCATGGAGCGGGTACTGCCAATGCGAGGTTATCGAAAAGCTTTGCCGTGACGCGTCTCATGTGTTGGGACGAGGCTCATGTGTTGGGCAGTTGCGGAGTGCGGGTAAAGTATACATCCACTGCAGTGTGAGTAAACCAAATCTATTCGAATAGCCGTGCTCGCGGTTATTGAGCACCGGGACATGTATTACACTTGGCTAGACTCTAAATTCTTAACTTGTGTGGGATGGGATATTGCATGATGATTTTTATGCTGATGGAGCCACTTCCTGAGAGGTGGGAATGTGGACGTCCTCAGAAAACCATAACGACTCGATGGCGGGAAGCTATCCTTGGGATCACAATGGATGGTGGACAGAACCGTCATTGTTTAATATGAACACTGGTACTAAAATTTGATTAGTCTGTGCTAGGTCTTAGGCTTGCGAAAAGAATTACAAAACTGGCTTTGCGCAAAGGAACCATAGCTATCCTTTGAATACCCCTATCATGTGCATTTCTTGCTGTGGTGGCTTGCTGAGTACGGTTGGTACTCACCCTTGCAAATATAAAATTAATCAGAAGTGGGAGATGAAGCTTCGGAGGATCCCTATGCCTACTACCAGGAGGGAGAAGAAGACGATGGCGCTCAGTAGGTCTTAGTTACGGTCGTTGCCTGTGGCAATGGCATGCCGCTGCCTGAATTCCGCTGCCTCATCTATTTCTGCTTTTGGATGTATTCCGGATTGCTCGGTTCGATGATTTAAGAGAATGCCTGCGGGCTTATGATGTAATAATTAGCACTAGACTCTCGTGTATGTGCTTTTGGTATTTCAGCTATGAACTCGTGTGTACCAGACTACTTGATCCAGGGAAATGGTACTGTTTACACGAATGATTCCTGTTATAGAAACGGGGGTCCACAATGTCCCGGCCAAGACAAGCGGCGGTGGCAAGCCTAGCCGTTCCCCATCCTCGAGTGAGGGGGAGGTCTGAGCAAAGGGAGCAATGAAGTCCAGGAGGAGGGGGGGAGGGGTGTGCAGGGTGGCGGCGTCGGCGACACTATGGCATTGGGGGCGTCCTCGGCTGCATTCGTCTTCGGCGTCGCGCCCACCCAAGCCAGGCGGCGGCGGCGGCTCGAGGAGGAGGAATGGTTAGGGTTTGCCTAACCACACCCTCTCCCCTCCCTTAAGTCGGCTGGGCCAGGCCGGCCCATTAGCAGCCCACGCTAATGGGCCGCCACCCCCCCCCCCCCACGCCTATTGATGGACCAGGCCGTTCCCGCGCGTCCCCACCTCGCCTCCATGAACGCTAATTGGGTGGTGGGTTTCAGCCCACCACCACTGTCAGTCCATGGAGGCGAGGTGGGGAGGTGCGGGCGCGGCCTGGCCCATCGGCAGGTTTGGGGGAGGGGGGGTGTGGTGGCCCATTAGCGTGGGCGGCTAATGGGCCGGCCTGGCCCAGCCGACTTAAGGTAGGGGAGGCGGGGTGCGGTTAGGCAAACCCTAACCTTTCCTACCCCTCAAGGCGTCGCCTGGTTCGGGTGGGCGCGACGTCATCGCTGCCAGCAGCTGAGGCCACCCCCGCCGCCACCTAGGCTGTGCCCACATGACAATACAATCGCAGCAGGGCTAAACAAAACTACCTTGGCGATCATACCCGTAGGGTAAGACGTCAGTGCATCATTTGTAGGGCTAACAAAGGTATGTTATTCCCATAACCTACAAAATATATGTGCGACTAATAGGTAGGTCCACCGGTGGCGTTCGCCAACCTAGGCCAAACAATTTAATGTGTAACCTATGCAAACAACATAATTTTCCACCTATTGGAGGCAATATTGTCAAAGGTGGCTTGCCTTGGTCCTGCGGTGGTTCTTCCTCATCGAGAACAACTTTCGGACCGTTCTCGGGTTTGGCAACTATACGCGTAAAAGGAGAAAATCAACACAAAAGCTAATAAAGTAGCTAAAACAGTGAGAGATAGAACTTCCATTAGATAGATATCATTTTTATAAAAAATATGAAAGTTGAACGGAGTCAAATGGAGTTACGGTTTGCAAGATATGAATTTTTGAAGTTTCATTGATTTTTTGTAGGAAGGAAAATAAGTTTCTTTTATTGGAAAGGAATATTCCTTGCGGGGCCCGCTTTCAACAGCTGGGAGAGGTCGGTGTGGTGGAACCCGCTGTGCGGAGCGGTGAGGTGGTGGTGGTGGAACCGGTCCATGGCCGCCTGCCAGTGCGCATCGGATTTGGCAGTCGGTGACTGGGTGCGTGTCGACCGGGTGGATAAGGTGGGGTCCCACTTGTAAGTGACTCAAAGATTAAGAGAGTTTAAACAGAAATTAACCATGGTGGAGCCCACTTGTCAGTGATACAATAGAGAGGGATTAGGGAGGTAATTATTGTGCAAGATTAATTAAGAAAAAGGGAGGTAATTATTGTGCAAGATTATGGGGCCAACGGGATGCCACCTGTCAATGTCCTATTCCTCTCCTCTTTCCCTTTTGTTCTCTTCTCTCCTCTCCTTCTCGATCTCTCCTTGAGTCCTTGTCTCTCTCTAGATCCCCTTCTTTTATTCCACCGAGGTCGAGATAGAGGGCGGTGGACAGTGGTCGGCGCAGCGATGGAGGGAGGCAGCGGGGCAGAGGAGGTGTGGGGAGGAGTTGACGCGGGCTGGCTGTCGGCGTCCTAGAGGAGGCGTTCGAGGAGACGGCCACGCGGGAGCCCGACTTGGTGCAATGGCGGTTCGGGCCAGGGCAAGGGCGGCAGCGGCAGCCTCAGTGACTGTCTAGCCAGACGGAGGCAGAGGCGGCCGTGGGAGTTCGCACGGGCTGGCTTGGCCTCGCTTTGACGGCGGTGGAGTTGAGGGCGGTCAGCTGGGTCAGGAGGGTGGAGCAGAGACGGCGGCGGTCGCGTACAGGGCGGAGCGGTCGTAGCGTGGGTCCGAGCGGCGCAGCGTCGAGCGCACACAATGTGCTCGTCCGCGCGCTACGGACCGACTTGGGAGTACGAGGGTGGCGGCGATGTTTGGAAGGGCGAAGGGTGGAGGATTGGGTGGTTCGAGGTGGATCTAAGGCCCTTCACAGTGCAACACCATGGACGGTGCTTCAGCTCGACACATCGGATTCGAGCTTGCATGGCACTAGGACGCGGAGCTCTGTTTGGTTGCTCGCCCCCTAACTGGGCGACGAGTTATCTCGTCGAAATCGAGGGCGCGTGTTGCCGTTTCTTGCACTGTGGAGGTCGTTCCCTCGCTTGTTCCCCATGTGGGCCGCCGCATCGCCGTCGGTTGGAGCAGAGGGAAGGCGAGGGCATAGCGGACGGCGGAGGGAGTGCCGAGGACGCCACCGCCGCCGCTCGGCCCCGAGGAAGCCGCTGCCTCGAGGACCTCCGCCGCCGAGGCCACCGCGCCGGCCAGAGACAAGCCCGAGGACGCCGCGCCGCTCGAGATTGCCGTGGACGCCGCGCCGGCCGAAGACGAGCCCGAGGACGTTGTGCCACTGCTCCAGATCCACGGAGGACGACGAGGCAACCGCCGAGGTTGCCGTCGTCGGCCGAGCCGCTGCCGCCGCCACGTGGGCTGCCGCGTCGCCGTCGGTTGGAGCTGCCTCACGTCGACGTCGGTGGTGGCCGAGCCGCCGCGTGGGCCGTCGCGTCGCCGTCCGTCTAGATATGAGTCCGCCACCTTGAGGACCTCCGCCGCCGAGGCCATCGCGCCGCCTCCGCCGTCGAGGACGCCGCCACCGCGGGAGAGGTGGAGAGGGGAGAGGGGAGAGGAAAGAGGCGGCCTGACGAGAATCAGCGCGTGGGGATGAAAAGTCGAGAAAAGCGGCGTGGGGATTAGATTGAGGAGCAAGGCGTGGGGTACCAGCACTGTGGGGTGGGTGACCTAGAGATGAATTTTTTGGCCAAAATCCTTGTTGGAATGGGCTGGAGATGGGGTGGCTTCTAGGGGAAGGAAGTGGGCATGGTGGCATAGGGGCGGCGACAGTGGCATGAGCTCGGCTCACACTTTCGGCGTGGACGCGTGACTGCGGGAGCTGGAGCACGAGAACGCGAGGCGGTTCACCGAGTGCATCGGCGTTGGTGCGGCACGGACAACGGGGAAAAAGACAGGGCGAGGGCGAGGTGTCGTGCGGCTACAGTTTGGGCGGCATCGGAGTGGGGCCGGCGTGATGATGCCAGCCACATCAGCCAACATGAGTGGTGTACTAGGAGGCGAGGAAGTCGGATTTTGCGGGCGGGAAGGTGGAGGTGTGTCCGGGATTCGTCGTGGAGCGGCATGACGTCATGCAGCACAACTCGGGCAGTGCATTACGCTGTGTGCCCTGTGCAGCGCGACTCGGTGCGTCGCTCGCCCGCCTCAACATTTCGACGAACAAGTGGCGGGCATGTGAAGCTGCCTGTGTGGGAAAGAAGGAATAAGTTCACCGGAGGTCCTCAACTTAACAGCGAGATTTTTTGAGGTCCCTTAACTAGAAATCTCCACCCCTAAACTATACAAAACCCTTCACTCAAGGTCTCTAGGCAGTATATATAGGTGGTTTCGCTGACATGGCATCTTAGTCAGCAAAATTTTTTTAAAAAGTATGTGGGACCAACATGTCAGCTGCACATTTTTTTCTTCTCCTTCTATTCTCTTTTCTCTCTTCCCTCTTCTCTTCTTCAGTGAGGAGGCCAGCGGCGGGCAGAGCGGCGATGGCGGCATGCTTCCTCCCGTGGGGCCCAGCCACCTTTCTCCCGACAGGACGGCGCTATCCGTCGCCGTGCACAACGCGGTGGCCGCCTTCGAGGCTCCGCGGCAATGGCGGGGCGGTCCAAGTCGTCATCCGGACTTTCGGAGGCACCTTTGGAATGTGAACACGTACGGCGGCGCAGTAGCGGATGACGGTGGCGTCATTGGCGCGAGCAGCGACACGGTCCACGGCAAGGATCTCCTCCTCCGCCATGCTGCAGGGCACCTGGCCGATGAACAGCCGCACCCTCTCGCCATCGCCATCCTCCGCATCTCTGGCCATCACCGCAATCTCTCTCTCTCCCGTCTCTTTTCCTTTTCTAATGGCTACGCAACCTCCTGTCCGTCCTCTCCTCGTTCTTGCCTGCGCTTTTTTCCTTTCTATATCGAACGAGCACTAACCACTGATTGATTGATTGATCAGTATCAGTGTCTTGAGTACAAGTTAATTAATCGATGAGTAGTACCAAGTCTTGATCTCGAGTAGCAGTGAATGTGATCGAATCATCTGATTGAGCGAAAAGCAGCAGCAGCATTGATGCCTCCGCCTCGCCATCCAGCGCGACGACAATTTCGTGCTCGGAGTCGGACTCCAGGAACCGTGCCCTCGTGGACCAGCACCCGCACCCGACGAGGAGGCACTGGCCTTCCGCGTCCGTCCCTAACTCCTCTGGCGGCAGCGCGGGACGAGGCGGTTTTGCGCCACCGGCGACCGCCGCGTCGACCTGGCGTGGGACCTCACCCGTGCGCGCTTCCCGGGCTCAGGTTCGCCCGAGCCTTCCTTTGTGTGCAGCCGACGAGCCGCCGCCGCGCTGTGGTGCCGCCCGCAGCCGCAGCAGCTATGCGGCTTGAACGGCGGCGCCGGCCTCTTCTTCTCCGGTGAGTATAGATGGACGGACTACGTCAACGTCGTGCATGCATGCATGCTGCAACCTTGGCGTCTCAGTTTCGTGCATGGATCTTATGAAGGTCAGGGGATGACGGCGATGATGGAGTGCCACGACGTCGAGATGCCGTTCCTGCGGGGGATCGACGTGAACCGGCCAGCGCCAGCGGCGGAGACGACGACGACGAGGGGGGCATCTGTAGCGAGGAGGACACGAGGAGTCCGACGCGACCTCCCCCAACAGCACGCTCTCCAGCCGGCAGCAACGACGAGGACTCCGACAGCGGCGGCGGATCTAGTGTACCGCGGTCGGGGCAGGGACGGGAGCAGCAACAACAGGGTGAAGAAAAGAGAAGAAAATAAGATATGCAGTTGACATGTGGGTCCCATGTGCTTTGTTTAATATTTTTTTTACTGACTAGGATGCCACGTCAACGAAACCACCCATATATACTGTCTAGGGACCTTGAGTGAACGGTTTTGTATAGTTTAAGGGTGGGGATTTCTGGTTTTGTGGTTAAGAGATCTCAAAAAATCTCGTTGTTAAGTTGAGAGACCTCCGGTGAACTTATTCTGGGGAAGAAAGAGGGGGCAGCTGGGCTGAGTTGGGCCGTCCAGGAATGGGAGAGGGAGGTGGGCTGGCCTAGGTGAGGGAAGGGGCTGGCCTAAGCGAAGAAAAAAGAAAGGGGCAGCCCAACGGAACAATGATATTTCTCAATTTCTAGGAATATCAGAGTTTGAATTTTGGAGAGTATTGTTGGAATTGTAAATAGATTGTAATTGGACCGTGGACTCCAATAATTCTAGGATTGTGTATGGCCACATTTGGATGAATGATTTGAGATCTTCAATGGCACAAACCAAAATTCAAATAAGAACCAACTTTTGAAAATAGATTTTGTATTTAAATTGGGTTTTTAAAATGTAGCAAAAATCGGGATGTTACATGTTCACCGGATCCATGAAGGATGGGGAGGTTGGTGGCAGCGAATTGGCACCTCACCTGCCGCTGCTGCCGGATCCGCTCGAGGTTGGTGGCCTCCTACTACACCTCTCCTCGTCGTTGTCATCGCCCGGCGACATCTCCCATGTCGCCGGTCATCGGGTGTGAGTGGAATGTGTGAGGAGGGGCAACAAAAGGGGAGGAAAAGGGACCGAGAGACTTAAGGGGAAGAGAAAAAGGTAGGATGGAGATAGAGGAGAAGGAAAAAAAATATAGTTGGGTGATGCGGGCCTATTAAGAGGTCCGCCTTCAAAAATTCAATTTCACATGCATGTCTTTACCGAATCGCTATCAACTCCTTTTACATGCGAGCCTCTTGAGAACTCTTTTTAGTCCGGCTGAAGACAAAGGAGGGTTTGTCCTCAAAAATCATTTTTAGTAGTGTTATTTGCCCACAGCGGCGTCTCGGCCTTCTCCAGATTGTTGCTGCTGCTAGCAGGGTCGGAGCTACATGTTAGAGAGGGGGTGCCCAGGAACCAGTCAAGAAAATTTTTCAACTATAGTTTATCTATTTTCACCATATATGTACTCTTTCAATATAAACTAAGGCACCAAAATGAACTTAAATTTGGTCCATTTCACTCTCCGCCCCTGGCTGCCCGGTAATCGACTAGATACCACTGCCGTCCTTTCTTGCTCTCCCCTCCTCCAGATCTGATCTGGTTGCTGCTAGCTCCCTTGCTCGAGGAGGCCACAGTGACGACGGGAGAAAAAGTTGTGGTGGCGACGATTGAGGAGGTCGCAACGTCAGAGAGGAAACCACGGCGGCGGCTATCTCTTCTTCATTCGCGGCCTCAATGCCTCATCGCATCGAGGATCACGTGGTGGCTATGGCTTGATTTGCTTTCCCTGCTGATGGATCTACTCGCCTGAGTCCTCTCCCGGCCAAATCAGCCGCACGGTGATCGTGATCCTCCACAGGGTGAAAACAGGTGGGTACGGTCTTATTATGCATGACATTTTCATATCCTAACCTATATTTTCCTTTAAAATTGGAATTAGGTACGGGCAGTTCCAGATAATATATCACTTATCCGGTCATCCCATATTTCATTGAATCGGATTCGGAAACAGATATCTATTTGTATTTCTAATTCATAAATATTAAATATAAATAGACAATTAAAGTGTTAAAAGAGATACATCAAGGAAAAAAATATATTACATGTGAGCTCGTAAATACCAATCTTTAACTATGTTTGTGGGTATATTTATAATAGATTTTTATATATGTTTTATAACTAGAAAAAATGCCCGTGCGTTGCAACGGATGAAGTCTATTTTAATCTTATTATTGTTATATGGTTTAATTAAGATGAAATTCACTGTGGGAGTTCGCTTCGATATATATATATTTTTAGAAAATCATGAGCTATAATTAGGGGTCCGATCGTCTCAAGTTAGCATGCGAGTTTTTTTTAACAGATTTCTTCTATGATTCCTTATGTATTACCAAAAGTGAACGATCTTAATAACTGACTCAAATATGGATATCTACTTTCAAAAGCAAGCGGACTTAAAAACTGACTCATACACGGATGACGTACCAAAATACCGTTAAAAACATCTTCAATTTTTATAATTGTAGAGAAGAGATATAGATTAAAATAAAAACATAAAATTAAAACCGACTTAAACACGGATAACGAACTGTGGAAACATCTTCAATTTTTATAATCGACTCAAAGACGGATGACGGACCGCGGAAACATATTTAATTTTTATAATAGTAGAGATATGGAACATATGGATGTGTATAAATATTTTCGTATCCTAACCCATATTATTTTTTACGGATTCAAATTCAAACTCGGATTCGGATAGTATCGAGTTAACTCGGACAGGTGAGACCACTCCCCAAATCACCGCGTTGGGCATATTCCCTCTGGTTCCATATTAATTGACATTTTGAACAAGGTTGAGGTCAAACTTTTATAACTTTAACCATCAGTAACTTTAAAAATATTTAGTTTAAAGAAACTAGAACAACATATATAGATTTATCTTTTAAAGCACTATAATAAAAGTAAATATGCATTTATTTATTATGTATATTATAATAGAAAAATAAGGGTTAAAGATATATATTGTAAACCGTGTAATTGTCCAAAACGTCAATTAAAATAAAACTGGAGGCATTAGCCAATGAACTCACGTACGTGGTTAACTAGCGGAGAGCGAAAGGACATGCCACGGGATCGGCTAATTTAATTAATATCGATCTATGCACGAGCCAGTTAATTATGGCAAAAAGACGATACCAAAGTACGACTGATAACTCTGTTAATTAATCTGTAATGAAGACTTCACAGGCTCCAGGCCAGGCTGGCCAGCAATTCAACCAAGCGATTAGGAAAGTGGCTAACCCACAAATTCACTTATACACTATTTTTAATCTATAACTGAATTCGCAAGTTAGCTATTTACATCCATAATTATGCATGATGCGTCTGCATGCATCTTAATTTGTATTTTCCTACTTCTTTCATTATTTCACAAAAGATCTTGATATGCTGTTATGTGCCTTTACGTCTTGTACATTCTATTTGTGCTTTGATTAATTTGTTCCCTTGTGACCTATACTCCATGCATCCGTCCCAGGAAAATCTTAACTTAGTAAGAGATGTGATCCGCAGTGTAAAGATTCATTGTACTATAAAGAGTTACATCTTTTTCTAGGTTAAGTTTGTTTAGAACTGAGAAGTAAAAATTAATTTGTTTCCTTGCAGTGCAGATGGCATGCATCCAACGTGGGCACACACTGCCAGCAGTGCGACGTATAGATTTAATTAATACAGCTTATTTAAATTTTGCAACATTATCTTTCGAAAAAATAAAACTTTTGAATCATGCCCCGACAGTAGAGGGACACAACACAGAGAATACAAAGGATCGTCCAAATCTACTTCATTCTCTAGTTTAATTAGATCAAAGGTCACTGGTATAGTAGAAAAGTGGGCCAGCTAGTGCACATTGCGCAAGCTGAATTCAATTAATAATACGAGTAAATAATCTCCTAAAAAATAAACAAAATGAATAATGGTCATTAATTAAACTGAAGAGGCCGGCGGAGATCTGTTTTGCCACTATGCGTAATCATCAAGATCTTTGCTTTTCTACTTGCTGGGAATATAATATCATATTCATTTGGCTGACCGTCGTGCTCGTGCGGTTGAAAGGGGATATATATGTGTTGTTTTTCTGAAACAAAAAAGTAAAATATGCTTTTTCTTTACCGGTTTTAAAGGAATATACACATGTTCAAAAATTAGCAGAAGTATACCGTAGTTTGTTCGAGTAAAGATATGAACTCATGGCGAGTTTGTAAGGTATATATGCGCCAACTCACGAGATCGAGTACGCACTGGAACGGCGTGTCGCCGAAGAAAATGTGCCCGATCTCATTGCATAGGCCGAGTTTAGTTCCAATCTTTTTTTTTCAAACTTTTAACTTTTCTATCACATCAAAACTTTTCTACGCACATAAATTTTCAACTTTTTCATCACATCATTCCAATTTCAACCAAACTTTTAATTTTACCGTGAACTAAACATACCCCTAGCTAAGAAAACGCGACCCAGAACGTTGCACATGATTTAGCAAGTCACATCAATCAATCAATCAATAACTATACTCTTTCTCTTTTATAAAACACAAACCTTGAAATAGGATAAACCTAAAATATATAGGATGCAACACATTTTATAGTTATGAATCTGGATAACCTAAGTTATCACAAAATAAATTTATTTTATAATGGATCAAGAGTACTTAGTAGTACGTGGTTATTTTGTATTTTTTTTAAACATTGTATTTTGGTTTTAATCATATATATGAGAGCACGCTTTTCTTTTTTGTTCCATAGCAGATGGCATCTCGATTGTGTTCCTACTGTCAGCTGCCTGCAGTGAATGCATTTTATATAACCATTGAGACGCTATCTTTCCAAAATGATAATTAAATACTCTAAAAAAACTTTTGAATCATGCCCCGACACACGGACAAAGCACAGACAAATGTATAATATCGTCCAAATCTACATCATTCTCTAGTTTAATTAGATGAAGGGCACCGACAGAGTACATAATACGAGTACATAATTGTCGGTGAGTGTGAGCCTGGGGTACCAAGCTTAAAGGGAAGAAGCCGCACCCAACATCCATGTGGCGTTCCCCCTAGGGGGTCGGGCCTGTGGATGGGTGGCAGCTATCCCTTCCGAGCCCAAGGGGTCGGGCTGCCCCGACCCCTCCTAGCGGTCACCACGTGGCCACCATGCAAGTGAGGTTAGGTGGACACTCCCCAGCGCCCACCTAACTGCATTTAACGCAGGCAGAACGAGCGCACAACGTCGCATTAAATGTGGCGTGTTACGCGTCTGACCAGCCTGTGACCAGTACGTGACCGGCCGAATGACAGATGGGATGGTGGCAAGCCACGCACGCTCTAGCCGTATGTCAGGCGGCGTGCGGCAGGTATGCCCCGTCCCATCACGATGATGAGAGGCTCTGCGCCTCTCAACCGTCCGGAATCATCTTGACCACTCTGTACGTGCCTGATATCGTGTTCATGGTGCATGCGCGTCCCCAAGTCCTCCTCCATTAAATGGTAAATGACGAGGGCTCTCCCCGTGTCAGCCTACGTCACCCGTGTCAGCCGGCATGATTTAAAGGGCCCCGCACAGCAGCCGACATGCAGACGACTTTCGGGTTAAGGCACAAGACATGTATTTAATGTAGAGAATATTTTCCCTCTTCACGAGGTGGCACTCACAGTGCATGTGGGAACCCCTTAGAGTATAAAAGGAGGTCCATATCCAGTGAAGAGGGGGTTCGAAAGGTAAAAGGCTTAGCCCTAGCTTGTACACCAGAGATTCAGAGACTTTGTAAGCTCAGAAAAATCATCATACACGGGAGTAGAGTATTACGCTTCTTAGCGGCCTGAACCTAAATAAATCCCTAGTGTCTGACCTTCATCGAGGGCCCGACCCCCTCGATTCCTTCCAATCCTTCCATCTCTTCAACTTTCACCCGCTGCCCCTGGTCGAACTAACAAAGGAGGGGTCTCATGGTCCCCCGCTCGAGGAGTTCACCCTCCGACAATAATCTTCCAAAAAACTAAAGAAAATAAATGGTTATTACATCACATAATCTATGTGCATGTAACTAGCTGAATACCCGTGTTTTCCTACTGGTAAAATAAAATTTACCATAATAGTGTGGGTTACACATTTTTTCTATTGGAAATGTTCACCTTAATTTGATTTTTATTTAGATTTGATTGGTTCTTAAGAAGTTCGAGCGGTAAGTTGTAAAATTTACAGGGAAAGTAGGAGCATATATTTTTAGTATTACCATTGTAGTCGTAGATTATATAGTGCCTCGCATACTCATTGTACAGTATCGAGAGCAGCCCTCGCTTCTAATTGCCGAGTTCACCCGTGCCGCCGTACGTGCGTTAGGAGGAGAAGCTGTATGCGGGAGTACGAAAAGAGGATCGATTTTGTTTGGAAGTTTAATTATTTGTGGTTCATCTAATTTTCGGAAGTTAAATTAGACTATTTATTAAAGGGGGTGATATTTTTCTCCCTTAAATCCTATTAGAAATGAAAAAAAAAGGTCTAGGGGGATTGAATTTTGGTGGTCTGTTGGTGATGCTAAGGGCATTTAAAGATATATAAGTTAATATGTATGTACAATTGTTAACTATATTGTATAATTTGAGTTAACGTTAACTATAATGTCGTCTTTATTTCCATCTCTCTTTACTTCTCTATTTTAATCATTCATCTATAGCACGTGCAAAACTGGCTTCTTCATGAATGATAACTTTTTTTGATCTTTATATTAGTGATAATAGCGTCTTATATATATCTTGAAATGGAACAAGTATGTATTTAATTGGGATCAGAAGCAGCAGACAGGTAGCCTTTCCAGCGTGTTGTGGTACTATAGGACGGTACGACCTAATTGCGAGAGTTTGGTTTCCTATCGGTATATGAATTACAACGAGTAGCACTGATAATTTTATGGGTATCCGTAGCATTAGCAATATGTAAAGCTACTCCCTCCGTTTCACAATATAAGACTTTCTAGTATTGTCCACATTCAAATAAATATTAATGAATGTAGACACATATATATGTTTAGATTCATTAATATCTATATAAATATATGTAATGCTATAAAGTTTTACATCGTGAAACGGAGGAATTAACTAATGAGCGACTGCATGGGCCGCTGTCAACAATAAACTGAAACGAGAGTGTATATATATATAAGACCCAAGAGATGCGGTGATCGATTCGATGGGATTAAACTGCTGCATCCATGCATGTGGATGCATGCACACATGTGTTTTGTCTCCGGCGACTGACTTTAAGCCACCCAAAACTGACCATACGCATTAAGGATAATTAAGCAGGCCAGCAAACACATGTAGGTGGCCACTTGAAGACATTATAAACATTAATTATATATATATATATATATATATATATATATATATATCCGTTTTTAGTCGAATTTTATGTTCGTTTGCTTTTGGAAATAAAAAAGAGTCGTATAAGAAATGTGTTTAGAATAACTCGCATGAAAGCCAAACTCCTAATTACATATCATGATCTTCTAAATAATATCTAAGCAAATTCCCACAGTGATTTTTATATCATAGCTAAATCTATAACAATAATAAGATTAAAATAGCATTCACCCGTTGTAACACACGGACATTTTTTTCATCTTAGCTAAACCATAAAACAATAATAAAATTAAAATAGCATTCACCCGTTACAACGCACAGGTATTTTTTCTAGTATATTAATAACTATTCAATTCCTATGCAACTTTATGCGTCCTTAAATAGATCCCATGTGTTACACCTAATGCTCAGTCCTCGTCAGTCCTAACTAGGCTTACTAGCAAGCAACTGTGTTAAGAGCGAGAGATCTAGAGAGAGAGAGAGATAGAGAGATGAAGCTCTCCGTAGCCATAGCTCTAGTGCTTCTCGTAGCACAGTATGCCTCGTCCCTCGCCGCCGCCGCCGCCGGTGGCCCTCGGGTTATCATCGTCGGCGCCGGCATGTCCGGTAAAAAGCTACACTTCCAAACTATAGCTAGCTCTATATGTTAATGCAATATTACTACCTTCCTAGTGTCTTTTTTTTTGAACCGGCCGCAGCGATATACTCTATCATCGCTCATCGGTTTCAAAAGAACAAATTAATACCTCGATTTTTTCGGAATAAGTCCGAGTCAAATAGCAATGATTCGAAGTACTCATTTTTTCGTTACACTATTTCGAAAACCTAAAAACTTGATGGTATATATATCATGCAACTTTTTTTTTTTGCACGGCATGTATATATGTATATGTATATATATGCAGGGATCTCGGCGGGTAAGAGGCTGTCGGACGCCGGGATCAGCGACTTCGTGATCCTGGAGGCGACGGACCGCATCGGCGGTCGCATCCACAAGACAAACTTCGCCGGCGTCGACGTGGAGATGGGGGCAAACTGGGTGGAGGGTGTCACCGGCAAGGAGATGAACCCCATCTGGACCATTGTCAACGACGAGCTAAAGCTCAGGACTTTCAACTCCGACTACGACCACCTCGCCAACAACACCTACAAGCAAAAGTGGGTTAAATCACTGCGCCATATCTGCCGTCGGGGAATATATATATATATATATATATATATATATATATATATATATTGAAAATGATTATTGTTTTGATATGTAAATCTGATGTCAAACTTTTAAATTTTTTTACCAACAAATAACTTCTAAAATATTTGATTTAGAAACATGGAGACCATATGTATAGATTAATTTTATAGTATATTTCAACAAAATGATATATCTGTACTACTTTAAAAAAAATAGTGGTGACAGTGAATCTGCTATCCTAACTACTCACACTAAAACGTTGTAAGTTGCCTCTTAAACGTCTTAATATTAAAAAACAATCAAATTTATATGGACAGCTATATTAAAAAAAATAAAATTGAGTTTAATATTCCCTATAGCAAAAGGAGTATGGCTAATTAATATATTTTATGAAAAACATATTTTTTTATTTATTTCAAATTTTATAATATATTTTCTTATATTCGTAGCAAAGCACAGGTATTCGGCTAGTACATTGATATTTATATATATAGTATAAAATAATGTTTAAAATTATTTTTTGAAGACAGTGTACTGTTCAAAACAATAATTATTTTTTTACTTAGTGATTAAAAAGAGTTTTCAGAAAAAAAAAGATGAGTACGTATTCGTTCATTAACATACAATGCAATGCCAAAACAAACAAAAAAGTGCAGCGGTGGGCTGTACGAGGAGCCGTTTGTGCAGAAGATCATTGATAGGGCGGACGAGGTGGAGGAGAGCGGCGGCAAGCTGTCGGCATCACTGCACGCCAGCGGCAGCGAGGACATGTCCGTCATGGCCATGCAGCGTCTCAATGACCAGTACGTATATTAACTAACATGTACTACACGCCAGCGCCTAAATTAAATGCATGGATCTCCATACATACTCCCTCCATACTCGTAAAGTAAGTCGTTTAGGACAATGTTTAAGTCAAACCTTGGAAATATAAATCATAAATAACTCTCAAATTGTTGAGTTTAAAAATATAAAAATTATATAAATAGATTTGTCTTGAAAAATACTTTCATAAAAGTATACATATATCACTTTTCAATAAATATTTTTATAAAAATAAGATGTCAAAGTTATGTTTTAGAGACCGTGCCGCTGTCCTAAACGACTTCCTTTACGAGTACGGAGGGAGTATAAGAGCAAGTATAATAGTGGGCTATAAAAAGGCTGAATGCTGAGGTGGATGGGAGAAAAGAGGAGAGAGATGAGAAGCGGGCTGTAAGTTTACAGCCGGCTACACAGGAATAAAAAAATCTGTGAGATAGACATGTGGACCATATATTTATAGTGAAGAGTTAACCACTATATGAGTGAGCTGATAGATAGGCTATAAGTAAGCAGTTAGCTGTATTATTATCCTTGCTCTAATGTACTAGTAATTAATATGCATCCACGCAGCAATTAATTAACGGACTACGTACGCAAATGCACAACGACACACGGTCACAAGCAAAATGCTTGCTAAAAAAAAAAGATAACATGTGATATATGCTATATATAAGACACCGATCGAATCTGGAAAAGCTTTAGCACTTATAGATTCATTATCGTTCTATATACTCAAGGTTAAGTTATTTTGGAACTGAGAGAGAGTATATACACGGTACACATGACGAATCATGACACCTACGAATACGAATACGTCATCTAGCTAGGTCTAAGTTTTCTGTTTTCTTTTTAACTCGCTGCATATTATATTGGCGCTAATTAATATTTACCGAACAAATATTAATTAATTATATTGCATGGTACGTACGTAACAGCATGCCTTGGGGTCCATCGGCGGCAGTGGACATGGTGATAGATTATTGCAAATACGACTATGAGTTCGCGGAGCCACCGCGCGTGACGAGCCTGCAGAACACAAAGCCGCTACCGACGTTCAACAACTTCGGCGATGAGGTGCACTTCGTCGCCGACCAGCGGGGTTACGAGTCCGTCGTCTATCACGTCGCCGGGAAGTACCTTAGGACTGACAAATCATCCGGTGCCATAGTGGATCCAAGGCTTAAGCTCAACAAGGTATATATATATATATATATATATATATATTATATATATATATATAGATATATATATATATATATATCTATATATATATATATATATATATATATATATATATATATATATTATATATCTATATATATATATATATATATATTATCTATATATATATTATATATATATATATATATATATATATATATTATATATATTATCTATATATTATCCCTCCTTCCTAAATGTTTGACATCGTTGACTTTTTAAAACATATTTAAATATTCATCTTATTCAAACTTTTGTTTTTATGTAAAAATATATATATATGTATACATAAAAGTATATTTAACGATGAATCAAGTGAGAGGAAAAGAATTAATAATTACTTAAATTTTTTCAATAAGATGAACAGTCAAACATGTTTTAAAAAGTCAACGGCGTTAAACATTTAGGGATGGAGGGAGTATATATCAGCATCCGTACGTTAATTTTTAATATAGATTACTCCAAATTAAGCAGCCCAACTTTGATATATTTTTATATATTAATTTCAAAAGGTAATTAATGGAACTAGTCCCAACAAAAAAGAAAAGGGTTATGCATATGCAGTCTTGCAAGTGCGTGCTTTAATTTCATTAAATTTTCAATATATGTTTTATTAGGTAGTGAGGGATATCACATACTTGCCGAGAGGCGTCACGGTGAAGACGGAGGATGGGCAGATCTACAGGGCTGACTATGTTATGTTGTCGGTCAGCCTTGGAGTCTTGCAAACGGATCTCATACGGTTCAAGCCACAATTACCCGTTAGTCCTCAATCAGCTCACCCTCCGCTAATTAGCTTTGTCCCAAAATTATTTGACTGCTAATTTTCTTGCTTACTTTTATTCTAAACAGATCCAACTTGATCCGATAATTAATAATCTTAATTTCGCCTGTTGTTTTCCAAACAAACATGGGACTTATGATTTTGCTAATAACTCAGGCATGGAAGATCGTCTCTATCTACCAATTCGACATGTCGGTTTATACCAAGATCTTCCTGAAGTTCCCCAAGAGATTCTGGCCTGAAGGACCAGGCACGGAGTTCTTCCTTTACGCAAGTGGCAGGAGAGGATACTACCCTGTGTGGCAGGTACTAAAAAAGTGAAATGATATGTATGAGGCACCAACTTGCTACTTTCTACAGGTTGTTAGTCAATGCTTTAGTAATTTAATTCTTAACTAATGTTTTTTTAGAAATATAGAGACCATGCATATGTGTAGATAATTAAGTCTTAAAAAATATACTTCCATGAAATCATATATATTTGCTAATATTTCTATATATGCTATAGTAAAAAATAGTGGTCAAAAACTGCTCTTTGAAGGTTATGTCATTATTCAAAACGATAAGTATTACTAATTATCTGGAGGGAGGGAGTATATCGAACAACTGATTAATCACGTAAAATAATATTGTAACTGATCGATATATGATGCATACGTATATATGCATGTGTTGCTTGAATTTCAGCAATTCGAGAAGCAGTATCCAGGATCAAACGTGCTGCTCGTCACTGTCACCGACGAGGAGTCAAGGAGGATCGAGCAACAGTCCGATAACCAGACTAGGGCCGAAGCAGTGGAGGTCCTAAGGAAGATGTTCCCGGGAAAGCAAGTGCCGGATGCGACGGACATTCTTGTCCCAAGGTGGTGGTCTAACAGGTTCTTCAAGGGCACCTTCTCCAACTGGCCCATTGGCGTTAATCGCTACGAATACGACCAAATTCGGGTATATATAGCTGTTCAAACTCAGCTCAGAAATTTTTACTCCACTAGACATGCATCGAAACAAATTCTCATGTCAAATTTATTATTTTTACTGATGACACATAAATCTTCTTGGACACACAGACACGGGCATTGGCAAAGTTTCTTGTTTAGTAGGAGTACTCAATTATTCCATTTTCTGAAATACAAATGTTGGTTTTGTATCATTGTAATTTTGAAGGCTCCTGTTGGAAGGGTTTATTTCACCGGTGAGCACACAAGCGAACACTATAATGGCTATGTTCATGGAGCATATCTTGCAGGTGATTTATAAGTTATTTCTTGCTCTAGATTTTTTAGACTTTTTAAATTTTATCTGCAGCACTTTTTCACGTGAATGCTATTGTTTTTTTTCTAGGTATTGACTCTGCAGACATCTTGATCAAATGTGCGCAGAAGAAGATATGTAAATACATTGTCCAGGGAAAGTATAAATAATTTAGATCCAAAGGTATGATTTTCTGTTCCCAATTCATCCACTTTTAATTATTTGGTATATGTTTTTGTAAAGCTTTTGCATTTTGTGTTACAGGTTATATATATGGGTAATAAGGAGTCGCCTGATATGACACATGCCTCTTCATTTATATTTGTTGCCTGTTGTTATATTATTTTGTTGAGCAATCAGCTGGTAGCTAGTGATTGTTTGCTGTTTTCAGAGGCGCCCATAATATGTACTTGCTCATGATGTTGCAGATTATTGTAGGGAATTTGTACTAGTTCAGAATCTCTCTTTTAAAATTAACAAATATTTCAATAATTCTACCTTTTATCTGTTTTGAAATAGCTATATGAACCTCCATCGCCTTGATCAGCCGATCTGAAGGGCACACGTACTACTGCAAAACCCTAATAGGTATTTAGATACTGGTTCATTTAAAACCGGAATTTATTGATCATTTCACATCTTCACGGGATGAAAAAAAAACCGATACTCTTTAGCAACTATAGGTGTTGGTTCCATAAATCTGACACCAGTCTTATAAGTACTGGCTTTTTGAAAAGAGGATTTTTACGGTACATTGTACTGCAAGTATATGCTACCAGTATATTTGATCTAACGGGGCTGATCGGTTTAGCTGGGCTGTGGCTGCACAGTAGTAGCGCTGCAGCCCTTCTAGCTTGCTGACTCCTGTAGCTGCAAACGCTGCTGCTGTCATAGCTAGATGTTCCAACGAACCCATAATAGGTACATTTTGTTAAAAAACTGATACCCATAAAACCGAGTCGAGCTAACGGGGCACCCACGCATCCTTATCCACCTACACCCATGCTCTATGCCTGCTTCGCCATGACGCCATCTTCAGCATCCTCATTAGTGCCACCCACAACCTCCTTGGCCCGTGCATTACCCTCCTCGCTGGCGCCTTTACCTACCCGCTCTACGGCACCTCTTCGTTCCCAACAACACCTATAGAGTGATATATAACTATAATATATTTGTGCAGCACTTTGGATGAAAAGTAATTAATATAATTTCGAAAAGAAAAGAGAAATAATCGATAAAGAGTACATTACGTATCTATCGATAGATACTACTCCCTCTACTTCATAATGTAAAACTTTCTAGCATTGTCCACATTTATAAAGATGTTAATAAATCTAGACAATATCTATATGAATATAGGCAATGCTAGAAAGTATTATATTATGAAACGGAGTAAGTACCTGATATATAAACAGGAATATTAATTAATTAATTAATTATCAACAATTTAAAAATAGATTATGTGGTGTAAAACTTGCATATGCATGGCTTGGCTTAGTCACTGGCACATGGCATCTGAACATCATTCCTCTGTAATCCAGCTCAGTCTACCTGGTCAGACAATATATATACAGAGGCCGCATCAATGAGGTTGCGCTTTTCACATGGTAAGGACACGAGAGTAGTTAATAAATAAAATAATTCTTAGAGGCTCAAAAAGCTAATTAAAGTTAAAAAAACCTTAAATTAATTATAGGATTAAGTTTTAGATTTGAACTTTTGAAATTTGCTGCTCACTAATCAGGCCGATGCATTAAGTACAGATGTATTCCATGATATTGTTTTTTCGCGGGCTAAAAATAAAATTCGCCGGGCTATTTTCCTGACATTTCTGATCTGCTGGTCAGAATAATTGCTATCCTGTGACGGAAACTCATTGGGGCCATACAACTTATGCCTCGGAATTAAAGAGAGGTTGAAGCTTAATTAGTTATCATCGTACACAGCTGGAAATATATACTATATATATCTCCATAATAACATGGCCAGCACATGGAGGTTAGAGATAAACACAACTGGTGGACCCTCACAAAAGTCATATCAGGTCACACTTGCTTGCCTACTCCCTCCGAAAAAAAAAAGTGAGGATGTGACACCACATAAAATAATAAAGAGTAAATTACATTGGTGGTACATAAACTTATTAGGTGGGTGTGATTTAATACATAAATTTGTAAAATGCTCGTTTCAGTACATGAACATGTCTAGTTCGTGCGAACGAGGACTAAAATAACTTGATAATGTTAATTTTACGAAGCTAATGTTGATTAGGATGTGACGTGCATCCGTGTAGTGAGTATGCATAAGATATGCAATACGTATAAATTTGGTCTCTACTTTGTCCTTCATCATGGAAATGATGAATTTCATATATTTCTAACCCTCATATCATTGCTCAGTTTTTTTTTTATCTTTTTTCTACTATCACTACATCCCATTATATTTTTTATTGGAGAGGTGTATGTCTGATAGCAACCTTCTCAGATATAAATTTACGTAGTATATCCTAATCAGCCCCTAAATCAATAAGATTAGCCATGTAGTGTTCTTTTCGCCTTCCTCCGCACGCATCAGACAAGTTCATGCGCCAAAACGAGCATTTTACATGTTCGTGCATTGGATTGCACCCACCTGATAAATTTGTGTACCGGCAATACAATTTACTCAAACAATGAATCTACATATGTGTCCAGATTAGTCCAGATTTATTGTCTTAGTGGTCTCACATCTCCACCTAAGATGTCTTTTTTTAGACGCAGGGAGTACTAATTTAGACATACACTGCTCTCTACGTCCAAAAAACAATACAATCTAGTAGGGGATGTGACCACTACTATAAAACATCAAATAGGTGTCGCCACTATAGGTGTCGGTAGTGCTAAAACCGGCACCTATAGGCCTTTTCCCACCTCCGCGGGTTGAAATCGTAAAAAACCGGCACCTTTAAGTAATTATAGGTGTCGGTTCTAAATAAAAGCTGGCACCTATTATATTTTGTGTCGGTTTTGTTTAAAAAAAATCGGCACCTATAATATATTATAGGTGTTGGTTAATTAAAAACCAACACCTATAATATATTAAAGGTGCCGTTTTTTTAGAAAACCGACACCCTACCAAACGAGCCGAACCGAGAGACGGCCTTATCCACTCGCCGAGTGGGAGGTGAGGGGGCAACTTTATCCTCTCACCCGTGACCTTTCTCTCCCTCTCCTTTCTCTCGGCGCTTCCGAGCAAGAAGGCGGCTGTGGCAGCGGGCGGCGGCAGCAGCGGGAGGAGAGGCGGCAGCGGCGGACGGCGGCGGGCGACGCCTTCCCCTCCGCCAGATCTGGCAGGAGGGGAGGTGGTGTCGGCTATCCGACGGCGGAAGCGGATACGGCGGCGGCGGGTCGGCGGCGGGAGGGGAGGCGGCGGCGGTCCGATGGCCTGGCGGCGGCGCCCTTCCCTCCGCCAGATCTGGCGGGAGGGGAGGTGGCGGCGGCGGCTTCCTCGGCAGCGGCAGCGGTAGTGGCGGCGCCCTCCTCCTCTCCATCCGGAAGTGGCGATGGTGATAAAGGCTGCTTCCTCCTTGATCCGATTCATTCTTGATGAATGTGTTTGATTCTTGATGAATGTGTGTGACTATGTTCTTGATGAATGTGTTCTTGATGTTGATGTGTTGTTCTTGATGAAATTTTGGGATTTGGGTATTAGATTGGATCGGTTTTATGGCTCAATGCATCAGCCGATTTTTTTTGGCTCATGGGCACCTGACCTTGGGAAATCAGTGCCGCCTCCTAGGTACCGGTTGAGAAAACTGGCACCGAAGAGGGTTTCCCAACTGGCACCCTTTAGAGTTTTTGTAGTAGTGGATCCCTCGTAGTATAACGAATCTGGACATAGTGTTCTCCAGATTCTTGTATTAGGAACGATCCTAGGCTGTGTTTTTTTTGGACGGAGGGTATGATTTAAATCTTAATTAGTACTCCCTCCGTTTCTAAATATTTGACGCAGTTGACTTTTCTAAACATATTTGACTGCTCGTCTTATTCAAAAAATTTAAGTAATTATTAGTTCTATTCCTATCAATTGATTCATTGTTAAATATACTTAATGCATACATATAGTTTTATATATTTTACAAAAGTTTTTAATAAGACGAACGATCAAACATGTGATAAAAAGTCAACGGTGTCAAATATTTAGAAACGGAGGGAGTATTTAGTAGTAGTACTAGATTGGTAGAATCTTATGCTCACACAACAGATCACTGCAATATACACACACACTATACTTCCTAATAACTCTCTCCGTCCCAACTACTCTCTCCAAGTTTATCCATACATTTCCTTTTGTTAGTCTCAAAATAAGTTTACATGTTTTTGTTAGTCTCAAAATTATTTTTTCAGCAATTGTATGTATTAGAGTTTCTAAAAATAGTGAACGAATGTGTTAGAATGGAAGTAGAGATAAGGGGGGTAATTTCATTGAGTTTAGTTAATTAACTAAGTGAAGGGCATTCTAGTTTTTTTTATTAGGACATGTGAAAGGTAAACTTATTAAGAGGGTACTAGTATATACTACACGAGGTTGCATGAATACAAGTCGGCCGGAAAAAAGAAAGATAGGGTCGATGCAACCATTCAACTAATCCAAACGAGATGTTCATACTATAGTAACTATACGAACTTTGTTTAAATATTTATGAATTTTGGCAGCATTGCAAAAGAGATGTGCGCATATGGACTTTGTTTATTAACTGAACTTTTTTGGCATCATCGCAGCAAGATATATATATATCGATATGAATAAGTACGTATATACCATGCACGTTGGCCCCATTATATTGGGGGTCTTTCCGACAACAAGCTCGTGGATCCTAAAAAGTCGTGCATAATTTGCCTATATATTTTACCCCACTGGGACACAATTAAACGATCCATGACTAGCTAATTAACAGTACTTATTTAGTGTTTTTTTCTTTTCCTGCTTAGACTGAAGAGTAAGTGTCGGCGCCGTTAGTGTGACGCAGTTTTTTTTTTTTCTGTTTACGTTCAAGAGTATATTCGGTGCGACCGTGAGCGTGACCATGGGTTATATATAATATTTAAGATCGAGAGGTTGATTCAAATATATATAGGCGAACTGTTTGTTTGTAATGATGCAGACAGGAATAGAGCGAATCCCGTCCGTGGATACAGATTTGGACTGAGTAGTGTTACATAGTGAAAGCACACAATCATATAAGAAAACTAGGGTCTGCCGCACTATGCCGCTGCTACTCTGCTAAGAGTAAGAGGAAGTGAGGAGGAGATGAGACACACCGAACCCTAAATCCCTTATTGGGCTGTCTTAGATTGACTTGGGTCTCCTGGGCTGCGGTATATTCACATAGGCCTGTTCGACCCTGAGTTTTGTTCATCCAACGGTGCAGATGCAATCTAATCTACCGATCTAAGGGCTGTAAATTAATAATGACGTGAATCATTTAGGTTTAAGCTTTAGGATCATAGTTGCACTTAGTAGGGGATAACTTTATAGGAACAAGGGATTAAAGAGAAAGAAGGCATCGATCTACTAACTAAAATCTGGCAAGATACATTAGGGAATTAAGAGGTGTTCGTTTCTACCGTGAGAAAAATGAGAAAACCATTAACAACAGTGAGTAATTAAGTTTTTAATTATTATAAACCATTAACCGGTGATATAGTTGTAATGAGGAACCGGCCGGGATGCCGCCATGCATGATACGTAGCCGGCGCTGCACCCGCGCCATGTTGATTGTTGAGAAGGGGGATGATGAAGAAATCCAACAATTAATGGTGAAGAAAACGACCTAGCCATTAATTAGAAATAGGGGAAATTAAAACGTCAAGGATGATGGGGGGCTGCCTACGGCTCGGGCGCCCGACGGTTTCAAGAAAAATCGGACGCTGACGTTAGCGTCCGATTTATGTGCAAAACTACTTTAAACTATTTTTTTTCTAAATTACTTATCCAAATCATGATCCGATTGCACCATTAAATTTGTTGTAATTAAATCTTCAAAACAAGACCACACATGGATATATTCCGACGGAAAAAAAATTTAGCTCATTATTAAATTATTTTTAAATGTTGCACGATGTTTCACCAAGTATATCGGAATTGTTTCACTAAGTAGATCGAAAATGTTTCACTCGTTTAAATTGGGTGTTGTTTCACCTTATATAAAAACAATGTTTCAACAAATAGCGAAAGAATGTTTCAGTTCACTGCAACATTAGATCTATACATAGTGAAACATTGTGAGTACACTAGGTGAAACATTTTTCGGTGGAACAAGAAATAAACCAAATTCCCTTAATAGGGTGTTTTCAAAATATGTGGGTTTTTTTGTTGCAATGGAATGTTTTGTTCACTGCAGTATTAGATCTATATATAGTGAAACATTGTGAGTACACTAGGTGAAACATTTTTCGGTGGAACAAAAAATAAACCAAATTCCCTTGATAGGGGGTTTCCAACATAAGTGGGTTTTTGTTACAATAGATTATTTCAGTTCACTGCAATATTAGATCTATACATAGTGAAACATTGTACATTGTAAGTAAACTTGGTGAAACATCTTTTGTGAAACAAGGGGAGGGATAATTGAGTGGGTCCAGATGAGGAGAGGGGAGCGCGCGCATGGGGGGAGGAGGAGCGACCGATTTTTCCCACCTCCCCCGGTCGCCCGATTTTAATCAATATCGGGATGATGGAGGTGATGCATGGTGGGGAATATGAATGGCGCGCGGCAGCTCGGAACATCGTGAGACAATCTGACATATATATATATATATATATATATATATATATATATATATATATATATATAGGACGAATAATATGAAGTGCGTACGTCGGTTGCGATAGACGAGGGGTTGAGGTTCATAAACCTCAAAGTACATCGAAAAAATTGGTGTATATTCTAGTTCCTGAGTTAAGACAAGAGCGTATAAGGCCAGTCCAACCAAAGACACTAGACATAGTTTTTATAAACTCCACATCATCAAGAAACTAGTACCAGACACTACTCTTTAAATGCAAACATCACTCTTCCATTCTTAAATTTAATGATACTTATCTCACATGATGGCTTGGATGCTGTGTAGAAACCATGTCTCATGCCAAACATAGTTTCCTTCTCTTTCCTCATTTATTCACTTGCCACATCATCTTTCATCCTAGGTGGCAGCTTATCTAATACTATGGACACCATTCTAGTCATTGGGTTGGGAATAGCCTAAGTGCTCTAGATGCACCTTGTAAATATAATTTAATGTAACAAATTAAAGCTGATCTACTTTCAACGGAATGGTTTGTGTTCTTTGAGTTTCGACGGTAGATCCGGTATACTAGGATATTAAGTCGCACATTCGCTCGACTATCACCAAACATATTGCTCCTAAGTTGTTTTATCCCCATGAGCTTCAGCAAGGTGGAGAAATAAACATCTTCTCTTCACCAAATCTCTACCTACTTCCTCGTTCGAGAGATGTGTTAAGGGAATTGGTATGAGACTGCTCAGAGACTTGCAAGCTTCAGAGGGAGACTCTCTGAATGATGGACCTTGTTAAAACGCTTCTCATTGTACTCTTTTTCCTTTTGTGAGTTTTTACCATCTGGTTTTTTCATACAAAGTTTTTAATGAGACAATGATAGACATAAGGTTATGCGTAGAAAGTGCCCGATTAGTATAGATATAGATAGATAGATAGATAGATAGATAGATAGATTATGGAACAGATATTTCAGCTTCATAAATAGACAAGGTCCACCTTATTGGGGCTAGATGTTTTTTCTGGCACAGTTCTCTTTTCTTCTTAGAGACTATGAGAAAACCATACATTTTTAATATGCAATAGATATAATTACTTGCAAAGACTAATTACACATACACAGAGAGACAAGCGCGCATATAACAGACCATTCACAAATGATGGAATTATTGTACTGGACAAAACCAATGACAAATGACATAAAGTCTCCCAAATGTATTAGTAGTAAAAGTAACAATATAGGCCTCACAACAATGCTAGGGTCAGTCATTTGTGGGTTCAGTGTTGTTCTGGGTCAGTCGTTTGTGGGTTCGGTGCTGTGCTGTGAAATCTAGGTAGTTAGAGGAATCATTAATAATTCAAGTAAGATTTTCCGTGTCGTTAAATTCTGTTGTAAAGCCATCAGAGTACTAAACAGAGCCTTTGAGATGTAAGTTTGTTGCTAGCTTTACTTTTCAGCATTGCTTTGCTTGAGAATACATAATAAGTTGCTTTATGTGCCAGAGTCAATTCCATTTACAATTTTCCTCCTTTTTTTGGTTTCTTTTCTTGTAGGTATTTTGTTGTGATTGATGACATGAGTGCAGAACGGTGGTGTGATATAGAGCCTGCTTTCCCTGTAGATGACGGTATCAGCATCACGATAGTTGTGACCACAAATATCCAGTCCATAGATAATGCATGCAGCACTGCAGACGGTTATGTGTACAAAATGGGAAACTCAACACTGAATATTCGAAAGATTTGTTCTTCCAAAGTGCTTCTGTTGAGGATTGTTCACCAGACATGGAGAGAGGCTCAGAACAACTTCGGAAGAAATTCCATGGTCTACCTCTAGCTCCGATCTACATAGGCCATTTCTTGCAGTGAGAAGGCACACTAACAGGGCACACTTGCAGTGATGTCTGCAACAACCTTGGTCACCATCTGGAAAATAAGGACAATAATGTCCTAGCAAAAACGCAAAGGACGCTGACTATGAACTACACCTACCTGTGTGGTGATGCTGCCAAAGCTTGCCTACTATATCTTGGCATGTTTCCAGGTAATCATCCAATCAGGAGGAAGAGGCTGTTGAGGTGATGGTTTGCTGAAGGGCTTGTCAAGAAACTGCCTCACCCTTGGTTCAGTGGCAGTGTAGTCAAGAACTTCAAATGTTCATGGACTGGGACATTGTTCAGCCTATCAACGTGCGTAACAACGAAGGGGTGAGATATCATGCACAGGTCCATATTAGAGGGTTTCATCACCATATTCTGTGACAAGGATGAGATGCTCCTGCTGCCTGATCAGGACGCGACCCCGTTGTCTCTCTCTCCAATGTCATAGCACCACTGCTGCAAATATCGTACTAGGGAGAAATGGTTTCTCTCTTCTCCGGTCTCTCATGGTTTCTGGTCAACTATGCCGAGATTTTTTGGACTTAATTCAAGGAGTACAAACTGCTGCAAGTCTTGGATCTAGAAGAATGTGACGGCTTTATGGATGGCTATCTCGACAGCATTTGTAAGCTGTTACTGCTCAAGTATGTGAGCATTGGGGGAGCTGTTACCACACTTCTAAAGACGATTGCTGGACTAAAACTTTTGGAGACAATTGATTTCAGGAGAAATAAGGTAGAGGTGGTGATAATCTCAGTCGAAGTACTCGTGCTTCCTAAGTTAATTCATCTCTCTGGAAAGTTTGAACTTCCAGGCAGTGTATCAAATAAAATACAAAAAAAAAATTGAGCCGGGAAAGAGCAACCTGCAAATTCTGGCGGGATTTATTGCTGCCAATAACCATGGTTTTGTGAAACTGATGTGCCATATGAAGAACCTGAGAAAAGTCAACATATGGTGCAAGTCTGTAACAAAAGGAAACAAGTTGAATTCCCTTTCAATTGCCATTGAGAAGTTCATTGAGAGTAGCAACGATCCAAACGATGCGCGCACTCTGTCAGTGGATTTCAGTGAATGCTCCGAAGACATCCTGCAAATTTCTATTTAGTTACAAGTTCATCAAAACAGTTCCCGGCAATTTCTTCCATGTGTTGTTTATTAGCCGAATTTATGAAACCTTCAGCCGCCTTCAATATTGTGTAGTCTGATATTGGCCGTATGCTTGTTGGTAGAGGCTGAAGATGTAAATCATTTTCTAAAAGAATTATAGTCCGATGGATACAAGTTAAAATAAAGTAAGCATGTATTCTATAATGAGGAAGATTTTTTTAGCTAAGACTCAAAAAAAAAAAATCTACTGAGAAAAATAGTTTTCTCAACGCATTCATAATCAGTCGTTTCATCTTAAAAAATGAATCTCCTCTATTTGGATGCCGCTGCAATCTCCACAATTTAATTCATGATCCATAATTAGCATCCCATAAGCCGTCAGCTATAATAATGTACTTCTATCTACCAAAATTAATTAGTATTTAGATGTTGACGTCAAATTTCATCGTGGCACACGAAGACCTGTGAGATCTGCTTATCGCCAGTGCAGGTCCTATCGATCGGGTTCAGGACATGCCAGTCAATTTGATCCTATAACTGATAAGATAGATAAATTGATGATCAAAGATCCAATCGGCCAATAAACCGACGTAGCGATACTAGCCGATGTCGATAGGTATTGAACAATCGACTATATATCCGATGTAGATTTGACACTTAGATAAAGAAATGGAAGAATTTGAACAAACAATCCAATCAACCAATGATAATTTGATGAAGTAGATTCCAAATGAATCAATTGATCAATATTGATACAAAATATTAAATGTAAGCTTGATGATCGGCTGGAAGTCCGATATAAACATAACTTATTGGCTTGCACTCTAATTAAATGTAGCATAAATCTATAAACTTAGCAAGACTTAGATTATCAACAGTAATATAGATGATCGGATCCAACCAAGACAGTTCTAGATTATGTTTGATCAAATAAGTTAGATAAGTCGATATATTTATACTAATGTGATAGATATAACAAATCTATTTAAAACAACATTGTGATTGTAGAGATATATCAACTAAGACAGAAGATAGGACCTAACCGAGACAGTCCCGAATAAACCGATACATCCCTAAACACGATGCAATTAAAGATAGAATTGAAATATCGGGTAGACAAATATACCAACTGAACCAGAGCAATCCAGTAGATCGAACCGATGCAGCCTTGAACAATGTCAACATAGCCGATACAATTGCCAGGGCCGAAAGAACTTAGGACTTACCCCTTCACCGGAGATCAAAGTGATGTAGCCCTACGTCAGGTGCCAAGTTCCGCCGGTGATAAAAGCCCCGAAAAACAGAGTGGCGATGCACGGAGATTTATATTGATCGAGAGATAAATTACAATGACCCCATGTGTATATATTTATACCCACAGGTAAATACTAGTCCATATTGGACGTGACACATGTTTCTAAATATAAACGGAAAAAATACAAGTCTTGATTGGACACTAGACAAAACTTCATAAAGATAAAGGGAAATTACTATAAATCCTGTCTAATTAATAGATAGAATTAAACTGCTATGCCATGGTCTTCATGATTCCTTCTTGCATTAGGTCGCTTCTAGATAAACTTCCATTGGTTGATCGACCTCTTTCCTTAACCGAATCACTAAAGAACCTTACCAAATTTTGGCGTTAATAGGCGTGACTTAGTGACATGGTGGTGGTGGATCTTCTTTGGTTTGGTGTGGTGAGTTGATGCTCAGTGTGGTTGGCAACCATCTTAATGGTTTCCTTTGAAGCTAACGATGAATGGATGGCTCAGATTTTGGGTGAGCTAGGGTTTCTCCCTAAGGGCAAATTGGACATTGTCTGTGAAGTATTTTAGTTATCTTGGGCTATAAATAGAGAGGTGGATGCTAGTGTTAGAGGTGCCGCTTGTGTCCCTTTGTGAGAGATTGCCTAAATGGTTTTTTGAGAGTTTGAATTCAAAATTCATGTGAAGGTGTATCTTTGAGTGTTTTTTGTTCAAATCTTTATAATTAGAATGATTTGAGTTGTACAATTTAATTTCAAGTTCTGGCACTTTATTTTCTTGCAATTTAAATTAACGCAATTTAATTTCGTACGGGTATTGCCTCCTTCCTTCTATTTTACGTGGAGTGCTTTTTTTCTTCTACTCTTTTGATTTTCCTTGCAATGACGGAAGAGACAACCTCATGTGGCTTTCGAGCAAATTAAGAGGATAAAGCCTCCTAACGAGCGAGCAAGGTTTCCTTCTCGATCTCCAGCTTGATTATAGCTATGGTCTAAGGGAGCAATTTGAGAAAAAAAATGAGCGAGTATTAAGGGGAAGATAATTAGCTTGCTATTATACCAGTTTTACCCCCAGCAAAAATGAGCAATGGGAAGATAATTAGCATGCTATTCACCTCCCTCTACAACGGATACCAGTTTCTATTTATATGTTCCCAATAAGTTAAGGCAATGCAATGCAAACTACACCCATTACTATAACACGCAAATCAAATAATGGTACCAATGTTTTTCGTGGTCGCCGTGACCACTAGCTTAGCTTCAACTTTTAAATTAGAAAACACTTCCAATATCACATTCTCGGCAAATAATGGAGGAAATTAACATTTTAGTAAATGTAAAAGAGAACCACTTAATTTGCTACTGGCTCTAGGACTTTCGGTATCTTTTTTTTTTGTTTTGGAGGAAAAATCCTACGCTATCATTTTTCCAATCCAAATCGTAAGATAAAAGATTACATTCAGAAGCCTACATACAAGATAACCAAACTCATATCAATCTAAAGGCCACAAAACTCAATGTCATCCAAGAGATTCACCATTAAATTAAGTGGTTTTAACTTTGCATTCTTGATGTTGTATCATTTATCCACCTAACAATGACTCAATGAGCAAAAACAAGATTTAATAAAATAATTAGGATTAGAATGATTCGTTTAGAAACTATCATGGTTGTAAAATTTAGGTTTTAACATTGTATTCTTTATGTTATATCATTTATACACCTAAAAATGTCTAAATGAGCAAAACAAATCTTAATAAAATTCAAATAGAATTAGAATGAAGTTTTTTAAGAGGTCATGCTTGAATAGTTTGAGCTGGACAACGGGCCCTGTCACTTGGAGTCCCATGTATTTTCCAGTTAACGTTTTGCTGTTTATGGATCTCAATGGGTTGATAGCAGAGTAAGCACCATGGCATAACATTCTTACGTTAGACATTGTCTTGTAAAATGTTTTAGCTGGAGGTATTCATTTAACCTCAAAAGTTTCAGGACACACCCATTCGATAGATCATCCATGTATTCCATTTAGTGCTTTGCTTGCATTCTACCAATTCTGGCACCAATCATGCGTATCTTTTGAAATCATGCGTATCTTTTGAAGTGTAATCCTGCAACCAATGTGTACCCATTGAGAATAGATAGGCAATTTGCTGAGAACACGATGTCAAATTTAGGTTCATTACATAGTGTGACTCCCGCTGCTAACAAAAGATCATCTATGATTGGGTCAGAGGGGCGATAGCATGAAAGTGTTGTCAGCTATTCTCTAAAAGCGCGCGTGCCAACAAAAGCTCGTTTATTTAATCCATTAGGGCATACATTCTGATAGTTTATCTTTTGACCTAGAAATTGATAATCTTCTAAGTGTCGCACATCCATCTATTACGACCGAGGATAAAAGTCACCCAGTATCTCTCTTATTTGAGCTCGACATGCAAAGTTACATTTAGAGTAGTTGTATATGTTTCTAGTTTTGTTTCAAATTTTAGATTAACAACCATTCCATTGCGGTAATTCCTGAAACGACTGTGGCCAATGGTATGCCGGTAACAGCAGTAAATTTGTTGCATGCTTCCCAAGCTTAAAAGTGATTGAGGTATGCAAAGAATAACAAAAATTCTTAGTGGATCCATCTTATTATGCAAAACAATATTTTTTTAATGTTTTCATCGAATTGCAAAAATATGGGTTTATATAATCTATATGATGCTATTTTGTTATTTATTGTGCACGGGTATTCGGTTCGTATGCAAACATTGCACTTGACCTTTCCTTCACAAAGAATGCGCACACTCTGTTGGACAATAATAAGTATGGATTTGTAGTTAATGCAATGCTTCATGGTGAAATATTGTTTTCTTTTCTTTTTGTCAAATTCTTCATGGATCAGATTCTTTATGGAGTCGTTTGCAGTTAATTGTTATTTATGAATAACATGTTGTCCTCATCATTCTTTTAGGGTAAAAAACCCAAACATCTATGTTGGATTGAATTACTCACCCTAGGTATAGGACATGTCATATTTAAAGGCACGATGCGCATGGATCGCTAGGTAGGTGCCGCAAGAGGAGATGATGATCCCATGTGGTTGTCGCAAGATTAGATGGTGCTAGGGCTTGACGTAAGATCGAGGCGATGTTAATGTCTTGTGCTATGCAATGAATAAAATCATAGACATATAGTAGCCACACAAGTTAGTCCCCTCTTCGTAAACACAAAAGGAGAAAGGAGCTTATGAAATATTTCTATTATAGAATACTCCCTCTTTCCCAAATTGATCATCATATAATGGATTTTAAAATTTCTCAAATTAATCATCATATAACCACATGTACACGGATTTCATCATAATACAATTAATGTAACATGGGAGAATGTGTGCATGCTAAGGTGTAATTGACATAGTGTTTCCAATCAATGTATGCATTATGGGAGAATGTGTGTATGGTGATCTTGATCGATGTGATTTAAATTATCCTTGGTTTCGGTGAATAAACATATATGATGATCAATTTGGGAAGGAGGGAGTATATAATTTTGGACGATACGTACCAGAAAGTCCATACTCACAACCAGTTCTTCCTTGAAATGCCCGCGGACGTCTTAACGAAAATTTGCCAACGCCATACAGTTGCAAACTATAATTAATCTACATAGTAGCGATAGTGTCTATCATAATGACAGTAGTGGATGACATTACCTGTTAATCATGCCGAATATTGTGTCGAATGTTTCCTGTTCATTACGCATATAGTCTAATACATGAATATAGTGGAATATGCAAATTACATGAAATTGGTATAAAAGGCAGTAAAAAAATTTGTGAATATGAGAAGGAAATTGGTATAAAAGGCGGTAAAAACTCACGTGTTGTAGGGCAATAATATGAACTCCTTATAATGTAGTTGCACTAGGAATTTGTAAATGTTATCCTCGGTTTCTCCTGTGAAATCATCTACAGTCTTCTCCTTGATTATGTATGGGTCCATGAATCCACACTTGAAGTATCCACCCCTACGACAATTTTGAATCTCCATTCCACAGCCAAAAAAAGACGTTAAATCTTTGATGTTACATACGACGGACTAATCAATGAAATAAAATTAAACGACACTTAATTACAGAACCCAGCAATTGACAAGAGAGACGTCAAGGGCGTCTTGTTGGTATACATTGTACACATCCTTGAACTTGATCCACATCGTACATCCCACAGAAGTCTTCATTTTTAATTCTTTCAGCGAACATAACCCTACCATGAGTTGATTGATCCATGTACCATTTATGGAATCGATACATCTGTGTACTTAGTTCCTTGACCAGCTCTGGCTTGACAAGTGGTGCGCCGATTGCGTATGGGTGTTTTAGATCTTCTTCCGTGTCTTTCTTGATAGGCGCTTTCCCCATCAATTGCTCTTTGATAAGACATGTATCTGCCATAAATAAAGTAATTTCATCAACAGTTTGCAAGGGGTCAACTGCGTGTTTATCTTGCATTCCAAACTAGGGGACATTCTTTGTCTTTCTTGTCCTCTTCTCAAAAGATTTGCGAATTGAGTGGTCTAGTCTTATGCTAAGGCATTTTTGTCCAATTCGCTCATCTTCTAAAAAAAGACCTTAGTTGCCAGGTCTATTGGAGTCTTGTTCTGTGGACTCTGTGACTTGAAGAACTCCTTCACTTGCCTTTTCACTTCCTCGTCAGTCCTATCATACGCTCTTTTCTTGAGAGCGGCTTTCTTTGGCTCGTCAACTCTAGGCATCTTCGTGGGGCTTCCACTCGGCGATGACGATGATGGTGAGAAGATGATTGCGAAAAACTGCTAAGTCTCGATCTACTTATAACTAGATTTTTAGTTCCGGTTGGTATGAACAACCGAGACTAAAAATAGCTTTAGCTCCGGTTGTTCTTACCAACTGAGACTAAAAATCCGTTCCCGCTATTTCCAATTTTTTAGGTATCGGCCTTGGATAACATCTGGGACTAAAAATTAATGAGAATAAGTTAAATATGGCCCAATTAATTGCATCAAAAATAGGTTAAAAACTTTAGTAATTAACCGTGGCCCAATTAACTGCATTAAAGATTAAAAAAATCATAAAAAATAAGTAAAATACATTAAAAAGAGGTTAAAAATTATAGCACTTGGTCACAGGCCAAGTGCTATGACCGCTGCTCATCTCTCCAAATGGACGTTTCATGGTCCGTTAACATACGCTCCAATTTCCGGACCTCCTTTTCACTTTCGCAATCTTGTTTTACATCATACAACATCTGACCAAGATCATCCGAACCGTCGTTTTCTTCAATAACTCCTTCCGCCTCGCCTATTGTATTTTCTACAAATCTATCGTATTGAGCCCAGTCCGGAATGTTGTCGCCTTCTTCTTCATCTTCTTCCATTGGGACTCCTAACTCTTCGTGCGAGGTCCAACAATTATAGCTAGGCATGAATACCGTCTGCAACAATTGGATATGAAGAGTTCTTGATGAAGAATACTTCTTCTGGTTTTTGCACTTTTTGCATGGACAACATATAAAACCCTTAGGTTCGTGGGCATTGGCACACTCAAAAATAATGCACGCCATCAATAAACTCCATCGACCGTCAGTCTATGGTGTACATCCATTTCCGATTCATCTACATCAAATAAACAAATGTAGAGTAAGTCCACAAAAGTGAAAATAATTAAATAATCATATAATAATTTAAAACATCATAATTAAACTCAAAACTGACGGTACACGTTTTTAATGAATTCTTCTTATTTATAATGATTTTTAACGAGTTTTAAATGGACTTAATCGAAGTCATGGTTAATTACATGAAATTCTACCAGTTTTAAAAAATTGTACAAATATTTTTTCATGTATTATCCTTATTTTAATTATTTTTAAGAGTTATTTTGAAGTTGTAAACATATTTTTAATGCACTCTACCTATTTCTAACTATTTTAGTGCTTTTAAATCGACTTTGTTTCCTATTCTTTTGTCTTCATTTTCTATATTTTTCCTTTGTTGTCTTTTTTAAATATTTTTATCCAAATGTTTCTAATATTAAGAAGTACCCATATTTTCTCTAAAAATTTGTTATCTCTCATCTTTTTAGATATAACTTTTTGAGAAGGAATGATGTATTAAAACATAGCTAGAAATGTAATGTGTTAACCATACATTAATAGAGGATGAAGTTGCTAACCTTTTAGTTCCCTTCGATTTGTATCATATCACCAAAATATTTTCACAGAAAATTTTGGCAGCACCTCTCTTCCTCCTCCTTTCACTTTGCAGCAATGGCTTGGGCTAGAGGAGGAAGCTATATAAAAAGGACATGATCTTTAGTGGCAGAAATCTATCACCACCACAAAACAAACAAAATACAACAAACGCACAAGGGTGAAAGTAAGAGAGAGATAAGGGGGAGAGAGAAGGAGGGGGAAGAAGTGAATAAGAGAGAGGACGGCATATGGGCCCCATATGTTAGTGCGTCCCACAATTTTTTTGTTGGATGAAAAATGGGTCTCACATGTTTTTATAAATTCTACTGCTACATAAACGTCACGTCAACGCCACATGGGACGAAGACAGGTCAACACAACCACGTCAGCGAAACCGCTCTCCAAAACCGTTCGGGTATCGAAATATCCAGAATTGTAGTTTAGGGATAAGAATCAGATTCAGCCACTAGTTAAGGGAGTCAAAGTGGACTTATTCCTTTTAGATATGGTTTTCAGTTGTACAATGATTTTCACTCATATTTCCCAAAAAAGGAATAAGTTCACCAGCCATCCCTCAACTTTATGTCGAGTCTGTATGACATCCCTAATCCCCAATACCCACTCCTAAAATATACAAAACTGTGCAATTTAGGTCCTATAGCGGTATGGATCTCTGGTTACACTGATGTGGCATCCTAGTTTAGCAAAAAAAAAAAATTATGAGGCCCACATATAAGTGAGAAGAAAAAAAAGTAGGGACCGCATCTCTTTTTTCTTCTTTTTTCTCTTCTATTTTCTTTCTGCTCTTCTCTTCTCTTGTCTACTTCAGGGAGCGAGGCTGCCGGCAGTGCAGGCTAGTGTGGCAGCGAGCGGCAGATGAAGCGGCGGCGGGCTAGTGTCGTAGTGAGCAGAGCACGGAACAGCGGCGAGCGAAGCAGTCAGGGGACAGTAGGCATAGCATGACCACCGAGAAGGTGAAGGGAGCTCGCCGCACTCCCTCTCTCATCGGCGCCTCCTCTCTTTCTGCGACGGCGTCCGTCGTCCCTAATCCTTGCCTCCGAGCCTAATCGGTGTCATCCCCAATCCTTGACTCCGAGCCTAGTCCTTTTTGCGACGACATCTCGTTGGCGTATTTCCCAATCATTGTGCGGTCCACAACCATCGCCGGTCATGCTTTGCTCCGCCCACATGTCCCTACTGGCTGCTCTGCCTACCGCTGCCCGGACGTCCCTGCACTGCGTCTCCGCCCCATGCCTCGTGCCCATTGCTGAGCCGCCATCAGCGCCGAATCCGTGGGCAGAGACAATCCAGCATGATTGGGAGTTCGTTCGCCGCCGTCTCTGCCACGACCACGACGGCGCACCCATGAGCTCACCCATCGCGGGAGCCTATGGAGGCGTTCACCGCCTCCTTCACCGCGACGCCCACCACAACAGCTAACCTAGAGGACACTGACATGTGGGGCTCACCGTATGCCACGTCAGCGAAACCGGAGAAAAATTAGATCAATACTGCCTCGGGACTTTTTTTTTTTTTGCATGATTGGGGACCTTAGACAGATTCGACGTAAAGTTCAGGGATGTCGGATGAACTTATACCCAGATAAAATAGTGGTCCCAGGGATGCAGTCGCGACATGCGGGCCGGGCCTGATTGGGCCGGAATGGGCCGCCTCCGCCGCCACCACACGGCGAGTACATTTCTCGCCGGCAACACAAACAGAAACAGGAGAGAGAGAGAGAGAGAGGAGAAGAAACAGGAGGAGGAGGAGATCGAGGAGGGGATGGGGATCCGGTTCGTGGTGATGGTGAACAAGCAGGGGCAGACGCGGGTGGCGCAATACTACGAGCACCTCTCCGTCGACGAGCGCCGCGCCCTCGAGGGCGAGATCGTCCGCAAGTGCCTCGCCCGCACCGACCACCAGGTCCCAATTCCCTCCTTTCTCCTTTCTCCTTTCTCCGCCGCCGAATCTTGTGTGGTTCTTGGTAGAGAGAGAGAGAGACAGAGGAGATCCGCTCTGATCTGATTGGATTTGTGTGGTGCATCAAAAATTTGCAGTGTTCTTTCGTGGAGCACCGCAACTACAAGGTGGTGTACCGGCGCTACGCCTCCCTCTTCTTCCTAGTCGGCGTCGACAACGATGAGGTAATGCGTGTGAATTCATCGTCCTCCTCTCTCCCCATCATCTTCATGGATTCAGTTTTAGGCAGCACCGATTAATAAGCACTGATATGAAGGTAGAATTGGTTTGTATAGACGACGTGTCAATGGCTGAAAATCCGTCTTTGCTGTAGAGGTGTGGTTGCTCTTTGTCATCCGGGGTCTTCTGGCTAGCTCCATAAGCTGATGGGCTAGACGACTTGGGTTCAAAGCCTCACACTTTTTAATTATTTGATATTAGGTCCTTCCCTAATATTCGCTTCTTTTTTTGCTCTTTGTCATCTGTCTTTGCTCAACCCAAACACAAATGATGTGCTTAGGATTGAGTCTAAAAGGGATAGATTTTGCAATTTTACATGTATATTTGGCTCGCTCAATGTCATCATTAACTTGTGTCCTATCATTATTGACCTGTCCTTCTATGGCATATCTGTACTTGGTTAATTTCCACTATTATTGTTTGCACCATGTCTCAATCCTGTATTGTTGAGCTCCGATTTGTTTCTAGTGTCTCAAGCAATCTTTGCTACTAGTTTCCCCTTCCCCCCTGGCACACTTCTGTGCGTCTGAAGCGGAAATCTAACTGGAGGTCAACAGCACTTATTTTGGCTTCTAAGAGTTAATGTAAATCCATAAGTTTGATTTGCTATTTACTGGAAATCAAATTATTTGGATTTACTTGATGAATCATAATAGTTTCAAATTTCCTTGTTTGGCAAGGTCGCAAGAGCATCATATAAGGACTAATATTACTAATTACATCGACTAAAGGAGCTCTGGAGTTAACTCTAGAAACTTTGCAATGTCGAGCTCATGTGTACTCAGACTGTGCATGTATTAAATCTGCAAACGTTCAGTTCAAATAAACATAAAAGGCAGCCTTTATACATGTTCTTTTAGCAGACATTGGAGCAAGCATTGATTGTATTCTACATTGCTGATACAATTTGGGCAAAAGCTTTGTTGCCTGAAAGCATCAAATTATCTCATAAAGAACCCCTCTATTTCGCATTTGGAACTGCTAACCTCTGATTAGTCTGACGGATATTTCCTGAACATCGATCTTCTACGATGTCTTCAGTGGTAGTTAAACAAAGCACGGGTGAGGTGGACAAAATGATCTAATGATGGATTGTCAGCCCTCCCATCAGAAACACAACTTCCCCTCATTTTGGCACATTGCCAGGATCAAGCACATCAGAATCAACGATGCGAGGTAGGGAGTGACGAGAGAGGGAGAGAGAAAGATAGGTGTTTGAAATAAGGAGAAATGATCTTACCATCCATTCCAGAACCCCTAAAAATGTATATCAATAAAAAAGTGACTACTGCCTTGATCTACAGTCATGTCGGTTCATTTACGTTAATATTTGTTCAGTTATACTCACGTGCAATGGTTCATTAATTGGGTGCAGTGGTTTGTTTATGCCCGTACTGTCAGATTGGTTATTACAATAGTGGGTCACAACAGCAGAGGCTAGAGGGGGCATGAGGGTAGGTGCTGTTTTCATTTCACCAAACAGTGCCCTGGGCATCTGACAGTAGATTATATTCTAGTATGGTCCCATTTTGTAGGGATTAATTTTTTACAATGTCTCTTTATTGAGCCTGCTCCCTTTGGTTAGTTGTTAACCACCTGGCTTATCTATGAATTTTGTTGCAATTGGTGATCGTTCATTTTCTCATCTAATATGTTTCTACTCAAACAATTTATGTATCTAAGAAAGAGGATTCTCCCTCCAAACCGTTATTGTTTTCATTTTTCAACTTACAAGAGAGATGGGCACTTGCATTTCAAATTTTGTGATGAGTAGATTATGTTGTAGCTATACACAAGAGTTCTAACCATCGTCACATCCATTTTCTTGCTTTCGTCCTTGTAACTGAATATGTTTGAACTGTGTCTGTTTTGGCAGAATGAGTTAGCTATCCTTGAATTCATTCATCTTTTGGTTGAAACTATGGACCGTCACTTTGGCAATGTGGTAAGCTTGCCTAATCCCAACAAAATTTTCTTATCATCGTGAATATCCTTACATGACTAGAACTGATGATTCTTATCTTTTCTTCTTTGTCTGCACAGTGTGAGCTCGACATTATGTTCCATCTGGAGAAGGTGCACTTCATGCTGGAAGAGATGGTGATGAATGGTTGCATTGTCGAAACTAGTAAACAGAACATCTTGGCACCAATCCACCTGATGGAGAAAACTTCTTAGAAAAATGCTATCCAACAGGGGAGTGCCTCATACTGTTCTGCTTATCGCCACCGCCTCTGTGCTTCTATAGATTTTTCATCTCAATGTGTAACCATCAACGATTTCCATGTGCATAGACTATTAAACTTGACCTGATAGGAAATAATGAGAATATGACAGATGACGTCTCTGTTCTTTAATGTTATCTTGCTGTGAGTTGTGTTATTTACTCTAGGATAAATAGGTTGAAAACCTTATATTAGTTGCAAAATAATAAAAAAAAACTCCATGCTAATCTAATAAAATTCTATATTAATTACTGATTGGTTTGGTATCATCTACAGCTTATTTTGATTATTGACCTATCAATCTTATATCGACTGAATACTATGCACTACGCATATAAAGATAAAATTTGTTAAATGATGTATGGTTGGATGTGGGATGATTGTTAAGGGTAGAAAAGAGAAAATTTTGAATTAGAAGTGACTGATGGGATAAGTAGTATTCCATTGTAACAAAGTTTGAGTCCTAAAGAAACAACTAATTTGGGACGGAAGGAGTATCATACTTACCCTGGACATGGTATTTCCATATTTGCACATACTTTCTTGGTACATTTGATCACGATGCCTGCGAGGTTATAGCTTCGAAACACATGTTGCAGAAATATGAATCATACACAATTTTTTTTAAAAAATCCGTACTTCGGTGTTTAGCTTAATTAATCACACTTGCCCTGGACATGGTATTTCTGTATATGCACTTCTTTTCTTGCAAAGTTGCAATATTTGATCAAGATGTCTGCAGAGTGTAGAAATGTAGCTTAGAAACAAATATGCAATAGAATTAGAATCACAGAATGGAAATGGCCCATCTAATCTAAAATAGAACTAACCTTTTTCCTGCAAGAAATGTTCTATGGACATAGCCATTGTAGTGTTCGCTTGTGTGCTCGCCTGTGAAAAAATGCTTCCATTAGGATCCTTGAAAGTTTGGAAAGGGAAGTTCTCAGCTAGTTGCAGTGAATTTTCTTACAAGCACATTACGCTGATGAAAGTAAAACATTTACTGGTTATAAAGTTGAAGTGGATATTTTGCATCTAGCTACATGTGCAGTTATTTGTGTCTATTCATGTGTGCACACCCTAAAACTAAAGAATCATCGATGTAAAACATTCTGGAACATTTGCATTTGCAGAAATTTGTGTAAAAAAGATAAAATTTGCACTATTAAATAAAAAGAAGTGAAATTTACATTACAGAATAAATTGTGTTGTATTTGTACTAATAGGATGATCTTTACTTTTGCCAATTGAACATTTTCCAACATCTATGACGTTGTGAAATTTTTATAATTTTACCATACCAAAACATGGGTGCATGTCAGTTGTCAACCTAAAACAGAGTTCGCTTTCTGGAAATGATTACTACAAAATGTTGTTTGCGTAATTGCCCCTTATTCCTTCTATGAAAATGTTAGCAAGCCCAACTCTCAAATTCCAACTCCAACTCTATCAGCAACAACCCAATACAAGTAGCAGCAAGTCCAAAGTACAGAGAGAAGGAAAAACTAGAGGACTCAGAACAGTTGCCAATGAACAACTGATTCAACAGTTTAAAAAAAGGGCATGTCAAGCACTGTGGACGGCATACCGAACATATATGCTATAGATCATAGAGATAGTCACATTTTCAGAATAATTTTCTCCTCAGTCCACAGTATTTTCTCGTAAACCTTAATCTCGACTTATAAATAACGTAAAAATACTTGTAATATTTGTGAACTGAGCGAGTTTTGCAGGAACAAAACTGGCTCGTCAAGGCGCTTCTCCCGTCACCTCTTAAAAATCAGGACTTTGTATGCTTGCTTCTTCATAACCGAAATGAACTATTAATTCTCCCGGGTAGTTTCAATCCACAATATTCGAGATTAAAAATTCACGATTTTTAAGTTGAAATTCACGTTTTTTGAACTTCAAAATACACTCTTCTGTGCTCCATCCGTATATAACGAGCCCATGTTTTTTTTTAAAAAAAATAATAGGCAACCTAATATAACTTTTGATTAATAACTGAACTAACATGTGTTGTTATTAGATTTGTACTTGAAAGTATTTTCCATACTGAGTTCGTTTCGTAGTTGTTGATAATTATGAAAGAAATTAATGGTTGAGCTCACGTAATACCTAATATTTTCAGACGAAGGTAGTAATTTCTAAGTGAATTTTAGTTTGGCTTGTAATAAAGTTTCGCTTTACATCCCTTTAATACATGGAGTATTTTTTTTAGAGAAAAGGTCACTAGGACCCTGCTTCTATTGAAAGCAAATATAGCATTTTGCCGGGGATTCCAGCTTACAAGTTAGAACTTAAACAAAAATAACAGATTTCCTTCAGCCAATGACCCTGCTTCTATTGAAGCAAATATAGCATTTTGCCGGGGATTCCAGCTTACAAGTTAGAACTTAAACAAAAATAACAGATTTCCTTCGGCCAATGACCCTGCTTCTATTGAAGCAAATATAGCATTTTGCCGGGGATTCCAGCTTACAAGTTAGAACTTAAACAAAAATAACAGATTTCCTTCGGCCAATGACCCTGCTTCTATTGAAGCAAATATAGCATTTTGCCGGGGATTCCAGCTTACAAGTTAGAACTCAAACCAAAATAACAGATTTCCTTCAGCCAACACTGGCTAGAGACACTACGGCAGCCGACACCAACATCCAGAACTCTCTCAGAATTAAAGGGATAAGTCTATTTTACACCCTCTAAGTCTTTAGCTTGTCTAAAGCACACCCCACAACTTTAAAACCAGACAGACATTTGACCCCCTCAAACTTTCAATACAGTGCAAAAGACACCCTCGTGTGGTTTTCTACACTATTTTTGCACATTAGGATGCCACCTGTATAGATTAGTTAGTCCCATGTATCAGTCCGGTCCTCCTTCCTCCTCTCCACTGTCTCTCTCTCCTTCGGCATGGGCGCATGGCTCATCCATTTGCCCAGCGAGGACCACCGCACACCCATCGACATCTCGTCCCTGACGGAGCTGCAGATTCGCCGCCTGCAAACACCGTCCTCCAATACCCATTCCACCGCCGTAGAGGATGACAGCCGCAAGCGCGCAACCAAATCGAGCTCCAGCACCTACGGCGGTGGTGGTGGAGGCGGCAGTGGGGGCGGCGTTCTCCGGCGAAGGCAGCGGCGCAGGGACGAAGCAACTCCGAGTGGAGAGGCGGAGCTCGCCGAAGATACATGCGCGGGGAGGAGCTCGAGCGCCATGACTACCGCGAGTTTGGCGCACCCATTCGTCGAGCTTGGCGGAAGCAAGCTCGAGCTTTACTCAATGAGCAGCGGGCACGCCTCCATCAGATTGTCTACGAGCTAGCTCTGTCATCGCTGGCTGCCTAGCTCCTCCTCTGCGATCGAGCTCCGTCTCCGTTGCCGTAGACCGGCCGGCGCGTTCTCCGGCTCAGACGCTCAGTCGAGTACTACTCCTGTCCTGCTCCTAGCCGTGCTTGTGCTAATCCGTCGTCTCCTGCTTGGAGGTGTGGAAGCCGAACAGCTTTAGCTTTGGGATTGACATGCTCATGACTGCAAAGATGAGTAGCTAGCAGCACAACGTAATAGCTTGCCGAGATTAGTAATAGTATACTCCCTCCTTCCCTAAATGTTGACTTTTTTAAACATGTTTGACCATTCGTTTTATTCAAAAACTTTTGTGAAATGTGTAAAACTATATAAAAGTATATTTAATAATAAATCAAATGATAGGAAAAGAATTAATAATTACTTAAATTTTTTGAATAAGACGAACGGTCAAACATTTTTTTAAAAGTCAACGACGTCAAAGATAACATTTTAGGATGGAGGGAGTTTATTAGTAGTTACGATAAACAGGAGAAGCATCACACACAAGTCACTAGAGACAGGTCGAGGTCTATATCGCGCTTGTGTCGGAGCTGCTTCTTCCTCGCTTCCGCCGACGACCGCGCGCAACGGCTTGGAGCTGCTACTTTCCTGCGACACCTCCTCCGCCGACGACCACAGCTGCTTGTCGGAGATGCGCACCACTGACCGCTCGACCCTGCCTTCGCAGTGCCGCTACCGCCGCCGCTCGTGAAAAAGTAAGATCAAAACAACCCAGCGATATGGGCTTGGCCCACATAATCGTAAGCGCTGACGTGGTGAAGGGTTGATGTAGCATCCTACGTGTCATCCACGTGTGCAAAAACCATGGTAAAACAGCCCAAGGGGGTCAAGTATCCGGTATTGACAATTAGATGGTGTATTATACCCGGTTTCGTAGTTTGGGGGTGTACTTTAGACAAGCATAAAAGTTCGAGGGTGTCAAATGGACTTTTCCCTATTTTAAATGTGGGTCTTCTGATCTTTGTGACACTTTCCCCTTCCTATCTCAAACTGTGGCCACGTTTCTATGAAAATCAGTTTCGCAGGCGCTCAAAACACATACGGCCAGTGGCTCTGCCTACAATTTAAGGCCTGTAAATCTCCAACTAGGTGGTGGATACGGTGATAAAGACTAAAGAAAACTGAGCTAGAGTTGAGAATAAGAGAGAAAATGATTTGCATAATTCTTTTCTAACTCACAACGTACCAAGTCATCAAGCGACTAACAGAAACATTTATTCTACACTCACAACCAAGTCAAATAAGCAACTAATTAATCTGTCTGGTCTCCACTACTTTTCAGCAACAAGCACATTATTTCCTCCAAATTAAGCAAAAACGGGAGTTTTAGACTCCTCTGTCCTAAAAAGAATCAAACTCTAGAATTTGTTTTTTTTGAGACGGAGAAAGTACGTCGCAATGCCGGCCAATCAGCTCTTTGAAGCCGCCGCCGCTGCAGCACCAGCGGCAGCCCACTGTGCGTGCCTCCTCTTGACGTACTCAACCATCCCGTCGACATCCGGCAACACCTTCTTGGGAGCGTCAAGCTCACCGAAGTGCTCCGTCCATGAGGCCAAAAGGGGGGTAATTGCAGCGTTGAAGATCTTGGCACCGGTGAGAACCTCGGTCGCCCTCACCCCAGGGATATGGGCACCCAGCATGATATCCACGAGCCCAACGGTGCCGCCACCGAAGAAGGGTTTCTCCTTTGAGCAACCCTTCAAGGCTCCCTCCAGTGTTTCCACCGCCGCGAGTATCTGCTTTATCCCCTCCGCCTTCTCCTCCTCTGTCTTCCCCTTGAACATCGGCGCCCATGGCGCAACAAAATGTACTGCATGCACATTGTTAGCCATCGCATGAGTGATTGCGAAAGGGCACATAGCCTAATAGTTGGAATGACATGAGTAATATCTCAAAGTCCTGAGTTCAAATCTTCATAGTACCCAATTTCATATTGGGTTATTTGAGGGCTAAGTTCCCTGTTTGATGGCTAAGTTCCCAATTTAAAAAGGCTACATTTATCCAGTTGGATATAGCGGCTGGGTAAAAATTACCCTTCTCTAAAAAAAATAAAAAAAAATCACATGACTGATTATCACCATTTACACGAGAGATTAAAAATGCTTGGACCAACTATGAGTCTCTGACACAAATTACTCGCTCCCTTCGTCTCAAAATACAGCTACATTCGTCCTAAAGTACAGCTACATGTTCAGATTTATATATAGGTAAAGATTTATTTTAGAACATTGGGAGTTATTACTTATAGATACCTTGTCATCGATGTAGGCAGCCCAAAAGCGAGCGACAGCCCAGTCATAGGGGTCGGCGGGGAGGAGGGCGGCACCGTCGACGGGGAAGACCTCATCGATGATGTACTCTAATATGATCCGCGACTCGCAGATGGGTTTGCCGTTGTGGATGAGCACGGGGACCTTCTTGTGCACCGGGTTAGAGGCGAGGAGGAGATCGCTCATGCCGACGAGGTCCTGGCTGAGGCCCTTGAGGGCGAGGGCGAGCTCCACTCTGGTGACGAACGGGCTCGGCCATGTGCCCAGCAGCTTCAGCTCGTCCCATCCGGCAATCTCAGCTAGCTCGTCCTAGTGGTCAGGGAGAGAAGCAGATAGGGTAATAATAATCTTAAAACACGTTGTGTTTTGGATTGTTGTGTGTTTTTGCTGAGTGTTTGGGTGGTTGATCGATCACGGCAATAATGGTGATGTTGACATACGGGACCGGACCCGGCATATTTGCAAACGAAAAATAATTTATAAATAAAATTTTTATGTAAGTGTTTTTAGGGATATAAAAGCAAAGGCTGAAAAATAAATTTCATTGAAAAACCTTTAAATTAAATCTAAATTTAGGGTCAAAAATTAAAACTTTAACTGATAATTAAGCATAAGCATAAGAAAAAAAAAATGAGGCCGGTGATACATGCTGCTCGATTTGAACTGTAGTCACTGCTGGATGCATCATCCGTGATGTCTGCGTGCCAAAATCCATCATCATCCGTGATGTCAGGACATGTCTTTTGCATCGCCACTTTAAAAATAGAGTAAATTTTATATTGGGCTACAAATTTTGACCAAGATTTCATAATGGGGGGCTAGGGTTAAATCAATGTTTTCACTTATCACCATACATCTTTACATAAATTTTCAGTTTGCACTAGAGGTGAGCAAAGGGAATGTGAGAAAACTTCATATGATTTACACATGGATAACTATAAAAGGCAAAACATTTTATGTTTTCTTCTTTCTTTTTAGTGTGAGTGGTAATTAACTATTTTCTATTTTATTTTTATTCATTGCTTCTTTTAATGTGCTCAACCCTAGTCCAAAGTGCCAACTAGTGCAAAGATACGTGGTGTTAAGTGAAAAGGTTGGTTTGGCCCTTGCCCATTGTGAAACTTTGGTCAAAATATATGGTGCAATGTGAAATTTACTCTTTAAAATATTCTAGCCGATAACTTTTTTTAAGCGGACTAAAAGTACCGTATAAAAATAATTTTTTTAAGATAATAGAATAATATTCCAGCCCAATTATTAAATTGTATTCGAGAATCTCTATCCAAAGTTGGTAAAAAGGTGCATGATCATTAACTCAAATTTACGACATGAAATGTACCTAGTTAAGACCTTGTTTCGGGCCTTTCAAGAGCATGCATGCCAATTTTCTCACTCCACCCGCTATCTACCATCCTAGCATTCAAGTCTATTTTTTCCTCTCCTCCCGGCTCCTTCCTCCTCTCCCGCATGCACTTTTCCTAGGTCATATATTTCTAGGAAAATCGTAAACAAATAACTTAACCCTACTGATATCATATATTTCTAGAAAATGAGAAATAATTATTAGCAAGTATATGCCATCGAGATGGCCATCCATCAAGCCGTCACATTCTTCCAGATCCAAGACTTGCAGCAGTTTGTATTCCTTGAAGTCCAAAAAATCTCGGCATACTTCACCAGAGACCGTGAGAGACCGGAGAAGAGAGAGATCATTTCTCTCAAGTCCGATATTTGCAGCAGCGGTGCTACGACATTGGACAGAGAGACAACGGACGGCGTACTGATCAGGCAGCAGGAGCATCTCATCCTCGCCGCGGAATATGGTGATGAAACCCTCTGATATGGACCTGTGCATGATGAACTCGAGCATCATCCCAGGCAGTTGGCATGTCTTCACCCCTTTGTTGTTGCTCACATCGACGGGCTGGACGATATTCTGGTCCATGAGCATCTTGAAGCTCTCGACTGCACTGTCACCGAGCCGGGGGTGAGGCTGTCTCTTGACAAGCCCTTCAGCCAACCATCGCCTCAACAACCTCTTCCTCCTGATCGAATGGTTACCTGGAGCAGAAATTTTACGATCGTTGAGAAAGTACATGCAGATAAAAATTTTAGTATCTTTAAGGTATCTAGTACCTGGAGGTACCAAGTTTGTCATTAGAAAATAGTGTAACTTTCAGTACCTACTTAAGGAGGGTAAAATTACCATACCTAGAAACATGCCAAGATATAGCAGGCATGCTTTGGCAGCATCACCAGACAGGCAGGTGTAGCTCCTGGTTAGTACCCTTTGCATTCTTGCCAGGGCATTGCTGTTGCTCTTGTTTTCCAGATGGTGACCAAGGTTGCTGCATACATCACTGCAAGTGGGCCCTGTTACTGTACCTTCTGACAGCAAGAACTGGCCTACGCAGATCAGAGCTAGAGGTAGACCATCGCATTTCTTCCGAAGTTGTTCTGAACCTCTCTCCATGTCTGGTGATCAATCCTCAATAGAAGCACTTTGGAAGAACAAACCTTTTGAATATTCAGTGTTGAGTTTCCCCATTTTGTACACATAACCTTCTGCAGTGCTGCATGCATTAGCTATGGACTGGATATTCGTGGTCACCACTATCCTGCTGCTGACACCGTCGTCCGCAGGGAAAGCATGCTCTGTATCACACCACAGTTCTTCCCTCATGTCATCAATCACAATAAAATACCTACAAGAAAAGAAACCAAGAAAAGAGGAAAATTGTAAATGGAATTGGCTCTAGCACATAAATCAACTTATGTATTTTGAAGCAAAGCAATGCTGAAAAGTAAAGCTAGCAACAATCTTACATCCATAAGAATTAAACGACACGGCAAAATCTTACTTGAATTATTAAGAGTAAATTTTATAGAACTACATATACTTTTACCGAGTTATTACAGAAGTATATAAAAGTATAGATTTAACAATAAATTTATCACAAAACTATAGGTTTAAAGCAAAGCATTGTAAAACTACAGATTTAGTAATAAAAGTATCACAAAACTATAGGTTTTGGATCTAAATCCTTGGCACTAATGTTATGTTTTAGTTATAAACGTTCAAGTTTGGTGATTGAACTGACGCTAAACATAGTTTTGTGATAAATTTATTATTAAACCTGTAGTTTTAGGATACTTCACCTTAAATATATAGTTCATTGATAAATTTGGTGTCAAATTTATAGTTTTGTGATATATATCATCTTAAATTTATAGTTTTATAATAATTTAGTATGTAGTTTTGTGAAATTTATTTAATTATTAATGATTCCTCTAACTAACTAGATTTTACATCACAGCACCGAAACCACAAAGGACTGACCCTAGTATTGTTGTGGGACCCATATTGTTACTTTTACTACTAATAATACATATGGGAGACTACATGTCATTTGTCATCGGTTTTGTCCAATTCCATCGTTTGTGCATGGTCTGTTGTGTGCATGCTTGTCTCTATAATTTTTGCAAGTACTTCTATCTATCGCGCATTAAAAATGTATGGTTTTTTCATAGTCTCTAGGAAGAAAAGGGAAGTATGCCAGAAGTTCTCTGAAAAACATCTAGCCCTAGTAAGGTGGATCCTATCTATTTAGGAAGCTGAAATATCTGTTCCATACATCCTAATAAAGCAAGTATGGAGGGTAAATAATCATCATCCAATCCTAACTCAGCTTTAAAATTTGTGGGAATTTTAGGAGCAGATGATTTGGATATAGATGAGGAAGTAATTTCAACCAAAATAATCCTCAACCCAGTCCGTGACTCTACCATTCCTTTCCTAATTTACTGTCGCATCCACCATCTTGCCCAGCAAAAGAAAAGCTCTGTCTCTCTCCCTAATGCTTATGCTTATGCATGGTATCAGGGAAAAAGCACCAGACTCAATATAATTTTCTCCTCTCAAAAGTGCAGCATACTCAAAATCTCATTTACGAAATTGGTCAACTATCAGGTAGCTAGCATGTTTTACTGCTTTGCATGATAGGTAGCATCATTGCAAACCAAGAGTGACAGAGAAGCAGCATAAATGACCAAATTTGCTTTCTTCAGGTTATTTTTGTACTAGTTTGGTCCATCTTCTCTCAATGGTTACTGCTGCCAATATCATACTCAAAACAGTAGGAAATACAACTACCTGCCCTAGGATGAATATGGGCTGTCAAATGATTTTGATCAAATGGGTCATATTCTACTATAGTACGCCTTAGTATAGGGAAGTATAGGATTTTTGGCAGATAAGTGAAATTTATTCTTCCCTGAAAAAAAAAGAGCGAAATTTACTCTTAGAGAGATCAGATTCTAGAAATTAAGAAAACTGCTAGTTCTTATCTCTCTTATATAGTTTGCAACAAAGGAAGCTTCCTCATGTAGGGCTTGTTCATTTAATCCCGAAGAGAGAGGTATTGGAAGGAATTAAGGGGGAATAATTCCACACCACAATAGGTGTGAAGTAAATCCCCTTCAAATCCCCCTCAATCCCCCCTATGAGAGAGATTAAACGAACCAGGCCTTAGCTATATCATCACTAAGTTACAAACATTATGATAGCAGAATGAATAAATTAGGCTATGGATATGCACATTTATTTGAAAGCTTGAAACCACATGTGTATGCTGTTATCACAATCTTTGGCCCTGACGAATTGGTAGCGTGCAACCAAAACAATACAATACAGTGTTGTGTTAAGACTAATTCTGATGAGAGCCGTTTTCTCATCTTGTAGTGCTCCCACATTTCCCTAGATCGTCAAGGTGAGTTTCCACTAAATTTCTGAGAAATTGCAGCCACCAGTGGAGCAACCAAAGGAGGAACAGGGCCAACACAATACCCAAAAGTATTATAGTTCCCGTGACACCAATCCATGCTATTTCAGCGAGAGAAAGAAAAAAAATACAGCCTAAAATGGCAACGGATAGAACAGAAAACCAGAAAAGAGATCGAAGTGCAAGGAAGCAAGTTACCCTGTTCGTCCCCATGTCTCGGCCAGCGGCGAGCAGCACGCCATCGCCGCCTGATCTTTCCCTCACCTAAGTCCTAGGAGGGAGTTAGGAGTAATTATGAGTTTAGAGGGATGAGGCTATTAACTGCTTTGTTTGGTTGGGAGACATGAGAATTTTGATAGGATGGGATGGGGGATTGAGGAAGAAACTCCCTCCTTTTCAATACCTGGTAGGGGTGGTAATTGAGAGGGAATTCCTCCTTTAATTTGCCTAAACAAATCTTAGCCATCCGTTTTAATTAATGACCTAATCTCCAACTAAAATCCCTATCAATTTCCACCACCTCTACCAAACAAGGTATTGGGATTAAAAATCAAATTCCCATCTTAATCTCACCATCAATTCCCTCGTGTAAACTCCCAATCCCCTTCTCTCGAGTTGCCAAACAAGCCGTAGATCCTTCCTAGCAGGACATGACGGCTAGCGAGGATCCGTCAACTAGCGCCGGCGGCGGCTGCTGCGGCTTACTGCTGACCCAGTGACAGGAACTCGAGAAGCGCAAGAGCCCACCAAGGCCATACAACTTTTCTTTTAGTGTAGGCTCTCATACGATGGCCTAATCAGATAAAGAAAAAGCTAAATTTTAAAATTTCAAACTTAGTTTTGAGACTGATTTTAAGATATTTTCAACGTAATTTCTTTTCAGCATTGACTTTTAAGTCACCAAGAACACATATATAAAAGTTTTACCTAAAAACTCATTTTTATTCTCTAATAAGCCGTTTTGGCTTATTAAAGAAAAAGCCAAACGATGGGGCCTGTAGTAGTTGTCGTGTCGACCTCATAGAATAAGCCGAAAGTAAAGGAGGACTAGTTTGCCCCTCTCTTATGTCTGGTAGAGGGATGAGTCTCATTTGCATTACTATACTTTGACATTAGTCATTGAGATGTGAACTTGCTTACATGTCAGAGGGCAGTATTGTAGTGGATCTGTTTCCTGAAAAGAGAGACTTGAGGTTATTTTTTCCAATTGGTTCGTCTAATTTGTTTGGAGATTTGTGCCCTAACTCTTCCTCTAGATTCAGCGATCAATGGTAGCCTGACTCACTTGGCGAGTTACGGTTTAAGGTTCAGAGTTAAGGTCAGGGTAGGAGGAGTTCCAGCGCGGTGGGGTAGTGATGGGGAAGGAGGTGGAGATTGGGTTGAGGTGAATAGCGATGGCAAGACCGAGTGAGGGAGGAGGGAGGGGAGAGGGAGATGCTTGCATGAATCTCAGAAACGATCCAATGGTCTAGAATTCGGAAGATTTGTGAGGTTTGTTTCCTATCAAATGTCAAATAAACCGTCCTTTCAGTTTTCTTTTTCCTTTGCCCTAATGGCTCTCGCTCTGTCTCTGCCTGCACCGCTGAATCCTAATAGGTAGTTACCGTCACTGATCTTCGCACTTAGAGGGAAAGCTGACTGGAGCTTCAGTTTGCAAGATTGTAACTTCAGTTTGCAATCGCACATAGATCACGATGCATATGAATTTGCAAGGTTGTAACTTCAGTTTTTAGCACGGTTTCCCATTTTGTTTCTCACCAAAATTTTGAAATTTCGATCACTACTAGAAAAGGCATTTTTTCCAACACTAGGTTTTATTTTTCCAGGCATGTTAAAATATTCCCACATATACCATTTGTAAAAGTACCAAGAGACCACATAGATCTAGCTCCGCCTACGAAAAACAATTTCTACAGGCAGGTCTAAAGACGTCCGCCTGTTAAAATCAGGACCCTATTGATCGAGCGGAGCTCACAATGACTAAGTCTCACGCTCTCCTCTTTCCTCACCCACGCCTCTCCTCCACCGGTTCCCGTCCCCTCTCTCACCACACCTCTTCCTCCCTTACCCTCCACCGCTTCCCCTCCCCGATTCCCCTCCCCTCCACTCCTCTCCTCGGCGGTAGGGCGTCGGCTCCTCCCCTCCCCTCCAATCCCTCTCCTAGATCCGGCCGGAGGTGAGGTCGGCAGCACCCCATATCGGCCGTGTCCTGCAGCGTTCGACAACATGGAGGAGGGGCGGCAGTGGAGGCTCCACTCCCCTTCCCCCCTCTTTTATCCCCTCCCATCCCTCTCCAAGATATGGCTAGAGGGGAAGAGGTCATCGACGTGTTACATAGCCACCTGCGAAAATTTATTTTTTAAGCGGCCATTTGTCCGCTTATGAAAATACGTGATTTTCACATGACTTAAGTTGCGACATGGATGGTGGATAATCGCTTGTGAAAACCTATTTTGTCCACCTGCAAAATGCTTTTTTCTAGTAGCGGGTGTCACAGAAATTTCCGGTTTCATGAATTTTCATGCTTATTGGACCGAAATTATTTGAAATTTTAATAAATTTTGACTGAATTTTAATAAACATTGAACAAATTCATAAAAAATTAAGAAAATAAAAAATGCGGTGAGACAATGACTTGTGGGGTGGTGGGGTGTGGAGGGGGAGGGGAGAGTGGGGCCAGGGGTAGCAAAATTCGTTCAGAAATAGCATCTCCTTTTTATTTAACTACAATTTTGCTATATATTTGTCGACAAATTTTCCCCCAAAAAATTTGACAGATGTAATTACAGTATAATCGTAGTGTAATTACACTGTAACTTGCATGTAATTACACTGTAAATATAATATAACTTGTATGTAACTTTCAAAAATCTCTCCGTAACATGTTATTTCGGTAAAATGGAGGTTGTAGGAATAAATTCTTTCACATATATGTGTGCTGTGATTTTTTTCTTCCTCACCAAAATAAATCTTGTAATAGATCTAACGATTCAAAATTACGTGAAACTTACATATAAGTTACACTGTAGTTACATGCAAATTACAGTGTAATTACATATACGTTACAGTGTAATTACACTATGATTGTACTATAATTACATCTGTCAAATTTTTAAGAGAAAATTTGTCTATAAATATATAGGTGGTCCCTTTTAACTATGCATATATATCAGCATATGCATGTATTTAGCGAATGATGGAAGTAGTTCTCACCTCTTGTTACGCAAGTGTGTTCTGAGACGCAAGCTTAGATGCTCAACGTCGGCCATGTCGTCGTCGTCATCCCTAACCTGCGACCCAAACTTCTTAATCAGTATCTCCTCGAGAACCTCCTCGGCGGTCTTCTCCGCCGCGCTAACCCAAACCATCGGGCTGAACTGCCCGCCGCCGACGTCGTCGTACACTTGCTTGGCGAGCGCGGTCTTCCCTAGGCCACCGAACCCGACGATGGAGATCACCTTCTGCCGCCGCTTCTTGCCGCCCTCGGCTTCCTCCTCCTCCTCCTCCTCCACCATCTCCAGCAGCTCCCTCCGGGGAGCCTCCATGCCGACGAGGTTACGTCGGAGAGCTGGCACCGGCTCGGACATAGTAGAAGACTTCTTCGCTGCTGACGGTGGTCCGGCGGCGGCCACGGGGCCGGCGTACTTGGTCTTGAGCTCGTACAGCCGGGCCGACTCCTCCCTGAGCGCCCTTGTTAGTGATATGTCCTAGAGGCAATTATAGAGATGATTGTATCACACACTATTTTTACATATTTATTCGACTTTGTTCCTTGAAATAGATAAACTCATTATTGGTTAATGAATATGTGATTCTTTTATGAGACTCTTTATGTTATGTGTTGCTATTTCTAAAGGATCCCTGATCAAATATCATATGTGGAACAAATATTTTTAGATGATCTGCACATGTATTAATTAATGATTATGTCTCATGGATCATGGTATAGAGATACCAAATTAATAATATGGACATATGTTAGTGAACATGTTGTTGAATAGACCCAACATGGGACACTGTAAGAGCCATATGATATGTGTTGTGTCATCAGTGATCTCATTTAGTGTTGGTGTTGAATCCTTAGACATGAGATTATCATGGTTCCCAACATGTGTAGTAGCTTACTTAGGGACTGCTAAACGCTACTTCGTAATTGGGTAGTTATAAAAGTAGTTTTCAGGTATGCTATGAAACATGTAGTGGGATATGAATAATCAAGATGGGATTTGCCCCTCCTATGGAGAGATATCTCTGGGCCCCTCGATGTTATAGATTATGGAAGTGCATGGCCATGCCAAAGGTGATTGAGGGGTCAATCACAAGTTATATAATCTATCAACAAGTTCGAGTGAATGATTAGCTATTAGAAGATGGCACATATCTAGCCTTGAGTTTAATCGATATCGTGAGGCAAAGGGGTTCATACAAGTATACACTAGAGATTCAGCTGATATGATCTTTATGTATGCCCGGTGGGTCAATACGTTCTGCTAGGGGCCGCTGTTGACGCGTGGACCGAAAAGGAGTTTTCGGGTTACAACCGAGTATATATGAACCTACAGGGTCGCACGCTTAATGGGTCGGAATAAGGGGATTGGATGGAGATCCAATATGAGCTTAATTCGGATAGGGATCCGAATAGGAGTCCTACGGGCCTTGGAGGCCCGAGTGATGGATCCTATATATTCGTGAGGGGTGTGACCGGCGGAGGTATTGCATCACGTGAGAAACCCTAGCCGTCACTTCCTTCTCCGAGCAAAACCCTAGCCGCGCGCAGGTGCTAGCACATCTGCGCGTGGCGTTTCGTCCCTGTACGTGTGGATACCGGTAGAGGCGTCGCTGGTTTGCGGTGCTGATCGGCGTGGGAGAGTATGGCGAGGAGAACGCACGAGGAGGAGAAGGTCGAGCCGGTGCGATCGACTACTTCCTCTACATCAACGCGCGCTACTTCGCGAGAGTTCCTTCGACTTCTTAGCGTTTTCTTCCGCAGCGCAGCGCGTCGAGTGGTAACGATCTATGATCTAATACTTGCATAGTTCCTGATTTACGCGATAGAAAATTTTGTTTTATGCTATCGTAGCCTACGTGTATCCTAACAGCCCTGACGTCGGACGCGAGCCGAGCGGCGCTGCGTGCCGCGAGGAGCCGTGGGCGGCGGTGAGCTGGTCGTAGACGAAGCGGTCGACGCAGTCCTCCATCTGGTGAGCCAGGCGGCGCGCCTTGTCGACCCACACCGCCTGAACGACGGGTCCGGATCCGTGGCTGGCGGCGTGGACTTGGATGGCGGCGAGCATCATGTCAAGCTCCGCCTTCACGGACTGGACGTCTCGCCGGACGTTCTCCTCAAGGCTGTACCTGTCGCGCGCGAGCGCGTAGAGCGTCGGCGCCAGCGAGCTCAGCACGGCGCTCACGATGGCCGTCTCCATGTGTGTGCCTCAAAGAGACTTAATTTTGATCGATCGATTGCGCAAGTAGCTGTGGCTCTAAACTAATTGATCGATAATGCATGCCAAATTGCATATACATCTGTTCTGCACTAAAACTAAAACCTCTGTCCTATATAGCAAGTGTCTTTAAAATTGGCAGATTTTACTACATCATACTTAGAGCAGGTACAATAACTAGCTATAAACCTAATATATCGATTTTAATAATGAGCTGAAGGAGAGAGAAGATAACAGCGGACGACTGTTTAAAAGTCGGCTCACGCTCCAAGACAAGCTTGAGAAATACTAGTAATTCAATGCCATGCAGTGCCACTTATCTTAGGAGAGAGAGCACATGGCACAAGCTAGGAGGAAAATAATAGTTTAAACTAAGAACAATGCTTTTATCATTATACTATGAATACTGATGTGGCAATATTTGGAGTAAGCATTGGGCTGTACTACTAGACTTGCTCTTACCATACATGCATGTCATCTAACCCAGGGGTTGAGCGTATTGGAGGGGACCCCTGCATCGCCCACGCGCAGGCGACACGGGGGGCGAAACCCAGCGTCGCCGCCCCCTCCCTCCACCCCTCCCTCATCTCGCCACCGCCGGAGCTCACCGCCGGAAAGCCAGCCGGCGAGCTAGGAGGGCCGCGGCGGGGCCTTCTCCTGCGGTGGCGTTTCCTCTCAGGCACGGGGGAGGCGGCGAACGCTGGCGGCAGGGTGTGGCGGCGCGCGAGCCTTCCCTCCAAGGAGGCAGATCTGCGAATGCTGTTGCCAGATTTGGCTTGCCCTAGGCTGGATCCGGCTGAAGCGGGTGGTGGCAACGTGACGGAGACGGCGTGGCCGGCGGCGGAGGGGCCTGCTGCGGGACTGGATTTTTCACATTTTGGCCCTTTTGAAAAACTTATTTCGCAAGTAGACCCCTAGAAAAACTTATTCCAGAAATGGTCCTTTTTGGGGCACCAGAGTGGTTGGCGCCGTCGTCCAATGGGACGGCGCCAGCCTCTCTGGCGTTGTCTCCCTGCTGACGTGGCGGGGCGATGCTGAGGTGACAGGAGGAGGGCGCCAGCATGGCTGGCGCTGCCTCCCCCACCCCCCCGCCACCCCAGCATCGCCCCGCGACGTCGGCAAGGGGACGGTGCCAGAGAGGCTGGCGCCCCAAAAAGGACTATTTCTGGGATAAGTTTTTCCAGGGGTCTATTTGCAAAATAAGTTTTTCAAAAGGACCCAAATGTGAAAAATCCAGTGCTGCGGGACAGCTCGCGAGGGCGGCACACGCGTTGGCGGAGGTAGGCGGCACCCGCCGTAGCCCCCTCTCTGGCGGCGGAGGTGGCGCAGCGTGACTCGGTGGTGGAGGCAGCGTGGCGCGAGATGGCTCGCGAGGCCGTGGAAGCCGGCGCATGCGAGGGGACGCCCACCATCGCTCTGTCCAGTAGGGCCGTCGGTAGTTGGGCGCATTGGCGTCACCGGCGCATGGGTGAAGCCGACCTCTCTCTGGCCGCCGTGGCCTCAGCCCCTCCCCCCACCACTGCTACCACCTCCACCTCCCTTGTTATAAAAGTTAGTTGATATAGCGGAACGACAACTAACCATTCCGATCGCTTCAGTCATTGATCACCCAAGACACGCCAGATGACAACACTGGAACACACGATATTTGTTAACGAGGTTCAGCTGAAGCCTACATCCCCGGGGCTCTGATTATGGGCGTTCATCCCCAACCAATATAGCTTCTAGCCGCTACAAGTCCATGGCCATGCCGCCATCATCTCCTTGCGTGTCAATGCTACATTGTAGTCGCCATGGTTACATTGTGGTGCCCTCCTCTCTATTTAAGAGAGATGCCGGGTTACAGAGTCCGACTTTAACTCCACCCCCTAACACCTATTACAATTCCAAGTCCAACTGTAACCAAATAGGACTAGTATATTCGACACCTATTCTAACATCCCTTCCTGTCTCTTCCTCCCTTGCTTCTGCTTCCTTGAAGCTAGTTGCTGCTCTGCTTTGCTGTTGCTCCCTTCCTTCCTCGCTTTGCTGCTCTGCTCACCCCAGCTCTCCTCTTTATGCTGGTGGTAAAGTTGGAGATGGTTGTCGCAATTGCAAGGGGTAGTTTCCCCCGAAGCCCGACGGCCCTTGATGGAGATGTGGCCTCCGCCATAGAGCTCCTCTTGAATCTCATTGGAAACATGGATGACACCGATGTCTCTGATGCCCATGTCTTCAACTTTTGGTTCCTCTTTCGTCTAGCCAGACCCCCATTCTTGATGCTGCTCCCTTCTATTGGCTGGTATGCTTCCAGGCCATGGTCGTGGAGTCTTTCGGTGGATGAGGAGAAGTGTTCGTCCGTGAAGATGGTCCAACTTGTTTGTGGTCAAGGCTCTTTGGCCTCACCGGTGCTTCAAGTGCCCTATGTCTTAGTGAACCTGTCATAGTGTCGAGTTAGGAGCGGTCTGCTTGCCCTCTATTGTACTAGAGTCTCAGTTTTTAGGCAGATTCGGAGCTACTGCATCGGGTTTAGCTGATTAGCTAGGCAACGATAACACTCAACACTTTCACTCTGTTTTCCTGGAAGGTCCTGCACCTTTCGAGGGAGTCTCGGGCGAAAGCCCTGCCTAGTATTCTAGGATCGGCGACATCGACGCCTGTGGGTGCCGTATCCTCATTGAGGATGTTGCTTTGTTGACTCTCTCCCACTTTGGGTGAAAAACTAGTCCATTATATGGGCAGGCATTGCAGCGGCTCCTGTTGTTGCTTCCCTCCTTGGAGGCTTCGCCTTGAAGGTCTTGCTCTTCCTTCGGTCACTTTCGTGGTTTATAGTCGTTTTGCCACAGGCTTTTTGCTTTGTCTTATGTGTAGGGTTTTGCCGGTTTTTCTATAGCAAACTGTGCAGTTGTATGGTTTTTGGGCCTGGTTTCCTTATAAAGAGGGCCAATTCTCTTCTTATAATATCCGGTAGATCTCCTACCATCGATTCTTATAGAAAAAAAACTACATCATACTTAAAGTTGTTTGTGTGTCATGGTTGGTAATTTGCTTAAGGAAATTTTTAACACAATTAATAAAGATGGAAATCTTTTAAAAGACAAAATTGGCCCTCCTTCCAGAAAATGAAAACCGCTGCCTCGATCCTATGGCAAGTGTTTTTTTACGATTTAAAATGCGTTCCAAAAAATTAAGAGTGTTTGTTTAGTAGAGTAATGGTGTTCCAAAAAATTAAGAGTGTTTGTTTAGAGTAATACTATTGTACCAATGAAGGATCCAGGCAAATCCTATTGTACCAAATTGTTTGATATACATGAAATTTCCGTTTGTGATTCAAAAAAGAAAATTCTATTGTGTATCTGCTGGGCTTGCTCGGGCGGTGGATCCGTATCTGCACCCAATCAACCTCCCATTTTGTAAGCACCCATATTGGTGTTGGGATAATAGTTTCTTCCTTCTCGAATCTTAATTTCTACTAAACTATTTAAATGTAGAGGAAGTATATATATCCATGTACAACTATATATATATGGCATAGGGCTTTATGTAGGATCAAAACACAATAATTAAGCCAACCAGAGGGGGTGAATGGTTGGTATACCCAAAAACCCAAACTTTTTGCGTTATTAAAAGTTACCCTCAAATTTGACGGATCGTGGTGTCGAAACAAGGTTTCGGCAATACGAAAAGGGGTGGCTATCAAGCAGGAAAAGTGGATGGGTTTGGAGACAAGGAATTTTATACAGGTTCAGGCCCTCTCAGTGAGAAGTAATACTCTACTCCTGTCCGGGGATTGATCTGCCGAGTGTGTTATTGATCGTATGATCTAGGAGAAAAGTTATGCCCCAAGAGGCATCCGGACCCCTCCTTATATAGTGAGAGGAGTCCGTATTACAACATACAGCCCATATTCCTAACGGAATAGGTAAGTAAAGATAAAATACAATCATAAACGATTAGGATCCCGGGTATTTCCTTGATACAGAAGTTAGGAATATAACCCGGGCCCCTTAAGGATATTCTATCTACATATGGTACCCCTATACCCAGTCGGATATACATGCCATGTGGGTATGGGGTATCCATAATCTCCACAGTAACCCCTGAGACCTTTATAGTCGACGAAATAATCTTCTCTTGAAGTCTTCAAGATGATAATCCGAGTGCTTCAATTATTCCTGCCTTGGTCTCCCGAGTACTTGAATCAAAGACTGTGAAGGGCTAAAATAAAAAATCAGGTGCATCGACTAGATGCACCTAATTAGGTGTAGCCCCCGACTATGTGATTAGTTGAATAAAACTAAACATATAGTCAAGGTATATTAAACATCCATCTGAGTGGATTTAGAACTGAATTACCGAAGTAATAATATAACTTGAGTATGTTCAAAAGGCACAAGTAGGTCCGAGTAAAAACACTCTAAAGATTTGTTAATCAACATATATGATAAAAAATCCGAGTAAAAACTCTTAAAGGATTTATCAAAAGTTGTATAAAAAATGATAAATGACAAGTCCAAATAGCATAAGCTATGACCCATGTCATTATTGAATTAAGCATATAACATGCCAAGAGAATGACCATTTTAAAGTAATCACCTCAATAAAACCCGAATAGCTTTGTGGCCTAAAAAGACAACAAAATTAGTATAACACTTTTCTATTGGGTACCTTTTTATTTGCATCGTAGTAATTCCAAAGAATTATCTAACTAATTATCTAACTGCGTCAAAAAGGATTTTAACAGCATTGGGCTATTCTATCGTGAGCAATTCTTGCCAAAGCAAAAATATATGCCTAAGTCCCTAAGGATCACAACCAGCCACGCCGATAATGACATTGGGCTGAAAATACTAGTAAGGCCCAGGCCCATTAGCATTTTCTGATACCCCAGCGAAAGAACTGCTGAAAAAAACGCCGCTTTGTCTTCCCCGCCGAGATTTCCTCCCCTTTCCCCATTCTTTGCTACAGTACAGCAACCACGCCGGCGAAAATTAGGGCTAGCAAATCCACATCAATCCACCTCTCCCGAAGCTTCATGGGCTTGTGAAAATCTTCCGCACAATCGCCACTACAATCCCCCTTTCATTCGCTGCTGCCCTCGCTCCAGATCCCGTCACCCATCTCACATCCATGGCGGAGGAGAGAGAAAGCTTTGAGAGTCAATGGGCACCCTCCGATGTAACAGAAGAGAACTTGAAGGAAATGGTGGCGCACGGTGTTCTTCCGGTGAAGGAAATCATCGGTTGGCGTGCGGCGAAGCATTCCCGACCCCGGACACACACGAGGTTGTGGTATTCTCTCATTTCTTCTATGGTGGTTTTTCTCTCCCAACTTCGAAATTCTTCAAGGGAATTCTTGAATTTTACAGAATTAGTTTGCATCATCTCAACCCCAACTCCATCGTTCACATCGCAAACTTTATTCATGCTTGTGAGACCTTTCTAGGGATTAAGCCTCATTTTGCCCTATTCCGTCGCATCTTCTTCCTGAAGCCCCAGCCAAACAAGAGCAAGCCGTGCGTCGTTGGGGGAGCCGGTTTTCAACTGAGGGGCACTTTGAGCCAAAAATATTTTTCCATGCCTTTCAAAACATCCAATAAGGGTTGGCATGCAAATTGGTTTTATGTACAAAATCCTGAACCAACACTTCCCGAGTACTCTTGTCTTCCTCCAACATATCAAGATACATGGAACTCGCTTCCAATGGGAGATGAAGCTGCTCAAGCCTTCACTTTGCTGAATCGCATGCTGAAGCTCAAGGAACGGGGTCTGCATGGGGAACAAATCACTCGGCACTTTATCAAGAGCCAGTTGGTGCCTATCAAGGAAAGATCCCGTACTGCCTTTGAGTTTGATGGCAAGAATGATGCCAATCGCGAAGATCCAGAGTCTCTTGAATTTAAGATTATGAAAGAGAGGATGTATAAAATTTTCTCATCCAGCATTGTAGTTGACTACTCGCACATACTTCCAGTGGTGCCTTATCATGCCTTCAACCCTCCTCCTCTGGTAAGTATTGAATCATCCGATCTTTCGCATAACCTTTTCCATCTTTTGCAATGCTAGCTGAAAATTTGAAATGTCATATGTAGGAATTTTCTCTGATGAAGTCCGACCCTCCAACCACTCAGCGCCGCTCTCCTCGCCAACTACCTGGTCAAGCTAGTGGGGGTCCAAAAATTCAACCATCTGCTCAATCAAGCAACCCAAAGCCAACTGATCAAATAGGCTCCAGGAAGTGGAAACTGCTCCTAAGCGACGATGAGGGCGATGACGCTGAAAAAGCCGGCAACAAAGAGGCGGCTGGAAAACAGCCAAAACTAGCTAACCCACCAAAGAAGAAGACATCCAGTCGTCCGATACCCAAGATCAGAAAGTCGTCCAGGTATGAGTCAGCTTATAATCTCTTCTTTATTTTCAAACAAGCATCATTCAATATAATGTTGATAGTACATCTTCAATCTTCAGAAAACCATCTGACATCGATCCATCTGGAAAAGACCCCAATCCGACTAATAAGGAGACTGGTTCTGCTACCGCTGATGAAGCTGGGCCAACTGAAGAAAACCGCTCGGCTGGCAGTCAGTCGGCAACTGATAATGTAGAAACCGGAAACGAGCCCCCGACTGGAAACCAGTGCCGAAACCAGTGCTAATCAAGAGCCCCCGACTGGGGATCAGCCGGGGAACGATCAAAATAAGGATATCCCTGAAACAGAGGAGCAAGCTAGCATCCCTCCCCTGAATAATACCGATGCTGGCCCAGAAGCCAGCTCATTTGATAAGGTAGAAGGGCCTACTCGTCCACCGCCAAAAATCATAACAGGTAATGAACCTCCTAGCATATTTATATTTTGAAAGTGTTCTCCGATTGCTTTATCGTTCTCTGTATGCATGTAAAGGCCCAGTAATTGGCGACGAAGAAGAAATCCTTCGGATCCGATCGGCTGAAAACTCCCGACCACCTATCTTAGTCAAATGGTTGGATGACGAGATGCAGCTGCAAGGCATAGTTATCGACAAGCAGAAAGTAGACGAGGAAGTAGCCCTACTAAAAAGGACACTTACTCAAGCTACTCGTCTTGTAAATGTAAGTATCCTGCATATAGTTTTACTTATCCAATCGGCAAATCGACTGAATTGAGTAAACTTGTATTGCAGAGAATTCATCTTCGAAACGAAGCAAAAACCGCAACCCTTGAGAAACTGGTCCCTCATCTTGGAACTTTGGAAGCAACTAGAGCTCAACTCCATGAAACTAGGGAACTAGCCAGGAAAACTGAACACGATCTCAGGAATCGGATTGCTGAGCTTCAAGATACCAACTTCGAGTTGACTAGTTCGTCAAAAGGTAACATCTGTCCTTGCTCAATTCATTCTGAGTTGGTGTTTGTACTCAACTAACCGCCAAGATGTACAATAGTGCAAGCTGCCAAGATCACCGAGCCGGAGAAATGGATCAAAGCTCTTGAAAAGGACAAGGGTGATCTCACAAAGGAAAGAGACTTGGCCATCAAAGATGTCGAAGGTAATTGCAGTCGGAATTCCAGAAATAGACTTGTCTTTGCATCTTCAATGCTAACACAATTGCTTTCATGCAGATCGCAAAATTAAATCTGAGGCTTAGTTTGATGTCTTGATTACCATGATTAAAAAACTTGAAGGGGCTAGAGATGAAGTTGCCAATGCTGCTACACCGCTGATCCAAGCCATGTTCTACAATAACAATGGTCCGAGTACAATTGATGCTGTTGAAGTCTTCGACAAACTAAGAGCTGCTCCGGACACATATTTCAAGAATATTAAGGAGGCTGGAAGCATGGGAGCAAGCATGGCTCTGGCGATGACTAAGTCCTTGTATTCGAAGATCGACATTGATGCCATTGATGGCTTTGTAGATGGAACAAGCGAAGAAGATGCTCTTGACCTCATTAATGATGCCCAGAAGGCTGCTGACAAGATTGCTGCAGACATTGTAGAGAGATTTCAAGATACCAATCTTGGTCTGACTGGGTCTGATGATGAGAAAATTGAGTCTAGTTGATTCCAAATGATGTAATCTTTGATGATGGAGGCTCAATTTGTACAATACTGATATATTTATGCTGTGCTTGATAACTTAAATTTAGTCGCTGATTTCTTAAAAGTTTTTGTCGAACCTTATTGAGCCTAAAACTCGCAAAAGTTGTCAAAAAACTCTCAGTCCTCATTAATTAAGCCAAAAAATCAAACAAGGCAATGATAAATCAAGTAAGCAAATTGAATTGATAAAAATCATACTCCATTATTATTAGGCAAAATTTGCTCTAGGACACTCGAAAAATGTGGTCTTTGCTAAGGAACACCATAAGAACTTGTATTTGCTCGAGGACACTTAAAAAACATGGTAATTTGCTGATAGACACTATACGTATTATTTTATAATTTTTCGCTATTCCGGAGAGAGAATTTTCACAAAATGACACTTTTGCCCCTGAGACCAATCTTTGTTGACGGGGATTAAATCCGGTCGACTCAGCACCAAAACCGGCCTCGACGCCCGTCGCTTTGTCCACCCCCGCCATCTTCCAAAGCAGTTCGTCGCGGTGTGTTCTCCCCGCGGGCGACAACTCCATCCATTCATTCACAACAAAGAGCAGCAGCAAGTGCAAAGTCGTCCGTTTGCCCATCGCGACGGCGTCCTTGCCACCGCCGCTCGGCGCCTCGTCCTTGAATCATTCGTCTGCGACCCATCCTCCATGTCCCCTGCCACGAGCCGTCGCCAGACTATGAAGCAACAGCAACAGCAGTAGCATTTTGTCTCTGTTTATGAAGCAATAGGAGCAGCGAATTAGCCAACATCCTCGCTGGTGGCAACCCGTCCGTTTGTTCAAAGGCTCACAACAGCAGCAGCAGCAAGCTAACTTCAAGCACGCAGCAAACAAAGAGCAGCGATAAGCCATCAAACCTCGTCGGTTGCAGCGATAAGCCATCAAACCTCGTCGGTTGCAGCGATAAGCCATCAAACCTCGTCGGTTCTCAGCCGTTGTCCTCTGCCGCGAGACCCAACCATCCGTCTCGGTCGCGGCTCGCCGTGGATCTTCAGTCCTCGTCGACGGTCATGACGTTGCCCCTCGTCACCGCCTGTCGCGGCTGCCCCTCATCGTTGCTCGTCACGGCTGCTCCGCACAACCTGTGTAGGAGGAAGAAACAGAAAAGGGAGAAGAAGATGAGGGTAGAATAGACATTTTATGTGATTTCTCTCTCCTCAACTAATTGAATATTATGTTTTAATGTTCGTGGTGTCCTGTGCCAAATTACTATGTTTTTCCAGTGTCATAGGGCAAATTCACGTTTTGAGATGTCCCCTAGCAGAGACCGCATTTTTTGAGTGTCATGTAGCAAATTTTGCCTTATTATTATGATAGCCCCCGACTGGTAACTTCAAGAAACAACTTGATGTTGGCAGTCAAAGAGGAAAAAGTATACACAAATAATGTCTAAGCATAAAAACGACGAAGATGCTCGGTGTTCCAAGAATTGTCGACATCTGAACCATCTTCGTGCTTGAGTCGATAAGAACCTGGCTGAGTAACTTCAGAGAATATGAACAGTCCTTCCCATAAAGGGGATATCTTATGCAGATCTCATGTAGATTGAATTTTCCTCAAGACCATGTCTCCGACTAAAAATGCGTGATCGAACATTGCGATTGTGGTAGCGCCGTAACCCTTGTAAATACCGAACTGACTGGATCAAGGTTGCCTCGTGGGCTTCCTCCAGTCGGTTGAGATCATCCATTCGATCTTCTCCATAGCACTCCTCTTTGAAATTGCGAAATCGCAGGGACTCAAATTCCACCTCACTTGGCAACATTGCTTCCGCACCATAAACTAACTAGAATGGTGATTGCCCCGTAGCCCGACTGGGTGTAGTGCGCAGAGACCAAAGTACTAACGGCAACTGATCAACCCACTTGCCGGCGTAGGGACGCAGTCAGTTAAAAACTCGTGCTTGGATGCCTTGAAGTACCATGCCATTGGCGCGTTCAACTTGCCCATTGCTCATAAGATGCGCTACGGATGCATAACAAATCTTGATACCGAAGTCTTCACAAAAATCCTTGAACACACCGCTAGTAAATTGGGTTCCATTATCCATAATGATACGATTAGGTACTCCAAATCGATGAACGATGCTGATGAAAAAATCTCGAGCTTTGTCAGCGGTAATTGTGATGACTAGCTTAGCTTCAATCCACTTGGAGAACTTATCCACAGCTACAAAAAAATGAGTGAAACCACTGGTGGCCTTTTTGAAAGGGCCAACCATATCAAGCCCCCAAACTGCAAAAGGCTAGGAGAGAGGGATAGTTTGCAACTCCTGAGCTGGTAGATGAAACTGTCTAGCAAAGAACTGACAACCTTCACATGTTCGCAGAACTTAGCATCAGATACCGCAGTAGGCCAGAAACCCTTGTCGATAAGCTTTGCCAACAATCGTTCGTGCTGCAGCGTGGTTCCCGCAAATGCCAGAATGTATGTCTTGTAACAATTTCCTTCCTTCTTCCAAAGAAACACAACGTTACGAAAAACCTGACGGACTTCTTTTGTACAAATCATCCTCAATCATAACATAAAGCCTACTGCGTTGAGAGATCCGCTCGGCTTCATCTTTGTCTTGAGGTAACTCTTGTTTAGTCAGAAATTTGATGAGGGGCTCTCACCAGTCGGCGTCAATCATGCTTACTTCTTGGGTACTTGCTGTCTCGGTTACATATTTCCTCGGTACTGTTGGCTCATAAAGGTGCTCAACAAAAACATCTGAAGGAGCTTCTTCTCGCTTAGAACCAAAGTTGGCTAGTCTATCGGCTACTTCGTTGTTGTGCCGAAGCACATGAGTTAACTCTAGGCCATCAAACTTGTCTTCCAGCTTACGCACTTCTTGCTGGTAAGCAGCCATATTATCATCAAGACAGGACCATTCTTTCATAACTTGATTGACAACCAACTGAGAATCATCGCGAACTATCAGACGCCGAATCCTTAGAGATACTGCAATCCTTAGTCCATGAAGAAGCGCTTCATACTCCGCCACATTGTGTGATGCAGAGAAGTGTATCCACAGTACATATCTTAATCTTTCTCTAGTCGGGGAAATCAGAACGACCCCTGCTCCAGTGCCTGAAGGCTTTTTCGACCCGTCAAAGTGCATAGTCCAATTCTCCAGCTTCTCCGCAGGCGTGTTTTCTTGACACTCGGTCCACTCGGCAATGAAATCCGCTAAAGCTTGGGACTTGATGGAAGTACGTGGCTTGAAGGATAGGTCTAAAGACATCAACTCCAGAGCCCATTTTGCAATCCGCCCGTTTGCCTCACGATTATGAAGTATATCTCCGAGTGGAAACGATGTGACCACCGTGACCGAGTGACTTTGAAAATAATGGGATCATTTCCTAACGGTAATCAAAACACCATATAACAACTTTTGTACCTGAGGATATCATGTCTTGGAGTCGGTCAAAACCTCGCTAATGAGGTAAATCAGTCGTTGAACCTTTTGAATGTGGCCATCCTCCTCTCGCTCGACGACCAGGACCGTGCTCACAACTTGAGATGTCGCCGACACATATAATAACAATGGCTCTCGCGGATGTGGTGATGCTAGGACCGGTGGAGTTGTGAGAAGTTTCTTGAAATCTTCAAAGGCTTGCGGGGCCTTGGGTCCTCACTGGAAATTGTCGGTCTTCTTCAATAGTTTGAAAAAGGGCATCCCCCGCTCGCTGAGTCGTGGGACAAACCGGCTGAGTGCCGCCATACATACAGTCGACTTCTGAACATCTTTCTGGGAACTTGGCGGTTTCATGTTAAGGATGTCATTGATTTTCTCCGGGCTGGCTTGTATACCCCTACGGGATACCATAAAGCCAAGCAGCTTCCCTGACGGTACTCCGAAGGTGCACTTTTCAGGATTCAAATTCATCCTAAAGGCACGGATGCTAGCAAAGGTCTCTTCTAGATTGGCGATCAGATCATCCTTCTGCTTGGTCTTGACAACTACATCATCAACATGAGCTTCAACATTGCGACCAATCTGAGTTGAAAAACATCTCTGGACCATGTGTTGATAGGTTGCTCCAGCGTTCTTTAATCCAAAGGGCATGGTGATGTAGCAATAATCCCCAAAAGTGTGATAAATGAGGTCTTCAAGCAGTCAGATTCCTTTAAGCTGATCTGATGAAAACCCGAGTAGCAATCCAAAAAGCTGAGTAACTCGCTGCCGGCCGTTGAGTCAACTACCTGGTCAATGCGAGGTAACTTAAAGGGATCTTTAGGACATGATTTGTTGAGGTCGGTGTAATCAACACACACACGCCATTGTCCTGTCTTCTTCCAAACCAGAACCGGGTTTGCCAGCCAGTCGGGATGTAAAACTTCCTTGATGAAGCCTGCTGCTAACAGCTTGGTTAATTCCTCCTTGATTGCATCTTTCCTGTCTTGTGCGAAACGGCGGAGTCGTTGCTTGATGGGTTTAGTGTCTTCTTTAACATTTAAGGAGTGCTCAATCACCTCTCTAGGAATACCAGGAATATTAGATGGTTTCCACGCAAAAATATCTTTATTAGCTTGAAGAAAGGTGATGAGCGCGCTTTCCTATTTACAATCTAACTCAGCGCCTATTACAGCAGTCTTGGTAGGATCAGATGGATCAAGGGGAATTTTCTTGGTCTTGGCGTCGCTTTCTCCGGTCTTTGATACCTTGGGTGTAGGCACTTCTCCTTCGGTTGCGGTTGATGCAGCCAGTCGGATCTCATCCCGAGCAAGTGTAATCTCGCGCGTTTGGGCCATCTCACAGCTCTCCTTATCGCAGATGACGGCTTGCTTGATGTCGCTCTGCAAAGATATGACTCCTCGGGGTCCTGGCATCTTCATCATCATGTAAGTATAGTGCGGGACTGCCATGAATTTGGCTAACGCCGGGCGTCCAAGTATAGCGTGATACGCTATCTCGAAATCAGCAACTTCAAAGCAGATATTTTCTGTACAAAAGCTCTCCCAAGTGCCGAAGGTGACCGGCAAGGTGATCTGGCCGAGTGGAGTAGAAGACAGCCCGGGGATGACTCCGTGAAAGGGCGCACTACTCGGCTTCAGCTCAGTCCGAGGGATCTGCATATCGTCCAGAGTCTTGGCAAAAAGAATATTAAGTGCACTGCCACCATCAATGAGGGATCGTCGGAGCTTGACGTTGCGAACCACCGAGTCTAGTACCAGGGGGTACCATCCCGGCTGGACCACTCGGTTAGGATGATCCGAGCGGTCAAACTTGATTGCTGTCTCTAACCACCGAAGATATTGGGGTGTATCGGGCTGGACGGCGTTAATCTCCCTTTTAGTCAACTTTTGCTTCCGCTTGGACTCGTAAGCTTGGGGTCCACCGAAAATATGGTTGAGTTCCTTGCGAGAGTCTTGAAAACCAGTCGATCCGTCATAGTCATCATCCTTCTTTTTTGAAGTGCTTTGTTCTCCATCAGTCGGCTTCCGTGCCTTCTTGGCGTATTGCTCTGCAAACTGCTGATAGATGAAGCAATCTTTGGCCGCATGATTTGAATTCGGGTGATGCGAGCACTGAGAATTCATGATCTTGTCGAAGGTATTGATGCGCGATCGCTATCGAGAAGAAGGTGATGTAGTTGCCACAAGGTCCTCGGGCTTACGCGTGCGGTCCTTATGGTTGGTACTTCCACTCCCCCCTGTTGCTGGTGCATCTTTCTTGGGCTTCCAATTACTGCCCGACTGCTTGGACGCGGTGACAGCATCATTGGCTTTGGCGTACTCATTGGCTTTTTCAAACATCTTCTTGATTGTCCTGGGAGGCTTGCGTCCGAATTTGCCGACTAAGAGTTCATGACGAACACCCTTAGTGAAAGTGGCAATGATGACATCGTCGGTAATGTCAGAGATCTTATTGCGTTGCTCAGAAAAGCGTCGGATATAATCCCGAAGGGATTCACCGGGCTTCTTGATCACATTGTAGAGGTCGTGGGTGCCAGGACGTTCGTGGGTGCCCTGAAAGTTGGTGATGAAGTGATCACGAAGCTCCGCCCAAGATCCAATCGTACCACGGGGTAACCCGTGAAGCCAGGATCGAGCAGAATTTGCTAAAGCCACCGGCAGATCATTTGCCATGGCATTGCTATCTCCTCCTGCTGCGCGAATTGCGAGACCGTAGACGGTGAGCCAAGACTCAGGATTTGTTTTGCCGTCATACTTCTCGATCCCAATCGGCTTGAAGTCGGCCGGCCAATCCACTCGATGCAGGTCACTTGTGAAAACTGCAACTCCATCTACATTGTCATCATAGCGGTCTGGTGAACGGTGTGGAATATAGCCTCTTTCTGCGCAACGCCGGTTGATTGTCTCGCGAAGATCGACAGGATGCCTGCGACGTGGAGAGCGAGGCTGTTCAGCTCGACGCTCTCTGTGTCTGTTGGCAGGTGAGTGAACAGATCGTTCAACATGATCCTTGCTCCTACGATTAGACCCTGAGGCGGCGACGATGAGGCTTGGTTGGTGATAATCTTGAGATTGAAGAGGTGGAACTCGGCTGCCAGTCGGCGTACGGATGCTTGCGAAGTTAAGTGGGACCGAGGAGGCGATCATGGTCTTTGTCTGGTTTAAGATGTTGATGACGTGTTTGGGCGCGTCCTCCTGAAGTAGAGTGTCTAGAATGGTGATTGCTGCTACCGCGTTCTGATGTAGGGTGCGAAAAACCGCTGTCCCCTCAACGTCTTGTTGTCCGATAAGTTCGCGTGCTCACCGCCCAGCCTCCAAGGCGCGTTGTCGCCGGTCCTCAGCCTCCTTTGCAGCCCATTCGCGCTCCTGTTGCTCACGCTGCAGCCGGTCTCGCTCTTATGCTTGTCGTTCCTCTTCCAGTCGGCGACGCTCGGCTTCCTGTCGTGTGCGTTGTTCTTTTGCTTCCCAGGCTTGACGCTGCTCCGCTGTCTCGTTATCAGCCATGAAAACGCTGAAAAAGAGAGGCGTGTAGTTGTCTTCGTAGGCTTCGTCAAAGTCATCGAGGTTGCTGAAGTCGTAGTTATAGCCGAAGTCGTCGTAGTCGAGGATCTCCGTTGGCCGTGAGTCGACACTAGGAGAGCTGAGGTAGCCATCGAATTCTTCCGTCGAAACTGTCCCGAGAGGCTGAAGTATGACGCCGACTTCCCTCAAGCTAGATTGGATCGGGGCTGAGGCCGGATCCCGTCTAGACCTACGGGGAGAAGACATCCTTGTGGTGAAGACCGCAGCCAGATCGTCAAGGAGCTTCATCAGGATTGAAGGATAGGCCCTATCATCTTGATCAGGTCGTGTTGGAGTAGATGAGATCTTGTCCGAGTGGTTTGAAGCCAACTCGGATGAGATGATCTTGGAGTAGATCTCGGCCGAGTTCGGGAGACCGAACGGGGCGGAGACCTCGTCTCTTCCTGACTGGTTCAAATTCGAGTCAAGGAGAGAGATCTTGCCGAAGTTGTTGGTGATGAAGTCGAGGCTGCCGAACTGGAACGCCTGCCCGGGAGGGAAGACGAAATCGTCGATGCCGGAGACGAATCCCATCGCACTAATCGGCGAAAAGCTAGACGCAACCCCTACCTGGCATGCCAACTATCGAAACAAGGTTTCGGCAATACGAAAAGGGGTGGCTATCAAGCAGGAAAAGTGGATGGGTTTGGAGACAAGGAATTTTATACAGGTTCAGGACCTCTCAATGAGAAGTATTACCCTAATCCTGTCCGGAGATTGATCCGCCGAGTGTGTTATTGATCGTATGATCTGAGAGAAAAGTTATGCCCCAAGAGGCACCTAGACCCCTCCTTATATAGTGAGAGGAGTCCGTATTACAACATATAGCCCATATTCCTAACGGAATAGGTAAGTAAAGATAAAATACAATCGTAACCGACTAGGATCCCAGGTATTTCCTTGATACACAAGTTAGGAATATAACCCGAGCCCCTTAAGGATATTCTATCTATATATGGTACCCCTATACCCAGTCGGATATACATGCCATGTGGGTATGGAGTATCCATAATCTCCACAGCGGTCTGATCGAAGGTGTTGCACCGGTCTGACCGCCTGAAAGCCGTTGGTCTGACCGAGGTTGTATCTCCGGTCTGACCGCCTGATCAGCTGTCGTCGCCTAAAACCACTGTCGCTTTGACCGCCGAGATGTCGCCGGTCTGACCGCCAGTGAGTTGCCGGTTATACCGCCGAACCCTAGAAAATACAAATTGAAGAACTCTCAAAGTAGATGACAACTTTATTTCTTCTCTCTGTGTTTACAAAGTAGAACAACCGTACTCCTTACAAAAATCTCGACTAAACTCGAAACCCTAACTAAACTATCAACTCAATTGCTCTTAAAAGTGATACGGGAAGCCTCACACTCCCTCTCTGTTTATACATGAGGTAGGCAGCCTAAAGCTGAAGCATTTAGGCTCCCGGTGTTAATTTTGGTAATTAATGACAAGCGTTAATTGTGGACTAACCGTTCTATTGAGCTATATATTTTAAGTTAGGTTCACATTATGTGTGCGCATGGATGTCTACCGATGGATTAAAATTGATGGCGCAATGAAAAAGGAAGAGAAGACGGTAAACTAGTGTTTTCATTTTAAATTGATCAAGGCATTGGGCGATCAAAATTGTACTAGTTTATTTATAGCTTTGCCGTACTATCAAGAGGTGTAATGACCTAGCAAAGACATGATTCTTAATTGCCACATTAGGTCATTATGCATCTAGACTTGTGCTCACATTTCACAACACACACCTTCCATTCACTGAGTTCGGCCTGACCAGGGGCGGTCAGGCCGGCCACATAGTGGCGGTCTGACCGGCGTGCCCTAGCCGGTCTGACCGGCCCCAAGCGGGCGGTTTGACCGGTGCACAAGGCTGGTCTGACCAGCGGCAATTGTGACCGGTGCACAAGGCTGGTCTGACCGGCCCCAAGCGGGCGGTTTGACCGGTGCACAAGGCTGGTCTGACCAGCGGCAATTGTGCGGTCTGACCGGCCCCCTGGAGGCCAGGACGGTGTGCTCTGGGATAGGCGATACAGAACCGCCAGAGCTGTATTCGGTCAGATCGAGCTGAGGGCGGTCTGTCCGAGCCGAGGCCGGTCTGACCGACCATTCAACGTCGGTCTGACCGGCCAAGCCGATGGGGCCCTCTGACAAGGCTACAACGGCTAGTTTTATAGCCGTTGCAGAGTACCACGGTCTAACCGGCCACACACCTCCGGTCAGACCAGTAGTACACTGAGTTGGGGGATTTCGCTCCCAACGTCTAGTTTTGGTTGGTGGGAGTATAAATACTCCCCCACCAGCAGCAAGGGGTCTCTCTTGGCACCCACTTCAATTGCATACACCCCTTGCACCTCTCTCACACACATTTGAGCTTAGTATTCATCCATTATAGTGTTTGAGGGTTGATTTAGCCAAGAGTCAAGTGCATTGCTTCATTGTAGAGCTGGTGATGCACTTGATCATTTGCGAGCCGCATCATTGCTTGTTATTCTTGGAGGTTGTTGCCTCCTAGACGGCTTGTGGAGGAGTTGCCCGGTGACCTCTCCGAGAAGGTTGTGGAGGACGCCCGGCGCCGATTGTGAGTGGTTCGGAGTTCACCACCTTCGGAGTGAAGGAAGAACTACCCCGAGTGATCGAGGCTTGGGTAGTCCTCCGTGGGCCAGCTCCCGCCTTGTGCACCCCTTGACGAAGTGGGTGTGAGGTGGCTTCGTGGTTGAGCGGTGGACTTTGGCTCGCCTCAATGGGGAGTAGGAAACCGGTGAGTTTCCGAACCTCGGTGAAAAATCTCTTGTCTCCTTGTCTCATTTATTTGTTGCATTTACATTTGTGTAATTTACATTCCTAGAGACATACTTGAGATCATATCACCCTAGGATTGCAAAACTAGAATTAGGAAGTGTGATTTACTTTCCTAGTGATATACTTGAGCCACTTTCACCCTAGGATTGCAAAACATAACTTAGTTGCTTAGTTAGACTTGTCCCTCACCGAGCCTAGCAACTTAGGTTAGTTTTGATTTTGTGTCATTTAATTTTAAATAGCCTATTCACCCTACTTGTAGTCGACATCTCGATCCTATAAGTGGTATCAGAGCTTGGTCTCTTTTGATTGGGCTTCACCGCCTAGAGAGAAGATATCGAACGAGGTGAACCATGTAGAGAAGGCTCCCATGTTCAATGGCACAAATTACTCCACTTGGAAAATTAAAATGTCTACTCACCTCAAAGCTACGAGAGTCCATATTTGGAGTATTGTGGATGTAGGCTTTGCTATCACCGGCACGCCCTTGACGGAGATTGATCACCGCAACCTCTAACTCAATGCCCAAGCTATGAATGATTTGTTCAACTCTTTGAGCAAAGAGGAGTTCGATAGAGTGAGCAACCTTGAGATCGCATATGAGATTTGGAACAAGTTTGTGGAGATCCATGAGGGCACAAGTGAGTACAAGGATGCCAAGCTTCATTTCCTCAAGATCCAATATGAGATATTCTCCTTGTTGCTTCATGAGAGTGTGAATGACATGTATGGGAGGCTCAATGTCATTGTGAATAAAGGGGCTTGGGGCAATCTACACTGACCTTGAGGTTGCTCAAAAGATGCTTAGGGCTCTACCGGAGAAGTATGAGACCCTAGTCACCATGCTCATCAACTCCGACATGTCAAGGATGACACCCGCAAGACTCTTGGGGAAGATCAACACCAATGACATATACAAGTTGAAGAAGGAGATGGAGGAAGCCTCACCATCCAAGAAGTGCATTGCTCTCCAAGCCGAAGTTGAAGACAAGGGGGAAGAGCAAGGTGAATGAAGCCAATGAACACTTGGAGGAAGAGATTGCCCTTCTTGCTAGAAGGTTCAATGATCTCTTGGGAAGAAGAAAGGAGAGAGGAAGAGGCTCCAACTCAAATAGAAGAAGAAATAGAAGACGCAACAAGATTCTCTCCAACTTGAGATGCTTTGAGTGTGGTGAGAAGGGACACTTTGCAAACAAGTGCCCTTCCAAGGATGATAATGGAGACAAGTCATCCAAGAAGAAGAGTGGGGGCTACAAGCTTATGAAGAAGCTCAAGAAGGAAGGGAAGAAGATTGAGGCCTTCATTGGGCAGTGGGACTCAAATGAGGAGAGCTCCGCCTCATCCGGGTCCGAAGAAGAAGGTGATGATGATGCAAACTCTAAGAAGAAGAAGATGGCCGTGGTTGCTATCAAGGAGGCTCCATCACTCTTTGCTCCACTTTGTCTTATGGCAAAGGGCTCTTTTAAGATAACATCTCTTACTGATGGTGAGAGTGATGAAACTAATCATGAAAGACATTGTTAGACCCGCCCATAACTGCGGGCACGGCTATTCAAATAGTTTTACTCTGGCCAGAGGTGTACCACTGTACCCACAAGACACAGCCCCACGACATGTCACCATGCGCCTCGATACCACCACGGTACCTCGGAAAGGAGATGTGACAGTACCCCTCGCACAACACAATCCACCACAGCGCACCATTCCTGGATCATAATCACCCCCTTATAAACAAGGCATGGACTCCCCAGCGACCCCCGTAGGCTTATCTCCGCCACTTCTCAGTCTGGTGCTCCGCAATGAACCATGCTATACAAAAGGTAAAGCCGTTGTCCACGCTGGCTTATGGTTGGCACGGTTAATGTTTCACAACCGAAACTCGTGAACCGGTCCTTAATTGTCATGAGCACGACCATCAAAACCATGTGCTCACAACCCACCACTATCAGGTTTTAGTTGGCAATTTAATTAATTAACCAATCATGATTAACCATCATGAGCCATCATTAAATAATAGTGAGTCATAAGTTATCCCAATAGTGTGCTAAAGTTTCTAAGCATGGCTAAGCAATCATATCTAATATCTAGCTGAACCAATATATAAAGCCCAACTAGTCAAGTTATAATAACCCAAGGTATCAAGGAATAAAGCAATCAAGAACAAAAAGGGCTATAACAAACAATAGGTTAATTCCACCCAATGACATTCGAAAATAAATGCAATAGTTGAAAAGAAACAATAGCTTTAAACGGGATCAACATGCTCAAAGGGTTGTTTGGGATATGTGTGACTTGTCTTGCTGGCCTTGGAACTCCTCAAATTCTTCTCCTGCGAAAACGGACTCTACGGAAACGTCGGAACCTAAACAATAAAGAGCAAAAACACCAAAACAACACATAAACAAGCATGAACAGTACATGTGGATATTTTTAACATGTAGACCTCAATTTTAGAAAAATTTAGAGACTTGAACCAACTAAATCCGAGCTAAGATGAATTAGTTATGAATTTTTAAAGATTAAATCGGATTAAAACACTTATATGGATTTTAATTGAATTATGACGCAATAATGAATTATTTTTGAAAAGGAAAAGGGAATTATTGCGTCAGCGGCTAGGGTTCGCGGTGGACCGGGTGCACGGCGGCGGTTCACGAGATTGGACGGCCGAGATCCATCCATCAAAAACGGACGGCCAAGATCCATCAGTCCACGACCGGGCCACGGGGAACGACGACGATGACGTCAATGGTGACGTCACCTCCGGCGGCGGCTCGGGCGTGCATGCTCGCCGGCGAACGACGGCGCGACGACGCGAACGGAGGGCACCTACGGGTAGCGGACGGCACAGCGAACTCACCGGTGACCAAAACGGCGGCGGAAGATCAACGGACAGCGACGGCGTCGAGGAAAAGGCGGCGGCACTCTTCGGCTTGACGACGGCGACGGTGCTCCGGCGGTTGACAGCAACGATGGAGGGGCGGACGAGGACGGCGTCGCGACGGCGACGCGACGGCGACCACGACGGCGGTCTTCCCGAGCGACGGCGACGACTGGAGCGACGGCGGCGCACGGCTGGAGCGACGGCGACGACGGCGGCGCGAGGTCTCACGGGGCTAGGGCGCTACGGACGACGGCGGACAAAGGCAAGGGTGGCGACGGGTAGCGGCGGGCTTGGGGGTCCTTTTATAGGGGTTGGAAGGCGGCGGCGAAGGCCCATGGCGACCGGCGGCGCGAAGGAAAGATTAGGGTTCGAGAGAGAGACGAATCCGATTCGAGATCGAATCCGCGAATTTCCAAAGCGATTTAGACGATGATTCCAAAAGGGAAAAGGTAGAGTGGATCACGGGGATCCTTTCCCCTCAATCAATTTCACCGGAACAGAAAGGGACGGCCGGATTTGGAATGGCGGCGGCGGTGCAGCGCGGCTAGGGTTTCGTCGGGAGGAAGACGACGACCCTGACAGGCGGGCCCCACCTATCAGCGGGCGGACACGCGCGCGAGCGGCGGCTGCGGGCCGGCTTGGGCCGAGGGAGAGAGAGAGATGGATTGGGCCGACTTTCGGCCCAAAGCCAAAAGAGACTTTTAAAAACCTTTTTCCATTTAAATTATTCATGAAATGCAATTCCATTTATTAAAAATACTTCCTTGGCTCAAATAAATCCCAGAAAAATCTAGGAATTATAGAATCAAACAAAGTATTTAATGAAATTTTATCTGGCCCCATTTTATATTGGAATTTATTATTTAAAATTAGATCTTCTTTTCAAGGCTTTTAAAATCATTTCTAATAATTCCAATTAAACAACAATTTATATATTTAGGATTTTTAGGGTGTGATAGATGATTTTATGGATATGACTAGCTCTAGCTCTAGCTCTTGTGTTTCTATTTGTGATGCCTCACTTGTTGTTCAGAACAATGAGCTTAAGGGGCAAGTGGCCAAGCTCAACAAGAGTTTGGAGAGGTGCTTAAAGGGTAAGAACACTCTTGACAAGATTTTGAGTGAGCAACGGTGCATCCTTAATGTTGACGGTCATTATCGATCAGTTTCGACCATCAATATTACCAAAATAGAGGAGAACTAGTGATGCTTGCAATGCATATAGATGTTAGAATAATAATATTCCACTAGTATTAGGTTTACTAACCTTTTGCAGAGAATAACCATAAAGTGGAGGAGAATCGACATCAACACAGACGATAAATCAATCGGACGATGTCGAGAATCAGACTTATGTATGAATGGGCCAAGAACTCAGAATTGACACGATGAACTGGGCCAAAATTCACAAGTTTGCGTATGAGAGCAAAAGAGGAGGCTGCCTACTGAAATTGGGCCAGGTTGGCCCAGCCCATGGTTCGGCCGAACCATTGGGTTCGGCCAAACCCCTCGCAGCGCCGTTTGATCTAGGTTTCTCCTGAACGGCTGAGATGGCTCCCCAATGACGGTTGGTAGGTATAACCGACCTTTCCAACTGTCACAACCGTCATTGGGAGGCTATAAAAGGAGGTCACATCCTCACTTCACTCACACACCTCAAGCAAAGCTCTCTCATATCCTCTCAAGTTTAGTTTAGTAGTATCAACCTAATGGAATAGGAATAGAGTAGAAATCAGGAGTTCGGAAGCCTTCGGAAGAGTTCGGGTATGGTATTGAAATACTTTCCGAGTATATGAATGCCTATTTTACATTATATTCATGTTATACTGAATATACTGCTAGCTTATCTGGGAGATGCTTTGGTGCGGGTGTAATGTTTGCTTATGCAATTACTCTATGTCATGACAATGATATTAGAGTAGTATCTGGTAGTTTAGACGTGGTGTCTAGATTACAGGATATCATTATTTGGGGTTATATGCTGCGGATGATAGGTGGGCCGCTTATGGTGACAGCTTAGTATGGATATTCCTCCGCGCGTGTATATAATCCTAATTTAATTCCCTGGGAAGGGTATTCCTCCGTATTTAGCCCCGGTTGTATGGTCGTGACGGGCTGTCGTAAGGAACTCGGCAGTCAGGGGTGGCTTCTCGAAGTACTAGGAGGGCCTCAGATAGAGGGTTTTAGCTAGTATATCAGATAACTAGAATGTTTGTATACTATGTATACTAGAATTATAGGAATAGATTTCCTATCTATTTTCTTTCCACTTAGCTTAGATAACTCTACCCCTGGATTATCTTAACCCCTGCTTAGGCTATGATTATCACAAGTAATATATAAATTATTAGTCAAGTTCTCTCTACATGATCTTCCCACGGGATAAAATAAATACGATATCCTTGGAATACTCTCGGGTGAAATGCTACAATGGTATATCCGTGCGCTTCCGGATAAACTCTGTAACCATAATATACCAGGAGTATTTCAGTGCCATTGCTGGGAATTATATTTCTAGTAATGTCGTTAAGAAATACCAACACCCCCACTGAGGTAACTTGTATCACATTGCATATTTCCCTTTCCAATTGCATATTTATTTTCCAATTGCATCCTATAAACTTGAAAACAACATAAAAATTTGCAAAATAGAAAATACCAAAAGGATAGGATAGGTTTGAGTCATGCTAGGTAAGACAAGCTAGTTCTCTTTGTTGAAATGATGAATAGTTGCTCTGTTTTATATCTCTTATATATGGGTTCACAGGTAAGTGCTCTTTCAAAGGTTAAATATTAGGAGGTGTTTGGTTCAGCCACTTTTGGCCCGTATCAGATCACGGTGTAAACTGAAAACGTTAAGCATGCTTGTTTCAGATGGGCTGTAATCGCATACTGCGGGATCCAATTCTGGCATAGCGTTAGGATGATACGGCCCAAATCGAGCGGTAACAGCTACCGAAACGGGGAGTTCGACACCCGAGCCCCTCCTAGCGCCATCCCTCTCTCGACAGCTCCACCCTGCGCGATACGCCGTTGTGAGCCTCTTCCTTTCCCATTGTCCCCCGATCTCCTCACCGGTGAGCGTCACCGGCAAACTCGCGGTTAGGATTCGACTCCAGTGACCACCAGACAACCATCTCCTGTAAGGTCACATCCAAACAACGTGAATGAATCCGTGTACGTTACAGCAGCAAAGCAAACAAAGTAGGTAAACTGATACAATGTTTTCTGTTATCGCCGGGACCATTCCCATTAACGTTTGCATTGCCACGATCTAACCAAACACCACCTTAGTAGCCAATAATTATCTGGGAACCTGAGGTAAATGAGCTGCACTTGCTGATTTGAGTCTAAGTTGTTGCAAGATATGAGATGGTAAATAAGAGTTGCTATGATCTTGATACTAGTTTGACTTGAATTCTGGATGTCTTGTTTTTTTCAAAATAATAAAATTGAGAGTTCCTCATTTGATATAAATTCCCACCAGAGCCAAAAATATGCTATCATGATTAAACCATATACATTTTGGTTACTTGTCATTTCATTGAACTTTATCAAATTCTTTTGATTTGTGTAGATACTTCTCATGCTCTATGATCAAGATCATACACCCACATATATACACATGCTAAACTCCTACACTGGGAGCCAAGTGAATATTCCATTCCATTCCCATACTACCACCAAAATAAATTCTCCATGTTTTCATGCTCTTTCTTCTCCTAAAAAGAAAAGTCATTTTGAAAAAAAAAAGAGAGCAGGAGGGAAAGGCATTGTTATGAAAAAAAAATAATATAAGTTATGCTCTCACAAGCATGAGCATGAAATATATATATATATATATATATATATATATATATATATATAAAAGGTAGCCATGCCCTCTCCTGATCAATAAAAGAAGGATTTTTGGGAGAAGGAAGTCAGCACAAAGGAGAAGCACCTTCTTTATTTCCTTCATATGCCATTTCCACCATATATCACACACACTTTGCACGATCTTGATCTTGAGTATGTTTAGTTATCTGCTTTAGTCTAAGTTTTTGACTTAGTAATAAATATGAATGCAAGTATGCTATGTTTGATCTCTACCAAGCTCCACATATCAAAACCATAGAGTAGGAATCAAAAAGGCAAAATTGGTGAGGAATTCATATTGATACACTTGGAGAGACTGAGTGAATCATTTGAGGAACTGTTGACAGTCGTTATCAATCAGTTTCGACCATCAATATTACCAAAATAGAGGAGAACTAGTAATGCTTGCAATGCATATATATGTTAGAAAAATAATATTCCACTAGTATTAGGTATACTAACCTTTTGCAGAGAATGACCATAAAGTGAAGGAGAATCGACATCAACACAAACGATGTCGAGAATTAGACTTATGTATGAATGGGCCAAGAACTCAGAATTGACACAACAAGCTGGGCCAAAATTCACAGGTATACATAAAGGAGCAATAGAGGAGGCCGCCAGCCGAAAGGTGGGCTGGTTGGGCCGGCCCCTGGTTCGGCCGAAACAGGAGGTTCGGCCGAACCTCCCGTGGTACCGATGGATGCAGGGTTTGGATGGACGGTCGGGATTGATCCCTAATGACGGTTGGAGGGAATTACCGACCATTCCAACCGTCACAACCGTCATTACCTGCCTATAAAAGGAGCTCCTCTTCTCACTTCACACACACACGTCAAGCAAAGCTCTCTCATATTCTCTCAAGTTTAGTTTAGTAATATCAAGCTAGTAGAATAGAATTAGTGTAGAAATCAGGAGTCTGGAAGCCTTCGGAAGAGTTTGGGTAGGGCTCTAGTAGCTTTCATTTCCTGTTTTGTAAGCTTTGTACTTTTATTAGAATACTCATTAGAATACTCTTCTATATACATTTATAGTATTGAAATACTTTTCGAGTATATGAATGCCAACTTTACATTATGTTCATGTTATACTAAATAAGCTGCTAGCTTATCTAGGAGATGCTTTGGTACGGGTATAATGTTTGCTTATGCAATTGCTCTATGTCATGACGATGATATTAGAGTAGTATCTGGTAGTTTAGACATGGTGTCTAGATTACGGGATATCATTATTTGGGGTTATATGTTGCGGATGAGAGGTGGGCCGCTGATGGTGACAGCTTAGTACGAGTATTCCTCCGCGCGTGTCTATAATCCTAAGTTAATTCCCTAGGGAGGGTACTTCTCCGTATTTAGCCCCGGTTGTATGGTCATGACGGGCTGTCGTTAGGAACTCAACAGTCAGGGGTGGTTTCTCAAAGTACCAGGAGGGCATCAGATAGAGGGCATTAGTTAGTATATCAAATAACTAGAATGTATGTATACTATGTACACTAGAAGTATAGGAATAGATTTTCTTTCTCTTTTCTTTCTACTTAGCTTAGATATTATATTATGAGAATGAGTAGCTGCTGCTTGTGTGTCACTCTACCCTTGGATTATCTTAGCCCCTGCTTAGGATATGATTATCACAAGTAATATATAAATTATTAGTCAAGTTCTCTCTACATGATCTTTCCACGGGATAAAATAAATACGATACCCTTGGAATACTCTCGGGTGAAATGCTACAATAGTATATCGGTGCACTTGCGGATAAACTCTATAACCATAATATACCAGGGGTATTTCTGCGCCATTGTTGGGAATTATATTTCTAATAATGTCGTTAAGAAATACCAACAAGCATTTCTGGCGCCGTTGCCAGGGAAGATTCATAATAGAGATTGCCTGAACTAATACTTTATATTTACCTCTATATAATCATTTTCCTTTGCAGGCTAACCTTGGTTGTTTTCACTTTTGTTGTGGAAATAGGGTAGTGCATGACTGGTTTCAACTTGCCGGAAAACTTCAAAGAAAATCCAGAAGCTTTCTTCCGGAGCGTCAGGCCGCGAGTCGTTGCTCCACAGAAAACTCTACCGACAAAGAAACCAGCCGTACCATTGCCACCGACCTTCAAGACTATGGCTAACAAGACTCTCCGCGAGTTCGCTGCTCCCTCTGCTGACAATGTGGCCATTGGGCCGCAAATCAACATGGGAGACGTGGATTTCGACTTGAAGTCCAGCCTCATCACTATGGCGCAGGCTAGCCCGTTCTGTGGCAAGCCTAATGAGGATGCCAACGCTCATCTGCAACAGTTCTTGGAGATCTGTAGCACGTACACCATCAAGGGCGTCAGTCCAGACGCTGTCAGGCAAAGGCTGTTTCCGTTCTCCCTTCTAGGGAGAGCGAAGCAGTGGTTCTATGCCAACCGTGCTACCTGGGACAAATGCTCTACGACATTCCTCTCGAAATTCTTTTCAATGGACAAAGCCAATGCCCTTTGTGGAAGGATTTCCAGTTTCCAGCAGACAAGGGATGAGTCAATTCCGGAAGAATGGGAACAATTGCAGGAGTATGTGGCCGCCTGTCCTCATCATGGGATGGACGACTGGCTAATCCTGCAGAACTTTTAAAATAGGCTGACTCCAATGTCCCGCAATCACCTGGATGCGGCAGCTGGAGGAGCTTTTTTCTCTAAAACGGTTCAAGGTGCCGTTCATTTAATAGAGAAGATGGTCTCCAACATGGGTTGGAGCGAGGAACGACTCCAGACCCGTCAGCGAGGCATGCACACTGTCAAGGAGACGGAACTGCTTGCTGCCAAGCTGGACCTCCTCATGAAACGATTGGATGACCAGGAGAAACGGCCACAATGCACCGTCAAGGCCTTGGACTCACACGTTACATGTGAGGTCTGCGCAACACGGGCCATTCTGGGAATGACTGCCCGAAAACCCGTGAGGAGGCGATGTACATGGGCAACAACAACAACGGGTACCGTCCACAAGGAGGTCAGGGTGGAACCGACCACGCCCATTTTATAAAGGAGGAAACAACAACGATAACATTTCTAACCAGCCCTCCTTGAAGGATCTAGTTTTTGCGCAAGCTAAAACCACTGATGCATTAAGCAAAAAGCTTGCTGCCAATGACAATATCCTAGAGAACATTAACGTCAAGTTAGATGCTTTGCTTCTGCTTTTCAAAACCAGCTGAGCTTTAATAAAATGATAGAAACCCAGCTAGTTCAGTTGGCATCCTTAGTCCCTGCAAATGAAACTGGGAGAATTCCGGGGCAACCTGACTCATCCAAAATGGACAGCCTGGTGGAGTTCATGCAGAATTTCCTGGAGAAGGAAACAATGATGCCTAGGAACCGTTATTGGAGGACGCCGGTAAAACCAACCATACTGCAGCCGACTCAGAGGAAGCCATCTTCCGCACCAAAGCCAAGGAAGGTGTGGAAGGAAAAGCCAAAGATGCCCGCTCCATCACCTCCGGAGACGAGTAGAAAATCCATACACTAAACTGCAAGGAGGTACAGTCTTGCACATCGGACTTTAAATGACGCGACCTTCGCCAACAGGTAAATTGGTATGTAACCTTATATTTGTTTTCAACAATTTGAATTTTTGCATCATCACATGTTTGAATTTCAAAATTGCATTTAGGATTTTTGAATTTTTAGGAAATCCTTCAAATAAATTTTTCAGAGCAAACCAAAATAAAATTTTCAACGAAAATTTACTGTACCACGACCACAGTAACTGTTGGAATCCAACGGCCGAAAGTGGGGCTGGTTGGGCCCACCAGGGGTTCGGCCGAACACCCTGGTTCGGCCGAACCAGCCAGGCTAACGGTCGGCTGCCTCCCTTTTTGAGGCAACGGCTAGTGGGCCCCATAGGTCAGTTTTGACCGTTGTGGGTGCACTACTTAAGCCAACCGGCTAGGAGAGGAAATTCCACCCCATTTCAACACATTTCCATTCCCTCTCCAAAGTTTGCTCTCAAGTTCATTCAAGTGTTGATAGTTTTTCCTCAATATTCAAACACTTAGTTGCACATATACAAGTTGCTTTGGTGAAACTAACCGGCGGGTGAAATTCTTGTCATTCCTAACCCCCGCCGAGTTAGTTCGTTCTTGCTCCATTGTGCAGAATGAGGAGGCGACTATCTCGTCTGTTCAAGGGGTCCGACTCTTCGTCAAGTCGTCATGACGAGTTTAGTAGTCGTTCATCAGTCGATGTCTCGATGGAAGACGCCGAAGCTCCGCGACGACTCCTAAACGACACCGACCTCGACCTTGTCAGTGATCGGGAGAGACAAGCCTACTACATTCTGAGCGACCGGGAGTATGCTCACACGCGAGAATACTCACCGGAGCTGCTAAAAAAAATAGGTATGGATGTTGAATTTCGTGCTATTTGGAAAGCTGTTGGTTGGCAGAGATTTGCTGTGGTAGATGAGCCTGGTTCTCATTTGCTTACTTTGCAATTTCTGTGCACTTTGAAAGAAATAGAAGATGGAATTTCCTTTCGCTTTTTTCGTGAGGAGTTTACACTTACATGGAAAGGCTTAAGCACACTTCTTGGATTTCACAATTCCTGTAAAATCGATCTCCAGAAAGGAATTTCTGGGTTCGAGAAAAATAGGTTTTGGAAAGATTTTTCTGGTGCTCCAATTTGCAAGAAACCTAGGACGAATGATATCCATAATCCTACACTTACGCTCATGCACAAATGGATTGCTATGACTTTGTTTCCTACAGGTGATCTTAGACTCATTAGGGGGCATGAATTGATTATCATGTTTGCCATGGTTAGAAAGATAAAAATTGCTCCTGTGAAATGTATGATAAGACAATGGTTAGAAAGTATAAAGTTCTCTGCTCCTGTTGAGTGCACTGCTCTAATTACTCGGATAGCAAAAGGGCTAGGGGTCGTTAGCGATCAAATTTCTTTTATCTCAGCCGCTCGTCTGTGTATTGATGAGACTTATCTAGTGCAAGGGCATATTCTGAAACATGGAGAAGATGGATCTTTAATTTACTTTTTCCCCGGTTGTACAAATGAAATCCCGTTGCCAAATGCGGGGTATCATTTGTACAGCTGTCGTGAACTAACCATTCCCCAGCAGATCATAGAAGAATCTCATGCAGGTGGAGCATACAGGGAGACGTGCAACATGACAAGGAATGAACGAAAAAGTTCATCATCCTCAACACCCGTGCAGATGTATGAGGTAGGTTGGGAACCAACTGGGGATGCACCCGGATGGACCCAAGCTCCACCCGCAGCATCGGAGTCTCAGACTAGGCGAGTGCCAGTGAGGACCGATGGCGTGCGCCTCATGACATACATTGGGGGGATAACCAACCTTACAGATCAAGTGGTGTGCCTCCATCTCCAAGTGAATGGCGCTCAAGTTCCTCTCGTTGGGACTTGGGTGAAATCACTAGGACAATGGATACCCTTGATATGCAGACGAGAGAGATCCAGTAAAACCTCATGAAACACATAGCACATACGCAAGAATGGCAACAATCTGCTGATGCTCAGTTCACCAACATCAACAACATGATGCAGCAAAGCACGATGACCTTCAAGCGTACTTCCGCTTTCACTTTTAGGGGTTCAATCCCTATCAAGGACCCTGAGCGAAAGCCACGCTTGGGGGAGAGGCATCTCTCCCCCCACTGAGGTAACTTGTATCGTATTGCATATTTCCCTTTCCAATTGCATATTTGCTTTCCAATTGCATCTTATAAAATTTGAAAACAACATAAAAATTTGCAAAACAGAAAATACCAAAAAGATAGGATAGGTTTGAGTCATGCTAGGTAAGACAAGCTAGTTCTCTTTGTTGAAATGATGAATAGTTGCTCTGTTTTATATCTCTTATATATGGGTTCATGGTAAGTGCTCTCTCAAAGGTTAACTATAAGTAGCCAACAATTATGTGGGAACCTGAGGTAAATGAGCTGCACTTGCTAATCTGAGTCTAAGTTGTGGTAATATATGAGATAGTAAATATGAGTTACTAAGATCCTGATACTAGTTTGACTTGAATTCCGGATGTTTTGTTTTTCAAAATGATAAAATTGAGAGTTCCTCATTTGATGTAAATTCCTACTAGAGCCAAAAATGTGCCATCATGATTAAACCATATACATTTTGGTTACTTGCCATTCCATTGAACTTTGTCAAACTCTTGAGACTTGTGTAGATACTTCTCATGCTCTATGATCAAGATCATACACCCACATATATGCACATGCTAAACTCCTACACCGGGAGCTAAGCAAATATTCCATTCCACTCCATTTCCATATTACCACCAAAATAAGTTCTCCATGCTTTCATGAGCTTTCTTCTCCTAAAAAGAAAAGGCGGAAAAGGCATGGTTATGAAAAAAGAAAGTTATGCTCTCAGAAGTATGAGCATGATTTTGAAAAAAAAATGTAGCCATGCCCTCTCCTAATCAATAAAAGAAGGATTTTTGGGAGAAGAAAGTAAGCACAAAGGAGAAGCATTTTCTTTATTTTTCTTCATGTGCCATTCCATCATATACTAGACACACACTTTGCACGATCTTGATCTTGAGTATGATTAGTCATCTGCTTTAGTCTAAGTTTTTAACTTAGTAAAAAATGTGAATGCAAGTATGCCATGTTTGATCCCTACCGAGCTCCACATATCAAACCTTAGAGTAGTAATCAAAAAGGGAAAACAGGTGAGGAATTAAATTGATAGACTTGGAGAGACTGAGTGAATCATTTGAGGAACTTGGGTTTCTTTTGCAAAAATCATTTGAAAACTTCTGGAATAAGAGTTGAATAAATATTGGGTGATTGGTGCTCTAATTACTGTTCTGTCTTTCAACTGCCCAAGGCAAGAAGAAGCAGTGTCCCGTGGGATCAGGGGTAAGGGTAAGCCACCGTGCCAAAGATTATTTAATCCGAGAGAGAGTACATATACCTTGCACCTATATCTTTGAGATACGCAGCATAGTAGCAACTCCTGATCAACAACCAAGTCTTTGTTTCCTTTCGTTCTTCACTCGGGACGAGCAAAGGTTCAAGCTTGGGGGGTTTTGTTGACGGTCGTTATCGATCAGTTTCGACCATCAATATTACCAAAATAGAGGAGAACTAGTGATGCTTGCAATGCATAAATATGTTAGAATAATAATATTCCACTAGTATTAGGTTTACTAACCTTTTGCAGAGAATGACCATAAAGTGGAGAAGAATCGACATCAACATAGACGATAAATCAATCGGACGATGTCGAGAATCAGACTTATGCATGAATGGGCCAAGAACTCAGAATTGACATGATGAATTGGGCCAAAATTCACAAGTCTGTGTATGAGAGCAAAAGAGGAGGCTGCCTGCCAAAATTCGGCCAGGTCGTCCCAGCCCAAGGTTCGGCCGAACCCCCCGCAGCTCCGTTTGATCCAAGGTTCTCCTAGACGGCTGAGATGGCTCCCCAATGACAGTTGGTGGGTACTACTGACCTTTCCAACCGTCACAAACGTCATTGGGAGGCTATAAAAGGAGTTCTCATCCTCATTTCACTCACACACCTCAAGCAAGAACTCTCTCATTTCTCTCAAGTTTAGTTTAATAGTATCTAGCTGGTGGAATAGGAATAGAGTAGAAATCAGGAGTCCGGAAGTCTTCGGAAGAGTTCGGGTATGGCTCTAGTAGCTTTCCTTTCCTGTTTTGTAAGCTTTGTACTTTTATTAGAATACTCTTCTATATACATTTATGGTATTGGAATACTTTCCGAGTATATGAATGCCTACTTTACTTTATGTTCATGTTATACTGAATATACGGCTAGCTTATCTAGGACATGCTTTGGTGCGGGTATAGTGTTTGCTTATGCAATTACTCTATGTCATGACGATGATATTAGAGTAGTATCTGGTAGTTTAGACGTGGTGTCTAGATTACAGGATATCATTATTTGGGGTTATATGCAGCGGATGAGAGGTGGGTCACTGATGGTGACAGCTCAGTACGGGTATTCTTCCGCGCGTGTATATAATTCTAAGTTAATTCCCTGGGGAGGGTATTCCTCCGTATTTAGCCCCGGTTGTATGGCCATGACGGGCTGTCGTAAGGAAGTCGGCAGTCAGGGGTGGCTTCTCAAAGTACCAGGAGGGCATCGGATAGAGGGTATTAGCTAGTATATCGGTTAACTAGAATGTATGTATACTATGTGTATTAGAAGCATAGGAATAGATTTTCTCTCTCTTTTCTTTCCACTTAGCTTAGATAATATATCATGAGAATGAGTAGTTAATGCTTGTGGGTCACTCTACCCTTGGATTATCTTAACCCCTGCTTAGGATATGATTATCAGAAGTAATATATAAATTATTAGTCAAGTTCTCTCTACTTGATCTTCCCACGGGATAAAATAAAAACGATACCCTTGGAATACTCTCGAGTGAAATGCTACAATGGTATATCCGTGCGCTTGCGGATGAACTCTGTAACCATAATATACCAGAAGTATTTCTGCACCATTGCTGCGAATTATATTTCTAGTAATGTCGTTAAGAAATACCAACACTTAACAAGGGGGGACTTGGATTCATTCCAGAGAAGGGTAAGAGACCTTCTCACCGTGCCACCCGTTTTGTCAAGAGCAATGGTAAGTATTGCTCCAAGTGTCGTGAGGTTGGGCATTTGGTGAATGATTGCCCCGGTGGTAAGCCTTCTAAGACATGCATGTTTGATTCTCATTATATACTTAGGAAGGCTCATGATGGTAGTATTGTTGCTAGATATGTGGGTTCCCCTATACTTGGTGGTAAAAAAAAGCCATTTGGGTGCCCAAAGCTTTGGTCTCTAACCTCCAAGGACCCAAACAAGTTTGGGTGCCTAAAAGAGCTTGATCTTCTTTTGTAGGTGAACTACCACACCGGTGGGAGCCATTGAGTGCTTGATAGTGGATGCACTCAACACATGACCGGTGATAGGGCTATGTTCACCACATTTGAAGTAGGAGGGAAAGAAAAAGAGAAAGTGACATTTGGAGACAATAGCAAAGGAAATGTAATTGGGTTAGGTAAAAATTGCTATCTCCAATGATTTGTCAATTGAAAATGTCTCTCTTGTTGAATCTCTAAATTTCAATTTACTTTCGGTTGCACAAATTTGTGATCTTGGCTTGTCATGTGCTTTCTTCCCGCAAGAGGTTATTGTTTCTAGTCTTCATGACAAGTCTTGTGTGTTCATAGGTTTTAGATATGGAAATCTTTATTTGGTTGATTTCAACTCTAGTGAAGCAAATTTGAAAACTTATTTAGTTGCAAAAACTTCAATGGGTTGGCTTTGGCATAGGAGGCTAGCCCATGTTGGCATGAATCAATTGAGCAAACTTTCAAAACGTGATCTAGTTGTGAGCTTGAAAGAATTGAAGTTTGAGAAGGGTGCTTGTCATGCCGGCGAGCAAGTTACATGCTCTCATCCTACTAAGAGTATCATGTCCACATCTAGACCATTGGAGCTTTTGCATATGGACTTGTTTAGCCCAACAACCTACAAGAGCATTGGTGGTAATAGTCATTGTCTTGTGATTGTTGATGATTATTCTCGCTATACTTGGGTGTTCTTTTTGCATGATAAGTCTATTGTTGCCGAGTTTTTCAAGAAGTTTGCAAAAAGGGCCCAAAATGAATTTAGTTGCACTCTTGTGAAAATTAGAAGTGACAATGGTTCCGAGTTTAAAAATACCAATATTGAGGACTATTGTGATGATCTTGGTATTAAGCACGAAATTTCCACTACCTACTCACCTCAACAAAATGGTGTAGTGGAGAGGAAAAAACGTACATTTGGGCAAGAACTATGCTTGATGAATATGGTGTTTCCGATTCCTTTTGGGCAGAAGCCATAAACACCGCTTGCCATGCAACCAATAGGCTTTATTTGCATCGTCTTTTAAAAAAGACTTCCTATGAGCTAATTGTTGGGAGAAAGCCAAATGTTGCCTATTTTCGAGGTTTTGGTTGCAAGTGCTATATTTACCGAAAGGGTGTTAGACTAACCAAATTTGAAAGTCGGTGTGATAAAGGGTTTCTTCTAGGTTGTGCCTCAAATAGCAAGGCATACCGGTTCTACAACAAGAACAGAGGTATTGTGGAAGAAACCGCCGATGTTCAATTTGGTGAAACTAATGGCACCCAAGAGGGGCACGAGAATTTGGATGATGCAGGTGATGAAGGATTGATGAGAGCTATGAAGAACATGTCAATTGGACATGTCAAGTCTATTGAAGTGGAAGATAAGCCATCCACCTCCACTCAAGATGAGCCATCTACTTCCGCTACGCCAAGTCAAGCACAAGTTGAAGTGGAGAAGGAGAAGGCACAAGATCCACCTATGCCACCAAGGATACACACCGCTCTTTCCAAGGATCACCCAATTGACCAAGTTTTGGGTGACATTAGTAAGGGTGTTCAAACTCGATCTCGTGTCGCTTCGATTTGTGAACATTACTCGTTTGCTTCTTGTCTTGAGCCAAAACATGTAGATGAAACTCTTTGTGATCCAGATTGGATTAATGCTATGCATGAAGTGGGTCTTTAGGAACAAACAAGATGAGAACGGGTTGGTGGTGAGAAATAAGGCAAGATTGGTGACACAAGATTTCACACAAGTTGAAGGTTTGGACTTCGGTTAAACTATTCGCATTCTTCTAGCATTTGCATCATGCTTTGATATAAAACTATTTCAAATGGACGTGAAAAGTGCTTTTCTAAATGGTGAAATTGCCGAACTTGTCTTTGTTGAACAACCTCCCGTTTTTGAAAATCCTAAAAAGCCTAACCATGTTTATGAAATGTCAAAAGCTCTTTATGGTTTAAAACAAGCTCCTAGAGCTTGGTATGAAAGATTGAGAGATTTTCTTTTATCAAAGGATTTCAAAATTGGAAAAGTTGACACCACCCTTTTCACAAAAATCATTAGTGATGATTTCTTTGTGTGTCAAATTTATGTTGATGAGGTATTTTGCAAGGAATTTGGTGATATGATATCTAGGGAATTTGATATGTCCTTGATTGGAGAGTTGAGCTTCTTCCTTGGACTTCAAATCAAGCAACTCAAGGATGGGACGTTCGTGAGCCAAACCAAGTACATCAAGGATCTACTCAAGAGGTTTGGCTTGGAGGATGCGAAGCCCATCAAGACACCTATGGCAACCAACGGGCATCTCGCCCTTGATGAGGAAGGTAAACCGGTAGATTTAAAGCTTTATCGATCCATGATAGGTAGCTTGCTTTACCTTACCACATCTAGGCCAGATATCATGTTTAGTGTTTGCATGTGTGCACGGTTTCAAGCCGCTCCTAAGGAGTGTCACTTAGTGGCCGTGAAAAGTATTCTAAGATATTTAAAGCATTCATCTACTATTGGCTTGTTGTACCCAAAAGGTGCTAAGTTGATGCTTGTTGGCTATTCTGATTCGGGTTATGCTGGTTGCAAAGTGGATAGAAAGAGCACATCCGGTAGTTGCCAAATGTTCGGTAGATCCCTGGTGTCATGGTCATCCAAGAAACAAAACTTCGTAGCCCTCTCTACCGCCGAGGAGAAATATGTTTCGGTGGGTAGTTGTTGTGCCCAATTGCTTTGGATGAAACAAATTTTATTGGACGATGGCATAACCTTCAAGAAAACCCCACTTCTATGTGACAATGATAATGCCATAAAGATAGCCAATAACCCGGTCCAACATTCTCGAACCAAGCATATTGACATCCACTATCACTTCCTAAGAGACCATATTGCCAAGAGTGACATTGTCATTAGCCACATAAGAACCGAGCATCAACTAGCCGACATATTTACCAAGCCTCTTGATGAAACCTGCTTTTGCAAATTGAGGAATGAGTTAAATGTCATAGATTTCTCTAATGTGGCTTGACATTGTGCACCATGGTTGTTTCTTGTTCATATTGTATATTTGCTCTCATTTGCTCTTATGTATTGGATTTATTACCATTTGGTTCTTCTTTGCAAAAAATGGATCGTGTCACATTAAGGGGGAGTTTTGCACTCTTTCATGTGCTCTACTTCCTTTTATGTGTGAGCAAATCAACTACAAGTGCTAGTAGTTCTTTCAAAATGCCCAAGTCAACATAAGTCAAAACTTTTGCAAAATCAATGTAATTTGAAAACTATCTCTTGGAAAATATTTCAAAAGGTGTGTTTTCCAAGCCACACATTGCAAGAAAAATGAATTTTGAATGAAAATGCCCTTTTGGCCATCTTTTGAAGAAACTAGATTCTTAATTTTGGCCAAAATGTGATTGAGGAGGAATTTGAGAAAAGTTTCAAAACAAAGTTGGTAGAGAGGTGGATTTGAAATGTTTTTGGTATTCAAATCATTTTCAAAAACCAAATCATTCAAAAGTTATTTGAAAACCAATTTGGCCCAAAAACCACTATAGACCATAAAAGGTCACCTCCTAGCACTTAAGTGAGTTTAGTTGTAAATCTTCATAAATTTCAAATGTTATGAATGGTTGGCAATATTTGAACTCATACATTTCAAAATTGCTCCAAAAATCAATTTTTTATTGAATTTTATTATGTGGGGGTAGCCGAACTGTGCGAGAGGTGTGCACAGTCGGCTGGGGCAGGCGGACTGGCCGGCCATATAGGCCTGGTCTGACCGGCCTGGTGCTGGCGGTTTGACCGGCCACATAGCGCCGGTCTGACTGGCCTAGCAGGTAGGCCCTCTGCCTTATCTTTTCATCTCCACCCGACTCCTCATCCCATCTCATCCCTTCACTTCTCCAACTCGAAAAACCTCATCCTTTCTCCTCTCCTAAACCCTAGCCACTCCCCTCCATCAAATCCTCTCGATTTGACTGTGGATTTCTGAACGGTTACACGATTCTCCTCCGTTTTCTCTCTCTATTCCATGGATTGATTTGTGTTTTTATTGAGTTTTTGATCCATGGCATGGAATCCTAGGTGAAGCAAGAGGTGTTCTTCGATTTGCACAAATAGAGGGTAGTTTTCTTGTGTGAATCACTCCCTTCAATTGGTAAATCCCTCTCTCCCTTGTGCCTTACTCCAAATCGATCTCTTTCAACCTAGGTTATGGGTAGCTTGTTAAATTTAGTCCTACCTAGTCTCCCCCTTTGTTGCTCATGTTCCATCCTTGTGCAATGTTGTTTTAGCAAATTTTTAAAGTCATTTGTGTGAAGGTTAAAGGGAGTTGGTTTTGCTTCGGTCAGTGGCGGCCTGAGTAGCCCATAGGGTGGTCTGATCGGGCGCATGCCGCCAGTCTGATCGGGCGCATGCTGCCGGTCTGACTGGCTGATAGCCGGCTGTCTGACCGGCCGGTGGATGGCGATCTGACCGCCCGGTGCCCTCAGTCTGACCGGCCCCTGGTCCACGGTCTGACCTTAAGCAGTATGCAACTTCTTTCCACCTAACCTAGTGTCTTCTAAAATTGTTGCTAATATTCCACTCTTTGCTGTTTGATTCAGTGATGGCTCCCCGCACTCGCCGTGGTCGTCGTGAGCCCACTCCGGAGCCCGTGAGTGAGAATGATGAATCGAGCGGAGAGGAATATGCTCAAAGTGAGGAAGAATTTGTGGAAGAAGTTGAGGGGGCTGAGGAGGAAGCAAGTAGAGATGATAGTGGCAGTGGTGGTGGAGAAGATGAGGAAAGTGATGATGAGGGTCTTCTCGATCCTACCATCTATTTTTCGCTCAATTTGAGGAATGCCCAACAGTACACTATCCTCCATCATCACAACCAATTCCGGAGGCCCAATGATTGCGCCGATCCTCAGTTTCATACACGGTATCAGAAAGCCGTGTATGAGCAAGTATATGCAAACAAAGCCTTCGCTGACCACAAGTGGATTTCTTGGAGGCACATTAGTGAGACACCAGAATTTGTGGATCTTCAAAGGATGTTCAAGGCGGTGGGCATTGATAGGATTGTCACCTTGAAGCAACCATATGATGAAGATCTCATCCGACATTTCTATGCCACTGTGTGGGTGTCCAGCGACTGTGATGCTATGAAATGGATGTCGGGGACCATTCAATGCTCCATCAACCGGCGTGAATTCAAGGAGCTCTTGCACATCCGTTTCAACAACGGGGATGACCTCCATGATGAGCACACTCACAACCCCTTCCCCATTGATCACTATGCTCAGTTTTATGAAGAAGGGGGAAGGCACACCTATGAAAAGGTGGCGGGATTGAGGATCATCCCTAGTGGTCAACCGCATAGTGAGAGCCACCCTTCTCCCAAGGTGTGGCAACAATGAAGACATTCGCGGTGTTGCATGCCATGCCATTGATGCCATCATGGACGGTCGTCGGTTTGATGTCATCAACCTAACGATGAAGGAGATAGCCATTTCCAAGGGGACAATTGGACAAGAAATAGTTACTATGCTCCCTACATAATGCGATTGATTCAAAGCAAGTTGGGGGAAGTTGGCGACAATTTGAGAGAACACAAGGAGTACAAGCTTCGCCGCCAACTCTCCACTCCTCGAGCTCCCCAAATGCACCAACATATCTTTGATCAAGGCGCAAGCTCAAGTGTGGCACCTCCTCATCCTCATGGGTTTGTTGATCCTAATGCCTTCTTTAATCCTCAATATGCTTACTTTGGGATGCAACCAAATGACTACTTCAACCCGGTGCTTAGGGCTATAAATACCCTAAGTGAAAGCATTCAAAGGCTATCCACCAGGCATGAGGCCATGCATGAGGATGTGAGGGGCATTCGGTTTGAGGTTGGAAGGATTTCATCTCAAGTCTCTTCTTTGGATCGGTGCATGACAACCATGGAAAACTCTCATGCATATGTGTACTCTCGTCGTCGTGACCCTTCCTCTACGTCACACTATCCTATTCCTCGTCCTCCTTCTCCTCCACAAGAGTGAAGCCTTTTTGGTCCTTGATGTCAAAAGGGGGAGAAGACTTCTAGGCTTGCATTTTATTTTGTGGGATGGGCCTAGGAGTAGTGAGGTTAGCTACCTCATATCTAGTAGGTTAAGGGGTTTGGGGCTATATTATGTATGAGTATGGGCTATTACTTTATCTTGTGTGTTTTCTGTCATTTTGTTGAACTCTATGTCATTTGGACCCTTTGTGGTCTTGTAATAACCTATGTTTATTTGTGAGCCCTCTATGGATGAACTCTTGTAAGTTGGATGTTTATGGACTTAATGTGAACTTGTGTTATGATGGATGGTAAATGTGAGATTGATATATGTGTGACCATCTTATGCAATTGGTTGATCCATATGTAAAGTTCACATTATATATTCCATATGTGTTAGTGCTATGTTGAAATGTGAATGAAAGTGCATTTGTTCCATATTTGTTATTTGTGATTGATATGCACATGTTTAGGGGGAGCTTTAGATTGTCATTGCAAAATATATCCATGTGTTTCATGTTTGATTATATATGTTTGAGGTGTTTGTCATCAATTACCAAAAAGGGGGAGATTGAAGCATCTAGGCTCCCGGTGTTAATTTTGTTAATTAATGACAAGCGCTAATTGTGGACTAACCGTTCTATTGAGCTATATATTTTAAGTTAGGTTCACATTATGTGTGCGCATGGATGTCTACCGATGGATTAAAATTGGCGGCGCAAAGCAAAAGGAAGAGAAGACGGTAAACTAGTGTTTTCATTTTAAATTGATCAAGGCGTTGGGCGATCAAAATTGTGCTAGCTTATTTATAGATTTGCCGTACTATTAAGAGGGGTAATGACCTAGCAAAGACATGATTTTAATTGCCACATTAGGTCATTATGCATCTAGACTTGTGCTCACATTTCACAACACACACCTTCTATTCACTGAGTTCAGCCTGACCAGGCCGGTCTGACCGGCCCCAAGCGGGCGGTCTGACCGGTGCACAAGGCCGGTCTGACCGACGGCAATTGGGCGGTCTGGCCGGCCCCCCGGAGGCCGGGATGGTGTGCTCTAGGTTGGGCAATACAGAGCCGCCGGAGCCGTATTCGGTCAGACCGAGCTGAGGGCGGTCTGACCGAGCCGAGGCCGGTCTGACCGGCCACTCAACGTCGGTCTGACCGGCCAGGCCGATGGGGCCCTCTGACAAGGCTACAACGGCTAGTTTTCTAGCCGTTGCAGAGTAGCACGGTCTGACCGGCCACACACCTCCGGTCAGACCGGCAGTACACTGAGTTGGGGGATTTCACCCTCAACGGCTAGTTTTGGTTGGTGGGAGTATTAGTACTCCCCCACCAGCAGCAAGGGGTCTCTCTTGGCACCCACTTCAATTGCATACACCCCTTGCACCTCTCTCACACACATTTGAGCTTAGTGTTCATCCATTGTAGTGTTTGAGGGTTGATTTAGCCAAGAGTCAAGTGCATTGCTTCATTAATTGTAGAGCTAGTGTGGCACTTGATCATCTCCGAGCCGCGTCATTACTTGTTACTCTTGGAGGTTGCCGCCTCCTAGACGGCTTGTGGAGGAGTTGCCCTGTGACCTCTCCGAGAAGGTTGTGGAGGAGGCCCGGCGCCGGTTATGAGTGGTTTGGAGTTCACCACCTTCAGAGTGAAGGAAGAACTAACCCGAGTGATCAAGGCTTGGGTAGTCCTCTCTGTGGGCTGGCTCCCGCCTTACCCACTCCTTGACGAATGGGGCGTGCGGTGGCTTCGTGATTGAGCAGTGGAGTTGGGCTCGCCTCAACGGGGAGTAGGAAACCGGCGAGTTTCCGAACCTCGGTGAAAAATCTCTTGTCTCCTTGTCTCATTTATTTGTTGCATTTACATCTGTGCAATTCACCCTAGGATTGCAAAACTAGACTTAGGAGGTGTGATTTACTTTCCTAGTGATATACTTGAGCCAATTTCACCCTAGGATTTTAAAACATAACTTAGTTGCTTAGTTAGACTTGTCCCTCACTGAGCCTAGTGTTCACGGTCATTAGTGATCAGTTTCGACCGTTAATATTATCAAAATAGAGGAGAGCTAGCTATGCTTGCAATGCATAAACATATTAGAATAATAATATTCCACTAGTATTTGGTTCACTAACCTTTTGCAGTGAATAATCATAAAGTGAAGGAGAATCGACATCGAATCAAACGATAAATCAATCGGACGATGTCGAGAATCATAGTTATGTATGAATGGGCCAAGAACTCAGAATTGACACGATGAATTTGGGCCAAAATTCGCAAGTCTACAAAGAGAATCAATAGAGGAGGCCGCTAGCCAAAACCTAGGCTGGTTGGGCCGGCCCTTGGTTCGGACGAACCAGGGGGTTCGGCCGAACCCCCCCTGGCACGGTTGGATGCAGGGTTGCGACTGGATTTAGACACTACAAAGATCCACAAGTACAGGTATGACTTTGAGTAATTTGTTTGCATGATTATTAGTAAGGAAGTCATAACTCTGTTGTAGAGTCCATAGCCTTCACTCAGGACGAGCAAAGGTTAAGTGTAGGGGTGTTGTTGACGGTACTTAAATTATAAAATCTGACCGTCAATACCAGCATATATGAAATAAAACATGGTATCCAACTTAGTGGTAGGTATTATTACTAATCATTTCCACTAGTGTTGGTGAAATATGTGTATGCAGGTAATTTGAGGAGAAAACACATCCGTCATGCGACAAAATGCGCCTCTACACATTCGGGACACATTTACACGGATTGGAGGCCCCATAAGTCAATAAAAACCATTTAGAATTTGGCCAAAACATAGTGCAGGTTATTGGGGGCCCATTAAGCAACCTACCGGCCAAAGGAGAGGCCAGGAGGATACTTTTTGGGTTCGGCCGGCAGCACACCATCTGCTTCCATGTGGACGGCTTGGATTCCTTCCCAATGGCGGTTGGAGGGTGTTTTGGACAATTCCCATGCCTGTAACCGTCATTTGGAGCCTATATAAGGAGGTCTCCTTCTCACTTCAATGACACACAACTTTGAGCTGAATTACAATAGGCTCTATTATATCTTTTGTACATTGGAATTAGGTAGAGAGTGAGGGGAAGCTCCAGAGGAGTGCTCGGAAGTTTGGCGCTCATCCGACTTCTACCTCGACGAGTGTAGCTTCCTAGGAGGAATTCTGGAGGAGTACCGGAGCTATTTGTACACTTTGCTCTGGGTTCGGAGAAACTTCTTCAATTAAGTAAGTATTCGTGTTCCTTTCTTATGTTATTTAATTACTCTATTTAAGTATGATAGATTTCCATCTTTGCGGGTTCATTGTTTAGCATTTATACTAAGTGCTCTAGTACTAGGACTCCGGATAGAGAAGGAAATTCCTACGCAAGTATTAGAGTAGTAATTAATAACTTAGGCGTGGTGTCTAGGTTAGAGATTACCTATGTTTGTTGTGTATCCCACGGATTTGTTAGAGGTAGGCGGCAGGTGGTGACGGCCCTGAATCCCGTCCTAGTAATCCTCCACGTTCGGGTACATCATAGAGCTATAGCCGGAACCACACTGGCAGAGCAGCAGGGGTCGGTGCCCGAAGCAACAGATAGGAAATTAACTTTGCTTAGCGTAGATAATTAAAACACATAGAATCCTCTCTAGCCTAGCCTGCCTACCATCAGTTGTTGTCCTTGGATAGTCTTAGCCTTAGATGGATTACACATGTTCCCTAAGTTCAATATCCTTTAGGGGTCACCCGAAGGTGAAGTGCTACAGCGGTATTTTGTGCGCTTGCGGATTTATCTGTGATCGTAAGAAATACCAACAGGGAGGGAGTAATACCTCCTTCTTCTCGGGCCATGGTTTGCTCCGGAGGGAGAGCTCCATCAGTAGACAGCTTCGCTAGCGTCGCCAGATCGGAGGTCGACTTGCCAAGATCTGCCATCGGATGAGGATCGCCGAGGGAGGATGAAGAAACCTAGGGAATTTTGGTGGAGACAAAAGGTTCGAGGCTGCTGGAGAGTCGGAGGATTTTTTGGTAAACAGACTTGAAATGGATCCCAAAATCCCTTTAAATAAGTGCACTACCTGGCGGTTCGAATTTCAAGGAAGGAGAGAGATTGCTGCCGAAAAATCCTGAGGCCCGTTAAAGGCAGTTGTTCAGACTTCAATTCAAATTCATGATTAAGCAGTCGGACTTCCGTTAGCGTTTTCAATAGCTTCTCGTCTTTTCGGTCCCGCACCGAGAATGATCAAGTAAGTATGACAAGCTGCTGGTGAGAGAAGTCACGGATGACAACATAAATTCATTTGAGTTGAAGTCAGGGGATACTGTCAGGGTTACGGATAAGACATATCTCCTATCCTACAACTTATGGAATATACCGATAAGGTATACCTTCACGTATGCGGATTGATCCCGTAATTATCGCGTGGAGTTCGTTTCAAATTATGGAAAATATCTCTACAAGTCAAGTGATTTCCAAAGTCCTACTCGGAAGGGATAGAGTTTCTGTTATACCGTACCAGGTCCTATGTCCTACGACCTTTTCTTGGGGGTCAAGATGATCCAAGGTATAAAAAGGACCCCCTGGGAGGGGTTCCGGGCATCCAATTCCATCATCAACACACCCACCAAAGTTTACGAAGCCGGAGTATGCGGAGCCAAGTCGACGGGAGATCTCGTCGAATCCTTCAACTACGATCTAGTCGGTATCATCTGTTTCGACTACTCTCTTTGTAATCTGTTCTCGTCATTGTTAATCCCATATAAACTGGACTAGGGCTATTACCTGATAAGGGGCTTGAACCAGTATAATCCTTGTCTTTTGTCTGCTTGATGTCGTACTACGTAGACCCTCGTTCCAACTTACCCCAATACTCTACTCATCCGGTCCGCGAGTATCACTCGTCGACAGTATCGTATTTGTTTAATCTCAAGGGAAGATATGATAAGAGAGTACTACGCTAATAGTTCATATATTACTTGTATACATCAAGGTCTATGCAGGGGTAAGTTAAGCTTAAGGGTAGAGTGACACACGGCTAAGGATTTAGCTAACTCTTACATCTCTAATTATGGCTAAGTGGTAGTAGTTTAGATATGTTATATTCCTGTACTTCTAGTATACAACATCTTAGTATATTCTAACTAGTATACACTATATAGTATAACCCCTTTAACAATGCAGCATAGCTATGCCCTCCCGATGCATCGCAAGACTACCCCGGGTTGCCGAGTTCCTTACGACAACCTATCATAGCCATCCAACCAAGAAATTGTATCCAACCCCAAGAAATTGTATGTAGGAATATAAACTGCGGGGAAGACTCCTATACTGAGCTGTCACCATCAGCGGCTCGCTACTCTCCCGGCGAATATACTCCCAAATAATGATAAGCGGTAACCTAAGCTCCATGCATGCTTAAATTATTACTTACTACTCTACAGCCTTGCAATCGGTGTAGAGCAACTAAGTCCTGAAGCCATAGCTCTTGGCTTAGCCTAAGCAGACTAATGATCCAGGAGTTAGACATTATACCAGCATCAATGCAAATCCCATAAGGTTTAATCACACATATTATAGTACTCATGAATAAACTAAAACTAGTACTCATATTCTATGATTGGAATAAAGCACCGAACTTGTATAAAGAAAAATATTATATTGATAAATGAAAGTCTTACAAAGAAGAAAGGAAAAGCAGCAGAACTTTACCGAACTCCCCGAAGCCTCCGCGGACTTGGAACTATTCTAACTCTACTCCACTAATACTACTACTAACTTTGTAGAGAGCTTTGATCCTTGCTTGAGTGTGTGAGGGAATGAATGAGAGGAGGGGTATTTATAGGCCATGAGGTGCCTTGGGAGTGTGGAGATGCTCCAAGCATCCTATGAGCATCTTTGCTCTCCTCATGACAAGTGACATGGGCAAGCATCCAAAGAGTATCTTTCACCCTTCTCTTCACAAGTGTCCACTTTCATGACGGTTTCTACCGGTAGAATTGCTCCCAAATGTCATAGGATACCTATAGATAACTGCCGGTGGAAAATGGGCTGGATTGGGCCAACTGGGGGTTCGGCCGAACCTTGGCTGGCTCCCCAGGCCCACAACCTTCTTCAGGATGCTGACATGTGGACCCCGCTTTATGGTACACCATGTTTTGGCTCAGAATGATTGCTCATTTTATATGTTGTAGCTCAAAACCATGTGAGTCTATCGGCACAAAATATATTCACATTCTTCACTTTCATTCTCTCCCAACTTTGGTAGTTGATCACTTCTCGACGGCTTCCGGTTGATTGTTCGTTTGTTTTCCGTCGATTCTCCTCCATTCATGCGTGCTTCTCCTGCATACATGTTAGTAGCATAGCACATACTGGAAGTAGATATTTTATTTTGGAATTATGCATTGCAAGCATAGCTAGTCTTTATATATTGGGTAATAATGACGGTTGAAACTGGTCGGTAACGACCGTCAACATTGTTCAACAAAAGAGAAGAATTGCATGATTTACCAAACAAGCTATGAATACTTTATGTTAAGGTATCCAGTTTTTCCAATTTTATTCGCTATAGTTTTCAACGATTCCATTAGCGAGATTATATCCACAAAAGAAGAACTAATATCGGTTTGCATTATATTGATTTGAATCTCGTGTAAATACTTGAGCTTAATAATTATGCAAAGAAGAGAAGTAGCTCGCCTAGCTGGGTTCCAAGGAGGAATGACCCTCTCCATTGAACACAAAAGAAAATAAATTCTAAAGTGCAAAGTATGATAGGTGGTTCAAATAATATCCGGGATGATTGTGAAATGATGTTGTCACTTGACACTGTACCAGCTGATGTTTTTATGGTGTGGTGATTGGTGAAGACTAGCCACACAGTCGGCACCTTAGCGTATTCTTATTTCTCAGTCGGCACCAACCCAAACTAAGAATGAGTTTTTTTTTCAACTCCAAACCACAACTTTCCCCTTTTTTGTTAACACGCTTCGCAAACCGCCAAACAATGCATTTTGTGAAAAAAAAATTATGTATAGAAGTTTCTTTTAAAAAATCAAATAAATCCATTTTTGTTTTTTCAGGGAAAATAAATACATTGTTCAAGTTTATAATAATTAATACTCCCTCGGTCCCATAATATAAGGGATTTTGAGTTTTTGCTTACAGCGTTTGATCACTCGTCTTATTCAAATTTTTTAAAAATTATTATTTATTTTATTTGTGAGTTACTTTTTTATCCATAGTACTTTAAGCGCAACTTTTCGTTTTTATATTTGCAAAAAAAATTTGAATGAGACGAGTGGTCAAACGTTGCAAGCAAAAACTCAAAATCCCTTATATTGTAGGAGAGAGGGAGTACTTGATTAATCATATGCTAATATCTTGTCACATTTCGTGTAGTGCTGCTGAATATCTATCACCAACTGTTGAAAAGATTGCACCTAACCGGAACATGTGACTATCACAACCATCAAGTATTGTATCATAGGCACGTTCTACCTGTCATGGTTAAAACAAACCTCTAAAACTACCTTTCAAGAGGTAGAGCCAGAAAATACTCATTTTTTTAGAGGGTTAAGTAGATTTTTTTAGGTATTACTAATAAAACAAAAGCACTACTACAATACCCATTGTCCCGTGCGGGTCAAACGATTTTTGCGTGCGGGTGGGCGGCCCGCATGCCCCAAAGTGTCTGGGAAAATCGCAATTTTCGCGTGCGGGCGCTTATGTTGCCTGCACGGAAAAACAAAAATCTGAAAAAAAATAAAATTTCAAAAAAAATGAAAACCCTAGATCGATGAGGCGGCGCCGCCGCTCTCGGCCGCCACTTCCTCATCGTCGTCGACGGCGGCGCCCACCTCCCGCCGGCCTCATCATCGTCAGCGCCCGTTGGCGTCGCCTCCCCGGCCTCATCTCCGCACCACCGCCGACGCCCCTTCCCTCCGCCGGATCTAGGGACGGATAGAAGGGGAGGGGAGGAGAGCCGAATCCCGCGCCAGATCCGTGGCGGGGGGAGGGCGGCCGGCCACCGGATCCGTGTGGGGACGGTGTTGATGCGAAAAACACACACTGGCCTGGAAGATCTGCTTAACTTCAGTGCAGGTCCAAAATCTTGTTTTTAGGTTCGTGAGTGTGCCAGTTGATTTGATCCTGCAATCAACAAGAAAGAAATATAAGAAAAACCACAGATAAATCCATAAACGATTGCCGATCGGCTAGTTGCCGATGACATATCATTTATCTTTGAGCCGATGTCATATTGGAATTGATCGATGGTTATAAGTGAATAAAATTAAATCTACTCGATTGGCTGTAGATATTAACGATATATAATCCTTCTGTCGATGTATATTTAAACCAAGTGATTGGGATAGATCGGTCGCCATGCCGAGACAGTATAAATCACTTAGATCGAAGTATACATTAACACAAAGATTATAGACGTTTATAGCATAGCCGATCAGATAGATCTAGCATGTATCAGCTAATACTCTGATATCACTCTATATTAAGATATTAAAACAGGTAGAATATATCAAACGAGAAGCCTAATATACCTTAATGCAATAAGATCTTAATATAAAGGGCAGATCTAGCATATCAATCAAGCATATAATATGTAAAGTAGCTAAATCAGGTAAGATCGGCTGAAACCCCGATACTATCTCTCTTGGTAGTCGTAAAACAAACCAGATATTATAATTATAGATATTACTTAATAGATCGAACTCAACCGATGCAGTATTAAGCATAAAGACAAGTACAAGATCTAGGCAAGATGATGAAAACCTCTAAGAGATGGTAGATACACGGTATAATCTAGATTAATGACAGAACATAACTCTATTGATTGCTTCCTAATAATAAGAACCAGCCGATAACAAGTTATATAGCGCAACTAACAAAGATTGCAACGTGTATATGATAACTTGACGAATTGCATAAACAGGATCAAAGTGTCATAAAGATGGAAGCATTAACCCCGAGAACGCAAGCCGCCATGACAAGTTTACCTCTAGTTGAAGATCGAATCGATGCATCTCAACCCGAAAGCAAGAACTCGTCGAAATAGAACGTAAGTAAAAAAGGGTGGCGATGCGCCGAGATTGTATTGAACTGTTGTTAATTGATTACATGGGTTCGGGTCATATTTATACCTGAGATACAAAATATGTCCTTGCCGGATACGACACTTATCTCTAACAAACTCTAAGATACCACAAGTCTTTGCGGCAGGCTTTTGCCTAAACATATCTCTAAGGAATTTACATAAGATATCCTAATTAATAGATACAATTGCCTATCTGAGAGCTTTATCTCTATCATGCAATCCCTGTGAAGCACATTCACAGACTCTAGAAACAGCCCCGAAGCCACCGCCATCGGAATCGGCTGTATCACCTCTATAGGCTGTCCTCTGTCCGACCCATCTCAGCCGATGAAGACTCCAGCCGATGCCTTCGCAGCCGATGCATACTCTGTTCTTCGAATCCATCTCTCTGCCGAATCCACTTCGATTCCAATGTCGAACCTGGTTCATATCTTGCCAAATTTGGTCGTCAACAAATGGTCGCCGCCGCCGGATCCGTGCAGGGACGGCCGCCACCCGTCGGATCCCGCACCTCCACCGCCACGCCGTCGTCGCTGTCGCCGCGCCGCGCTCCACCGCCGCCACCGCCGGACCCGTGCAGGAACGGCCGCCGCCCGCCGGATCCCATGCCTCCACTGCCGCACCGTCGTCACTGTCGCCTCTCAGCCATCACCGCGTCGCCGTCGCCGTGGGCTGCCGCTGCCACCAAGAGGTAGTGAGGAGAGGCAGTGAGTAAGGAGAATATCCATAGGAGAGGTGAGGAGAATCGGCTGAGAGGAGAGAGATGAGAGAGAAGACTTTGGGAGTTCAATCAGCTAAGAGAATCGGCCAGATAAAAGAGAGAGAGGGGACCGAGGCGCGCGGAAAATGAGGAAATTTTGAAGTGGGTAGGAGGGAAAACAGAGAGTACTATTTTCGCGTGCGGCTCTCTTTTAGTAGGTCCATACGGGAAAATCAGCTTATTTTCCCGTGCGGTTCATTCAAGATGACCGCACGGGAAAATCGATTTTCCCGTGCGGGCGACAGCCCGGCGCCGGTCCTCCTATTTTTCCGTGCGGTTCCACTTACAAACCGCAAGGAAACAAAAGGGGGCAGCGTCCATGAAAAACAATCCAGTAGTAGTGAAGCTAGCTTAACATGTACTCTCCCAAAGCCTTTCTTTAGCTTTCTTTAAAGCTAATTTGTGGCGCCCCTTGATTTTAACCATTAAATGAAGTCATCAAATAGGAATCTATCAATTAAGCTAAGTGATAGGAAAATGACGTAGCAGATAACCTTGCTAAACACAAGCTACAAAATAGCGCAATTTGCCCTTATCCAATGCATAATTACATCTAGTATTTCTGTCTTTGTGTACATATACGGTACATACAAGAGAGAATACCTTTAATATATAAGAAAATGTGTAATGCATTTCAATAATTGTCCTAACACGCTAAGCTGATGCATTGAAGACCATATGTGCCAAACTAATCATCAAAATTCAAGCCACAATCAAAGCAAACAAAATTATACATTTGGTCACCACATGCACTACTCTGAAACAATTCCAGCTGGCTGAAGAGCACCTGATCATGTACTTGTGTCTCTGATGCTCATGATAAACACAGTACTTTCTTCCACGTATCTGCTTTAATTTAAACATGTAGTTCCAAGGGTTCAATTATTTGCATGGATACGTTGTTTGGATAAGTTCACAAATACTCTGTTATCGTATAAACAAAATTATTAACTTCGTTGCGATTTTCTCGTTTTTCAGATTTTTTTTCTCCTCTGAGAGGTTTACGCGTGTTAGGCTTTTTTTGCAAAAAGCTCCCCGTACTTGCACAAAATATCGCATACGTCCTCGAACCGCCTGCCACCCCTATTGCATTTCTTGCATATAACCCCTCATCTTCTTAAAAAATACAATACAAAGAGAAAATTTCTCTTTTAGGGGTAGCGTTGTAAACAAGAAAACCATAGGGCAAAACATCCTACCCTAACCCCTATCCTCTCATTCCCTTCCCATTTCCCTCACCTCAACGCCGCCGCCACACTCACCCCGCGCCAACGCCAACATGGGACTGCCGCCGTCCGTCGCCCCCCCCCCCCCACATCCCCACCGCCACCACCGTCCCGGAGCGCCATGGACGATGGCTTGCCTCCCTTTGGCTCTCCTCCCCCGGCCGGAGCCCACCACGCTACTGTCGGTAGACAGCATCCGCCTCGCCATCATCCCCTCCGAGCACGGCCAGCTCGCCGACCCCACCAGCTTCTTCGATGCCGTGGATGCCAAGATGGGGGTGGCCATCGAGCAGCTGTTCGACCGGCTAGAGCGGAGGCCCGACGCAATCGTGGCTAACACCTACCTGACGTAGGGCGTGACAGCCCTCTTCCCGCCGTCGCCGCCGCCTCCCCCCATCGTCACACAACCGGCTGGGCGCCGCCATCCTCGCCAGCAAATCCGACCACCTAGAGGAAGGAGAGGGTCACAAGCCATTCCCTCATCCTCCCAGCGCTACTAGCCACCCATCCATGTGTACCTCCACGCACCGTCGGGCGCCCTCTGCTCGCCGCCTCACATGGTCCCGTCCCCACCCACCGCGCATGCGCCATCGCTCCAGCTCTAGGTCGGCTACTGCCTGTGGTTCCGGCGGCGGCTCTAGTTAAATTTAATTAATGTAGTACTATGTGTATCACCTGCCACTGCATTATACGCATAAAGTAATTGTGGAGGAAATTGGTTACAAGTGCTGGTGTTTTGTTGGATTAATTAGAGACTTCAGAGATGCTGGGTGGTGTTCTACGCAATTTACTCTTTTTTGGCTTAATTGTTGTATCCATTTGTTGCCGTCACTATGGAATATTTCATCATTCCATTTTACTAGTGACCATAGCTGGAAATTTACTACACCACGTGGGTGATTAATTCACTACACCACCCAAGGCCCCCGCGTCGTCCTCCCTCACGGGCGACACGGGAGGCGGAAACCACCGCCACCATCGTCCGCTCCCCCCCCCCCCTCTCCTACCTCTGCCGCCTCGCCACTGGCAAAGCCACGCGGCCACAAGGATAGCGGCGGTAGGGCTTCGTCTCTCCCTCCCGTCGGCAGTGGGGGCAACAACGTAGCCTAGGGCGCGAAGACGGCGGCGCCGGCCTGCCCGGCCGGCTGGCGAGGTGAAGAAGGCGGCGGGGTGGAGGAGGCGGCGGCGGGGTGAAGGAGGCGGTGGTGCGGCAGAGGATGTAGTGGCGGCGAGGGCATAGGAGGCGAAGTTGGCGGCGGGCTCACCGGCGTACGGCGATGCCGGATCCGGCGCTCCCCCACCTGGATCTGGTCTCCCCTGCGCTCCCCACGCGGCGGAGGCGTCGGGCGACGGGGAAGGAGGAGCGGCTAGCTACGCTGGTGACGGCGTGGGCGGCGCCCGGTGGTGCGGCGGCTGGCGAGGCCGACTCCGCGTGAAGGCGCGCGCGGAGCCCGTGCGACGGCGGCGGCTTCGGCTGGCATAGCACTGGCGGGTGGCTCGGCCAGCAATGGCGAAACCTGGCACGGCATGGTGGCAGCAGTGCGTGGCCGGAGGAGGCCGGCGTGGTGGCGGTGGTGCACGATAGGCGGAGGCCGACATGATGGCACTGGTGGCAGCGGGGTGATGGCTGGTGGCGGTGGTTTGGTCATGGGAGTGAAGGAGGCAACGGTGGCGCCTGGTGGTGGTCGTGGTGGCGCGGTGCTCGGTGACGACGGCGGCGGTGTCCCCCAGATCCGTGCCACTTGGCTGGATCTAGAGGGTGGCCGGCGGCGGTGGATGCAGCAGCTAGAGGCAGCGGTGAAGGACATGGCGACGGCGTCAGGCCGGTTTGTTGGCTGCTTTGGTGGCGAAGGGCGACGACGCAACGGCTGCTTTGGCGGTGGCGGCGGTTTATGGAGACGGCGGCTAGCGTCGGCGGCTGGTGACAGCGGCAGCGGCTACGGCGGCTGGCTTGCGGCGATCATGACTGTGAGGCGGTGGCGATGTCGCCGGATGCGGCAGCGGCTGGCGACGTCGTGCAAACGATCGCCGGCGACAGCAAGTGGAGGCAGGGAAGGAGTCGGGTGTGAGGTGTGGATGGCGACGGGCATTCAGCAACAGCGGCTGCGGTGGTGGTGACCGCGACTACGGTCACTGGAGGCATGACGGCTTCGGTCGGCTAGCTGAGGGCGTGGCAGACGGCTACTTCTGGCTGGTGCGTCATCATTTGGACGAGGGGTTGGAGACCAGCTTGGCGCAGAGAGGCGCAGCCGATGGCAGCAGAGGCCGGCTCGGCGTGAGAGGCACGAGCGGCGAAGATGGAGATCGGCTTGGCGGGAGAGGCGCGACCGATGGAGGGAGGCCGGACTGGCGCGAGAGGCCCGTCCGGTGGAGGAGGCCGGCTTGGCGCGAGAGGCGCGGCCGGTGGTGGAGGAGGCGACCTCGGTGTGAGGAGGAGCTGCTGGTGGATGTGACGCGGTCTTCGGTGCACGAAGGCTGGCCAGCGGGGGCGCCGGTGCAGGGGTCCCACATGTCGGCAGAGCTTGAGTGGTGGTGGAGCATCGGGGCACCAGCCGTGGATTCGTAGGTGGTGAGCAGCGGGTGAAAACCCAATCTGGCCTTGGCCAGACCGGCAACGATGATTCCCCCTCCTGAGGGCGTTGTCGTGCTGTCTCACCCCTCAAGGGTGGTTGCCGGGCGAAAGCCCAGTCTTGGCTCCTTTGAGCCCCGATGGATGGCGTCAGCGGTTCTTCCGCCGCTTCTCTTCTTGAAGACGTCATTTTGGCATCCCTAGGGGGCAATCTCGTCTGTGTTCCTTTGTTGGTCTAGAGGCGGTCGGTCACGCTTAGCGGCGGCCGGTCCGGTGCTTTCGCGGGCTTGTGTGTTGACATTGTCGATGTGTGGGTGGTAGTATATTTTTTCCTTTTTCCTGGTTACGACCCTCCAGGGTTGTAATCTTGTAATTTTTTTCCTGCTCTATCAATAGAACTTCGCACCGTTTCGTGCGAGTCGTTAAAAAAAACTACACCACCCAAAGAACGTGTATTTTCTTGTGGGCACTGTAAAAATATAATAATTAGCTGTTGGACACCCGCCTTTATTTTATTATTTTCGGTGGAAACGGATTAAGAAACATTAGTTAACAAGTTTGTCTATGAGTCCACTTGTCAATCTCGCATAGCCTCTCTTTCTCTCTTTCTTTTCTTCCTCCATCCTCTGCACCAGCTTTCTCCCGATCCCTCGCCGCCGGTGGCGCGGCAACGGCAAGACCCGGAGACCAAGGAGGTGGGTGACCTTGGAGAAGAGCTGGCTGCGTCCACAGGCCACGGTCTTCACGCAGCCGCGACGGTTATGCTACTGCACGAACGATCGCCCGGGGCGATCAGGGCCGTCCCCCCTCCCCCCCCCCCCCATTTGGCACCGCATTATTTTCCTATTTTAATAAATTTATGCACCTAAAGTTTGTACACCTTAAATTTATACATCTAAACTTTATACACCTAAAGTTTATAAGTCAAAAGTTTATATATCCGATTCAAATTTAAATTTGAATTCAAATATTTTTTTATATATAGTATTTCTATACATCTAAGTTTATACACCTAAAGTTTATAGACCCAAAGTTTATAATTCAAAAGTTTATATACCCGATTCAAATTTGAATTTGAATTATATACTATTCAAATTTGAACTTGAATTATATCCGATTCAAATTTGAACTTGAATTCAAATATTTTTTATATATAGTATTTCTATACATCTAAAATTTATACACCTATAAAAGACCCAAAATTTATAAGTCAAAAGTTTACATACCCGATTCAAATTTGAATTTGAATTCAAATATTAGTTTACAGACTCAAAGTTTATAAGTCAAAAGTTTACATACACGTTTCAAATTTGAATTTGAATTCAAATATTTTTTATATATATAGTATTTTCTATACATAAATTTTTCTAACTTTGATTTTTTGTTTTTCTAAAATTTATGTTGTATTAGGAAGAGAAGAAGGGGAGGAGGAAGGGAGGGAGTAGTATATATGGGGCATGGGGGTGATCGCCCAGAGCGGTCACCCGCCATTAGCCACCCCCCAGCCGCGAGCCCATGAAACAGTACTCGGCATTCAAAAGAAAGGAAAAGGTGAACAGCCAGGCTTACGCACATGCATCCATACGTAAGCTATACTGCCACAGTGGCACTAGCAGGAGAATATATTCCCTCCATAAAAAAAATTCAATTTAGAATTATACTGGATGTCACACATCCTTAATTCTATAAATCTAAACCTACCTCTATCTAATACTATAAATCTAAATCTACCTCTTTCTACGTACCCATTGCACTCCCTTCAGGTTAATAATACTTATCGTTTTGGACAAAGGTACGGTATTTAAAAAACAACTTTGACCATTATTTTTTAATATAATATGTATAAAAGTGTTAACAAATATATGATTTTATTAAAGTATATTTTAAGACTAATCTATGCATGTAGTTACGATATTTGAAAGATAAATATTTTAAAAATGAATTATAATCAAAAATTCTAAAGTTTGACCTCACCCTTATCTAAAAAGACAAATATTATCAGCACGGAGGGAGTAATAAAATATGTTGCATCTAATTTTAGATTCGTTTTTTTTACAGAGAGAGTAGCACACAAAAGCTTTTACTGTTAACTTTCCAAGCCGTACACATGCTTGGCCTCGCCTCGGGGAGGATTTGCATCCTCCGACGTTAGAGAGGTAATGGTGGAGACGCACAATAAAATGTGTGAGGAGCTGTAGCGTCCTACCATAAACACATTAAAAATAGGGAAAGTATCCTCCCCATTGATACTAGAATGGCATAGAGCTATAGTACTCTCTACCATTGGTGATTTTCAGCAGTTAGACTAAGGGTTTTGAATTTCGAAACATGGGTTTTTGCCAGTGGGGACCGAAAGAACCGAAATTTCGTAATTTTTTGGCCAATTATTTTTGAATTTTTTATATGTTTTGACTGAATTTGAACATGACTAAATTTACAAATATTTGAAAAATATCAATAATTTCAGGGATATTTGCGCTTGCCTGTGGGGGCTGAAATTTTGAATTTTTCGAACTAAAATTTCAAACCATGGTTAGATCTCTGACTCTAAATCTGAGATAGCTAGCCGCTGGCGTGGTTTCCTTCCTCGTCAATTTTTAGCAAGTGAGAATATGCGATTCCACTAAAAAGTTAGATTAATCTTATTATATGGAGCTATTATATATATAGGCAACCTATCCTATGCACACGCATAGGCCCCATTTGGCACAACTCCAGCTCCCAACTCTAACTTACCTAGAACCGGAGCTGTGCTAAACGGTTCAGATCTTTCGTTTTTCTTAGCAGAGTTGGCAGAGCTACTCCGTAAATTTGTACTGCAGGGGTGGAGCTGGGTTTTTTAGTGTGTATTTACACACTAAAAAAGACCCACTACCCTTTAAAATTTTAGTCTATTTACACGAAAATACCACTGAACTACCCCTACCAACCTCCCCCTCCCGTTCTCTCTCCTTCTTCGTCCTTCTCCCGAGCCTTAACAGATGCGGGCGGCGGCGTTGGCGTCGGCGTTGGGCGGCGGTGGCAGCGTCGACGTCGGCGGTGGTGGTGTCAGCGTCGACAGCGGCGGCGGAGGTGGGCGGCGGTGTCGGCGGCAACGGCAGGTGCACGGCGGCGGTGGGCGGCAAGCACGCGGGAGAAGCTAGCTCCCATTGGAGTTGGACACTCATGCACTCATTCAATGTGTGTCCAATGTGTGTCACTACCACAGAAAGGGTCTTTCCATGCGGTTGGGAAGCATCTTTCCATGCAGTTGCCCAACCTGCAAAAACCACCCTTTTTGCATGCGGCCGGCGCATCCGCATGCGAAAATGAGATTTTCACATGCGGTCGCTAATACCAGCCACATGCGAAAATAAATTCAGCAAACAAAAAAAATAAAGTCCACAAAACCCCAAAAAATAAAAATCCAAAAAATCTTAAACCCTAGCCCGCCACAGGAGCGCAGCATCCACGCCGCACGCCGTCGCCGGCGGCGGATCCGTCACCCCCGCCGAATCCATCGGCGGCGGCACCGGATCCGTTGCCCCAGCCGTCCGGCGTCGTCACCGGCGGCGGATCTGTCTCCCCTGCCGCCTGCCGTCGTCACCCCCACCGGACCCGGCGGCGGCGGCACCGGATCCGTCGCCCCAGCCGCCCGGCATCGTCGCCGGCAACGGATCCATCGCCCCTGCTGCCCGCCGTCGTCGGCAGCACCGGATCCGCACGGTGCGGCGGTGCCACCCGAGGCGGCCAAGCCGCCCCCGCCGCCGCGGCGTTGAGGAGGGGGGAGGGTCACCTCATCGTCGTCGTTGTCGGCGGCGTTGAGAGGATGGCGGGTCGCCGAGCCGCCGCCGTAGCCGCGCCGCCCGCTGTCGCTGTAGCCGCTCCCTATGGCGGCGGATCCGGCCCTCCCGAGGGCGGTGCCGCCGGATCCGCCACCCGCCGACGCCATCACCATCCGCCGCCTGGCCACTCTGAGAAAGGGAGAGGGAGAGAAAGGAGAGAAAGAGAGAGAGGGGAGAGTAATAAATTAATAGAGGGATAGAGGAGATGAGGTCGAAAAAATTTGAAGTGGTGGGAGGGAAAAGACAGTGGAGGGAGATGAAAAAATTGGGGTGGTATTTTTGCATGCGGACCACTTAAGGAGCCGCATGCGTAAATAGATTTTTGTATGCGGCTCCTTAAGTGGACCGTATGTGAAAATAGTTATTAAAAAATTAATTTAAAAATATGAGAACTTCGAATCAAACCTTATGATATTAAATGAACTCATATGAAAAAGTTGCCAAAAAAAAGTTGTAGAAATCATTGAGATCTACTTATTTTCTTTTGGTCATTTCTCCATCCGAGTTTGATTAAACTATATAAAATTTGAACTTTATAATATAAGAAATTCAAATAAATTTTTCACATAGTAAATGATTTCAAATAGAAAAGTTGTCAACAACAAAGTTGTATAACTTATCAAAATCTATAACTTTTGTATTGGCCATTTTTCTATATGACTTTGTTTGAACAGTTTGAATTTGAATTTCAAAATATGACAACTTCAAACAACATTTTCAAATACAAAATGATTTCAACTGAAAAAGTCATCAATAACAAAATGGTATAACTCATCAAGATCTATAACTTATATTTTAGTTATTTCTTCATCCGATAAAGTGATTTGTAAGATTGTTCACAAAAACTATATCTCTTATATAGTTTTTGTGAACAATCTTACAAATCACTTTGTCGAATGGAGAAACGATCAAAATAGAAGTTATAGATCTTGACGAGTTACACAACTTTGTTACTGATGACATTTTCAGATGAAATCATTTACTGCTTCAAAATATTATTTGAAGTTTTGAAATTCAAATTTTTAATTGATAAACCAAAATCACAAGAAAAAATAGCCAAAATAATACCAGTAAGAACACAATAACATAATAGAGCATGATTTTAGAAACATTTAGGGAAAAAAAATCATCCAATTTAGAGTTCATATGAGTGAGATACACTGGTTTCAAATTTTTCAAATTTTATTTTCGCATACGGCCTCTTAAGTGGCCCGTATGGAAAAATCTATTTTTCCATGCGGGCACTTAAGTGAGCCGCATGCGCCCCTCTTAAGAGGCCCATATGGAAAAATCGATTTTTCCATACGGGCCACTTAAGCAGCCGTATGGAAAAATGACCCTTGATATTTTTGTAGACGCCACTAGTTATAGTCTACATGGAAAGATGATGGGGCCTCATACAGAAAAATCATTTTTTAAGTAGTGTGTCGTCCGATCTTAACCTGAAGGACACGATCAAGATGATCGCTATTACAAAAAAACCGTCCACATGGGCATTGCAAAATTCACACATAACCCCTCTTTGATTTTTCTGTTCTCCCGTTCAGTCCTCTTGATCTATCCCAAAACCTTTCTCTCTGTACGGACGGCAGCTCGAATCTCTTCGGCAAATTGACCTGCACAGTGACTCCATCTCGTTGGCTTGCTCTATCTTCTAGCTTCATCGTTTTCATGTGCTTGTACGCCTCGCCTTGGCGAGTTTCCGTAGCCCGTGCGCATGGTTGCTACTGCTGCTATACCATCCCCCAACCCGTGCCTGTTATCTATTATTCTCCTCCTTTATGTTCAGTGCCAGGAGCATCCAAGCGGTCAAAGAACTGCCACGATGAGCTTGGCCTAAGAATCTTTGTACTTCTTGATTACTACTAGCAAGGATTTGACTACGGTGGAGCGAAGGCATCATTTTTACCAAAACTCCTACAACTTGATGCTGTAGCCATGCATTCCTCACCCATGTACTAGCTTGCAACTTTTCACTAATATGACCATGAGAGAGAATGATAGAGAGAGAGGAACATGCCGTATTTAATAGATCTCTTAGCAACAATCACATTACTCCATGTGATTAGCCATCAAATAGGTTGATTTTTTAATTAGTCCAAGCATCTTTTTTTATGTCCGAAATTTAATCTATATCTGGTTTTATTGGGACATTATATATCAAGATTAATGTCCAGTCACCGCGCAAATACAATATAACCAATGTCCAAAAATGACACTGTAAAAATGATACATCATTTGGCATATATTAAAATAAAAAACATATGATTTTTATTTTTACATATATATGCTACATTGCAAAATATAATTTCGTTAATCGACAAAGAAAATAATGTACACTACAATTTGTTGATGCCGAAAATGAAACAAAACGAAAATATCATTTTGGAGAGTGATGTCCAAAAACATGATGTTACAAAATGATATCATATAACTTGGTATGTATCGAAATTTTAAAAAAAATCACATGTGTGTTATTTCCAAAATGGTCATGTATACTAAAATTCCATGGATAACAACAGAAAAGAAACAATATTTAAATAGATGAGTAAATACTACATGATGTGTGGTCAACTTCCTCTCAACTGCTCTCTCTCTTCAGAGGAAGTATATGTCCCATGTCAGAGCTACACATATGCATTATGTACCTCCCTGACCATTTCTCCTGTAGAAACTCTTCATTAGTGAAAGTAAGGTCCATTTAGGAAGCACACATCTTTATTATATAATAATGTTATGAAAATGATTCTAATTAATAATCGAGGTACGTGGATTTCCCTAACCATGGGTCCCTGTTTCATAAGTGTGCAATTGGATTTTTATGTTGGGTGTTATATAGTATAAAGCAGAAACTGAATTCAAAGAATAAAAACAGGTCAACAAACAAGCGAGCAGCAATAATTCAACTTCTAGTACGGGCCGAAGTGCAGCATGGTCTCTGTATAAAGAGCTCACTACCCCCAACAGATTATGTGCACGTTCTACCCTCACAGCGAGTGTTCCGCAGCTTGGATATCCTGCTCGTTTTCCTTCGATCGATGGACGATGGAGGTTGGCATTTCTAGCTCTTATTTTGCCCTTTCTAAATATTCATTATTCGACTACCAAGCGATGATTTTTTATGCTCTATCAATAAGACGATCCTTCCAAGGAGGAGATCCAAGTGTCTCCAGCAAAAGACCAAGGTGAAAGCATTTCGTTCACTCTCACGCACATCTTCTAAATATTGGCAAAATTAAGCTTACTAGTGATTAATTAATGCATTAAAAAAAAGGATGTTCAGATCAAGAAAAACTCAAGCGCAAAAACGATGAGGAGGAGGTAGATATTGGTGGTTCAGCATCGAGCACGGGTACTATTTTCTGATTATTATGGTTGGTTTTACCCTTAATTTCGATTTGATCCGTCGTATACTTGGATGCATGTCACAAGCTCCCTATCCCATGATAAACCTCTTTTTCCATCTTTTTACACGTTGAGTATGTAGCTTGTTTGTTGTAGCAATGTGGAATCTAACAGGAAAGGTCCCGCAGGCACATCAAAGAAGAAGAAGAGAAGGGGATGTTGTGTTGATATTCCTTCATCTGAATCTGATGAAGGTACTATCAGCTATCTTACCCTCCCCCATCCCCTCCCCCCTGTTAATTACTAACTCCTAGCCAGACATCCCTCTTGTTTTCTTTTGTCATGTTATATGTACTTTCTCCATGGCAGATTTAGTACAGACCGTTTCTTATATAATAGCTTGCCCTTTTTGAAAGAAAAAATATATATTTCGAGACATCATATATAATATAGTTAGGCTAAATCATGTGTTATTCTGAGAAAACGACCGTCCGCTGCTACTATATTAAGTTAAGAATTCACATTAATAGAAGTACACTTCTCCAGCTGTTGCATATATGTACATATATTATCTATCGACTAAATACAACACTGCTTGCTGCAGAAGACTGGGCACCAACTCCCACAAGGGAGGACAACCAACCAAATAGGAATATGATGGTGGACGAGCATCAGAGATATCCAGATTCAGGAGAAGATATTGAAGATATGATGGTGGACGAGCCTCAGAGATATCCAGATTCAGAAGATACTGAAGGTAGTGAAAGTAGTGATCTCTCAACTCTGATATGGCCTTTTTTCTACTTCTAACTATTGTAGTGGCCAAGGATGTTCATCTTCCTACTGCAAAATGTGTAGGAAGAATCACACTTGACATAGAAGACTGGAGACCGGAGGTTCTGACAGTATGCCCAAGCTCTCCTGATACTGATTCCCCGTAAGTATTCAGGACTAGAGGCCAGAAGAACATTACCCGAAGTTTGGTAGCCGCTAATGCCTACTTGCCAGCCAGATTAATTGCCGAGTAGCCAACTAATTAAGTTTATTGTTATTTCCTTGTAGCTTTTATTATCCGGCAATCTTGTTGTACCCTAAGTTCGTATTTCTGCATAGCCATCTAGTCACTAATATTTCAAGATTTGTCTGGCAAACGAATGGGATGATATTCCTCCTATATATTCCAAATATCTTGTTGTACCTAGAGCTCATTATCTGGTAAACGAATGGGATCCAATTCGTTCATCTGCTCAAACACAGAGAGGATCCAATTCGTTCCTCTGCTCAAACACACAGAAGATCATGTCTTCGTTTCAACAATAAATACTCTCCAGGATTTACATGAGCAGTGAGCCAGTGATCATCAACGAAAAAGAGTCTCAGTAGATTAAATTGAGACATCCAAGTGTAGCATAATGAAAAATATGCATCATTGATGCTTGGTGAGGTGGCTCACAAACCCTACCAACTCTCAGAGCAAAAAACATCAGGCCCTTTTTCACAAAGCAAAAGTATGTCTGCAGGGTTCTTCATCCCCATGACCTCACATCTCATCTTCCTACAAGAAGCAATAGGTCAGAAGTATTCTACAAACATTCCGTTATATTGCTTCAAGAAGAAAGGAGATTCTAATTTCTTCTCAATCAACTTATCTGTCATGTGGACTGTGCAATCAGTATTTCAAATCCGAAAATTTACTATATTAAACAGAATCTTCTATCATGTTATAAATGATAGCTCAAAAAGGCAGCTTCAGGTTTGCACTGTAATACAAAATAGAAAAAAAATATATTCTAGGAGAATAATATATATCAGAAAATTTGAGAATTCAAAAGCTATTACACTTAACAATGTGGATTTCTTTTGTCAACTAAATGCATATAGCATTCACTTCTAATATATTCTGTATCATCGTATATTTTGTTCTTCACATCCTAGAGCTTTTGCAGCAAGCATGGGTTCATCTTAGTTTAGCAATATTTCGGGTTTCCAATAGTGCGTCATTGTAAAATAATATGCATGCATATTTAACCTAATCCATGTAGATAAAAGTTCTGAAATTTATTAGTAGAGTTTGATAAAATGGCATAGCTACTGAAAATCAAATTTAGCTACAGAACTAGAATATAGCTAGAACAAAATAAAGATAAAGAATGCAACCTTTGCATTCCGTTTGTTGTTGGCTTCATTGAGATCGACAGAACTTCGGCCGAAAGTTCTGCACTTGTTTCTCTACAGTGAAAAATAATGAAGAGCAGAATTAGAACAGTAAATAGGGATAAACAAGGAGCACAAAAAATAGTTCCTTTTGTGATTAGAGTATTGAATATGATTTATTAGTTCAGTACTGTATCTACCTCAATCCCAGTTATTTCCATAGCTATACTGGGATGGAGCCATGGAGGGAGTACTTAAGAGTAGAACTTGAGTTTTATAGCGTACCAAAAAAAATGCAAGGGACAAAGTATCATCCTCACATATCACAACAATTTTGACATTTTAAACACTGGCAATACCTCAAATAGGAGCACATCAAATATAACCGTTATACAAGGGAGTGTGAATACAATACAAATGAAGTAAAAACACATAGATCAAACCTCAAAAGAGAAAAAAAAACTATATGCAAGACAATAAAATAATATGTTCACTGCAATCCAAATAAGTTGGCTGCACACTCACTTTATAATAATGTCAATTGGACAACTGTCTATGATCTAAATAACGCCAAACAAACAAATGGTAAAAGTTAAAAAAGAAAGTCACACAATCATCCACATGAACACCAAACTGGTAGTCATAAAAAATAAAATGGCACACTAAATATCCAAAGTAGAGTTACTAACATAAAGGGAAGGCAGGCTTACAACCTTTTGAGTTTGACCATCACCATCCAAAGTGGCATTAGCCATTTTTCTTTTTGAAGAAATTTGTGGTTGATGCCCAACAAACTCGGAGGTTACGCCAATAAATAGGTCTTCAGGTATAACTGGAAAGTGGAAACATATGATAGTGCAGTTAAAAAACAGGACCTCAGTTGAAATATAAGAACATATGCCTATTAAAGATTGAATGGTTAGTAGGTAAAAGAAGCACATGAATTATCTTGTGGGTTAATTGTCTATCAGCACACCCAGGTTCTGATCCCCCCATCTTAGACACCACCTATTTTTGTGAGCATGTGTAGTTTGGGTGAAAAATGTGCTTAATTACCATCAGTTTGTTTTCGGCCCATCAGCATGCTCTTGTTGTGATCTGACAGCTTCCCAGTGCCCATAGGCAGTAGCTGCCTATTCAACCCAACTGCAAAAATTAACAGGAAGTTCAAAAGAGTGCATATAAATAATTTACAAGCGTAAAAAAAAGTTGTAGCTTTCATACCACGCTTGGCAGAATCTGTTATGAACATAATCGGATTGCAGAGCAAATCATAAAACCTCAACTTTCCAACTCCAGCTTTCACAAGATTACCATCTTTGTCATAGCGTGGGCAAAAGAAATTACCCCACGAATTTAGAAAATACAAATATTGTATCCCGCAGCGCATTCCAGCCCCAATGATAACAGCAGCATGGCCAGTAGGAATCAGATTTCTATCCAGGAATTTGGATAGTTTGGGCACTCTGTAAATTTGGCAATACTCAAGCTTTTCCAATCTGCTGCCGCAGTAAAACGCACCAACAAGCGGAATGCCGTCAGCAAGTGCGGCACATATCCCTTCAAAGTCATACTTATCAATTGTTTCCACTGCTACAGCAGTGTAAAGCCTTGAATGATCCTACAGTTATAGACAAACATTTAATATCTTGGAAATGTACTAGACAAAACACATGGACTAGAAAAATAACCAGCAGAATTAACTCACGGCAGATTGTATGCCATCAGTTTGGACAGCAAGCGCCATTGTAACAAGTTTTCCGATTCCCGATGTGCCATCAGAACAGTTGGCCAAGCACTTACCATCAAACATGTCAACAATGGCAGTTGGGTCTATCTCTTTTACGGAGTCGGGATTTTTTCCCTGAAGAACCGTCTTAATCCTGTCTGCTATCTCAAGGCAAGAGGCTATAGAATAGGCGATACATTCAGCTACAAAAGGCAAGAGCAATGGGTTTCAGCAGATGCTAACAATTATCAAACAAATCAAATTTATGAAGCGAAATAATTTGGTGCACAGCTTAGCAGCCTATCTTGAAAGAAGAGGCTCAATAGCGTGCTAGATCATGTTGGCAGACAATCAACCATTTTGCTGTCAAACAAATTAGGCATGACCATGAATTGGATTGGCTGTGAAAACTGTTTTCAACTTATTGAAAGCGTAAAGGATTTGATGTTCCCTATGAAATCAAACCAGAATATCCCAGCATAGTAAAATAGTGTTATTTGTACTAATTGAAAAGAAAAACCAATATAGCATCCACGTTGCTACCTTAGTTATGACATCATAAATCCAACAATAACTACACCAAGCACGAAGCCAGTACAAGCCACATAGTCAACAAATCGGTAATGAAAATTGCAGTAAAAAAGAAGTGTTCCATTTATCCTAAACCAAGCAAGACGAACTATGCAGGCCAAAATCAAAGATACGAGGAGGACACTCACGTTTATCGTATTGATTCTTGATATTGTCGAGCCCACCAATCAGAGAACGCTTGTTTGCCTTGACGAGGTCATAGCAGAAGTTCATTTCACCAAGAAACGGAGCTTCGCATCCACGACAATGGAATGCTGGTAGATCAAACAGTAGTTTCTCAACAGGGAGGTTTATCGAACCGCATTGAAAGCATTCCCAGCTCTCGGTATCACAGCTACTTCTGACGCCGCGCCTGACGCGATCTAGGGTTGGCAGCCTGACGCCGCCTTCGGGCTCCATCAGAGATCACCGAGAGCTGTAACCACGAGACCAAAAGAACCGGAAAAATAAAGGTGAAAAGGACAAATGTAAAACCTCGTAGCAAGCAAAGAAAAACTGAGGCCGGGCGGGATAGAACGGGGAAACGGAGGAGTATACCTAGAATATGGAGGCGGCGGCGGCGGCGGCGACAGGCGGCGGCGATTGGCGTCGGCGGGACAAACCCTAAAAGGTACTGGATAAAGAAGAGTCTGATAGAACGAAACGGGCGGCTCGGCCCACCAACGAAGAGGGCCGTTAGACACGGCTCTGTACCGGGCCGTGCCGTGGAATTCTTTTTAGGAATAAGTTCATTGAGGTCCCTTGCATTTACACCGAATCCGATTTTCGTTCTTAACCCACAAAAAAAACAGATACAACCGATTCCCCAACTATCAAAACCGGTGCAAACGAGATATCTTAGCAGTTTTGGCTGATGTGGTACCTACGTGGCTGGTTTGACTAGATCTTCGTACCACGTGGCATTGATGTGGCGCTTATGTGGCAATCCTATTCCAAAAAATAATAAAAAACCGTGGATCCACATGTCTGTTAAAAGAAATGAAAATGGTGGGGGCCATGCCCCACGTGTCATCTTCACACCTTCCTTCTTCCATCTCCCCTTTCTCTCTTGTTCATCATCCTCACTATCTTCTTGACGATCGTTATCGACCAATTTCAACATCAATATTACCCAATTAATGAAGACTAGCTATACTTGCCATGCATAATTTTTAAATAAAATATCTACTTTCACTATATACTATGCTACTAACATGTATACAGGAGAAGCACATATAAATGTAGGAGAATCGACAGATATAAACGATCAATCAATCGAACGTTGTCAAGATCCAGACTTACGGATAAATGAGCCAAGAACATAGAATTCACACAATCCACTAGGCCTTCTGGACTGAGGAGCCAACAGGGAGACGGCCTACCGAAAATTAGGCCGTTTGGGCCATCCTCTGGTTCGCCCGAACCCAACCCCCATCTCTGCCGTTGATCTCAGGTTTTGGCGTGAACGTCTAGGATGCTCCCTCAATGATGGTTGGAGGGCAGAATGGACATTTTGCATCTCCTAACCGTCATAACTGCCCTATATAAGGACCTCACATCCTCACTCTCTCCACACACTCAAGAGAAGAGCTATCTCCCTCTCTCGAGTTTAGTAGTATCTTAGTGCTAGTGGAGTAGGAATTAGAATAGTATTTGAGTACTCGGGTCTTCAGGAGAATTCGGGTATGGCTCAAGTAGCTTTCCTTTCTTCTTTTGTACTACCTCCGTTTCAGGTTATAAGACTTTCTAGCATTGCCCGCATATAGATAGATGTTAATGAATCTTGATACATATATATGTCTAGATTCATTAACATATATATGAACTAGGTGAAACACTGCGGGAATTTAGTATGATAACAATAAGAAAATAACGTGTAAGATAGCTAGATAACATCAGATTAAGTAAATTAATGTGGTTTATGATAATTTAAATTTAAACAGTATGTAGAACGGTGATTCAAACGTAAAAAGTAAGGGGGGTATGACTTTTTGGTAGATAAAGTAGGGAGATAGTTTGGACCATATATTAATCATCTAAAAGCTAAAAACAATTGATGTGATATAATTTAATTAGAGGAAAAAGGAGAAAGATAATTTGGACCATAGATTAATCATTTAAGCACTAACTAAGTCATGATGAACTATATAAGTATATAGGATATCATAAAACATAATAAAGATATACATTGAAACATTATGTGAATTATGTTGGATGATAATTTAACATGTTTGTATTTGAAAAGCTCTTAAATTATAAAAATTATAAAGATATAGCATGTTTGTATGATGTTTAAATGTGATGATTGTTAGTGGATGATGATGTGGCATCTTTGCATGTTAAGCTTAAGGAGTTAGTGGGGGATAACTTTATAGTAAGATAGGATGTGCACAATACTATAAAGTCTTATAATATGAAACGGAGGATGTAAGACTCATTGAATTGATAAAATATTCTTCTTCATACATCTTCGGTAATTTATTCCATTTATATTATCCGAGTACTGACTTTTACTTTATACTTGTATCAATATAGTTGTGTAGCTAGCCTACCAGAGAGGTGCAATGGTGTGGGTTTAGTGTCCGATTACTCGGTTGTTCTATGTCATCTCGGGGGATATATAGTAGTATTTAACAATATAGACGTGGTGTCTAGATTATTAAGTATCACTATCTGGGCATTGTTGGTGGTCATTAAAGCCAATTCTATACCGCCAACCTATGCATGAAGTTCAGATAATAAAACATCCAACATAGTGATAGGTGTTAAAACTTATATATTTCATAAGTGTTGGTGTTTATTTGATGCAGGTAATAAACCCAGAAGTTAGGAGGAAAATCAGACTAAAGTGTGGGAGAAACATGTATCCATACAAGGATGGGTTGGGAACTTCATCAAAATACTAGAAAATCAGCTCAAAACTCAGAGAAATGGATAGAGGAGGACCAAGGGAGGAGATGGGCCGAAGGCCAGGCCAGGAGGGCCCAGCCCAGGTTCGGCCGAACCCCTGGTTCGACCGAACCACCATCTCCACCGTCCATCCTGTGGTTTGGCGTGGACGTCCTAGTTGCACTCGTGATGGCGGTTGGAGGGTACTTCGGACATTTCCCCTTGCACAACCGTCATACCTTTCTCTATATAAGGAGCTTCACTCCTTCACTCTCACACACACTTTTAAGCTTGAGCTAAATTATAAGAGGCTCTATTGTACTATATTGTATACTAGAATAGAAGAGAGTAGAGTAAAAGAAGTCGGAAGAATTCCGGAGTTGTAGGTAATCTTCTTTCATTTCTTTTATTCTGTTTATTACTGATTTCAATAGAATTATCTTCTTGAGTAATTTAGATTTATCTTGTAAGAATTATCTCTTGGTTAGTTCCTAAATAGCATACAGGATTATTGTTTACTATAATCAACTAAAATATAGTGATTGCTTTGGTGAGTTATAAACACTAAAGTAGATATTAATTACTTAGACATGGTGTTTAGGTAATTGTTATCCAGTAATTGCTGTGTATCCCACGTACGTTTGAGGTAGGTGTAGAGGTGGTGACAGCCCTCGAGATCACTTTAAGTCCTCCCTGTCCGGGTATGTAGCCCTCGAGAACAACGGGTTGCTAGTGCCTGAAGTATTGCCTTAGGATTAAACTTAAGCTTTCCCTAGACATTGTTTCTCACTAGTAAATCCTCTCTATCCTAGCCTATCCTTTGCTTGGTGCCCTTGGATGAACCGAAGGAAGATCTGACCACACATGTTCCCTTGGATTCAATACCCTTTGGAATACTCCGTAGGGGAAGTGCTACATCGGTATATCCGTGCACTTGCGGATTTTATCTGTGACCGTAAGAATTACCAATAAGCATTTCTGGCGCCGTTGCCGGGGATCGGTTGCTGATCATTTTCGAACCCAGTTCATCCTTGTATCTCTTTTCATTTTTTTATTCTACCTTCATCCCTGCTACCCGAAGAAGTATTCCTGTCAAACTCTTCTCGACTATGGAGCAACCTCTCTTCGAGCTGTCTGCTCCTAGGGGCGAATTCTATGAGGCACCTCCTTCATCGGAGCAGATTTATACAACTGGCTATGAAATTCGCCCCGAACTAATCAGTATGGTTAGAGAGAATCCTTTTTCTAGCCTTGATCTAAAAAATCCCTACCATCATCTGCGGGACTTTAAGAAAGTCTGCTCATGCCTTAAGATTCATGGCATTGTTGACGGTCGTTATCAACCAGTTTCGACCGTCAATATTACCAAAATAGAGGAGAATTAGTTATGCTTGCAATGCATATATATGTTAGAATAATAATATTCCACTAGTATTAGGTCCACTAACCTTTTGCAGAGAATAACTATAAAATGGAGGAGAATCGACATCAACACAGACGATAAATCAATTGGACGATGTCGAGAATCATACTTATGTATGAATGGGCCAAGAACTCAAAGTTGACATGCTGAATTAGGCCAAAATTCACAAGTCTGCGAAGGAGAACAATGGAGGAGGCCGCCAGCCGAGATTGGGCTAGACTGGGCCGGGTTCGGCCGAACCTCTCTCGCCTCCGTTGGATCCATGTTTTGGCTGGACGGTGAAGATGAAGCCCCAATGATGGTTGGAGGGTATTACCGACCATTCCAACTGTCATAACCGTCATAGTTCAGCTATAAAAGAAGCTAATCTTCTCACTTCACTCACACACCTCAAGCAAGAGCTCTCTCATATTCTCTCAAGTTAGTTTAGTGTTATTAAGTTAGTGGAATAGAAATAGAGTAGAAATCGGGAGTCCGGAAGTCTTCGGAAGAGTTCAGGTATGGCTCTAGTAGCTTTCCTTTCATTCTTTTGTAAGCTTTGTACTTTTATTAGATTACTCTTCTTTATACATTTATGGTATTGAAATACTTTCCGAGTATATGAATGCCAACTTTACATTATGTTCATGTTATACTGAATATACTGCTAGCTTATCTGGGAGATGCTTTGGTGCGGGTATAATGTTTGCTTATGCAATTACTCTATGTCGTGACGACGATATTAGAGTAGTATCTGGTAGTTTAGACATGGTGTCTAGATTACGGGATATCATTATTTGGGGTTATATGCTGCGGATGAGAGGTGGGCCACTGATGGTGACAGCTCAGTACGGGTATTCCTCCACGCATGTATATAATCCTAAGTTAATTCCCTGGGGAGGGTACTCCTCCGTATTTAGCCCCGGTTGTATGGTCATGACGGGCTATCGTAAGGAACTCGACAATCAGGGGTGGCTTCTCGAAGTACCAGGAGGGTATCGGATAGAGGGTATTAGCTAGTATATCAGATGACTGGAATGTATGTATACTTTGTATACTAGAAGTATAGGAATAGATTATCTTTCTCTTTTCTTTCCATTTAGCTTATATAATTTAGTATGAGAATGAGTAGCTTCAATGCTTGTGTGTCACTCTACCCTTGTATTATCTTAACCCCTGCTTAAGATATGATTATTACAAGTAATATATAAATTATTAGTCAAGTTCTCTCTACATGATCTTCCCATGGGATAAAATAAATATGATACCCTTGGAATACTCTCGGATAAAATGCTACAATGGTATATCCGTGCACTTGCGGATTAACTCTGTAACCATAATATACCAGGAGTATTTCTGCGCCATTGCTGGGAATTATATTTCTAATAATGTCGTTAAGAAATACCAACAGGCATGAAGCAAGAAATTGTACGGTGGAAATTGTTTCCGTTCTCCCTTCAAGAGAGAGCGAAGCAATGGTGCACATCTATCGTTGGATGTGTAAACAGTAATTGGGAAAAGTAGCGAGACAGATTCTGTCTTGCCTTCTTCCCTGTTACTCGTATTACTACCCTTCGAGTAAAAATCCTAAGTTTTCAGTAGATTAAAAACGAATCAATCGGTGCAGCCTAGTCCAGATTCACTAACTTAGTGCAGTCCGGACCAACCTTGTTCTTACCGGAGTATGTGCTTTTGCAACATTTTCATATGGGTCTGGATAAGGAGTCTGCATTCTATCTGGATATAACCGCCGGAGGATCGTTCATGCACAAAACGTCGTCGGAAGGAAAAGTAATTCTAGACCGCATTCTAGAAAATACTTCCTTCATGATGCAATGCAATGAACCCCTACCGGAAGCATCCATGTCCAAGATAGGGGAACCTTCAACAATCGAGTCATAATCTGAACCTTCCACCTCTACCGACTCGATTAATGAAAAAGTTCCCGAACCGCCATCCGTTGAGAATGAAGAAATTCAGACTCCGGATCATGCCGCAATCCTGTTCTAGGACGGTTTTGACAAAGATTATGGTAACACCCTGAACTATTTCAGTAAAAACAAACCACACGTTCCCTTGCCACCTCCCAATCCTATGGAACTTGGGTTCCTAAGAGAAACTGTCCAGGAGTTGACATCCATAATAAGTGACGAATGGCTAAGGGAGGCAGAGCTTTCATCCGAAGTTATTCAGATAAATACCGCTCCCCGGGTTATTCCTTGTCACCTAGAAGGGAACGACGTTGTTATTCTATGCAGTCCAACTGTCGGGGTTAATCTCATCTCTAAGTCATTTGCATTCGCTTACCTAAGCGATAAGGCAGTAACCCCGACAAACAAATTCTTCAAGAACCCGAACGGAAGTATCATTGAAGGATTTGGGATTGTGCAAGACGTACCTGTCTACTTTGAAGACAGGGAGGCAGTCTTGGATTTCCACGTCTTTGAAATCCAAGATTTCGACATTCTAATCGGGCTTCTCATTGAGCAACTCCTCATAAATACACCCTGATTAGATAGCCTCAAGATAACTCTGGAGGGAATGAATTCTTAGTTCCATTCTCACGGGCAAGGTTCGCCTTGACCGACTCTCTCCCAGAGATTGAGACTGCGGAGGAAGTTACGGCAGTTCCCCCTCACGAGTCTCCCGAGACCCTTCTGGAAAATGAAGTCCCTGACTTCATCAAGGAGGAAGCGGAACACGGAGAGACTCCCAAAATTCCAATCATGGAACCGCCGTCTCGACCTCCGCTTGAGCTTAAACCTCTACCTGAAGGCCTACGCTATGCTTTCTTGCACAATGACAAAGAAGCCCCTGTCATCATAAGTGACAAGCTTTCTAAAGACGAGACTCAACGTCTTCTGTTTGTGTTAGAAAAGCATCGCGCTGTTCTTGGCTATTCCCTTCAAGATCTCAGAGGGATTAATCCCGCGCTTTGTATTCATCGTATCCCTATTGATCCTGAGAGTACTCCCTCCAGGGAACCTCAACGACGGCTCAATAATGCGATGCGAAAAGTTGTAAAGAAAGATGTCCTAAAACTCCTGCATGCTGGGATTATTTATCCCGTACCATACAGTGTGTGGGTTAGCCCGGTCCAGGTTGTGCCAAAGAAGGGAGGAATGACGGTCGTTGCAAATGCTCGAAATGAACTTATCCCGCAACGAATTGTAACTGGATGGAGGATGTGTAGACTACAGAAAACTTAATAAGGCTAAAAAAAGGATCATTTTCCGCTACCCTTCATTGATGAAATGTTGGAACGGCTGGCAAATCATTCCTTTTTCTGTTTCCTTGATGGGTATTCCGGGTATCACCATGTCGTAGGCTCTCTGGACCTTCCATTATATTTGAGGGATGAAGTGAATAATTCAAGTCATCAAACAAACATAATGAAATATCCGACGCCTCGAGAGAAGAATATTGGAGACATTGCTGGGCCTTTAGCCTGCCAGTCAACTTTAGCCCGAGATGTGCCCGTCAAACCACTCGAAGGCGGCGACCAGGTGTGTTACACATTCAGGAGACTTGACAAAAATGGCTAAAGATCTACAACATCTCAAATATTCTTAACTCATACTCATGTGAATCTAGTTCCCAGGATGTGCACTAGATTCACACTTTCATCTTAAGCATGGACATAAATAGCAAACACATTTAAGATGAAAGCGATTAAAATTTACAACTAATTTAGCGTTACATAGGCCGTCCGGCCAAATAGATATATCAGAGAACAGCGGAAGCTTGACTACCCAATCCTCAAGCACACCAACTAGGGGTTTACCCCATTAAGTTCAAGTCCTAGAAGAAGCATTCGATCACCCGCATCACTCAAAAGACTAAGTCTAAGACCTGCAATCAAATAGTTAATCCAATAGCAAGAGTTAGTACATTATTAGAAATAATGTACTGGCAAGCATCACGACAAGCCTAACACTCTACATGTAACTATGTAAGGCATATAATCAAGGAAGGTATAATATGGATCTTTTTAGCATAAAGCGAGTTTTATTTACATAAAAATTTCCAAATCGGATTTTGCTTTCAAAAAAATTTCAGCAAGCTAGTACTTGACATATTGGGCATCAAAGTAGTCATTAATCATGTATAAATATACACCTCATTGCCATGCATGGCAGCAAGGAGTTCATTCTCAAATTTCAACATAATTTAAAGGTAAATTTCAGCATTTAGAAGAATAAATACAAGTCTATACTCAATACATATCTACACGCCGCTCATGACCGCGAGCACGGCTAATCGATTAGTTTTAACTCTGTAGAGTTTGTACACTTTACCCACATGATGCGAAATAATAATCATGCAAAAGCATGGCATGCGATACATAAGTATCCGATTTATTACTCACAACAAAGCTTTTCCAAAATTCATGATTTAGCCTTACACCAGCACGATATGTGTTCCTCCATCCTAGTCATACTGGAAATATGACCTCGAGCCGTTAAGTGGCGGGCCCACGCCTTAAACTTAACAACGTGGTGGCGGACATGACGGGAACCCACCATGTTGTATTGGAAAGACTTAGTCACCTAAACTACCACGTCGGGGTAAATATGAAGTTCCTTTGAGTTATCCGAACTCATACACACCGGCCTACCAGAATGTAAGGCTAAACCATCAATAATTTACTAAGCTCGGGCTATCCCATACTAGCACATGTGGTTGTACTGTATACGAAATGAACTGACATTGAGTGAAGTCTAGGCACACTCTCCCCCTATCGGTATCCAACTAATCACCATATGTGCACCACTTGAGGCCCAAACCTAAAATCCACATTTTCCAACATTTTATTTGTCAAAATCACGATTGTTCAAGTCCCGTCCAGATTATTTCAAAAACAATTTTCATGTTTGTAGTGAGCCCATAATGACAAGAAAAACCATTCTAAGCATGGTTAAGCATTATAGCAATCTAGTGACATCTAAACTCATATATAAAGTGGCATAGTCATATTGTTCCTAACGTTAGGAATGATGGTTAGGGATATATGTGGGGTTATGGTGATAGTGCAAGTAATAGGAGTTTGTCTAACAAGTTTAACAAAATTTTAATTTATTAGTGTACAATCAACATACAAGATTTGCAAACATTTTCAATAACCTCCAAAACATTGGTTCAAAGTGATCAAAGAGAGAGGGAGGTGGGACTTGCATTGTAACTAGAAAATGTCAGCACCTAGATCACTTCTTCACCGTTTAAGTATTCATCTATACAAACTACACGATATGCAATTAAACACCGAAATATGCGAAAAATCCAAAATGCTCTAAAATGCATGATTTGTGCACAATGGATAGGTACTGGTCTAAGATAAATTTAGGTGAAAGAGTTTCTATTTTATCTCTTTTTATTTGAGATTTATGAATTTTAAAAAAGTCTGCTCAGTATAGGGTAGTATTTACCTAGGTAGTGTTATAAAATATTTTTGCAAAGTGATGTTTATTAAGTTTGACTTCACAGAGATATACAGAAGTGTTTTCTAAGACTAACATATTTGGTTTCATATTTTTTAGAGTTAATATGAATTCTTTATGTATTTTACGAGTTATAACGTGTTCTAGGCATATAGTCTATATGTGCACATGGCTTTGGAGATTTAGGTCTAGAACTTGCTCCATCTTTCTAGTGATGTTTAAAATGAGTATTTTAGTTAACTAATCTAATCTTAGTTCATAATTTTAGAGTTTATATTATTTTACTACACATTTTATAAATAGGGATGTTCTATGTTAGTTACTTAACGTACAAATTGTTATATGAGTTAAGTTTACTAAGTCTTTGGGAATTAAGGCTGGAACTATGACCTCTCTGGTCTAATAAGTTTTATTTTGGTTTATTCATAGCTAGAGTGCATTTTAAATACCTCTACACATATATTTTGCTTAACCAATACTAGGTGATTAACTCCTAGGTTATCTATTTAAAGATTAGAGCTATAATCTGTACAAAAGGTGCCATATTTTATTTTACTATGTTGAGCCCACTATTTGATGGTTCTATAGAAACTTTGTTCACTCCATTTGGAGTGAAGATGAATTTTCTATAAATTTTACAAATTAAAGGCTGTTCAATATTGGTTATTCCTTACATAAATATTTAGAGGCTTTTATTATACAGTAAGTGTATAATTTTATTTTATAACTTGGAAGTATATGTTTTGGTGATTCTACATAACTTGGGTTTACTCGAAAAGGATCTAAGATGAATTTTATATAAACCTCTAAAGTTCAGCTTATGTAAAACTAGTTATTTTAAAGATAATAGTTTTAGAGGTATTTGATGTAAAGTGTGTATATGTTTTATTTTACTTTGTTTTTAGAGAACATGTTGGTGGATCTGTAGTCCTTATTCGCAGTTTTTCTCTCCTTCATGTGCAATATCTGGATTTCCAAAGTGCCTCCACGTATAGTACCACCTCACATGAACTGTTCGCGAGGGGCTTCAACCGAATTACGCACAAACCGGAGGGTTTTTTTAGCAAAATTCCACCACCACGCGCACTATATCTATCCGACGTGGATGTGCCCAGCGCTCGCGCAGGTAGCCAACCTTTTATTTTCCCCGATGTTGCCAACTCCGCTCCTGCGAATAGAGCTTTCATTTGCTGAAATTTAACCAGACAATTAGCTATCTTCCCCGGGTGTGATTTTATCATTGTGGGAAGTAGACACCATGTATCATTCTTCAAGTCGTATAGCCAGGAAAGCAACGGTTTGCTTAGCGAATTTGCCTCTTGACGGCATTTGCATCCTCTGTGATGTTTAGGTGTTCATTTGATTTTCTGGAGGATGCTTATCTACCTATCTTCATAAAAATATTGCCCCTCAAATAATACGTACCTAGGGGACAAATACACTTAGGACCAATTTAATTAACAAATATTCATTCAGACTCATTTTCTTTTCTGAATCTATGACCAAAATAAAAATGGTTTCTTTTTTACAGTCCACAATAATTGTATTCTCACATTCTATAGCTAACAAATTCAGGGGAGTATACATCTTATGGGACAAATGGTCTATGGGAGCACTATTCATTTTAATGTAAAACGGTCTATGCTGTGGTCGGTTCACTCTATTTTGCTTATCTACCTATAGATACCCGTAGTTATAATCTGGGGTTATAATCTTAATATGGATAAGTGCACAGCTAAGAAAAACTCTGGTACATTATAAATTTAACTTGTATATTTAATTGAACACTCTATATTATTATATACAAACGACATAGAACCATACTTTGCATCAGCCAGATCTATGAATTGGGGTATGCATGCACACATAATAGCCATGACAGTATCACTCACTATCAACTGCATTTTAAGTTGAATTTCAGAATTATCTCATCTTATCATTGCGGCGATGTTGGACATTTCTAACTCTTAAGCTTGCTAAATTTTTTTTCAAACTTTTGCTCCTTAATAGGCTCACGGGGCAAGAAATCTCCCTCACAAATTCTTCAAGGAGGAGGGACTGCATACTCAGGTATTGCATATTGTGCCTATATGTTTGTGCATACCCTCTATAGATACCCTCTTACTAAAGTTTGCTGAAGGGATACTCATTACATTTAAATACATGATTGTGGGAGGATAACATGTGAAATGCACATTGCTGCCTTTTTTTTAATTCTTGTAGTTACCTTTTTTTTTAATTCTTGGAGTTACTTTGTTTACTCTTTCTAATTAAACATGTCAACTTCCAGCAATACTAGAAATTTATTTACTACACATTAGAAAGCTAATCTTGGTTTCCTCCCCTGTTTGTACCACAAACTGCCGGTACAGAATCATCACGAAAGATACTGCACACACACATAAAAATCAAGAAGAGAGATGCATGGCAACAACCAATGGAACCCAACTGAACCCTCGTCTTCCCAAAGAACAATACAGGAATCAAGAATCAGAAAAAAAAAACTAAAGCAACTCTATTGATTTAAGCAAGATTTCAGCACAAGGACAGAGAATGCCATCACCAGTACCAGGAGCAGATAGTCCCCAAGAACAAGATGAGAAATAGTACTTCACGATTTAAAATAGATGTTTCTGATAAATAGCACATTGATGAACATGTCAAAGGGTTGCTTATGTCTTATAAGCTACTATACTACAATGGATTATTTCAGCATTACCACTTTAATCTGTTATTCCCTCGTACATGAACACTGAAAACAATTATGAGTGGACATATTTTGTAAATATATGGAGCATTTGTTTTGTGGTAGCTTTAATTATAAACATGTATAGAAAGGAGCAAAAGTGATGAAATGCCTTTAGTTTTTTCTTTTTGGCAAAAAATTGAGGCAAGACAGTATTGTAGCTGAATGAGTTTTGATTTCATCAGCATGCTATTTTCCACTAATTAATTATGTAATTATTCTCTTGATTCTCTGTTCCCTCAAATATTAATTATTCTTTTACACCTTCTATTTACCGATATAGTTATTCCTACAAAATAATTGACATCCCAAATATTTTAATAATTATGTGAACCAAAGGCACTATTGGTGTCTCACGATATATTCTATACAATACACATATTTTTTCTTGCATATGTCATGCATAACATTTTACAACGGTTTTGATAAAAATATCTATTCATTTCATGTGCGTCCTTCTTGTGTGTGACGTGCGTACGTGTATATATAACCTTGTCATTATAATGCCTTGCATGTGGCTGATGTTTTCCATTACTTTCTTGTTTCGGTGGAAAATAATGTTTTAATTATCATAAGTGTTATTTAATATACATGCAAGGGCACTCAATAATAGCATAATTTACTGACTAGGTATGGATGCAAATGGATCACCTGTCGAAGGCCGCTTTGTATTCGGAGATATAACTAACAGATTAAATGTAAGGCAAACAACACCTTGTAATGAGGTAGAAAACAAGAAGGGAGAAACTAGCAGCAAAAAACGTGAATACCGTGCAAGGAAAAAGGTAGAAGCAAATAATCCATATCATGGTACATTGAACTATCTATTTATATAGTTTTCTTTTGTAATATGTACATGTATATGTCAATTACAACATACTCCTAATTTCAGAAGTGCCAATACCTGACAAACACATAGCAGAAAGGAACATAAAGCAACGTGAATACTGCGCAAGAAAGAATTCCGTTATAGAAGATGCTCACAACCCAATCACACCGGCAAAACCAACGGAGCCAACTGCTTGTGTTTCTGTAAATCATGAAACTGGCAATTCCCAGCCAACTAAAATGTCAAATGAACAACGAGAAGAAAGGAACAGAAAACAACATGAATATCGCAAATGGAAGAGGGATGAGATGAACAATGTTGACATAAGTGTATTATCAAACATCCCAATGCAACCGGTAACAATTTCCAGTTCCATGCAAAGTGATGGTGGCAACATCTGTCGAGACGAAAAGCGTGAGAAAGATAGAAACCGGAAGCAATGTGAATATCGCGCAAGGAAGAAGGCTGAGTCAAACAATGCTATCTTAGCAAATTTTGATGCAACCACCCCTATTATTGGTAAAGTTTACTATCACAAACAACACTATATCTTTATATATTGTTCTAACAATTATTTTGTCCTAGGGTCATCATTTGGGACTACGTATTCTACCATTTTGCAAGCATCGAGTGTTACTGATAATAAAAATGGCAACATAGATGATCCAACGGACTGGCTTCATAGAAATGATACCTACAAACGACAATGCAAGAGGAAACCAGTGATCATTGAAGAAGATAAAGACTCACCTACCATAGGTAAACACGGTTGAGTGTGTCAGGTATGTTTATAAGTGTGCCTGATATTTCTTATAATTACATATAATTTAATAAATAATACCTTTTCTGACTAGATGGAGTTACGCAAGAAGAAACTATCCATGTGCAAGATGCAAAAGTGCATATCCCAGATGACACTTACGTTGAATTCGATAGTGGATTATTTGAACCTCCACTAATTGATTTTGTCGATGAAGGTGAGTTGTGAGATATCATTTTATTATTTATTAACCCATGAACCATTTGATCTCATTTACAATAACCTACTGTGAATTAGATCATGGTGCGACCGCAGAAATCCATGACATCGCAGATAATGTTGATGAGTTAGATATGCAATTCCAGCAAAGTAAGTTACCAATATTGTTCACTTTATCCTTATTATCTATGCATCATCAAATTTTAATACCAAACATTTTTCCTCTATAAATGATGGGTACGAGTCATATCGTGTGGATGTTAAGGGTGTTAATAGTATTGAAGCCAATGATCCACACGACCGTGTATACAAAAAACTGCCCAAGACACACCACATTTTAAAGAAAGTACCTGATTGTCAGTTTTGCGACGCGATAAGGTTTCAGTATGAGTCTCCTGGATTCTGTTGCAGGCAAGAGAAAATAAATGTACATGTTCCAGAAATCCTTGCCGAGTTAATACGGTTGTTTACCAGCCAAGTGCATAATGATGCAAAATATTTCAGAAAGCACATACGGTATTTCAACTCCCATTTCTCATTCACGAGCCTTGGAGTTACCCTTGACCAACGAGTCAGCACTGCAGCAGGAACTGGTGTGTATACATTTCGTGTGCATGGTGCGTTGTACCATCGCCTGGATAATTTGGTTCCAGGTTCTCAAGGGCCGCGCCATATGCAGCTTTACTTTTATTATACAAAAGATGCTGATGCACTAGCCCATAGGGTTCGCAGGTCTCCTGACCTTGATATCAACCTTGTTCGGGTCATTCTATGTATTTTGGCGCAAAACCCGTACGTACAAACCTTCAGCAGAGTTGGATCCATGCCCAATATAGATGACTACATGATTGAGCTCAACACTAATGTAACACCTGACCAACGAAGATATAATGCACCCACCGCATCCCAGGTTGCTGCAATTTGGTTAGAGGGGGATAATCCAATGAGAACTTTTGATAGACATGTCTTGGTACATGCAAAAGGTGATAAGCCCTGTTACATCCAAGTATACCATGGTTGTTATGACCCTTTAGCGTATCCTTTATTTAACCCTAATGGGAGACTGAGTGGAACCTGAAAATGCCATACAACGATCCCAACCAGATTCTGTGTGATGTGGAAATGGATGAACATTGTGAGACATCAACTTTAGGTGATGTACGTACCAACGAAGAAAGCACTTTTGATGATCTTCCGGGTACGTACACTCGTGGCTTTTATCGAATAATTTCTAAACTTTATGTCCTTATGCATTGTTTATGTATATTAATATGTAAGTTTGGACGCAGAGAACGAGGTTGTTGACAATTATCTAGACAATGAAGATGATAATGACGATAGTAGTAAATCTGGCAAAGGGAAAAAGGACAAGTTTGTCACAGCGAGGGAGTACTATTGCTTCAGGCTGCAGTTTAGAAGGGGACTTCTAAACATCATTTTGTTTGGAGGACGACTTTTCCAACAATGGGTTGTTGCCATGTACATCAAAATCGAGTCTATGAGGCTCGATTGGTACTCAAAACCTGAGAACCAAAAAAAGATTCGGGCTGAGCTATACCAGGTAAATGGTATAACATATTTCCACAACTATTGACACTGTCTCCCATCTATGATTCAACATACTGGTTATTTGATCATAGTGTTATTTAATGATTGCAGGGTGTGGTTGACGTGCTTTCTTCTGGAGAGACAAGCGGTTTGGCAGTTGGTAAGAGGGTTGTGCTACCTCGAACTTTTTCGGGTGGTGATAGCGACATGCAATGAAGGTTTCTCAATGCGATGGCTCTTGTCCAGTGTTTTGGGAGGCCAGATTACTTCATCACAATAACGTGCAACCGATACTGGGATGAGATAACAGAACATCTCGAACCCGGCCAGCAACCTCAAGATCGACCAGACCTTGTCGCAAGAGTTTTCAAGGCTAAGCTGCGAGATGTGCTGGATCTTATTGTGAAGAAAAAATATTTTGGGGAGGTTCAGGCTTACACACACGTCACTGAGTTTCAAAAGAGGGGACTACCACATGAACACATCCTGTTGATCATGAAGTCAGGCAGTAAATTGACAACCCCAGATGAGTACGATAAAGTTATTTGCGCGGAGATACCAGACAAGGTCAAATACCCTAAGCTACATCGCCTTGTCATCAAGCATATGCTGCACAGACCATGCGGTGCACTAAACATGAATTGTGCTTGTATGGTGGATGGAGTGTGTCCCTTTGACTTTCCTCGACAGTTCAACCAAGCAACACAACAAGGGAAGGACTCGTACCCTTTGTACAGGAGGAGAAATGACGGATGGCGTGTCAAGATTAGAGGTGCAGTGTTAGACAATAGGTGGGTGATCCCATATAATCCTGGACTGCTTATGCGGTATAACTGTCACATCAATGTTGAGGCTTGTGCAAGCATCAAATCTGTGAAGTACCTCTATAAGTATGTGTATAAAGGACACGACGGTGCATCTTTCTCGGTTGATCCATCTGGGGAAATAAATGAGATACAACAGTATAGAAATGCCAGATACGTGCCACCACCAGAGGCTATATATAGGATGCTTGGTTTCCCACTATTCGGTATCTATCCAGCTGTTCTGCAGCTCCAACTTTATCTTCCTAACATGCAGTATGTCACGTATAATGAGGATGGTAATCTTGAGGATGTTGTAAATCGTCCATCTTCTACCAGGACAACTCTTACGGAGTATTTCAAAATGAATCAAGTAGACCCGGAAGCAAGGAAACTGCTATACAAGGAGTTCCCTGAACACTACCGTTGGATAACCGGACAGAATGTGTGACAGAAAAGGAAAACGAAGAGACGCCAAGTTGGACGGATTGTGTACACTCACCCTGCAGAGGGGGAGAGATACTACTTGAGAGTGCTTCTCAACCACATGCGAGGTGCAACCTGAAGATTTGAGGACAGTGTCAGGTACAACGTACTCTACCTTTAGAGAGGCATGCGAGAAGAGAGGGCTTGTGGAGACGGATAAGTCACATGACGATTGTTTGAATGAGGCATCCACTTTCCAAATGCCATCTGCTCTGCGTCGATTATTTGCAACCATATTGGTATTTTGCGAAGTCACTGATATCCGTGCACTATGGGACAATCACAAGGCTGCAATGTCTGAAGATTACAGCCGAGGGAACACTAACCCTGCAGCAGTAGAGCAGATGGTGCTACGAGACATACGTGATTTGCTTTATTCCATGGGGAAGGATATCACGGAGTATGGTCTTCCCGAGGTCATTGATATAGGTTTTTTTATACTATCACGTCTTTTTCTTATTGGTTTACATTTGCACCACCCACCAATAGTTTCATGATGCATATATTTGTTTTCACTAATCTCAGGTGAACGTTGCAACGACGTAATGACAGAGATTATAGAGGAACTTAACGTGCTAGTGGACCAAGACCATTTAGACATATACACAACCCTTAATGATGAGCAGCGTGCAGGATTTGATGAGATCATTGATCATGTAACTAATAAGAAGAGCCAGGTCTTTTTTATCGACGGCCCAGGTGGCACTGGCAAAACATTTCTGTAAAAGGCACTTCTTGCTAGAGTGCGGTCTGAGGGATTAATAGCCATTGCAACTGCGACGTCAGGTATAGCAGCGTCGATTTTGCCCGGAGGACGTACCGCACACTCGAGATTCAAAATCCCTATTAAGATTGCTCACAACAGCATGTGCAACTTCACGAAGCAAAGTGGCACCATGGAATTGCTTCGCATGGCATCCTTAATTATTTGGGATGAAGCTGCAATGATGAAGCGTCAAGCCGTAGAGACACTTGATAGGTATCTTCAAGATATTATGGGTTGTTCATTACCATTTAGAGGAAAGGTTATTGTTTTTGGCGGTGATTTCAGACAGGTACTTCCCATGGTTACACGTGGGACAAGGGCCCAGATAACTGATGCAACATTGCAGAGGTCGTATTTATGGGAAAAATATTAGGAAGATCAGATTGTCGCGTAACATGAGGGCTCAATCTGATCCATGGTTTTCGGAATATCTCCTTAGAATTGGAAATGGCACTGAAAATACTATTAGAGATGATTACGTTCGCTTGCCTGATGAAATTGTGATTGCTTATGGGGATAGCGAGGATTCAGTACACAAATTGATTAATCATGTGTTTCCCTCGCTTGATGATGAAAAGAATGCAAGCTCTGCATCTTATATGAGCACACGTGCCATTCTATCCACTAAAAATGATTATGTGGACAAGCTGAATGCAAATATGATTGATAGATTTCCAGGGCAGGCCAAGGTTTATCACAGTTTTGACTCTGTTGATGATGACCCTCACAACAGTTATCCTCTAGACTACCTGAACTCTATCACTCCAAATGGTCTCCCACCACACGAGCTAATAGTAAAAATCAATTGTCCTGTGATTCTTCTTCGCAACCTTGACCCAAATAATGGATTGTGCAATGGGACTAGACTAATGGTTAGAGCTTTTCAAGATAATGCAATTGATGCTAAGATTGTTGGTGGACAACATGCCAGCAAAAGGGTGTTCATCCCATGGATCCCTTTGTCTCCCTCCGACGATATATCTCTACCTTTCAAATTCAAGAGGAAGCAATTTCCAATACGTCTCAGTTTCGCAATGACTATTAACAAATCACAAGGACAAACCATCCCAAATGTTAGGATCTATCTTCCATAGCCCGTGTTTTCACATGGTCAGCTATATGTCGCATTGTCAAGGGGTGTGTCAAGTCTAACAACAAGGATTTTGGCAAAGCCAAAGAAAGAAGTTGATTCAACAGGGAAGAGCACTAGAAATATCGTGTATAAAGACGTTCTTGACTGGTGAGCAAAGGTAGGTTCGCATTATCTAAATTAATTCAAAAAATATTGAATATAGTAAATTTCTCATCGAATGTTACTCACATCGTCCTCTTGTTTGGTACAGCACGCCATCACCTTTTATATGGAATGCCGTGTGATTATCTTCTACATACTATCTCACACTAGATGCGTCAGTTTGCACCAGGCTGTCATTTGAGATTGTAAATATGGTTTGTATTATATAAAGGGATACATATGCTTACAAAATTGTTCTGGATTATTATTTTTCTATATGGTTCATCATACAACTTAAATGGATAATGCACCGCAGATAGCCCGCACCACCGCCATCGCCATCGCCATCCACCGCATATAGCCTGCACCACTACCATCACCATCACCATCGCTGTCGCCGCCGCTTGCTTTGCTGTTTTTTTGGGGGGAAAGACAGAGAGGGAGAATAGGGCTGACAAGTGGGCCCTACGCTTTTTAGTTTTTCTCCTATCACTTACATGTGGGCCTTATCTTGTAAAGTTTTATTGTGCCCGCGCAATATCATAGTACTGCACTTTACATGAAATATATTTTATGTAGGATATGAATTGAATTAAAGTTCAATTGCATAGATCATATAAACTTTTTCTAACATGAAATTCTAAAAATTATTAAAGACATACACCGTAGCGTTTAGCACGGGCATATTACTAGTTTTGATAACGGAGCAACTTATGTGGACCGCACGCAGGCCGTAATCCCGTCCAGACCTTACGGAGGGTGGGCCAGAATCCCATTCCGGACAAACTGTTATGGACCGTACGGAGGCCGGAATCCCAAAAAAGAAAAAAAACAAACAAAGTACGTTACCTGATATACAATGCGGAAATGCTAATGGGCGGGTGATCGCTCCCCCGTCCGCCTAGCGATCACCCGCCCGCGCCCCTCCCCTGTACTACTCGATACACTCCTCCCTCCTCTCCCCCTTCCTCTTCCCCTTCTTCTCTTCCTACTACAGTAAACCACAAAAAAAAATTAAAAAAATAAAAAGTTAGAAAAATTTATGTATAGAAATACTATATATAAAAAATTTGAATTCAAATTTAAATTTGAATCGGGTATGTAAACTTTTGACATATAAACTTTGGGTCTATAAATATTTATAGGTGTATAAACTTTAGATGTATAGAAATACTATATATAGAAAATATTGGAATTCAAATTCAAATTTGAATCGGACATAGTTCAAATTCAAATTTGAATCGGGTATGTAAACTTTTGACTTATAAACTTTGGATCTATAAACTTTAGGTGTATAAACTTTAGATGTATAGAAATACTATATATATAGAAAATATTTGAATTCAAATTCAAATTTGAAACGGGTATATAAACTTTTGACTTATAAACTTTAGGTCTATAAACTTAGGTGTATAAACTTTAGATGTATAGAATTACTATATATAAAAAAAATATTTGAATTCAAATTCAAATTTGAATCGGATATATAAACTTTTGATCTCTAAACTTTAGATGTGTAAACTTGATGTGTATAAATTTACTAAAATAAGAAAGTAATGCGGTGCCAAAAAAGAAAAAGGGAGGAGGGAGGGGATCGATCGCTACCCCCGTCTCCAGAGGATCGATCGCCCATTAGGATCTATCGATTACGGACGGAACCACTCCCATTAACGTTATCGTTATCTTGATCTAACCAAACGCCACCCCAGTTGCAAGCTGCTCCTCACACCGATTTCTCCCGGCCGCGTCACCAACCAACGTGGCGTCGTCGATCTCCTCCGCGCATCCGCCGGACCTCCCTCACCAATCTGCTCTGTCCGTGTCACCAACGACGGCCGCGTCAAGTACTTGCGCCGCCGACGCCGGATCGGCGGGAATCGTGCTCGAATGGGCCAGGGGCAAACGGCGCCGGCCGGCTCTTCTCCTCGTCCTCCCGGTCTAGCCAAAGGTGCCACCCTAATCATCTCCTATGACGGACAATGGTGCCACACCTCCTCTGATCCAAGCTGACTTGACCTGTTGAGATTGCCCCCATGTCACCGCCGTGGTCACCGCTGGGATGGGAAGCACGGGTCACGACGCGGAGGTCACCTGGGCCAACTTCGACGGCTCGTCTTTGGCGTCGCCTTCTTCGTTTATCAGGTACTGCTTGCCAGCCTCCCACTCCCTCCCGATTGCCAACCGCCTTGCAGCGCATAGTATCTGCTTGCTGCCCTTGGAAAGTAGGAGTAGTGTTCTGTACATGTATCGAGTTAAGTTAGAACCTTGGCTGCTATTTTGCCTCTTGTAGAAATTTGATATTATACCATTGCAAAAAGGGAAAAAAGTTGGTTTTGCTAAAACTGTCATTGTGGAGATGGGTTTCGCTAAATTATCCTTTTCAACCGGTGCATCATTGCTAAAATGCTATCTCGGACGAAAATACCCTTTAACTTCTTCCAAGCTTCTCCCTTGTTTGCTCGCCGGTGACGACCAGAAAAGGGGTGGCACGGGATGGAGGCAACGAGCCGGTGAGCAGTGCCACGCACGATCTGCGACGCCGGTCTGGCTCAACGCCAAGCCGCCGTCGACCACGAGTCCCACCGCCTTGCTGTCCCGCGCCTCACCGGATCGCCGGCTCCTACACAACGACCTGCTGCACACTACCGCACGCATCCTGACGAATTCACCCCAAACACCCTACTCGACTCCGACATACTCCTCCGGCACTACCAAGATTTGCAAACTAGTACAAGCGTGTATCCATCTCAGGGACAGAGAAAGCAAGCACAACCGTTCTTATTGATCCCACTGTTTACACCCAAATTTGGCACCTAGAGATAAAATAGGAGAAATTGCCAAAATTTGGAAGTCTGCTGGTTTTCCTCTGTGGGGCCGATCTGACCGTCGTGTGTGGGCCGGTCAGACCGCTGGTTGATGGCCGGTCAAACCGGCGGTATGTGGCCGGTCTGATCGGCAAAGTCCGAGTCCGGGTCTGTTTCGCCGGGTCTTGAAGTTTCCTTACTCGGGAAGGCATGTTTCAGGTTTCCTCTGGATTCTATCCCGAGTTGGACGTGGAGGAGGGCCTGTAGAGGGCAAGACCAACCCCTGTATAAGGGATATGGCCGGTTCAATTGTAACTAACCAATCTACAATCAATCGAATCATTTTTCATATTGCTTTTAGTTTTCTCTTAGTTTATCCATCTTTGTCGATTTGTGCCGTAAACCATCCGCTGACGCTGCGAGAGTGCGACACCTCTTTGTAGGTTCGTCTTGAAAACCTTCCGTTTTGCCCACGAGACGGGTAGTTACCTAGAAATCGGCTTCGCTAGCCGGTTTAGTTATCAAAACCTATCTTGGTCTAGTTTTTGCTAGATTGAGGTGGTTGACGACTCTAGGATCACCACAAGGCATTAGGTGCTGTGATCGTGGTTGTCAACTTGTCACAAAAAGTTACCAATACGATTTTTTGACACCTCTTTGTAGGTTTATCCTGAAAACCTTCCGTTTTTCCCACGAGACGGGTAGTTACCTAGAAATCGGCTTCGCTAGCCGTTTAGTTATCAAAACCCATCTTGATCTAGTTTTTGCTAGATTGAGGTGGTTGGCGACTCTAGGATCACCGCAAAGCATTAGGTGCTGCGATCGTGGTTGTCAACTTGTCACAAAAAGTTGCCAACATGATTTTTTGACACCTCTTTGTAGATTTGTCCTGAAAACCTTCCATTTTACCCACGAGACGGGTAGTTACCTAGAAATCGGCTTCGCTAGCCGGTTTAGTTATCAAAACCCATCTTGGTCTAGTTTTTGCTAGATTGAGGTGGTTGGTGACTCTAGGATCACCGCAAGGCATTAGCATTAGGTGCTGCGATCGTGGTTGTCAACTTGTCACAAAAAGTTGCCAACACCCACTAGAGACAAAAGAAACACCAACGAAACAATTGAGCAAGAACAACATCATGCGAGGTGATGTGGAGATTGACAAAAAAAAATTAAGGAAGAGCAAAGGGAGATGGGGACTGTGATTTTCGAGGAGGAAAAGACGGTGCCACTGTGGCGGAGCACAAGTGCCGGCGGGATCGTCGGGAATCACGCGGTGGCTGGCCAAAGTTCTTGCCCCGTTCATGTCGTGGTTGCTGGCCAGCGAGCAAAGTTGAAGGAGTCAGATGGAAGGGAAGAAGATGTGGAAGGAGGGGTAATTTCGTCTAAAATGGCATTCTAGTGTTTGGTCACTGTTTAAAAATGGTATTTTAGTGAAACACATCTCCCGAATGGTATTTTGGTGAAACCCAATTCTAATAATGGCATAATCTTAATTTTCTCGCCTATGGTGGTCTCTCTCTCTCTGGCTCAGAATCATGTAGTATTTGTGTTTATTGTTGCTTGGTTGGACTGTAGGTCCTGGTGTTCTGACAGCGCCATCACTTTGGATCTTTTGCCTTTCATCTTCCGGTTTCTACTTGCCGGCCAGCCTAGCTATGGAAAAGTATGGATTTGTTTTACTATGGCAGCTTGGCTGTTCACTCTAATCATGAGGACGGATTGAACGCGTTATACGACCTCAATCGAAGTAATAACTCTTGTGAGAGATGTAATGTTCATTGTTTTCCCTTGCTTTTGGTCATATACTCAATGACCAGGTGGTTGGGTTAGAAAGATACTTGAGAAAAAAATCGAAGTTTGTAGACAAAATAGAATTGGTGTGCAAGCTTTAGTTGAAAATGGTAAATGCAGGCTATAGCATGGGAGAATTTCAACTTAATCATTGTATTTTACTTTGACTCACTAAAGAGAAGAGAAGGAACATTGAATAAATAAGTTTGTTCGCCCGGCGAGAATAAAGAAATGTATTTCATTGTTGTTTCATTTCATGGAAGGAAGAAGAACAGTCCTGCTATTTACACTGGTGGAGAAACCATCTTTGGTCGGTCGGCCAGATTTCACAATAGTCCTGGTTGTATTAAAAACCGGGACTAAAAATATCTTTAGTCCCGGTTTAAAATCTCAGAGATACTTTTTTTGATCTTTATTCCCGGTTGGTGTTACCAACCGGGACTAAAAATCTATTTATAGTCCCGATTGGTGTTATAAACCGGGAAAAAAGATCGACATACTCTTTACTCTCGGTTGGTGTTACCAACCGGGACTAAAGATCTATTTGTAGTCCCGGTTGGTAACATCAACCGTGCGCGCGGATTGGATCGAGGTCTCCTCCTCCCTCCCACTCCTCTCTCCTTTTAACTCCCGGCTCCTCCTATCCTCTGACTCCTTACACCTTATCTCTTCCTCTCCTCTTTTCCCTCCCCCATCCTCCCCACTTCTTGATCTGCAGCGCAGAGGCCCGGCGGCGCCTCTCCTCCTTTCCCTCCCCCATCCTCCCCACTCTTGATTTGCAGCGCGGAGGCCCGGGCAGCGCGAAGGGCCGGGCGGCTGGCGGCCTTGCGGCGGTGCGCCAGCGGGCGGAGGGCCGGGTGGCCTCACAGCGGCGCGGAGGGACGGGCGACCTCGCAGCGGCGGTCGGCGCTCCGGCGGGCGGAGGGCCGGGCGGCCTCGCAGCGGGTGGCGCAGTAGCAGCAGCCGGCGTTTCTTTGTTTTTTTTTTTTTTTGAGAATTCGTGATTCGGATCTGAGATGTATTTGATTTGTGTGTGATGTGAATATGTGATGTATTTGTGATGAATTTTGTAGAAGTTGTGATGTAATTTTTTTTTAAGATTTTGTGATGTATTTTATATGATCGATTTGAGGATTTGAGGATTTGGGGATGATTGATTTAGGATTTTGGGATAGGGATGGAGTGAAATCAATATATTAAAACAATGAAGAAAAGAATAGAATAATGGAGCAACCGGATCTAGCTAGCCTAGCTCTATTGTTAGTACTAAAAATGTTCTATCTTTAATCCTGGTTGGTAACCCCAACCGGGACTAAAAATGGATTTTTACCCCCGGTTATTTCACCCGGGACTAAAGATAACGATCTTTAGTCCCGGATTCGTAGTCCCGGTTGGAAAACCGGGACTATAAAGGGTTATGAACCGGTAGTAAAAAGCACTTCTCCACCAGTGTTACTCTCTTAGATTGAAAATTATGCATGAGAATCTTCTACTGTATAGATTGAGGGGCGAGATGGGGAGGGAGGCAAAAGAGGTAAATGGAGGTTTTCACAGAAAACAAAGGTTTTTTTTTATGATCTGGGTTCATGATGTTCTTGGTGCCTATTGATTTAATTAGGTAATGTTTAAAAGTTTGTGCTCTCAGGACATATCTTAGATGGGAGCAGTGGATAAAGAAGTTGCAGTTCATTACCATTGGTTCAAGGTAACAACACTAGTTTTTTTTTCCTATGGAACATATTCTAAACAAACATTAATCCTTTCTCTCATTTCAGACAAAATCCTAGATACCACTTCAGTATTTTTGTGCAATGCGGTTTTCATTGGGACCACTGGAAATCACTTAATTATGTAGGAAAGAGGTGGAAATCCTATGATATATGCAACTGAGAATAGTAATGCTTCCGTACCTCCTAAAGTGAATGTGATGCAACATAGATTTTTCGAATATTTATCAATATGGCCCTTTGTTCTACATAATTAGAGTAGGTTGTATATTTAACAGTTATTATTCATCGTTTAGACAATAATTGTTTGGTCGACTATTATGTAGTAAAGAATTCACAGCTCTACCTCTTTGCCAACTACTATATTTGGTCGACCATAGATATCAACCTGGCACTTCACTTGATTAACCACTAAGGGAGCCTCCCATGTGATGTTTCATAAAGAGGTTGAATTGTTACCCATTTGCAAACAAATACGTATAGATTGAGATAATTTTCATGCATTTTTTTTTACTTTTGTTCTCCTACTGATTTTCCTATTATAATATTACACGGTTTCTTTTAGATGACCACATTTGCTGGAGGTGTATCATCCATGCAGGCGCATGGACCAACTGACCACCATATACATCCTCCTTTCAAGGATGGATTTGGTCCCTCTATGAACCAAACAAGTTTTTTTTGTTCGAGAACAACTTTCTCAACTATATGCCCTTATAACTTCTCTCATGGTTAGTATCATGCTTCGGTTCTTGCATGCGCCATATTTCATGGATTGGAAGTAGAAATTGTGCTTAGATAGGGTTATTGATGCTTAATTTTTACCTTGGCGTGCTTAGGCCGATTTAAGTCCTATTGTATCCTTATATGTATCACCGTATCAATGAAAGATGACAGGCGGAGAGCTCCTGCAGGCAATAAATTTCCTATGGTAGGATGAGCCTATCAAGTTCTAACGGGATGAAATACACCGAGTTTCTGGTAAGATAATTGGTTTGCCAGTCATGATGGATCTGCAAGCAATATTACTGCAGTCCTTCTTGGCTGAAAATAAAAATGTTGAATTGCTGCTTCATGCTTTTTCAGGAGTAAAGCCAGAGAGGCTGGTACAGGGTCTATCTCCTAGATATTGTGCATTATCTCTGGTTGTGGAACCAAATATGTATCCAGAGATAAATGTTCTGATTGTTGATCTACACCGTAGGCAACATTTCTTGTCAGTAATGCACAGTTTCCTGATAAGATTAAGACATTGAAACCAATCACTCATGTCATATTCGAATTAAGATATGTTTTGGCATTTAAGTGCTCAAAGCAACAAGCTTTAAAGATATCTGTTTATATGGTTGCAACTGTATGTCAGTGTGGACGCAGCTACAAAGGAAACCTTGAAAACTGTCGATAGACTATTATTTTCAGAATTCCGGGAGCGTTTTCTGGTAATTCAAAAGTACTTCCAGATGTACACCATGAACATAAGGTTTGCGTATACTGATCTGTATTGTTTTCCGTGCTATTTACCTTGATTTTATGATGTTGCCCTAGGATTCACTGAAGTCTCTGCATCACAAAGATCAATGAACAGTCTACCGGCTGACATTGGTTAAAGGCTAGAATGCAGAAGAGATAGATGGTTATGCAAAGTTACTGCCTTGGCCAATCTGATTTCATTGAAATCAAGGGTGTAACATATTGTGGCTCGTAAGTGCCTTACAATCTTCTTTCATGTTGATTGCAACCTGTCTCTTCAGTTGCTTGTTTAGCCGCCTGATATTTTTTGACAAATGCTTTCAGGCCAGCAGCTTCCAAGTTGACTATGGAAAATGTCCCCTGTCACTCTGATGTAAAAGAATTCTCTGAGGCTTTGGCATTAAGAAGTGGTGGCATTTATGAAGTAGCTTGTGAGCATGCTCATTCATGCTGTCTTCTGCTTGCAAGTTTAGATGCATATCGATTAGTTTGCCTTTTTCCAGACTTTTTAGGTCATTAAAATGCAAATTAATTTTATTTTTTTCTACTATGGCTACTCATGGAGTTGCTATTCGAAAATTAATCAACTTGTGTGGACTGGTTTTCGTTGCGGTTAGAGTGTAATTGGGAAATGGTTTTGTTTTTACCTACTATAATATGTGCTTTGGATTAAGAAACTGCGTATGCTGCCATGTTGTCCCCCTGGGTTACGTGTCATTAATATGATGCCATCTCCTTTTACCTTCGTTGTACTGAAACATACAGAACACTTGTTTTGGCAGGTATAATAGTAGATTTTCTGTTAGCATATATAGGAGTAGTACACTAGATGCATGAGAAAAAGCAATATTTTTGTAAATACCATATTGTTTTGTCTTCTCTGTTGATTTTTGCAGGACTTCTATGGTTGGAATTGATTTCAGGACTCCATTCAAAAAATGTGTGGCATAAATGGAATGATTTATGGTAGTTGCAGAGTCACTAACAAGTAACAACCCCCCCCCCCCCCCCCCCCGCTGCGGCCCCCCTCCTTCAAATCTGAACTTGATTGGTTGACATCGATGAGGGGAGTACACTTTATTTGTTTTTTTAGAATGATTCTTTGCTCCTTTTTTAAAAGAGTCCAAATCAGCCAATCCATATCATTTGTATGAATCCAATACAGACGCATGAAGTAAAGTTGTTTAGTGACTCACCAGCCCAGGTTATTTTGAGCCCCGGAGGATTTGCACTGTCATTACTTTATATGTTTAGTACACTATATATTGATGAAGAATTGGAGACTAGATAGTTAATTTACATTCTGACATTAAACATTGCATCACAACATTGCAATGATTTTAGTTTCCATACATGCTACATTTCACATTGTTAAATGCCAGGTCGATCAACACATTGGAGAAATAAGAAATATATGTGACAATTTGCGCTTGAGGCAAGCTCATTTTTGTACCCATGTCATTGTTGCCTGCAGTAGAGTGACTTCACATGGACCTAATAGGCAAAATAAGCTGACAAGACTTATCATCTTCTGTTGGAAACATGGAATATTGAGCAAATGGCATGATACTTCTGTTACCATGTTTAAAGACACTTGCATTACCTCTGTTATGTAATCTTGATGATGATAACTATTTGTATATTCATGTTTTGGCAAAAACATGTCATCGTTGTAGTGTATGTTTTGATCAAAATTGTGGTGTATATTTTGCAAAAATATGTCACTGTATCGATTGGTAATTTGTTGATTATGTGTGCTCATTTTAGGTTATATACGCACTGTTAATTTTATTAAGTACATTTCTGTTCGAGTGGTGATAACTATGATTTTTATCAAAACCATCAGAACCCGTATTATGCCATTATGTTATGTCCTTCTAGTCTGAACTAACTGATCAAAAAAAAAATCATATTTGATATTCATCACAAGTATATCTATCTTGGGCACGCCCTATTTGAAGTCACGTATATATGCTTTTCACTTTCTGCGATGTCTTTTTGATCGATCGCACTAAACACATTACTCGCGCACGTGTCGCAGCTCGTGATCCTTTCTACTTACCTGTCAAGACCGCATTCTAGAGTTATTTGAAGAGAGCTACACAGCATATCGAGCCAAACACTCTACACATCAGCTCCAACTCCAACTCCAACATAAAGCGGCCTTACAAGTTGCAGTTGGAGCTGGACCCCTGCCATAACATATATTGAACCAAAGGGTAAGGAGAAGAACAAACCAAGCATACCTAATAAAAGAATTAGGGTGTATTTCGTTGCAAGCCACACTTTACCACAGTTTGTCATGCCTAAAGTTAGGCAAATTTGACAGGTGTTTGGTTGTAACCACAGTTGTGGCAAGATTCCCCTCCAATAAATTAGGTCCCACGTGTCAATGGCTCAAAAAAGTGTGGCAAGGTTCTCTTAGGCTTAGTAAGTTGTGGCTAATAATTTGATCACTTCACCTTAGGCAAAGTGTGGCAACTTTTATTGGCAAGTAATGGCAAAGTATGGCCGAGAACCAAACATCCCCTTCCTGCTACTCCTGGGGAGAAAGTAGTAAACAGAAAAATAGAAACAGCTGAAATTTCAGAGTAGCCAGCATGCGACATTTAGAAAAACACATCCAATATTTCAGTATCAACACAAACTTAAAATGCTGCCATCAGACCTACACCAGTGACCATAAATAAGAGTCAAAGTTAATTAGTCGCTGCCTGCTAATTTGGGCTACTCAGTTGCGCAAGCATCATCATTAATCATAAACAACAAACAGATTAGACTAGCAACTAGGACGCGACCACGTCTGATGTTGTGATGAATTTTTAACCATCTGAACAAGATGATGGCCCCTTGGCATGGTCCCTGGCATGGTCAAAGTAGAAGAAATCTTCTTGCACCGCACCCCTGAAATTAGAGACCAAGAGGCCATTGTTGAAGACGCTCTCGATGCTATTGGTCAAAACGTGCTTCCGGCGTGCCATCTTCTCGAAGTCTGTGTCGCACCCATGGTAGTTCCCATCAGCCGGGTGAATGATATTAATCCCTTTATACTCACAGTAGAAGCACCGGACCTTCTCTGCAATGAATGAGAGGAAGATTAAGCGAACATTCAAGAGACAACTGTTGCAAAGCAAGCACATGTGTAGGCTAGAACATGCAGGTGGACTTCTTTTCTGGGTGTGTGTGTGTGTGGGGGGGGGGGGGGGGGGGGGGTACCAGTTGCAGTTCAGTTACTAGCAACATTCCTTGGCAAATGAGACTAGTTATAGACATGTCAAACCAAAAGCACCGATAAGCGAATGAGAGACGCACCAGCATTTGTTGGTGGCACGACAACAGGGTAGCAATTGTTCTTCCTGGCACGGTCGCTTTCTTCATTGTGATTTACGCACTCTGCAAAGAAAAGGGTTGGCAACACACCCACAGCACTTGGCCCAGTAGGGCTCGCCAAGAAGTTAATGTGGGAATAGTGAAATTTGTTGCGCGATCTTGGCCAGTTAATCCTGCTAAGCTCTGGGCCATTGCGGTCCGCGACACTTTCGTTCGCACCACAGATGACATGGATCACATACTGAGGGCCCTGCAAACATACAAAACAGTTCAATTTTGTAAGCACATGTGGCAATTACAATTAGCTTACTAGTTCAGTGCTTGCAAGAAACTAGTGATGAGAACACAGAATCAGAGAAAAAAGTGAGCCATACCCCGTTCTCCAGAACATAGCTTTCCAATGCGGCCTTCGCCTTGCTGTGGAAAGAGCTCATGTCAGCCCAGAAGCGGTTGGTAGCATCAGGGAACTGGTCAATGGTCCGTTCTGCCGCCAGGCTCAAACGTACCAGCTCCGGTGGCATCCCAAGTGACGGTGGTGGTTCATGTAACAGTGACTCGATGACGGAATGCACATCCTCTCGGGAGAATCTGCGATACTCCATCGGCAGCATAGCACGAGTGCGCTCAGATATGAGGAACTCTTGTAGTCCATCAGCGCTCGGGTGCTGAGCAGCAATGGCCATCACGCTGTACAGCTGCAAGCGCTTAGCCATAACATCCATGAAGCGGCACAGCTCGGAGTCAGACAGCATTGTACGTTCTTGGTTCAGGAGTGCTTGCTGCAGTACGCTCATGGCAGTGGCAAAGTCCCCGTTGGCGTAGAGGAGGCACCTGATGGCTTGGAGTTCAGAGAGGTTGTAGTCCCCGGCAAAGGCAATGAGGCCAGCGACGAGGCCAGCAACGGAATAGCGCTCAGCACGGACCAGCGCCCACCTGCCAATCATGTCCAAGTCTAGGTGCTGCTCCTTGGGGACCGGGAACGCGGCGTCGTACCAGATGGTGTTGAGGATGATGTTGGAGACGGGGTCGAGTGGGCCGTAGCAGTGGCCGGCCATGACAACGCTGCGGTGGTAACGGCCGCGGAGCAGGTGTTGAGGTAGGAGAGCGAGTGCCTCGAGGTAGAAGCCGTGGATTTTGTCGACGAGCACGCATTGCAGAGACTTGGTGCATCGTTCGAGTGTTCTCTCGTCCTTGACGGTGACACCTTGCGGGGCGAGTGGGGAGAAGGTGGCGGCAGCGTCGGCGAGCTCGGGTGGCAACCTTGGAGGCACAAGAGCCATCAGTTGTTGAGTACAAATTTGGTCATTGGTTCCTTCTTCTAGGAGAAGGTAGCTGAGGTGGTCCACGTCTGAGCAGGTGAGACGACCCTTCCTAGACAAGAGATGGGCGATCTTGTGGGCTTTGGAGGAGAGCGAGAGCATCGCCGTGGCCAATCTGTCCGGGTCGGGGTGACCCGAGGCCCCTGCGGCGCACCGGAGGGCGGTCTTGGTGGTGCAGGAGCCGATGTCGAACGCGCTCGTGCAACGTTCTGCCTCCACGAGGTGGACGGCGGCGAGGAGGTCCCCCTCGGCGGCGCGCAGGAAGTGCATCGCCTCCATAGTGGGCAGATAGCGGAAGTAGGAGGTCATGAACCCCACGAGGGCTTTGAGAGACCCCCGCGCCATCGTCTTCAAGCACTGCCGCATCTCAACCTCCTCCTCCACATGTTCGCTAGAATCCTCACCGGTGCTGAGGTGCCAGATGGCGTTGGCGACGATGTTGGAGACGGGATCCAGGGGGCCGAAGCACAAACCGCCGTCGAGGATGGCGGCCAGCAGCGCCGGCTTCTCTTCCACCGGGAGGCGCTCAATCGCCCTTGTGTAGAACCCAATGATGCATCGTTTCAGCACCGATTTGTCGCCTCCGCCGCCGGCATCGGGCACCGGCTGATCGGGGCCAACTCGTTTGCTGGCCATAGGACGGCGTCCGCGGCGAGAGATTGGCGGATTTGGATTCGGGGGGTTTCGGTTTGCCTACGGATTTGGGAAGAGGCCCTTTTCTCCAGTTTGTATGGGCGACGAATCCGCAAGTGTGCTTTGTGTGTGCCTGTTGATGAGCCGAGCTCGAGCTGGACCTAGACTTGAGCCGAGCCTCTACAATGGTGGTCCAGCTTGGGATTGGGCTCAGCTTGAGTTTCGTGGAGTATTTGCTCAGCTTGGGGTGTATTTGGTTGGTGGGATATACCCGGATAGAACATGGCCGCCGCTTTTTGGAGGGTGTTTGGTTGCTGGGCAAAAGTGGGATAGGGCGGCCCGGAGGGGAATATTCCCCTCAGATGTTGGATAGAGGGATCCGGCCGATTTGGCCGGATGCAGCCGCCCGAGGCTCGGGCGAGCCGCGCGAGCGAGTCGTGTGACTCGCGTCACCCCTCACCACGACGACGCGAGCGAGGCGGCGGATAGGGCGGCCGGCGCGGGAGCCAGCGCGGGCGACAAGAGAGGAGGCAAGCACGGCGGCTGTCGGGGGTGACGAGCGCGGCGGCCGGCGAGAGAGAAGGAGAGCTCGGCAGCCGGCGTGGGTGACAAGAGAGGAGGCGAGCTCGGCGGCCGGTGCGGGTGACGAGCGCGGCGGTCGGCGAGAGAGAAGGCAAGCTCAGCAGCCGCCGCGGGCGACAAGAGAGGAGACGAGCTCGACAGCCGCTACGACGACGACGACAACGATGCGGGCGGCGAGCGCCGCGTCGGCGTGAGGAGGTGGCGGTGGCGGCGGCGGCCGCCAGCGGGAGGAGGCGGCCGGCGGGAGGAAGCGACGGTGAGAGGAGGCGAGCGGCGGGAAGAGGCGGCGGCGACGAGCCCCAGATCTGGCCGTGTTTTTTTTTTCTTTTTTCTTTTTCTTTTTTTCTTTTTTCTATGTGTATTTATAATGGAAATAGTGGTGTAAAATTGTATTATGTATTAATTTGATGGGGTATATTCACCATCTCAAGTGGAGAGGTGACCACACACTAAAAAATTGGATCACTAAATCCACCTTCGTCCCTACAACCAAATAAAAAACTGGATCGCCATATTCACACAACCAAACAAAAAACTGGACCGCCATATCCAACAAAATATGGACCGCCATATCCCATCCAACCTTGACCAGGAACCAAACACACCCTCGATGAACCGATATTGTCGTTTCGTGGAGTATTTGCTCCATATCCTCCATCTGCTACTAAAAATACAAATACGATTTCTCGCAAAAAAAAAACTTTTTCTATTACATTATTATTGTTTAAAGGCCCCTCGTTTGTTCTATTTTTTTGAGTTCTAAATTATTACATTTATTAATTCGGAATTGCTAAACTTCAGTTGACAGAAAACATACCTCTAAATCTTGCAAATTTTGGTTCACTAGATGTGCTTCGCGATTCGTGCTCCAGCTGCTGCTTCTCCAACGCTGGCGACACCCTAGGATGTTGAGTTGTGATCCAAATTCATTTGCACTTAATAAATGACAACTTCTGCCGTAGCAAAGCGGAAGCCCATCGCCGGAGGCTTGGGCCTTGAAGCTAGCCCATTGGGTTGTGCACCTAGAGACGCCCAGGGGTGCGGGTGCGGAGCCCCCGCGGTACGGATAGTCTTCCCTTTTAGGGTTCCACCTCATATATATATCTCTTGTAAGCCGCCGTGCGACGTTGTAACCTCACCCCGATATAGTGAAGATATTTTGTTGGCTAGCGCCCATGGTTTTTTCTCTCCTGATTTGGAAGGGTTTTCCACGTTAAAATCTCGTGTCTTCTGTGATTGATCTATTATTCTTTATCGTTTGTTTGCCTATCGTTTCCTAACATAGGACCCTACGGGCTAGGGTCTCGTGGTAGGGTGGGGGTGGGAGGGGTGGGAGGGGGAGGAGGAAGAGGAGGAGTTCGCCGGTTTTAGAGGGATGGCCGTGGGAAGCGGCAGCCCGGCGGTGGGCGGCAGATCGGGCGGGCGGCGGCAGCGGAGCCACGGGATGGAGGAGGGTAGTGGGCCGGCGTTGGTGGCAGGGGCAAAGCAAGCATTTGGTTAGGAGGCAGCGGGCGGTGGTTGCGGATCTGGCAGCGGAGAGCTGCCGGAGACGGGGAAGGCGGCGGGCAGTGGTTGCGGATTCGGCGGCGGGGAGCCGCCGGAGACGGGGAAGACAGCAGGGCGGGGGCACCTCGCCATCGCCGCCTTGAGGAGAAAGAGACGGGGGAGGGGGAGAGGGGAGGGGGAGGGGGCTCACCGGTGTCGTTGACTCTTTCCGGCCAGCCGACGAGGCGGGTGGTGGCGCGGTGGGGTGGTGGCGGTGGTTGCGGATCCGGCGGTGGGGAGCCGCCGGAGACGGGGAAGACGGCGGGGCGGGGGCACCTTGCCATCGCCGCCTTGAGGAGAAAGAGACGAGGGAGGGGGAAAGGGGAGGGGGAGGGGGCTCGCCGGTGCCGTTGACTCTTTCCGGCCAACCGACGAGGCGAGTGGCGGCACGGTGGGGTGGTGGCGGAGGGGGATCGCGCGAGGGACAGGAGGAGTGGTGGCAGCGTGATCTGGACGGGGGAGGAGGAGAGGAGTTAGGGTTAAGGGGTCTACATGAATCTTGAAGCATATCCAATTGTCTAAAATTTGAAAGATAGGAGGTGGATTTTCTGTCAACAGATATGTAGACAATCCCTTATTAATTTTACTTCCTAAAATATTCAATTTATCCTTATAGTATGCATATAATCCTTATGGCTTTGCCACTTGTTTCTCCCCGTAGCTTCCATCCATGCTCGATCTAAGGGAGTGGTAGACAAAATTAGAACAAGTTAAAAAGATCAGGATCGAGAGAAAAATAAGCCGCGACCAAGAAACACGGTTAGGGCATATTCAATGGTAGAGATGAATATGGTCTCTTAAACAATACAAGATTATTTAGAGACCATGCCTTTACAATAGTTGAGACGACAAAGGTTCCAATCATTAACTCAAAAAATATTCATTTTTTTAATATTCTTTCCATTCTTTTACCCTCATACAACCATATTTCTATATTATATTATAGTGATTAAGAGTCGTTGTTAAGCTATTGTTATGCATGATAACGATGTTTTGTCTATCCCCTTTCTCTTTCTTCCATGTTAACAAGTATTCCTAATTAGCAATGTATTGACAACCATCGTACATGTCCTTAATAGTTTGGTCCTAGCTGCTAAGTGACCGAATGTTATTCCGTTAATTCGGCCACCACCCTTGGTTAACCGAATAAACTAAATTCGGCCAAATAGGCCCAATACAATATACAGAAGACATCAGCCTAACTAGCAGAACCCAGGCATGCACTGCATGGGGATTCCTAATCAGCGCGTACGCGCGAGGAGCGGAACCGGCATGCACTCCCCACACCGGCACGTGGCCCGTACGTCAAGTACGAATCTATTAATAGTGTGATTAGCGTTAATAATAGTGTTATTAAGGAATTTGTATAATAAAAAAATAAATAATAATTGAGTTGAAAATTTTAAAATATCAGTTAAAAGTATTCATAGTTTAAGTTGAAAGTTTTCAAATTTAGAGTTGAAAGCTTTCAAATTTAACTAAAAGTTTTCAAATTTTGAGTTGAAAGTTTTAAATTTGAGTTCAAAGTTTGCAAATTTAGAGTTGAAAGTTTTTAAAATTTAACTGAAAGTTTTAAAATTTTGACTTGAAAGTTTTCAAGTTTGTCTCGAAAGTTTTTAATTTGAGTTAAAAGTTTTTAAATTTTAAGTTGAAAGTTTTCAAATTCATGTTGAAACTTTTAAATTTGGATATAAAGTTTTAAGTTTCAGGTAGAGTTTTTTTAAAAAATTCTAATTGAAAGTGCAACGGAATGAAAAAGGAACAAAAAAAAATACAACGTGATTAGTCTAATTCTGATACGGATTAAAAAGCGAAAAATTAGACTAATTATGACGTGCGTTTCCTATTACGCCCTAATCACCGTGCTAATCGCTTTTTTTTCCTCGAACTCCGATTTTGACCACCGCGCTAACGACACGTGGATCCGGTCAGTGGCAGATACAGCTTTAAGAAAAGAAGGAGCGAAAATATTCGCTCGATAAAAACAATCGAACACAATACGTACCACCACGTACTATATTTATATTGCAATTGCATAAGAAGCATAGTACATTCAATAATTTAAGGGCAACAAAGAAATTCAGGATGGTACCTTTCATTTTAAAAGAAAGAAATGACCTTTCCACCATTTATAATTCATCACACACCAAGCTGATAACAGAAAACCTGTCAATTTGCAAACACAAGTCCATTGATAAGACATGGGAGATAGTGAAATAATCATCAAATCTCTTTAAAAATTGATATATAAGGAGATGCACCTCTAATAAATCACTAGGCAAATCTATTATTCACCGTTCGTCCATAAACTTCATGATATACCTTAGAAATTAGGATAAAAGATGAAGAAGGCGCTGGGATTGGTGGCTAGCCCTAGCCACCGGGCAACGGCAGGAGCAGTGGAGCTATTGGCTGCTGCCGGCCTGCTGCAGTGTCGCTGCCGCTGCACAGGCATGCAGCGTGCCAGCGCTGGCCGCGCCGCGCGGGGACGGGGCTAGGGCACGGCAGACCGGCGACGACGACACGGCGTCACGGCGGCGCTATGGGCAACGATGTTGGTGTAGAAGCAGTCGAGGCGCCGAGCACCACGCAGCGAGGGGCGTTGGCGAGACAGCTTCGGGCTTCAACGGCGGCATCGAGCGTTGGTGCCTCGGCGGTGTGATTCACGATTTCGCGTTCAGAAGACGAAGTGTCGCGTGCGGCGTCCGCCTGACCATGACTCCGTGCAGAAGTTAATTAAGTTGGACACTTGGGCTGCTAACTGCTCACTTATGGGCTAATTGTGGATAGAATGTGGTGGTAGGCGGTCCAAGAGGGATATGGGGGAGGTGGGGCGACACAGTCCGTAGCAGGGCTGGCCAACCCACCCTGCCCAATGGGTGGTTCCGCCCCTGGTCGACGTATGCGCACATAAGCTATCTGGCGCGTATGCGCTAACTAGCAAAACCGGCACTGCATCCCCTTAGTCCTCCTCACTCCTTATCCCAATCGGCCGATCCTCTCATTCGCCACCCTCAGGCACCGCCTTAGCGTCAACCCACCATGTGCTCCTCCTTGTGCTTGATGTCATCCTTGCCTCCTTGGCTCTGCAACACCTGTCACACCCTGACTTTTATGTCTTCTGTTCTTTTCGCCTATTTGTGAAAATTCACATTTGATTTGTTCGTCTTAAATAGCTTAATGAAAACTTCGTTAAATCAAAATGGTTTAATATGATTAATTAATTAATTACATCGTTGGCTTTGTTGTTTTTCATTGGAGTTAATTGGATTTAATTTTTTTAAAAGTGGAGCTCAATACCTAATCAACATTCCGCCCAAATTCAATTCCTAATATCCTAAATTCTCCTTAAAAATTTCAAATATTCCAGAAAAGTCCCCAGACTTTTCCCTTATTCCTTTTTCCTTCCTTTCTCTCCCTTTACCACTTCTCTTCTTCTTCTTCTTCTTCTTCTCCTCCTCCTCCTCCTCTTCTTCCCTTTTCTGTTTTCTTCCACCTTTTTCCTTTGGCCATGGAGCCAAAGCTACCTCTCTCCCTTTCCAGCCTGTCCCGGGGAGGCCAAGCCCCGAGCCCGGGCATCCTAAATAGGCCCAATACCATCCAAAGCAATCTCAACCGTCCAATTCCCTTGATCGAGTCCTAGCGATGGGATCTACGAAATCCCTTCCATCTCAGCCCTAGATCTATCCACATCATCACCATGTCATCCATCTCATCCCCACGTGGCATCCACATCAGCCGGTCCATCATACACCAAGTCCACCGTGAGCCATACCACTGACTAATGGGCCCACATATATTCTCTTTCACAAAAGTAATTAAATTTCTGAAATTAAATATCCAGAGAATATTATTGGGATATTCTTTTTCTTATCCAAGGATTTTCTCCAAATTCAAACTTCAGGAGGTCACAACTTTTCTGTCCGAACTCCGATTCAACCAGTCTTCTTTCTTAATTCTTCTAAAATTGAGATATACCTCCTGGTTACATTTGTTGTTTTGTTTGATGTTAATTAGTTAGTCTTTTCTTTTTTTTATTTGTTTCTCTTTTGTCATCATGTAGACGTTGGACCAAAGGTGTTGTTCGTTGCAGAAGACGCAGTGCAGGGATAGTTTTTGGATGCAAGGCAAGTGCACTCTTTGAACGTATTGAACCTAGTTTATAAAATATTTTGTTTTGAACATGCATGATTTTATTTATAACTTCTTGATGACCTAATCGTTATAATATCCCGTATTTGATTAATATTGACTCACTATGATACCTCTATCTTGGGCTCAACTCAAGATAGAGTAGCTATGCTTAGCCACTCTCTAGGTTGTTTTATAAGAAAAATCTAATTTTGATTAATCATATACTTATAGTTATTTTTATATGAACTATGTGGTTGTGTGATATCTTCCCGTTGCATGTGTTGCGCCGTGTAATAAACAATAGGTGGATAAAATGATTTGGACTAGGCTGATGGGTGGTTCTGTGTGTGAACCTAGTTAGGTGATGATGTATATGTGTGATCATTATCAAGTATGGTCCCTGTGTGAGTCTACTATCAAGCTATGTGCTATTTAGTTGCTCAAAGGGTCAACTTCGTGTTCTTAAGCCGTTACCTTATATTGTGTGCTATTATAGTTTTGGCAAGTTGTCTAGTCAATTTAGGACTTCACTTCATAAGCCATTAATCCGAGCCTAACATGCAACCACATTGTTCTCATGGAAAGAAACTGGCTCAGTAAGATTCCGAGTCTTGGCACTGTCTGCCCAGGTGGCTAGATGATAGGCGTTAAGGTTAGACATAGGTACTTTTTTGTCTGTGTGAGGGAAACTGTCTCATGGGGGAAGGTAGTGTTAAGACGGAGTTTCTAAAAAGCCTTGTTCCAGACTCCACACACAACCTGAACATAGTTTTCCAATGCAGCCTTCGCCTTGCTGTGGAAAGAGCTCATGTCAGCCCAGAAGCGCTTGGTAGCACCAGGGAACTGGTCAATGGTGCGTTAGCCACCAGCCCCAAACGTACCAGCTCCGATGGCATCCCAAGCGACGGTGGAGGTTCCTGTAACAGCGACTCGATGACGGAACGCACATCCTCTCGGGAGAATCTGCGAGACTCCCTCGGCAGCATAGCACGAGCACGCTCAGACACGAGGAAATCAAGTAGTCCATCAGCGCTCGGGTGCTGAGCCGCGATGGCCATCACGCTGTACAGCTCCAAGCGCTTATTAGCCATAACATCCATCAAGCGGCACAGCTCGGAGTCAGACAGCATTCTAGTTCTTGGTTCAGGAGTGCTTGCTGCAGTACGCTCATGGCAGTGGCAAAGTCCCCGTTGGCGTAGAGGAGGCACCGGATGGCTTGGAGTTCAGAGGGGTTGTAGTCCCCGGCAAGGCCAGCGACAAGGCCAGCAATGGAACAGCACTCGGCACGGATCAGCGCCCACCTGCCAATCATGTCCAAGTCTAGGTGCTGCTCCTTGGGGACCGGGAACGCGGCATCGTACCAGATGGTGTTGAGGATGATGTTGGAGGCGGGGTCGAGTGGGCCGTAGCAGTGGCCGGCCATGACAACGCTGCGGTGGTAACGGCCGCGGAGAAGGTGTTGAGGTAGGAGAGCGAGTGCCTCGAGGTAGAAGCCGTGGATTTTGTCGACGAGCACGCTTTGGAGAGACTTGGTGCATCGTTCGAGTGTTCTCTCGTCCTTGACGGTGACACCTAGTGAGGCGAGTGGGGAGAAGGCGGCGAGCTCGGGTGGCAACCGTGGAGGGACGAGAACCAATATCTGTCGTTGAGTACAAATTTGGTCATTGCTTTCTTTTCTAGGAGCAAGTGGCGGAGATGCTCGACGGCTGAGCAGGTGAGACGATCCGCCGTCCTAGAGAGGAGATGGGAGGCGATCTTGTACGCCTTGGAGAAGAGCGAGAGCATCTCCGAGGCCACTCTGCCCGGGTCGCGGTGACCCGCGGCCCCCGCGGTGCACCGGAGGGCAGTCCTGGCGGTGCATGAGCCGATGTCGAACGCGCACGACATGCAACGTTCTGCCTCGACGAGGTGGACAGCGGCGAGGAGGTCCCCCTCAGCGGCGCACAGGAAGTTTAGCGCCTCTAGAGTGGGTAGGTAGCGGAAGTAGGAGGTCATGAACCCCGAGGGCCTTGAGTGACCCCCGCGCCTTAGTCTTCAAGCCTCGCCGCATCTCAATCTCATCCACATCTGCACCGGAATCCTCACCGGTGGTGAGGTGCCTGATGGCGTTGGTGATGATGTTGGAGACGGGATCCAGGGGGCCGAAGCAGAAGCCGCCGTCAAGGACGGCGGGCAGCAGCTCCGGCTTCTCGTCCACGGGGGAGGCGCTCAATTGCAGCGCTGTAGAACCCAACGATGCGTCGTCTCAGCACCGATTTGTCGCTTCCGCCTCCACCGCCGGCAGAGCTCACATCGGGCACCGGCCGATGGGGCGAACTCGTTTGCTAGCCATTGGACGGCGGCGTCTACAATGGCGGAGTCAGGATCTCAGTACGCTTAGGGCTCAAATCGAAGTACTATCCATGATAATTCATATGCTGAAGTACAAAGTACAGAAAAAATAAAAGAGCAAAATCAAAACTAATTCAATTAAGAGAGAGAGATATATATATATATATATATATATCAATGGAAAAACTCGTGTCTATCACTTCTTACCATCTTCGCAATAAGGCTACCAAGGTCAGAGCAGCTTGAGAAATCCAAATCAGATCTCCCGTCACAGATAAATGTGTCAGTTGGTCTCTAATGACTGTACAATCATATTTAGAAAAGTGACATAAATCTTAGCAAGTTCAATAAGCTTATCTTCATCATAATTGGCGAAAGAATTCCCTAGATCAAGGCAAACAATGCATCTCAATAGCTGAGTAAACCTTTAGCACGATGGTTTAAATCAACAATAATTTGATCAAGTACCACATTAAATATTTCATTGCTGAAATGATCAACCTGTTAACATGGACCCAACAACAAATACTCCCTTGTAGCAGCATCCCTAATGTTTACATCCAATTGTTCGATTGGAGTGAGAATCCCAGGGTCAGCAACAATCACATTTGGAGCAAGCACAACATTATTTTGCCAATTGTTACTAGCCTCGGTTCCTGCTGTTTCTAGGGGTTGGATGGACTCACTGCACCGGACTTGGTAGAAAATAATGGTATTAATGTTCAGGTCCTCTTCATCTAGGAAATCAAACCAATTTCTAATTGACTAATTGCTATGAAATGCAGAATAAGAATGCAGGTCGAAGGTTAGAGAGGAGACTCACCTGGATTTGAGGAATCAGGCTCTTCTGGCTCGCCGTGGCTGAGGAAGGGGAAGCGCCGCTGGCTGCTGGCTGCTGTCGTCGGCCCATCGCCGGCTCGATGCCAATGCGCGCCACCGCCGCCCCCTTCCGCCGATGTGATCGATGCGGCGGGAGGAGAGGGAAGGACGAGGCAGCGTGATGCAACGCTCGTGTGAATGGTGGTGCGTGAATCGTGATAGGCGGCAGGGGGAGAGGAGAGGATGTGGGAGACAAAGTGTTGGCTTCTGGGCTGTGACCTATGATGGGCTGCTCGGCCATGGGTGTTTGCGAAAGTAATAAGTTCATTTCAGGTCTCTCAATTTATCACCGAGTTTGAAATTTGGTCCCTTCACCACAAGGTATAACACATCTCGCAACATACAAAACCTGGTCACATTTAGTCCCAAGGTAGTATTACTCTCTGTTTTGGCTAACGTGGTGGTTGAATCAATGTGAAACCCATATGTCAGGGCGTTTTGGTCTTTAAAAACAAATAAAATTTGGTCGATCCCACGTGTCAGTGACACAACCTCTCCTTCTCCTCCCTCTGTTTCAACGTTCTCCAACCCGGAGGACACATGCTGCCGACGAGACGGGCGGTGACCAGACTCCCTCCAACCCGAAGCTCCACACCGCACCGGCCATGAACCACAAGGGAGCCACCGCCTCCACCAGCGCCACTGCCGCCAATTATTATTGCTCGCACTCCATTGGCGTCGCTGCCAATGCATCTCGGATAAGATCGATGCTGCCTCCTCCCCCTCTCCACCAGGGGAAACACAAGCGAGGCCAACTCCGACGTGGCACTCATCTTGGAGCGTGAAAGCCGACCCACTACAGGGGCGTAACATTCTGAAAATTCCTGACAATAAAAATCACTAAAATTTCAAATATTTTAAAACTTTTGCATCATGTTGGTTGTTAAGATTGAGATTGCCTACCAAACCATGAATTGTCACAATGAGGAATCAAATTAAAGATATACTCCCAGCAATAATTATGACTTACAATTATATTTATTATTAATCATTTGTGCACAAGACAAGAAGCCAAATAAAGTACAAGTTAATTAATAATTCTTGTGATACAAATTACAAATAAAATATTAAATACTTGGATTATGTGATGTGTGTCATGACATCTAAGTGCATATGAAATAACCATTCAAATAAGTGGATCTCTATCTATGAAATAGTTTCACTAGGAATAATTAATTTGATATTACATATATTATATGAGTTCCAAATATTAAATTATAATGAGCTGTATAGAGGTCAAACCAATTTAAAAGGGACAACCCATCCACATGAAATGAAATGATGATCACCACTATAATGATCCTATTTGTAAATGAGTATTTCATTGGAATATATAAGTTAATATTTGGAACATTTCATCAAGTCCCTTGTGACATAAAATCAACTCATGTAAAATAGTTGGTCACACTAATAAATTGAGCAAATATATCACTATATTTATAATGGACTCATTAGGACAATTTAATTAAGTTTTAGAAATATCTAAGCCTCCAAAATTATCTGTGCTAATTCGGGGATTAAACGACATTTAAATAATATAATAAAGAAATATAATTGTGCCATCACAACTTTTGGATAAAATCTAGATTTTGGACACTAAATATTAATTTGGGTAGCTTGGTAAATTTTCATATTAATGCCTTCATTTTTTCCATTCTTCCTTCTCTTCTTTTTCTTTTCTTTTTCTGGGCGCACTGTTCATTATCCGCCATCTGTTCGAGTTGGTCCCCCACCCTAGCCGTGCCGCTCCAGCCGCTGTGCGCACCGCACACGTGCAACTGTGCGCCGCATTGCGCCCGACCAAGCCAGCCCGTCCGCACCCGCGCCTCTCCCACGCCCGCATCGAGCCCCGTGCCCCCGCACCGAATCGCGCGCGTGCACCGCGCGTAGCCAAGACCCCGCGCCGCGCCAATGTCCCGTCGTCCTGCCACACCACGGCCGCTGTACCCTAACCCCCCTCCAGCTCACCTGCCAGCTAGGGCATCTTGCCGGACGCCCTACCCGACGCCATTAGCCCCCCCTCCTCCCTCCCCCCCCCCCATTTCTAACCCTCCCTGGCTCAACCTCATCCCTCTCAACCCTCTCCCTCACTCGCACCCTCCTGTCCCTCTCACTTCACGCGAGCAATCGCCGGGCTGCGCCGCACGCCCGGCGTCGAGCACGTGGAGTGCGTGCGCCGTGCTGTCGTCATGTGACTCCATCAACCGAAGCCGGTGGCGGGGTAGGGTGGAGGCATCCACACGAGCTCGCTGCCACTGAGGAAGGAGACCGAAGACCGTTGGATGCCAAGGACCGCACGTCGAACACCTCCGGCAGCCACCGTCGTCGTTCGCCCCTGCGTCGACCGCACCACAACCGCGCGCCACCACCCTTCGCTGTTGCTCCACTTCGGGGTAAGCCCTCGCGCCCTGAGCACCTCCTAGTGACCTAGTAGCCGGCGGCCCCCTCAATTTGGGGTGCGCGCCACCGTGGCTATGCCATCCCCGGCCGCCACCGTGCCGCCGTTGAGCTCACCGTGGGCAAGGCATCCCGGGGGCTATCCCCTTTCCATCTAGTTAGCAAAATCGAAACCCCAGCCATCGTAGATGCTCCCGCACCCATCAATTTGGCCGGAGACCGTCCCTTTCGCCCTAGCCACACGGTAGCCTTGATGTTACCAAAGATGATTTTTAGTCCCGGTTATTTCAACCGGGACTAAAAATATCCATCATTAGCCTTGATTGAGCATCCCGGTTGCACAATCGGGATGCAAAAGGGTTGCTAACCGGGACTAATGTCCCTTTCCCCAGCGGTGTATTTTGCGTACGATGACGGACCTGATCAGTGACGCTCACCCGTTCATCATCAACCAGAGGCAATACATTTGTGCATCACCATTTAAATCATTTATGCATGACTCGTATCACCATTTAAATCATTTATGCATGACTCGTATCACCATTTAAATCATTTATGCATGACTCATACGTGCTACTGGAATGATGGTTTGTTGTTTCACATATCAGCAGCAATGCACGGGATGCACTTCGTGCACCGGCCACTTCGAATCAGCAGCTAGCGACGTACGCAAAAGTCTTGGTTCTCCGTTATTTAGTCCCACATCGGGGAGCCTGGCGCACGGGCGCGGGGTCATAAGAGCGACAGTCCGGATGTGAGGCGTGCCGAAACGAAGGGCACACCCGGCGCACGAGGGAACCCGTACGTGTTGCGGTGGGCAATTTTCATGTGCGGTAGGCATATGTAGCGATCCCAAAAACAAATATAACCGGAAGAAATCAAGCCCACCGCAGTTGCGACTATGCGTGCGAGCGTGTGACACATACGCTTGGCAAAAAACCATCATTTTTTTTTCTAAAACTGGCTTGACCAGAATTATGAGCGTCCAGTACAGTCTGGTAGCATACCACGAAAAAACCATCATTTTTTTTCTAAAACTGGCTTGACCAGAATTATGAGCGTCGAGTACAGTCTGGTAGCATACCACCAGTTGGTTTTAGTTTGACTTACAGAATTTGAATTCGTAGTTCAAAACTCTGACACCTAACATAACGTTTTGGCTAGCTTAGAGTTTGGATCCGTATTGTCGTAACTCGTAAGAGGATGTTTGGTTGGTGTTACATTTTAATTTGGACCTGTTTAGTTCACAAACAAAATTTTTAACGCAGTCATATCGAATGTTTGGACACATATATGGAGCATTAAATATAGACAGTTCTCCAGGAAATTACGAGATGAATCTTTTAAACGTAATTACGTCATGATTTAACAATGTTGTGCTACAGTAAACATTTGCTAATGACGAATTAATTAGGCTTAATAAATTCGTCTCGCAGTTTCTTCCCGAAATCTATAGTTTGTTTTATTATTAGACTATATTTAATATTTTAAATGTATATCTGTATATCCGATGTGGCATGCAGGGGCAAAGTTAAATCATAACTTGGCTAACATAGAGTTTGGATCCGTATTGTCGTAACTCGTAAGAGGATGTTTGGTTGGTGTTACATTCTAATTTGGACCTGTTTAGTTCACAAACAAAATTTTTCACGCTGTCATATCGAATGTTTGGACACATGTATGGAGTATTAAATGTAGACAGTTCACCAAGAAATTACGAGATGAATCTTTTAAACGTAATTGCGTCATGATTTAACAATGTGGTGCTACAGTAAACATTTGCTAATGACGAATTAATTAGGCTTAATAAATTCGTCTCGCAGTTTCTTACCGAAATCTATAATTTGTTTTGTTATTAGACTATATTTAATATTTTAAATATACGTCCGTATATCCGATGTGACATGGAGGGGCAAAGTTTTTTTTGCTAACTAAACAAGCCCCTGGTCACACTTGAGATATGTTTTGAGTAGCTGTGTCACATACTCTCGGCATAGTAGAAAAAACTGGACCGGACACTGAACCGCTTAAGCTCTTGGTTCACTGGGTCACCGGTTGGACCGACAGGTCGAACGGTTCAATTGTTGAACCGGAAAGTATATCTATCATACATAATTTTACTTAAACAAGGTGACCAACTTAGCTTGGTGGTGTGGTTGATGCTCTTATATCCCATCAGCCAAGGATCAATCCCTATTGTCGAAGAGTAATCCTCTTTAGCGGGCGGTCGTGAGACCCCCCTTTGTGAGTTCGGCCGGGGGAAATGGCGCGATGATCAAGGGTCAACTTCCGCTTGGCCATCTAATCGCTAGATCACTCTCGTGGCTGTGTGGGAGATCAAGGATTATACAGGTTCAGGCCGCTCTCGAGCGTAATACCCTACTCCTGTGTGTGGGATTATGGTGAATTCTTACAAGAGGTTTTGAGCTCCAGAGGGAAACCTAGCTGTCCTTCCTCCCGAGCTCAAGTTGTCTGAGAGTCGTCCCTTTTTTTGGTGGACGAGGTCCTCCTTTTATAGTTCAAAAGGATACCACATGCACCGTTTGCACTTACCCATCCAAGGGAGGGGGGCCCACATGGCCCTATTCATACCGCTATCCTTTGCTTCGACCAGAAGCAACATGGTCGCCTGGCTTCAAGTGGGGCCCGGCGCCGCCCCCCGCCTGACACGGGGGACATCCCTATCATTCCCTATTAATTGTATGAAGACTTTGGCGGCTCACTACGCGCATGGGGCGTCCCTAGCAGCGTGCCGATGGGACAGGGCATACCTGCCCCCACTCCGCCTGACACAGGGCAGATCGTGGGGGCACTGCCCCCGTCCCGTCGCCTGTGACCGGTCACAGGCCGGTCAAGCTCGATTGACATGGGTCAATCGAGCGGCACCGCACGTCCCTCCACGCCGCGGTTGGGGCGCCGCGTATTGAAGGCGTGGAGCAGCGCCTTTCGCCTCGCCCGCTCTCCCCGCCACGTGGTGGTCAGGCGAGGGCCTCGGGGTAGCACGCCCCGAAAGCCCGAGGGGTGCGACGTGGCACCCCGAGGCCCCCTGGCCACCTCAGCACTAACCGAGGGGCGGGGGGAGGCGAGGTCGCGTAGCCACGCCACTAGATGGGAAGAACACTTCCCTCTACTGTGCGTACCCTCAGGCCCATTTCACCGACACCCATGTGACGCACCATTTTCCCATTTTATGGAATAAAAGGGATCGATCCTCATGTGACGCACCATTTTTCCCATTTTAAGGAATAAAAGGTAATTGGGCCACAATAATCCAAGTGGGCATTAGCAAACCGGCAGTTCAATATAGCCTTGTTCATCCGGTTCACACCGGGTCGATTGCATGAGCGGTCCTTAAAGCAAACCAAGCCGGTGGGAGTGCTGGTTCCGGTTTCTTTCGGTTGGACCGCACGTCCGGTCCGGTTTTTTATACCACGACTCTCGGCCATAGAATAACTGGAACGAACAGTATATATTCATCTGCCGTAGAAACGGATAAACAGAGCAGCCAGAAGAAACACAGAGCGGCAAGAACAGTATATATATATATATATATATATATATATATATATATATATATATCCCCCTTGCATTATTAATCCGACTCACATACCAAGTCAACCAAAACCAATCAGCAGTGCAGCAGCTAATTTAATCTAATCGATCAACCTCCACTACTGTTTCCTAGCGATAACCACATTACTCCTCCGGAGCCTCGTCTCCAGGTACTCGACCACGTCGCCGACGGCCGGGAGCACCTTCCTGGCGGCGTCGAGCTCGCCGAACCGCTCCGCCCACGCCGCCAGCAGCGGCGTCCTGGCGGCGTCGAGCACCCTGGTCCCCGTGAGCGCCTCGTTCGCCCTCGTCCGCGGGATCACCGACCCCAGCGTGACGTCGACGAGCCCCGGGGCGTCGCCGCCGAAGAAGGGCTTCCCCTCCGCGGCGGCGAGGGCCCCCTCCAGCGCCCCCACCGCGGCGGCCATCCGCGCCATCCCCTCCGCCCTCTCCCCCTCCGTGCTCCCCAGGTACGCCGGCCTCCACGACGCCACGAACTCGTCGTCGACGTGGGCGGCCCAGAAGCGGGCGGCGGCGCGGGCGAGGGGGTCGTCGGCGGGGGGGAGGAGCGGGGCGCCGCCGCCGCCGGGGAAGGGGAAGGCGTCGTCGATGTACTCGAGGATGACCCGGGACTCGCAGACGGGGCGGCCGCGGTGGATGAGGACGGGGACCTTGGCGTGGACGGGGTTGGCGGCGAGGAGGAGGTCGGTCTTGCGGTCGAGGTCGACGGCGACGAGGTCGTAGGTGAGGCCTCGCAGGGCGAGGGCGAGCTCCACCCTGGTGACGAACGGGCTAGGGTTCGTGCTGCCGAGCAGCTTCAGCTCGTGATCCGGTGATCCTCCTCCTCCGGCGGCGGCGGCGGCCATCGTCGTCGCGCCTCTGCCGATCGAGCGATCACGTGTTGGGCGGATTGGATTTTTAGTTATAGACGGGTGCTGGATCGAGATGGTTGGACTGGAGTGGGAAGTCCGCGGGTGGATTGCGTCATCCGTGATGTCAGGACAGGCGAATGTATCTGCCAATGCGTCACTGTCGTCATCATCATCATCTTCCAGGAATGCTGCAATGCACGTGGTGCATTTTGGCTTTGTGCAATCCCCGTTTGTTATCTTAAAATGGTTAGAGGTTGAATGGCTCTCAAAATGGTTAGGGGATTGGGCCTCTAGGGGTTTGAAATCACAATGTTCTAACTTCTAAACTTGAGGGTGTGTTTAGTTCACACCAAAATTAGAAGTTTGGTTGAAATTAGAACGATGTGATGGAAAAGTTGAAAGTTTATGTGTCTACAAAAGTTTTGATGTGACGAAAAAGTTGAAAATTTGAAGAAAAAGTTTGGAACTAAACAAGGCCTGAGAACTGAGATTTGGAAAGGGAAAGGTCCATTCTACAACGTTCAACTCTTAAACCGAGTCCAATTAGCATATAAACGGTGAAGGAATATGTTCATTTTAATCCCTCATCCTATCATCGAGTTTAAACTACGTTTTTAAACCATAATACCAAATATAATGCGTCCCTTATCTTTTAAAAACAGTATAAATATAGTTCCAAGTAGTAGGCATTTTTTTTGGCCGCAGATGTGGCACCAGAAACAAAAACCAATAATAAAATACCTTACGAGCCCCACATGCGGGTGATACAATGTTTTCTTCCTCCTTTCTCACCCTCTCCCCTCTCTTCCCCATCTCTGTCCAGGTCTCCAGCTCGTAGAATGGACCAGGTGGTGGCCGGCAACAGGCGGGGAGGAGATGGGTGACGGCCCCAACGTCTACGAGCTCGACCACCACGAGGAGGTCCAGGGACCTCCGCTCCCGCCTCGCCGCCGCATAGTGGATGATGCATTGCTGAAATCAGTACATCTTGGTCCTAGCTAACGTGTTCCTCTACATAATGGATGACACATTGCTGAAATCTGAATCAGTTTGTGTACTCTGCATAATGCAAGTGGAGAACAGATTATTCAATCACGAATACAGTAATCACCCAAAAAATTTTGTAAAACCAATCAACTGGCCGAAAATTTGTTTGAAACAAAAAATCAATCATCCCAAATTAGTTCCTAACTAGGAGAAAACCAAAATAATCAAAGATTAAGAAAGCGCAGTGGCGGTTCACAGGAAATTCGGAGCAAAAAACTGAATCATCTGACTGTTCTTGATGCAACGACGATGCTACTTGCCTTCAAATTCATACTACTAAACGATTTTTCATGGGCTCATGGCGCCATCCTTTTATTTTTACTTATGGATTAAAAAACAAGTGCTTTAAAAAATTTATCACAGGGATTTAGGGCACGAGCAGCTAGCAAAAATAGATTTTCGCTCGTGGTCATTAAGCAACCGCCAATAAAAATTGAGTATCTAAAGAGCTATCTTTACAAAATTATTATCGCCTTACTATAAATGGGCCATGGCCCACCACCCACTACCCACCCGCCGGCATCACCTTGATGTAGGAGACGAGCCCCTATAGCTCCGGAAACAGCGGGTGGTCGTCGACAAGGATGTAGTTGCAGGCGAGCGTCATGAACACATCGTTCAGATGTTGACGGTGGTTCTTGGAGGACGAGCAATGGGAGCGGAGGTCCCTGACCTCCCCGCGGCGATCGAGCTCGGTGAAGTTGTTGCTGCCGGTCAGCTCTTCTCCACCAATCGTCGCCCTTCTACCAACTAGCAACCGCCCCCCGTCAGTTTTGCACGCCGGAGAACTAGAGAGATGAGGAAGAGAGAGGAGAATGTGAAAGACGAGGAAGAAGATGTTTCATCCCCATAAGGTTTTTTATTATTTGCTTCTGCTTCTGATGCCATGTCAGCCAAAACAACCTATACAATACTTCCTCCGTTCCAAAAAAATCTTAACATAGACAAAACATGTCCCTCCTAGGTTGAGTTTTTTTTTGGGACGGAGGGAGTACCGTCTTGGGACTATATTTGTACCGGCTTTAAAAGATGAGGGGCATGTTTTGTCTGGTATCGTGATTCAAGGAAACTTATTCAAACTCGACGTCAAGGTGAGAGACCTAGAGTAAACTTATTCAAACGGTGAAAGACACGTGAAAGTCCAAGAAATACGAACTGGGCCGGCCTGCTAACACACTCGCAGGCCCTCTTGCATCCTTTGCAAGTACACAGCTACGGCAATCGCGAAACCGCCACCGCGGTGTCTCATCGTCCTCGCCGCCCTCGCCGCCGCCTCGTCAGTCGTCGCCGCCACTGCGCCACCCCGCCGCGCATGGCAGGTCGTCGCTGTGGCTTGGACGGCGAACTCTCTCGACGTTTCCACCGTTCTCGTTCGGGGCCTACGGGCCGAGGGGGCTTAGGTAGAATGAAGCCAATGCGCACTCGGGATCATGGTGCGGCCGAGGTGTTCGACGAAATGCCTCCCCGGCTGGGCTGTGGGGGGGGGGGGGGGGGTCAGTCCGTCCCAGAGCGGCGCGTTGCAGCGACGGAGTGATTCGGGGAGACATCCAGGGCGCTGCTGCTCCGCCGGTGCCGGTCCCTTGACGCCCTTGTCGCATTCCTGCGTGCCTACTACGCACCGTCCTACCTGTCGGCTGAGGACGCCATGCGGATGATCGACGAGCACGCCGGGATCCCACTCTGCTCATAGCTGCAGCTCATCCTTGCGCTCAGTACCTCATCACTGATTTGATGCTATGCTGCCCAGTGCCATTGTCCAAAGCACCTAGTATGTAGTACATGTTTATCTCCTCTAATCGATTTCATCCAGTTTAGATTATGGAGTTGGCTGATCTAATCAATGACAGCGACTTGGTTCCATGTTCTTCCTCTTCTCCTGCAATTAGGTGGCTGCTATGGCTGTGAGATTGAAGGGTTTAATCTGGTGCACCCTGACACCGAAGATTTCTATGGGCACCTGGCTCAACATGAAGGTGATGCCTATTTCTGTAAGAGAATTCCTGCTCAAGAGTTCAGCAATCCATTATATGAGGATTGTGTACTCTTTGAGCCTTGAACACTAAATATTTTGTACCTTTTCGGAGATAACTTACTCCGGTAGGGATCATGATGAGATTGACTTCTCTTTTGGCTATTCTGCTCGGGTTCAACATTCTGTACAGATTTTAGTTCTCCCTTTGATTTCACAATGTCTGTCAATAGCGTGTTTAAGATACAGTGATCTAGCTTAGTAGTAGATTCTTGTAAAATATGCAAATATAAATGACTTGGATGAAAAAGAATTATATTGTTCGGTACATTCGTTGCAACATGGTAATATGTTCTTATTCATGTTGTTGGTTACTTTTGCGAGTTGTGGCAAAGTTGAATGTTTCCTTCGGTAGGGGATAAATATAAGCTCTAAGTTCAGTTAAACTTCACTTATCTTATGGCATATAAGTGCAAGCGTGTCTATATTTCTTGTGTTACTTAAGCCTCCTATATTTCTGCATAATTGATATCCTAACAGTTAAGATTTATCGACAATAACTTCAGGAAAGATTCAATTCTGAGTCTATTTTGCCTGGGCCACTAGATGAGGATTGAATTTTTAGATAATGAAATGAGGATTGGATGCCTAACAAACACTATGAGACTGCAAGTTTCTTGGAGACAACTTTTACTGCTAGCAATTGTCAAAATGACATTGACCTATCTTTTGGCTGTTTTAGGTAAGTTTGGAGATTTATAACCTGAAGTCATCTGTATTGTAGGTGATTGTAAATATTGTAGAAGCCCATGTAGAGGCACAAACTACTTTATTTTTGGCTTTTGGAAATCTAATTTGACCTTATGGAGAAAGTTAGGCCATCCTTAGCTTATAATATTGCTCTTGTAGTCCAATGCATGTTCAAAAGTAGCATCAGTATACTAAACAGAACAGATACTTATTCTACTGCTTTGTATTTTTCAGGTAAGATCCACCTTGGACTAGTCCATGCTATATGGCTACAACAACGCAGGCATTGCAGTAGTTCTCTGATAGGGAAACCAACTTATTAGTTCTATTCTGTTAATGTTCTTCAGAGTTCAAATACCTTAATGAAGAGCTTTCTTATAAAGAGGGAGAATTTTTACTATTCATTTTGTTATTATTCATGTCAACTATGGAGGTGATGAGGAAAATATACCCTGGCCAGGATATAGGATGAACCTGTCCCACTTTTTTTTATCTTTAGTGTACCTCTCCAACCACTACCAAGGCTAACATGGTGGCCTAGTATATATCAGACCAGGAAATGGGGGAGGAGTGTGCTAAGGAAATACACCTAGTACAGGTACCAATGAAAATGTGTTAGTGGGCCCATGTGTCAGTGAAAGGTGGGTTCCATATTTTAAAAGTAAGGGGTGCTAAACACTAGAGGGAAGAACAAACTTAGTGTTTGTACTGTGGCACTTCTTAGCATTGGTACATTGAGTACAACATTGTGCATGCCATGTAAGCCCTTCAATGATCAAAGCACACTCAAGTTCATTTCATTGGAAAATGATCATTAAATCTCTCAGCATTTAATTTGTCAATATTTTTATCATGCATATCTGTCATAGTTATTGATGCATGTGTAACTGATTATGATAACTTGCAATGTGTTTAGTTTAAAAACTTACAATTTCTTATGCACAAGATGTTTGGCAGGGTGCGCCAGGCTGGTGAGCACGCAAGTTAACAACACAACTGCCATATTTTCAAACATATCTTTCAGGTAAGTGTCTGTATGAGTGCTTACTACTTAATTAATTCACATGTTGTAGAATTAATTGAACGCCTTTTTCTTCTTATATATGTGATCCTTTTTTTTTGTAGGCATCAACTCTGGCGACTGCCTGATCAGCTCTACCAAAATATGGATCTGCAGATGCAAATGCCATATCTTGGCAGTTCTTTTAAAGAAAAACAGATGTGCAGGAAAATTGTCAGCAAACTCGTAAGGTAAATAGCAGTCTCTGCTTCTCCGGTAAGTGTAGTTGATTTTCTCATAGAAATATGGCAAAATGATGTTTACATTGTTTTACGCTGGACGTCTAGTCTCCTGCTTTAATAAAATCAAATGGCACAATCTTCTAATGAGATGGATTGTTTTCCATCTCCAGCTTCACATATACTATATTAGGCTTTTAGCTCAATGCTTTCTCGTTCCTAAACTGTTTATGCTTTTATGTATTTCACCATATATACTCCAAATCCTTAAGAAGGTGATTGTGTTGAGGACCCAATGAAGGATTTTTGTGATTCTATGAAGTTTTAGTAATACACTTGGTACGAATTATAATGTAGTTCATGACATAACTCAAATAAAATTTAGCTAGTGATCGAACTTTTCACTGCAATATAATCTGCAGCTTGTCAAGTGGCATCAGTGAGAGCATGACAGGGCACCACGCAATTAGAGCTTTACTTGCTTGGCTGTGCTCTGCTCACCATTGCCATGCACTCCATTTCTTGCTAAGTGCTAACCCATTCTGGATTTGTTTATCTTCAAATCCTGAACGTACCATTGCTTTCTCCTAGAGCTACTGGCTAAAAAAAAAAAGATGGATAAATTAAATTTGGTAGGTACTGGCACTTTGAAAGTACAAGCACTGGACCAATATCAACTGATTTTACCAGAGTAGTGCACTCCCCTAATTGCCCTTTGACCTTGAATTTTATAATTGAAGTCATTTCCTATCCTCCACTGCTGATATCAGTCGATGGCCTTTGCACTACCAAAAGAAGTTTCACTAGACAGCCATTCCTCAAACATAATGGTGTTTGGCTAGACAACCATTCCTGGAACAGAATCTTTGCAATATTAAATTATGCATGTTTTATGATGGAACAAGTGATCCCCAAATGTGCAAATCCACATGTAAAATATTATATATCTAAATAAGTGATTGTCTAGTGAAGCTACTGTTTCAGCCAAAAAATCCCCTTGCAAACAAGGGGTTCTCCTTGGGCAAAATAGTCTCATGAAAAACCATTTGTTCTTCCTACGTTAATAACATGCACAATCTAGCCCAAAGACCACATGTTCCATAGCCATGCAATGACCTCTTTTCCCGTTTCTGTGATTGTCGTACATTTCCTTCCTTTCAAACATAAAATTTCTTCTTCCAAAAAACATTATTAATTACAGTAATATAAAATACTTTTCATATTAACCCGGCTAAAAATACTTTTCATATTTCTTCTATGCATAACGAATTAGATAAATAGCCATCTTACATATACAACTTGTATTGCTTTATATTACTATAAAAATCCATGCAAACAACACACAGGCTATCATCTAGCTTATGTACCTTTCCAAACTATAGCAGGAAATTGATTTTATTACATCGACTTTCAAGGTAATATGGATACCTGTGTGTTGTACCATATATACACGTGTTAGAACTCATGCGACCTGTTTTACTTCATTTCAGAATACAATGTATTTTCCTCCAAATAATAATACAATGTGTTTGCACATATTCTTTTTGAGAACTCAACGAAGGCCCAAGTGCGCCACCTTTCAGAATTAATACATTAATGTGCGCCACCTCAGCCGTTTTCAGAAGGAACATATGGAAAAGTATTGTCAACCATCGTTCGTCCCAAGGCGGTGAGCTTGGCTGGGCATACGGTGATCCTCAACCCGCAAGACTTTAGAGGGGGATGGGGGGTGTTCCAGATACATGGTCAAGCCTATCGTGCATCATCCGCCTTTCGAGTTGCTGGCCTTCATTTTTATCCTTGCTACCAATCAATCTTAATAAAGGTTGCACTCAGGTAGAAAAGTACAGAAACTGGTAAAGATGTCTCAATTCCCAACAGTCTTTTCTCCATTTCTCTGTTCCTTCCAATAACAATTACACCCAAGGACAAGACAATAAGGTCAAACAAAAACCATCTTTATTTCCTTAACAAGACTGAAGGAAATGCATTTTTTTTTGGAAAAAGAAACCTCACACGCAAGCACAAGCTAAAGTTAGACTCCTGCACGGTTGTACTAGCTTAGCTCCATGGCCAACAGCCGATCGACCTCACCGGCCAATCTTTGAAGCCGGAGATGAGCATGGGTGCACCCTCTCACTGGTCCATGAGTGGCAACTCTTCTCATCAGCAGCCATGAACTTGTTCTTCTCCTCCCCTTCTCCTTCACACATGCCCTTCTTGCTCTTCTCCTCCTCTTCTGCCATCATCTTCTTCATCTTCTCTTCATTGGTCCTCCTGCACCTGTCCTGCTGCACATGAATCTGTGCATAGCTGAATCCTATGGAAGCCATGCTGATTTAAATGGACAAGAATGACGCAGACTTGTTGTGGTTAAGTGTGTTTGGGTAGAGATCTGTGTGTGCATCAACCTGTGTATTTATAGGTGAGAGCCTGAATTATTGGGGGTGGTGGAGCACTGCATGTTTGATAGTATTATATCTGTGGGCTTATCTTCTTTTGGTGGAAGGTGTTAGGTGTCACTGAAGGGGGACTTTGGGGGCTCAATTATTCAGAGCCTGAGTTGAGTTGGAGATGGTTTTGGGATACCTGTGGGCAAAGTACAGGGTTTGGGCTTTGGGTTGGATGGGTTCAGACACTTGCCCTTTTCTTCTTTTTTTTCTCGAATGCGCAGGAGGGCTGCGCATCATTATAATAAGAAGAAAGAAAATAGTCTAAAAAGACTCAAAATGGACACTTGTCCTCTTATCTGAATTTGCTGCCTGCCTGCCTGGTGTTTGCGTAGATTGTGACTTGTGATTTATCACTTTCTTTCTAAAGGGTCATCTTTGGGACCAAACAACATAGATATGGTATGCTGACTTCTGTTTAAATGTGTTTGCATATTGAAATAAATATTGATGTTAGATTCCCTGAAAAAGTTGTCTTGTGTAGTATCTTGTGTGGGGATTGGGGAAATCAAGTGTGTGGCCTTGTTTGGAAATATGGTATGCACCTAATTTCTTTGGATTGGTAGAGATATTGAGAACTGAAGTCCCTGCCAAACCAAATGGATTGGGTTCAATCCACCTTCCATCAAAACATGTCCTGAAGAGGTAGGTAAAGTAGGTAACTATGTGTGCAATGTTGAATGGCATGTTGTTTTGCAGGAAGGCATGGGTACATGGCATGCAGAGATATCATGGGTAATATTTTCTATATGTAGAGATTTTGTAGAGCCTCCTTGTAGGGGATGAAATATCTGGTCAAAATTTTGAGGAGATTTGGATTTTAAGGCCTTGTTTAGTTGGGGAAAATTTTTGGGTTTGGTTGTCACATCGGATATACAGACACACATTTGAAGTATTAAGCGTAGTCTAATAACAAAATAAATTACAGATTCCGCCAGGAAACTATGAGACGAATTTATTAAGCCTAATTAATCTGTCATTAGCAAATGTTTACTGTAGCACCACATTGTCAAATCATGACACAATTAGACTTAAAAGTTTCGTCTCACAATTTACACGCAAATTGTGTAATTGGTTTTTTTTTTACATTTAATACTCTATGCATGTGTCCAAACATTCGATGTGATGGGTGAAAAGTTTTTGTTTTGGGAACTAAACAAGGCCTAAGTGGTATTACTGAAAAGCTATTGGATTTTGCTATATATCTGATGAGAGACAAATAATTAAATTGACGCGCTCCTTACTACAGCCAGCAACAATTGACTAAAAGGTGGCATAGAAAACAGACAGCAGAATAAGTACTGATCAAGTCACAAGCTCATTGAATAAACTTATTCAGAAAAAGTTCCCTGGTCTGAATAAACTTTTTTTTCTGGATGCACTTTGAATACATACATGCTCATGGAACTGAGTTGTGTTTATGGCTTCATCCGTTCCAGGTATTTCATCCAAGCTTTATATGCACCCTTGTTATGCAGATATGAGATATCCTTTTTTGCTGGAACAGTGAGAATATTCTAGCTGGTCTCTCTCTAGTCTCTATTACTACTGATAGCAAGTAGGAGATAAACTTTTGGTTCCTGAAATGGCTGAATTATTGTTGTTGAAGAACTAGAAGAGTAGAAGTGGATATGGTACAAATCTTTCTGTGACTTTGCACTGTGGTGAGCTGCTGAACTTTTTTCCAAGTGGAGGGTGGAAAAAGCAAACTGGTGGGCCAAAAAAAACGACCTCCACTGCTGCTGGGTTGGGGTCATTAGGATCAGGATTCAGATGGTTGATATTTCACAATTATTGGGACTGATACTTCGCAATTATTGAGTACGTTTAGGAATTTGGATCTCTATCTGTTCCTACTAGTACCTCTGTAGTGTGTGATCATTGATGTCAGGTCAACTTGAACAGTGTGTCAGTGTGGCATTAATTGTACCATCATCAGTGAAATGGGCCAATCAAGTACTAGGTGGTGATGATAATTGATAATGTTGTGTTACCTTCATGTCTGCTTCATTTGTGACTCACAGCATACGAGCTTAATAAGCTTAACGAGCCAACTCGCAAACTGAACCAAGCTAACCTTTTAGCTTATTAAAATTAACGACTCAAACTAGCTGAGCTGGCTCATTATCCACCCCTGTTTGTGAGGTTTTAGTAATGATGATACAAATAGTAGAACAAACGTCAAAAGCCAGATTCTGCTGGCTTTGAGCTACAGGCACATAATTGAAGCTAAAACTATGTTTGAACTGCAGCTGTACAGTATCATGTGCCTTTCTGCATATTTGACTAGAAAACAGGACATAAATAAATTATAAACATTTGCAGATAGCCTGATAAGCACTGATATTGCTATTATCTTTTTCATTAAGCTTGTTACAAAGTGCATAAACAAAATAGATACAAAAATTGGGAGTATGATACCCACAGAACCAAAACAGGATCAAAGTTAAGCAAGTTCAGGAAAACATAGCACATAACTGGGCATGAATTCCGAATACTAAGGGCAAATACAAAACTAATGGAGCAAGATTTTCTTTGTGATTATTCTTCAGCAGTCTAGTCCTTCGGTTTGAGGAAGGCTTGGCAGCATGAAGCTAAAGCGTCAGAAGCGTTCAGCAGCGGTGGAAGAGTGAACGGTGGGAGGACGTCGCCCTCCTGATGCTTGATGGTTGAAGGTTTACTGGCAAGTGTCGCTGCCATGGCAGCCTGCTGCTTATTGAGTCCATCCATGATGCAAGAGAATGCCGCGAAGGTGACACAGCTGTGGAACATCGCTTGCGGCGCACCTGGTTGAGGAGAATGAAGAAAAACATACGAGCATATAGTGACTGTTACTCTTCATGATTCAATAAAAAGGGGCATGTAACCTGAGTCAAACAGAAGTGAATGTACTGAAACAGAGCGAGGATTGAAGATTGAGAAATAAGAAACAAATTTGGGAATATGAATATCCTTGTAATTCTATATTATGGTCTTGGTATTTGGTCAGAGTTCACTGGCCTACAGTGATTCAGTGGAAAGCAATGAAACAAATCTTGCCATTCTTTCATCTTTTAGCTTAGATACTGTCAGCCAAAAAGTAGTGACCCCAATCATTCTCCAGGTGACTTGACTTAAAGGTTAGATCCCCATGTTTTTCCACTTCTTTTACAGTCGAATGATTTCCTAATGAGCTATTTCGGAAACAGAAAGCAGCAGCACAGTACTACATTATTGTTCTTGTTATTGTTATGCGGCATGTCATGTGCATGGTTCAGAAGCAAGGACCTAGGTGTTGCACCAATAAAGGAGTTGCACAAGTACATGGTAGCCGTGACACTAGCATGACAGGAAACAGCTAGTAGGCATGGGTTTCTCATGAGTCATGAAGGCAGTTGTTAGATAAGATTAGTTGTTAGTATTATTTATGGTTATAATTTTTCATGTACTGCCCTCCATACCAAAAAAAAATGGACAACTTTTGGGGATGAACCTCGACTAGTGCTTGTCCAAATTCATTCTCAGAAGTTGGTTTTTTTCGGGACAGAGGGTGTATCCCTGAAGGATACAATAAGTAAGATATCCCCTACGGGTATCTATTGAAAGGGGCTGATTTGGATGTATTAGATCAGGCACGGATATTAGAGACTCTTCTTTAACCTGGTGCTTTCTCCTCAAGCCATGCCATTTAGCATCTAATCCTTGGCCCACAGAAAATTGGTGTAAGAGTCAAGTGCTGCACCATCTATCTCATGAAGTCCTGAGCTTCATGATTCAATTACATGTCGTATCCAACCTTTGATGGCAAGGGATGCACGAATCGCTTTGAGCAATTGTTCAAGGTGCAGTGGACATTGGAGGAAGAAATGTGACTCGCATCACACATCAGATACAGGATGCCATCTGCTTTACCAGCAGCTAGAGTGCATGCTCCAGGTACAGACCTGGCCTCGCTCCATAAGGCACGTCAACCTCCATTTCAGGCCCACCTCATGTCTCACTGTCTCCGCTAGTCAGCCCTCCCACATTGCTCATTGCACTCTCCACCATGGCAGGCAATGAGGATATTTCACCACCAAGGGCCTTGCTACTGTTCCATGCACATGACATGCCATAACACTACACCTTTCTTATGGAGGTAGTTATCTAGTTGGTAGGTCCACATCAGTCCTATATTCCTGCTGATGTACGGAAATGATGTACTTGCTCTGGAGTGTCTTAATTGTCATAAATAGCTTTTCTTAGCAAAAGTAACTACCCACATAGGAATTATAAAAACACAGTAGGAAAACTAATTTTACTACAATAGCTTGATCTAAGGGGTTGTTTGAATCTCAAATTTTCACATAAGTTCAAAAAATAAGATTTGTTGTTAAAGTGATTGAGATTCTAACAACCTAAAAGAATGTTCATTTAGATAGGATAAACCCAGGATAAGAGAACCACTCCCACCTGTTTTTCACAATAGTAAAAATATAAAAGACAATTGTACAAGTTAACCATTACAACTTAAAATCTGTAGTACAAAAATAATGGAAAATGCATTTTAGCAAAATCTATTAACAAAATATAACATCAAAAGGACCATTCAGAAATCAACTCATGAACTATAAAATGTCTTTAATTAGATTGACTCAAAAAGAATTCAATATTCCATGAATGTTCATGGACTGCAAGGCTTTATCAAAAACCAGAGGGGCCATTGGCATATTGTTTTAATGAGAGAAAAATACTGGACTGATGATGCATATGGTGTGTGATGAACAACGGCAGCCTGTATGGATTTAGGTCCACATTCCCTAACCCATTAACTCTGCTAAAATTACAGAAGAATAAGATACAAGTAATTGCAGGCTTGCAATTCTGTTGAGTGGCTCTAGTAAAGCATACAAGCAATCTAACAAAAAGGGAAATCTATACGTGTGCCTATGATACTTATTGGACTTTGCAGATCTGCCATTGCTTTTTAGTTAACTATCTATCATCCACTAGTTTAGACAAATGTGCAACTTTCACCCCAGATCAATGGCAGGTTTACAGTTGGTAAAAAAAAAACAACAGATTAATGAACGGAGCATGGGCTACTGATAAAGCTACATAAGCATTGACAGTTTTCTAGAATATCATGTAAAACATCAGAGCACACGAAGACATTTGTTATCATGTGAGTAAAGCATTTTATGGACATCCTAAACACTATAAAATTTTATGTGGTTTGGCATGTAATTAAACATGATTTTTTTAATATCCACTCATGTGTAGCACACAGTGACACAGAATTCACAGTAATTGAAACAATATTTTTCTAGGGACCATCATATACAGAAAGGTCTGCACAGCGAGAAGATATCAAAAGGTTTACTTGATGAAAATTTAGCAGTAGATGAAATTAGACATATATGTGTCGAACACAGTGACACAGAATTCACAGTAATTGAAACAATATTTTTCTAGGGACCATCATATACAGAAAGGTCTGCACAGCGAGAAGATATCAAAAGGTTTACTTGATGAAAACTTAGCAGTAGATGAAATTAGACATATATGTGTCGAACACAGTGACACAGAATTCACAGTAATTGAAACAATATTTTTCTAGGGACCATCATATACAGAAAGGTCTGCACAGCGAGAAGATATCAAAAGGTTTACTTGATGAAAACTTAGCAGTAGATGAAATTAGACATATCTCCAAGAAATAATATAAAGTATCATCAACCATCTAATCGTTGAGGGGTCCTGGAGATACTATTTCAGACAACAAATGTGCTACAAATAAGCTACTGAATAAAGACAATTCTATGTAAATTACCTGGAAAGCTCAAAGCAAGTCCTGTGCAACAACCAGCCACGCCAGCATTGATCACTGCCACAAAAGGGATAGTCATAACTAAACATTTACTTTTTATAACAGAGTAATGAAATTAAAGTTAAGCACATACTATCATCTTTCCCTCGCAATCTTCTGAGCAAGCACAGGATAAAACTTTGGACACCAGACAGTGCTGCGAAAGTCTAATACAGAAGTTCTGTCATGAGCAAACTTTGTATGGCTGGATAGCACTAATTCTATATCCAAATATTGAATGAATTATGATCAATTAACCTTGGCAGAAGATCCAGCACTGCTGAGTGAACCCTTCATACCTTTGTTAGTGAGCAAACCTTGCCCTGGGGGAAAAGTCATACAGGCACTGTAAGTAAACACTTGTAGAATAAAAACTAAATACTCAAGCATATTTTAGCATCCAAATTGAAAGTGATTTAAAAGACCCTTGAGCGATGGCATTTTGCAGACTTTCCTATTTGATTGCCATTATGGATAATCTTTTTCCAATTATATAACTAAGGATCTTTTTTTAAGTCTCGCTAACATTCCATATACCATAATTAGTTTGAGCGCACAACATGGTTCCTTTTAAAGTTCATGTTTATCCTGCTTCTAAAATTTGGAATTATAACCAAGTTAGTTTCGATCTAGATAGTTCTATCGGGTGCTCTCATACTTTCGCTTGCGATATTGAAGAGGAAAAACAAGCAAGTACTCACCTCTTCTCCAATGAGCTATCCAGATTCTGGCACAGGTTAACAACAATCCTCAATTTTTTTTTCGTTACATGCCCCCCTCAACTTGCTTCAGTTTCAGTAGGACTCTCTAATGGTCAGGTTTGTCAGGACATTTCAGATAGACTAAGAACAGGCCATGACAATGTTCTTTGGGGGAAAGAAAAAACTCGCATTGTCATTTCCAAGCTATTATCCATTTCAATTGAAAATCCGTGTCCAGGCAACGGCACTAGAACCTCCAGATAATATAAAAAGAAGTACATTTTTCATGCCATCTACAGTTTTAACCCCAGTACCAAGAACAGATTCGCTGCTCATCCCAAAAAATCGCCCCCCCCCCCCCCAAAAAAAAAAAAAAAAACAAGAAGAAGAAAGAAACAAAGCCAGAATTCTTCCTATAAATAAAACTCGAGCTAACATCTCAAAACTAACCGCTAGTTAGACTATATCAAGTCATCAACAAACAAAGAGGATATGGCAAGAAGAGAAGAGAGAGACCGTATCCGACGAGGGAGCCGACGAAGGCGCCGGCGGCGAGGTCCCCGGCGGAGCGGGCGAGGCAGACGACGGGCGCGGCGTGGTGCGGGGGCTGCCCGCCGCCGACGCCGAGGTCGTCGTCCTCCCACTCGCGCCCGCGCCCTCGACCTCGCCTCGCCGCCATCTCTCTCCTCGCTTTTGCTGTTTTGCTTTTTTTGCTCTCCTCGACTCTTCGTTATCTTGATGATGATTCCTCTCCGTCATGGGGTTTATCGCTGTCGGGTTGTGGGCCCGGGGATGGAGGCTGACGTGGAGCTGACAAGTGGCCCCAAATCGATTAGTTTTTTTTTCCTTTTCTTTTGAAAATAAAAAAAGTTCCAGATACCCCAATACAATTATCTATCTCTTCTCTGTCTTTGTCCCTATCTCTATCTCTACTTACTTAAAAAATAAATATAAATAAGATGCTTCCTTCGTCCGTCAAAACAAAAATAATAGCGAAAAAATAAAATAAAAAAGTCCGACTCCTATATATGATTCCCTTTCAGAAAAGAAAGATTGGTGAAAAAAATTGATGTGCCGAATTGAAGATTTATTTGCAAAAACGGAACCTACGGGTCGAGAGCATTCCACTTTTATATGATTTTAATTTTTGGGTTTGTACTTTTGCATTTGAGTCCTTGTGATTTTTATATTTACATTTGAGTCCATATAATCTTGCAATAAGGTACTTGAGGTCATTTTTGTTAAAAAAAAGAGAGGGAATGTTGACGGTCGTTATCGATCAATTTCGACCGTCAATATTACCAAAATAGAGGAGAACTAGTGATGCTTGCAATGCATAAATATGTTAGAATATTCCACTAGTATTAGGTCTACTAGCCTTTTACAGAGAATAACAATAAAAGTGGAGGAGAATTGACATCAACTCAAACGATAAATCAATCGGACGATGTCGAGAATCAGACTTATGCATGAATGGGCCAAGAACTCAGAATTGACACGATGGATTGGGCCAAAATTCACAAGTCTACAAAGTGAAGCAATAGAGGAGGTCGCCAGCCGAAGATGGGTTGGTTTGGGCTAGCCCATGGTTCGGCCGAACCAGAACCAGGGGGTTCGGCCGAACCCCCATCTCCACCGTTGAGGCCAGGGTTCGGCATGGACGTCCAAGATTGCACCCCAATGACGGTTGGAAGGTATTTCGGACAATTCCCCTTCCACAACCGTCATAACCACCTCTATATAAAGGCTTCACTCTCTTCACTTCAACACACACCTCAAGCAATAGCTATCTCATTTCTCTCAAGTTTAGTTTAGTAAGCTGGTGGAATAGGAATAGAGTAGAAATCAGAAGTCCGGAAGCCTTCGGAAGAGTTCGGGTATGGCTCTAGTAGTTTTTCTCTTCTCTTTTGTAAGCCTTGTACTTTTACTATAATATTCTTCTAAATACATTTATGGTATTGAAATACTTTCCGAGTATATGAGTACCTACTTTACATTATGTTCATGTTATACCGAATATACGGCTAGCTTATCTGGGAGATACTTTGGTGCGGGTATAGTGCTTGCTTATGCAATTACTCTATGTCAAGACGATGATATTAGAGTAGTATCTGTTAGTTTAGACGTGGTGTCTAGATTATGGGATATCATTATTTGGGGTTATATATTGCGGATAAGAGGTGGGCCACTGATGGTGACAGCTCAGTACGAGTATTCCTCTGCGCCGGTATATAATCCTAAGTTAATTCCCTAGGGAGGGTATTCCTCCATATTTAGCCCCGGTTGTATGGTCATGACGGGCTGTCGTTAGGAACTCGACAGTCAGGGGTGGCTTCTCGAAGTACCAGGAGGGCATTGGATAGAGTGTATTAGCTAGTATATCGGTTAACTAGAATGTATGTATACTATGTATATTAGAAGTATAGGAATAGATTTTCTTTCTCTTTTCTTTCCACTTAGCTTAGATGATATATTATGAGAATGAGTAGTTAATGCTTGTGTGTCACTCTATCCTTGGATTATCTTAACCCCTGCTTAGAATATGATTATCACAAGTAATATATAAATTATCAGTCAAGTTCTCTCTACATGATCTTCCCACGGGATAAAATAAATACGATACCCTTGGAATACTCTGGGGTGAAATGCTACAATGGTATATCCGTGTGCTTACGGATGAACTCTATAACCATAATATACTAGAAGTATTTCTGCGTCATTGCTGGGAATTATATTTCTAGTAATGTCGTTAAGAAATACCAACAGAGAACAAAGGCAGAAAGGTGCATAAAAAGAAAAAGAAAAGCCGCAAAAAAAAGAAAGTAAAGAAAAACAACAACAACAAAAGTATTTTTCCCCTAAGTGGCGGAAAAACTGTAGATTCGAATAGAAAAAAATCTGATTCATATAAAAGGCAAAAAAAAAAGTGGTGAAAAAAAAGGCTAGATCCGATTCCTTTAAAAACGGAAAAAAGTATAATTTCTATAAAGGCGAAAAAAATCCAAAAAAAAATCTCATTTTCTATCTCTATCTGTACTACTTAAAAAAATAAGAGATGCTTCCTTCGTCCGTCAAAACAAAAATAATAGCGAAAAAATAAAATAAAAAAAGTCCGACTCCTATATCCGATTCCCTCTCACTAAAGAAAAAAAAGTCCGACTCTAGATTGGTGAAAAAAATTGATGTGCCGAATTAAAGATCTTTTTGCAAAAACAGAACCTACGGGTCAAGAGCTTTCCATTTTATATGATTTTAACTTTTGGGTTTGTATTTTTGCATTTGAGTCCCTATAATTTTTATATTTGCATTTGAGTCCCTATAATCTTGCAATAAGGTACTTGAGGTCGTTTTTGTTAAAACAAATAATAAAAGAGAGAGAAAAAAGGCAGAAAGGTGCATAAAAAGAAAAAGAAAAGCCACACAAAAAAGAAAAACAACAACAACAGAAATCTTTTTCCCCTAAGTGGCGAAAAGACTGTACTCCCTCCGTCCAAAAAAAAGACAAACCCTGGGTTTCCGTGTCCAACATTTGACCGTCCGTCTTATTTGAAGAAATTATGAAAAAAAATAAAAAGAAAAGTCACGCATAAAGTATTAATCATGTTTTATCATCTAACAACAATGAAAATACTGATTATAAAAAAAACGTCATATAAGACAGACAGTCAAATGTTGGACACGAAAACCTAGGGTTTGTCTTTTTTTTACGGAGGGAGTAGATCCAAATCTAAAAAAAATCTGATTCATATAAAAGGCAAAAAAAAAGTGGTGAAAAAAGGCTAGATCCGATTCCTTTAAAAAAAGAAAAAAAAGTCTAATTCCTATAAAGGCGAAAAAAATCCGAAAAAACATCTAAAAAAGTTAGTCCGATTCCCTAAGAAAGTGGCAAAAAAAATGGTTCGTAAAAAAATAAAATAAAACCTGGTTCTTATAAAATAAAAAATGCACGTGAGAAAAAAAATGGAAAGAGCGAAACAAAATCTGATTTCTAACCAGTATATATCTCTTCTCTATCACTAATCTAATCTAACTATTTGAAAAGAGAAAATGCACGAGAAAAAAAAGGTTAAAAAACGCATGAGGCAAAAGTCAGAGAAAACCGTAAAAAAAACATGCTAAAAAGGTTTTCCATCTTCAATAAAAATAAAAAAACACGCGACAAAAATTATTTCCATCGTCGGTAAAAATTTTATAAAAAAAACATGCGAGGAAAAAAACATTCATTAAAAACGCGCCATTTCTAAAAAATGGTTTTAAAAAACCGCAAGAAAAAAACACCGTCTATTAAAAAATTAATCGCTCTGAATGTCAAAAAAAGCTAAAATGTCAAAAAAAAAAGCTAAATTGACAGACGCTTAATTCGGATAGGATCCATCAATTCTTTGCCATCTACTACCTGGCTTTTATTTCATAATATATTCTCCTGTATTGGAAAAAAGAAAAAGAACATTTAAAAAAAGGAAAAAAACGTGCGAGAAACAAACAAGAAAAAGAAAAGCAAAAAAAGAGAAAAATATGGTTTTCTTTGTCCGTAAGAAAAGCAAAAAAAAAAATGCTAGAAACAAACTATGAGAAAGAAATGCGCCATTTCTGAAAAATGGTTTGGGAAAATCGTGCAAGAAAAAAAATACTGTTTATAAAAAAACAAGCCGTTCATTAAAAATAAAACACTGTCATTGACATGATTATGCATAAAAAACGTATTAGAATTTTTTTACCCGTTGCAACGGACGGATATTTTTGCTAGTCACTTTTAGTACAAAAGACTCCCCCATAAGTTTTATTCATTCATCTCTTCTGGTTTTCCACTTGCTGCTAGTTTTCAGCAATTTTGTCGTTGTTTTTGGCATCCGACTTGGAGAAGAAATAGATTTACCTCATGCCATCTTGGTAAGGGTGGGTTTCACCTACCTCCCGCGAGCGTAGCAGCCGTGGCCACAAACCTCGACGCAGTGTTAGGCCATTCACAATGTGGTTCGCTGACATTCAGCCCGAGCAGTCCACGTAGGCGAGCAGCCCAAATTCGTTGCCATGTTACACAACGGGCCCATAAAAATCAGGCGCGCGTGACCCAAGTTGGGCACCCGTTCTTCGGCCGAATCGAGACGGGTTGGCGTGGGGATATGCCGCCCGGGCGCATTGTGGAGCTATGGCTTCACAGCGCCGTTCTTCCCACAGCGATTTCTCTCCCTCTATCCCCAAATCGCCCTCGCGCGCGCGATTCTCCTCTTCCCGCGCTCGCCTTTCCCTTCCCGCGCTTTGCCTCTTCTCGCCTGCGGTGGCACCGGGCCACCGGGGGAACGACGCTGGAAACAGCAGCAGGCACAGCCACGGCCGCGCCGTCGCCCGTGGACCGACGCCGGGAGCAGGAGCAGGCACAGCCGCGGCCGCCGCCGTCGCTGTGGACCGAGGTAGGTTGATGTCAAACCCTAAACCCAGAAATCATGTGTCCAAGAATCATAGAAACTCTGAACCATCAAACCTCAGAGGAACATCATTATTTAACTTTCAATGTATAAATATACTAGTATTTGAAATTATAAATCTGAATATAAAAAGTCAAGGCTGAAGTTGGAGTACCCTGCATTATGTACAGCGAATTGATTTTCAGAGAACTGAAACTATACTGCCAAGCCATCATCCTCCACGCTAAAAAACACATACATTCTAATGAACAGAGCAAGACATGATAAGACTCCTCAGAAATCATTGGCACATAAAAAATTCACAATATTGCCAACCATCTCAGAAATCAACAGCTAAATTCACCAAGGACTTGAAGCCACCAAGAACCCACCTCAGTCGCCCTTGCTGCAGCTGTCGGCGGAGGCGCTACCGCTGCCAGTGTTGCTGCAGGAGCAGCTGGCGCTGGCTCCGCCAGTAGAGCTGCTGCCGGCGACAGCGCTGCCACCGCCCGTGGTCCTGCTGCCAGCGGGGTTGCTGGAGCCGGCGGTGGAGCCGAATCTGGCACCACGACCACCTCCTGCGCCTCCATTGGGAGGATTGGAGGAGACGATCCGTCCAGAAGGGGCATCATGCGGGGGTATGACAGGAATTTCACGCCTCTGCACAAATTTGGGCTACGAGGCCACATATTCGCCTGGGTCACGCACTGTGGGCCGAAAAGTCTCCAAGTTGTGTCTTCCATTTTATAAACTTAGGTTTTTAGACTCCATTGCATTGTGGAATATGTGTCCCCAACTGTTCCTAAGTCTACATGGCACCTAAGGTTCAGCATTTTTTGTGACGCATTGCTAATGCCCTTATTCGAAACATCTATAGCGCAATGTGATTCGTGGTTGGCAAGATGTAGGCGCCCTTATCGACGTGATATGGGTAGCTTCGTCTTGCCCTGCTTGAAGCTCATGCGGAATGAGGAATTGAGACAATAACGATAAATCACTAAAATTTAGAGGGAGGTGGGAAGATTGAAGAAAAAAAATGAACTTGTAGGGATCGTTTCGCACAAAAGTGAGATGTTGTAGAAAGACCAATGAAGGCTATTTGAATTTCCCCCTTTTCTTTCAAGGGCCCAATCGATTATTTTCAGTGAAGGTAAGATTATCTCCAGTGCACCGTATATATTAAAGGTTTGCTTGATGCCATGTATTACCACTTAAAGGCAGTCGAGTTTGATTGATTTAGAGGTTTTGTTTTGTTTGTGCCAAGCTTATCGGAGATTCCTTCATATCATATATGTGTCACATGTCAATGATACATAAAAATATAAAAGTTGGTCTCATACTCCATCCGTTCCAAAAAAAAAAAAAAATCTAATATTGGGTATGACACATTCTAGTACTATGAATTTGAACATACACATACACAAAGCATGGCATACTTTATGGGACACATAAAAACAAACTAGGATATGTCATATCCGGTCCTAAATTCGTTTTTATGGGACGGAGGGAGTACTTGGTAAAGCATGGCTTTCAAATTCCTTATCTGTTGTTACTCCTTTCGGTCAGTTTGCATATCTACCTCTCCTCCTGTCCTCTGTAACTACGACAGACACCACGCTCCACTGCGATGACCCAATCTTTCAACCTGGCCCAATCTTTTGAATATGCTCATAAGGATAAGGTGTGCCGTGTGTGTGTGTGAGAACGCATTGTAAGCGTCACTGTGTTTCTAAAAAAACACTCACTTATCTTAACATAAATATTTTGAATAATAACAAGCAAAAACCCTAATTTATTCAAAGAATAAGTTCACTTTGACTCCCTCAAATATAGCTCCAATATAATTCATATCCTTCAACTGCAATACCAGATATCTTGACCCGTCAAATATTAGAACCGGTGTAATTTGACTCCCTCAACGGTTTTGGAAGGATGGTCCCACTGATGTGGCGCTTTGACCTGGTCTATCTCGCTGAGTTATCCTATGGGGTCCACATGTCATTCTCTCACCCCCTTTCCTTTTTCCTCTTCCTCTCTCTCCTTCCTCTTCCCTGTTCGTCTTCTCCACATAGGATCGTCTCAAGAATCGGAGCAGCAGCAGCGGAGAGGAGGAGGGGGGTGGTGGTGGTAGTATTGACTCTTGGCGGGTGGCTGCGCAGATGGGGCGGACGACACGACGGGCGGAGGCGGCGACACGACGTCCTTCAACGCGCCGCCTCCTCCGTGGTCCTAGTCGTGGTTGACTCTGCGTCCGTCTTGGAATCCATGGCGGTGGTGGCTTGCTGCTTCTCGGCAAGAGTGGAGATGGGGGAAGGTGCGTGGAAGATGAAGGGGAGAGAGGAAGAGGAAGAAGGACAAGAGTCACATGTGGGCCTCACAGGATGACTCAACGGGATAGTCCAAGCCAAAGCTCCACGTCAACGAAATCAAACTACACCGGGTGTAATAGTAGGGGTTCAAAATGTCCGGTATTGTGATTCAGGGATATGAATTAGATTTGAGCTATATCGGAGAGAGTTAAAGTGAACGTATTCCTTTATTCAAACATCGATTACTTTCGGTTCCTGGCCGAACTAGGCCCAAATTTGAGGCCCATCCTCACCCATCAAGCTATCACCTCTCATCGCCGCCGCCACCGCTTCGCAGGCGTGCCTACACCGCCGTCGCGTCTCGAGGCAGAAAACCTGATACGCCCCCTGGTCGCCATGAAACCAGGAGCGGCATCTCCCGCTGACGAGGTGGTCGCTGAGGAGGTAGTCTACCGTTGCTGCGCCGTGTGCAGGTCACCTCCGACCCGCATTCCTCCGGGACCACGTCACCGGAGGCTCGCCGCGGTTGGCGACGCGCTATCTGAGATTGATCAGCAATGTATCGGCTCTGTCATGCTGCGTGGGGGAAATTGCACTGGCAACCGTGAACGAATTCTGCACCAGAATGGGTGATTCTTCTGGTGTTTGGTATGGTTACTGTGGAGTTCGGATCAATGACGGCGCCGCAATGCGCAAGTTCTTCTTGGGTAAAGAGGACTGGCCCGTGTTGTTCCGGCAAGTTGTGCAGCCTTGTCGTCCCCGATTCGATGATTCTGGAGATTTGGATTCTTGGGGACTACCATGAGCAAGCAGAGTTTGGCAGTTCAGGAGAAGAATTGATATAGCTGCTTGTGCCAACAGAGATCCAGTGGATTTTTTAGAGTCCGACATCAGAATGTTCCTCAATATGGGCATCAAGTCATTGAGAGGAGGACGTTGAAGAGATCATAATTCACCATGGGAGCAAAGATTATCTACTAGGCCATCCGTATCCATTGTTCCTTCTGAATGCTGGCGCAACGCGTCTGTTTAATTACAATGTTTGGTGCAAGTGTGCAACAAATGGTGCAAGAATACAATGTGCTCTAATAGAGTACAAGGAGATCATCTAATGGAGAGCTGACATTTGAAAACTTTCGGGATTGGAATGGAGAACCCCAGCCCTAGCCCCGACACCCACCACCGGCGACTGCGTCCCCCGCCCTCGCCGCCACCCTCACCAAGCCCGACTACCCACATCTCCGTCCCCACGCTTGAGTCCTTCCAGCCAGCTTCACCCCCGCTTGTCGTGTCTGCACCCACCCCTCCGGTCAACCACGGTAAGCAGTTCGGGTTCTTCTCCGAAATAGTAGATCTGGTTTCACATTGCTCGAGCCAGGATGCAGCCGGACCAGCCGGATCTGCTTCCTTCCTCCGCAAGAGTTTCAAGTCGGCCTTGATCTCTTCCCTCCCTGCTGAGAACAGTAAGATTCCTGCTCCAGTCCTTTTGAAATCGAGTGCCCCTACTGCTCTTATTCGCAGTGTGAGTGATAAATGGGTTCTGGTTGGGAACTCGAAGCAAGCTAAGATTCCAGTGCACGCACGATTAATTTTGCCTGGAAACCAGAAGAGAGATGTTCCTTCCGCCAGATCTAATGCAGTGTTGAGAACCCTTAAGAGCGGTAGGTTGCTCTCAAATCCATCTCATCCTTCGCCTGCAGAGAAAATTCATAGCTTCTCAGCCTCGCAATCCCAGTGGACAGAGGTAAAACCAAAGTTTTGGTGGAGAAAACAAAATCCCCATCCTCGGGATAAGGATTTTCTAATGCAGAGAAGGGCAAGGTTTTATAAACATATGGAAGGGAAATGCTTCCGATGCCTTCAAACATATCATAGAGTTGCTTCGTGCAGGAACCCCATTAGATGTTGGTCTTGTAGGCAGATTGGACATGAAGCTCTTAATTGCTTACAGAGAAGAAGCCGACTGCGCCCTTCATCAAGTCGCCAACCACCCAACCCTTCAAATTTCCCACCACTCCCATCGGCCAATGGTCCTCCTTCCACCCTAAGCCAACCCAAGAGCAAGCATCCGTGCTACTTGCTCGTCGCCATGAGATGGGAGTTGTCGTCATTTCCTCCACGGGAGAGATCGAGCGCAACAGGCTTCGCTTTGCCGCTTGCTCTCTGGTGGCTTGGCCGGTTGGAGGCGCGATGGAGGAGAGTTTCTTTGCTGATGACCTTTGCTCTGCTTTCTGGATCCATCGCCGGGATGTTCAGGTCACCTGCTACCACCCGGAGGACTTCTTCGTCACCTTCTCAAGGGCGGAGGACATGGACCTAGTCCTATCCTCCCCAAGATTCGAAGGGCCCTTCGGAAGGGCCTACTACCTTCGTGCTTGGGACGATCGCCGAGAGGGGCACCACATCTCCTTCCGCTACCACGCCAAGCTATGCATTGAAGGCATCCCCATGCAAGCACGGACTGAAGCAGTGACAGAGAAGCTGATTGGCCCCAAGAGTGCTGTACACTTTATCGAGAAGTACTCCAGGAGGGGCAAATACAACCGCACCTTCGACCTCTGGGCCTGAACAAATGATCCCAGCACCATTTCAAAGATGGCGCGGTTTGGTCTCACAGACCCCGACGCTGATCCGGTGCCTCTCGACTTGCCGCTGCCAGAGATGGACCCGCTCCACTACCCGCCACCATCAGCTCCGAAGCAGGGGTGGACTTATCCGGTCTTCGTCCATCTTGACATTCTAGAGGACTTGCAGCCCATGGTGTACAAGCAGTACGACTGGTCCTATGGCGTCTTCGATGACGTCTCGCGCAGTAGGGGACCGGTGCTCCCCATCCCCTGCAGGCCAGGGATGAACCTGACAAGAAACCAAGAGGGGGACCGTGATGATGAAGATGATGGACCCGGGGATGAAGGTCGCCACCCGTAGCACCGCTCAAGAGCCCAATCTGTCTGGGGCAGACTCTTTGTCGGGCGCGCACGTAGCCAGGAATCCAGGAGTGAACGTGGCCACTCTGCATCCAGGGGGAGGAGCAGGAACAGGAACGTGCCAGGTGCCTACCACGACGTCGCTGAAAAGGCCCAAGTAAGCTTAAAGAATTCTTTTTCGCGCAAATCTTTATCTCCTATTAAATCTCCAAAGCAGCTCTCTCCTTGCAATGTACGCCACCTGCATCGTAGCAAAAGCCCCAAAGGGGGAGCTGGCGCAATTTGCTTACCTACAGTGGATTCCTTCCCCCCTCTGAATCTCTGTTTCATCATCAGGATGGCGATGCGGGACAGGATAGGGAGGACGATCCAATGGAGATCGAGGCTAACCTCAACATCACAACCCCTAAAAACACACCATCCCTGGTGGTGTCGGACCTGGTCCCGGGAGCTGTCACTAGCAACGTCGAGCAGCTCATAAGCTCGATCTCTGCCCCGGTAAGATCGCTAGTTCTCCCCACACCAAAACCAATAAGCATTAGGCGATCTAGAGTAATTGTTCAATCAACCCAACGCCACAGTGCGCGGCTAGAATCTAAGAGGCGAAACAACTGCAAAATAGAATTGATAGCCCAAGAGATCCTTTCAAAAAGATTCGGAGTTATGAATGATGGTGACTCGTTTGATGAGAATATAAAACAACTCTATTTGCAGCGTTACAAAAGGCCCCTCACCCTGCGTTCGCTCAAGATGATAGCAGACCTGGTCGAGAAGGGAGGAGCAAGGAAGCTCAAAGTGAAGGCCACCAAGATCAGGGGGGCCACTATCCTCCCAGCGTGAAGAGATGCAAAGGTCCCTGGAGAGCGCCTACATAAATAAATGGGTGCTATCTTTCGCAAGATGATCTGGAAGAACCAGGATGAAGTCCCAATGACCAAACTCGTTACCAATCGCCTTTTGTTTTTTGAAATGTCGGCGACGACGAGTAGAGCTAGACTCCCCCCCAAAGCCACTGAAAGAGTGGCCTAATGATGATGCAAGCTATGTGTGTGTGTCTCACCTGAATGAGATGCAAGTTAGATGGACAATGCTGTTGATCCTGTGGTTGATTATGCAAGAACTTGGCAGTTTATCTAAATATTGGTCGCGTCGTGATGCAACATACTTTTTCCTTTGCCGCCTCTTTACTCCTGAGGCCTTTTTGCTCGCTGCTTTTCCTCACTGCCCTCAAGTTGTTGCTTGTAAACCACCATCATGTGGCACAGGAAAACTGTAAGATTTTCAATGGGAATGTGAGAGGCCTAAACTCTCCAGCGAAGAGGGAAGCAGTGCGCATCCTAATCCAGGAACATAAAGCTACCATTGTATGCTTACAGGAAACAAAACTCCAGAGTGTTGATCAAAGAATTGCCAGTCAAATTCTAGGTGCCAGACTCAGCAATTCGTTTTGTTTCCTACCAGCTGATGGAACTAGAGGAGGCATTATCCTTGCTGTCGATGACAATTACTTCTCTATTAGCAACCACACAAATGGAAAATTTTCACTCACAATGCAAATCACCATGAAAGCTGAAAACATTTCTTGGGAAATTACAGTCGTCTATGGACCACAGGAAGACCCCTAGAAGATTGCTTTCCTGAACGAAATTGAACAAACATCTCAATCCATCTCAAAGCGGTGGCTCGTAATCAGTGATTTCAATTTGATCTACAAAGTATCTAACAAAATCAACAACCGACTGGATAGAAGCATGATGCAGAGATTCAAGGCAGTCATAGACAGATTACAAATCAAAGAGCTACCACTCGAAGGGAGAAAATTCACCTGGGCAGCTACCACCACAAACCCTACCCAAACAAAGATTGATAGAGCCTTTTGATCCACCGAGTGGGATTTGCTTTTTCACTCGGCCAGTCTTGTCCCTCTATCCTCCTCTTGTTCAGACCATGCACCTCTTTTGATCATTGGAGAAGATATCATCCCTAGATGCTTCTCATTCAGGTTTGAAGCCTACTGGACAAGAATCCCAGGCTTCATTGAAAAAGTTCAGCAGTCTTGGGACAGACCGTTAGCATCAACACTCCCTCTAGCAATCCTCAAGCTAAAAATGCGGAGATTAGCAAGAGACCTCAAAAGATGGGAATCAACAAATGTCGGGGATATACGGTTGCAACTGGCTGTGGCAAACGAAGTGATCCTTCAACTCGACATTGCACAAGAAAGTAGGATGTTAACACAACAAGAAAAGGAACTACATTCAATGTTGAAAATCAGAGTCCTTGGACTCGCAGCCTTGAATAGGATTAAAGTGAGACAAAGAAGGAGATGCAAACACCAAATTTTTTCACCTCAAAGCAAATGCAAGAAGAAGGAAAAATTTCATTCACTGCCTGCAAACATCTTCAGGTTCGACCACTACACATGCAGAAAAAGAGCAGGAACTCCACTCCTTTTTCTCAAATAGGCTTGGAGTTTGCCAGCAAAGAGAATGCACCATCAACTGGGAAAACTTGCATCTCCCCTCCTTTGATCTCCAAGACCAAGAAGAGGAAATTAGTTCCCAAGAGCTCAAGCAAGCCATTTTTTCTATGCCTTCAGAAAAAGCTCCCAGCCCAGATGGTTTCATTGGAATTTTTTACAAGACATGCTGGAATATAATAAAGGATGACCTCTTCAGAGCTGTGAAAGCTTTTTTTGATTTAAACACAAACCAATTAGAAGAGCTGAATTCTGCTTTCATTGTTTTAATGCCCAAACACGAGCAAGCGACTTCGGCAGACAAGTTTAGGCCAATAAGCCTAATACACAGCTTTGCAAAGATAATCACTAAGATTCTGGCAAATAGACTGGCTTCAAGGCTAGGCGAGATGGTCACACAAGACTAGAGTGCCTTCATAAGAAAACGAGCGATTCATGAAAATTTCCTCTATGTCCAAAACCTGGTTAAGAAGCTACACCGAACCAAAAAACCAACGCTCATGTTCAAGCTGGACATCTCGAAGGCTTTTGATTCCATAAACTGGCAATACCTTATTGAGACTCTCCAAGCATTTGGTTTCGGTTCAAAATGGAGAGAGTGGATTTGTGCCCTCTTTAGAACATCTACTTCCCAGATTATTCTAAATGGAAAGCCCGGGGAGCCAATCCATCATGCCAAAGGGGTTCGACAGGGAGACCCGCTATCTCCAATGCTCTTCATTCTAGCCAAGGAACTCCTCAACTACATCTATACTAATATAAAAAGGAGGAGTTGTCTCCTTGCAATCCTACAAGTGAAATCAACTTACTTAGGGCCTGTTTGGTATAGCTCCAAGTTGTGGAGTTTCCTAAACCCAGCTCCACAACTCTAGTACATTTTGTGAGAGCTCCACCCAACTCCACTCCCAGTTTTGGTGGAGCTGAAACTGTTTGGCTTAGCTCCAGCTCCAGGAGGGGTGGAGCTGGAGCTGGAGCTGTGCCAAACAGGCCCTTAATCCCTACCATCCATCCACATACCAACGCTCCAGATTCACCCCACCTCTCTCCCCGCAAATGAGCGCCCCATCCGGCTATCCCCAGTCCCCACCTCGACCCACGCCTCCCCCAGGCCCCAGCCCTAATTCCTCCTCTTCCACTCATGCCGTCATGCGCCGCCGTCGCCCTGCCGTCGCGCTACCGTCCTTCTCCGTCCTCAGAATATCGTTGCCCCATCAAGCTGTCGCCATCGTGCTGCCCCTCCCCACGCCGCCGCCATGGAGGAGAAGACATTGCCGCGTGCCCCTCCCCATGCCGCCGCCGTGGAGGAGAAGACATTGCTGCCTGTGCCGATTCCCTACCGCAGGTATCCTCCTCACGCCAGTTCGCCATCACTACGCACCCGATATCGCCGCCGGAGACGCACCTGTCAAGCACGTCGTCCAAGCTAGGCGACGCCATGAATCGCATAGGGAGATCGGTGCCCTCAACCTATCCATCAAGGAGGCGCTGATCTCCCCCACCATCCCTCGGTCCTCACCCCGCCTCACCCTGGGTTACCGCTGCTCCATGGTCTCTGATCCCCTGTCACAACCAATTGCTTTTCAATTTTTGGCCCACTCTGGTCCATTTGATTTTGGTTTGTGTTGCATAATTTCTCTTTCTTGCATTTCAGTAACTGTTGTAAATCTATAAACTCAATTCTGGTTCTGTTGCAAGATATGGCCAGTATTTGTTCATGTGGTGCCAATCGTCTCTACTGAGAATTTCTTTTACCAGGATTTGGATTTTTGGGAAGAAATAATGTTGATTAACCACAGCTTTTCTGTTTATTTTAAACAAGCTTTCGCATTAATAACTGCACTGATGCAATGGGATTTCAAGTTGGATTGCTTAAACAGTATGCTTCTCAGATAATTAACATGTATTACACCTCTTATACGCTTCACTAGCGTATGGACCTGAACATGCTTAGCCAAGCAATTTATCTCCAGGAAGGAAACAAAATTCAGGATGGTAGTTGGTGCATATGAAATGGAGTTGGTGGATATGTAATTTAGGAATTGTTGCAAAAGTTGCTATTTACTTTCATTGTTCGTACATCTCTAGCTTGTCTAACTGTATATACTCGAGATCTATTGATGAATTCTGTTAACTGCTTGTTCTACGTTTTCAGAGATCTTGCAATTGGATGTTCATAGTATTTGGTAACATGGTGCCCTCATTATGCTGCATAACTACTGTCTCTGCATCACTATCCAGTTGTCGCAGTTCCATTTGAGGTATGTTTGGTACTGCTTAAAAGCATTTACTTCATTCTGTAGTTAACTGGAAATAGTCACACTAAATAACATCATCCATATAAGGACTAACTGTTATCAAGGAAATTTAACTTCCAAATCTATATCTATACTAATATAAAAAGGAGGAGGTGCCCCCCTCCAATCCTACCAGCCAAATCATTCCATTCCATCTCATCCGTATATCCGCTAGGTCAAATAATCTCATCCGTCAATCTTCCACCGAACCCACTGATTCTATCCTCGGCAAGACGGCAACCCTATCCTCTCGACCGCGCGATGACTAAGCCCACACTCCCGTCGCACGATGACTCCGCCGCCTCCTCGCTCCGCTGAGCCCTCTCGCTCGCTGACTCAGCGCCTCCTCGCTCGCTGCCTGCTTGCGTGTCCCTGCCCCCGCCGCACTCCACCGCGGCCTGCCCCCACCAGCGCTTGAGTACACTCAGCCGATCCAACATCCTCCACTTGCACCGGCGAGAGCCGTCCTCCACTCCGGCACCTCACCGTACAGTCCGCCGCAGCCCGGTCATCCTTAGTCGCACCGCCGACACACGAAGGCGAGGTCGGAGCCCTTGATGCAAGCGAGAGGCGATTCGCCGTTGCGGCCGCGCCCGTCGCGCAAATACCGGAACGCACGTGGTCTCTTTCCAGCCACCGCGAGCGAGCGGTTGCGTCGCTACATGCACCCCCAAGGTCTTCCTCCACCGATCTGTCCTGTAAGTACAACGATTGGCTACAGCTCTTGTTCATCGCAATTCCTTTTCTTGTTCCTTCTAGCTTTACAATTTTTGAGGGAGATTGAAGGCGACGTATCCGGGTTCAGGTTCTGCTTGGCGCATATGCTCTGCATGTATACAATACAGACAACAAACTCATGATTGGTTCCTCGGCCTTGCTAGGAACATGCAAATGCTGATGTGATGTTTTGGTTGCTCAGATCCATCGGTGGGATTTCATCAACGTTAAGTGTTGATAGTGGTTCTAACAAATATCCATATATAGTGGTTTGATCTACATCAGGTAGTACTCTGTATCGATTGAGTGCTCAATTAATTATTTTAATCAACAATTGTGATCTGAATGTAATAAAGTTTATCATGACTGACTCACCTTGGCAGCTCGTCCCGGTAATGCAGGAAGTTTTACATCACAATCGCTTGCAGTGACGAGTAAACAATACACATCATGTTCGCTTCTTTTGCAAAGCTGTTATGCCGCTGCCAGTTAATTGCTAATTTTATATATCTGAAATTAATTTATACAGCCCGATGATATGTAACAGCTTTTAAGCTTGTGATTTCTTCACTATATATCATGTACTGTTTGAGTTAACTAATTCTAATTTACTGGCAAACACCGTAGGGAATGGTCCGCATAATGATACCACTAATTTAAATGCTCTTGAGTTAAAGAAGAAAGCAAGCTCGGATGAGGTACGCTTTGCTCAGTTGTAAGCAGAAGCAAGCTAAGGTTCAACAGAATCATGAGTACAAGCTGCGGAAGAACGCATCAATCTACAGCTGCCACAGGTGATGTAATGCTCTCGATTTTTTGCAAAAGAAAAAAAAACTGAAGCGGTATGTTCTCGAGCCTATCAGGTTGAAATGTTCTCAAGCTTAAATGTAAGCGTCTCTTTCAGTTTCTACTCAGGTATGCACATATAACTCCATAGGTCAAGAGAGTTTTATTCGAGCAGAGTAATTTTTTTTTTTTTTGCTTTTGCTAAAATAGGTCCCTGGAAAGACTGATTTTAGTAATTTTGGTTCTATATATCATGCGGTGTACTCTACAGTTGATCCACTTACATTTTGCATCTTGATGCATTCACTGTAAAACATGTACAATGGTTGCCCATACATTGATACAATTCATGACAGACATGCTATATGCTCTTCCTATCAATGTTGATGTTTAGTTTCATGCCAAAAAAATCATTATTTTCATTTTATTTAAAGAAAGCCATTCTCAATTGTTACTGCCCATAATCTTTGTTGTTAACTGCTCAAGAAATGGATTTGCTTCTGGAGAGTATTTAATTTTATTTAAGTAGCATGGGCATAAGATGATGGGAGACACTATTAAGTAGCTCATTTTTGTGGCGTTGGTGGTATATTCTGATTGAAATTTATAATAGGTTGATGTACTAAAAAGCCATAAAGCTACCCTAGACCTTTAACTGTTAACCTTGTAAATATATTTGGGAATATATTGGCAAGGACTCATGTGACTTCACTATATCATGCTATTTATGTTGCTGACTAAAATTAAATTAAGGTGTATCACTATGGCAGTTAAGCTAACAGTAATTAGATTCCTAAAGTTTTGAGTTTACAACCTTTTTCCTTTCATCCTGAAGGCTGCAATTTATTTCAATAAGATACAATGTTTCTGCTTTGTGGAGCAAACCCTTCTTCCAATGCAAAAAAGAAAAAGGGAAATTCAGCCAGTGTGCAGGTATAGCATGAACAGATGTGTAAATATTAGATGCCTTGCCCATACAATCTCTTTGAGATATAGCTTTTGGTACTTTATTTTGTTCCATGGTGCCTGTGGTATGTTCTGCAACTTGAGCAAACAAGATTTTCCTTTTTTTTTCCTCTTCTTTCACAGTTGCTAATAGTCATTTTCTGCACAAAGTTTTAATTGCAGGCTACTCAAGAACCTAAGAAGTTCTGTCATGAAGCTGTCTTTTTCTGGAGTCCCTTTTGGTAGCATCTATTTAGAGGACACCTGAGACCTCACCTATAAAAACAAGTATATTTTGATCACTGCTTGATATTAAGTGAATATCCCCTTTGTATATACCAATGATCAATTTTGGAGCTCAGGACAATAGAACCATGGCTTCATTTCCTTAAAAAGTGCATCAGTTGAATCCAATGTATATTCTACAAGTTATAAGCATGGATTTTGATGTTTCTCCTCTGATAATTTCAAGTAAAGATGTGTTTTTTTTGGAATTTTGAATATTTGTATTGTGTTGATGACTTCTAATTACTAACGATGTAATTCATAAATTTTATCTATCAGCATACGCTTGCTTGGTCGGTTTGTTATTTCTTTTTATTTGGACATATGTAGTTTGCTTGAAAATTTTGATGTGGCTAAAAGAGCATTTGGTTTCTTAGGAAGATGCCTGATGCTAATATCTTCTCAAGCTTTCAGATTGTAAGGTGCTTTTTGATGTTTTTAATCCAGTACTGCTATCCATGTTTTAAATCCTTTTCATCATCATTGTGGATATATTATTTATTTGTAGCTTCACGAAAAAAGTGTGGACTCCAGTATTACATTGAATCTTGAAAAGGTATGCGCTATTCCAATTTCAGATTATGCCTTTTCCCTGATTTGAGATGTTTACCTTTTTCCAGTCTAATAGTGGAACCCTTTCCTTGAGGGAATTCCATGAAAGATATTGGTCTCCGGATTTCAAGATTGGTAGGTCCTTTCGTGGCTGCCACTTCAACTGCAGGTGTGTGCATAGTTTAGCAATGTGACCACTTTGGATTAATTTGTGGTCAAGGAAAATATAGAGGCGTTTTGACAAATGCTAGTGTTTCTAGAATGTTCACACTTGCTATCTACTTTTTACTTCAATTAAGGCAACTATGGACAATATTCTTTTTGGAATTATATGTGATGACCATTTATTGCAAGTGAAATGGATGTAAATTTGTGTTTTGTAGACCACATGAACTTCTGTGGACACACGGCAGGAGCTGTATACACCTCATTGCTGGCCATGAGGGATATATTTGAAGTTTGTTGGTGAAGACGTCGAGTCCTTTTTTTTCCTGATAAGATATTGTAGGCTGTGGGGTTTAATTCAATACCATAATGACAAATATCTTGCTTTGAGCTTTTCAAGTGTTTATCAAGCTATGACAAATTATATGTTTGGTATTGTTAGCTGCTTTGCATTTTTTAGTGTTTAAAGGAGTATGCTAAGTTACATGAGTACATATAGTTCTTAAACTTTTAGTATGTTGTATATTTTGCTTGACATATATTACAGGAAAATGCAACAAATTTTAAGTGTTTTCATATGATTACTATAGCTAATGTGGGAAACGTGCATTGCACGTGCACGATTACTAGTCTTCTCAAAAGCTGAAGAATCAGGGACCCTGTCACCTATACACTCCAATCCATACAGGTTCAGAATCTCGCTACATGCCGACAATGTTGCACTCTTTGTAAAAGCCACTGTGTACGACACATGAAACCTAAAAAATCTCCTGCTTTTCTTTGGTAACGCGACAGGCCTGTGCAACAACGTCCAAAAGACGCGAATTCTACCCATCGCATGCTCAAACTTGAATGTAAGCAACATCACCCAACATTTCCTGGGAACAATCTCTTCCTTTCCCACACTTATCTTGGCTTGCCACTACACCTGCATAAGTTGAGAAAGATTGATTACATCCCATTGCTAGACAAGATCGGTGCCAAGATTCCGGGATGGAAAGGAAAGTTCTACTCATCTGCGGGAAGAGAAACCCTTGTCAAATCTGTCCTCACGGCAATACCGGTACATTACCTCACGGCCCTGCCTTGCCCAAAATGGGTAATAAAAAAGATTGACAAAATGAGAAGGGCATTCCTATGGAAAGGAGAAGAGCCAGAGGATGTAAAGCCGGGAACAAGCCTCGTAAATTGGCAAACTTGCTGCATGCCGAGAGAACTAGGAGGATTGGGAATCCTTGATTTGGAAAGATTTTCATCAGCTCTCCGAATAAGATGGTTATGGATAAGATGGCATGATTGTAACAGACCATGGAAAGACATGGAGCTACCATGCAATGCAAAGGATTTGGAACTCTTCCAAACATGCACCAAAATCGTCATTGGAAATGGCCAAAAGTTCTTATTTTGGAAGGATAATTGGCTCCAAGGAATGTGCCCCAAAGAAATTGCCCCAAATCTCTATCGGCTGGCAACAAGAAAAAACAAGAACCTAGCAACCGAGCTCGACAATAACCATTGGGTGTTCTCCTTCAGACAGCTCGACAATGGGGAAGCTATACACAAGCTGGTACAACTTGCAAATCGTCTATCAAACATTCACCTATCAACACAAAATGAAGATTCTATAGTCTGGAAGAGAACCAACACAGGTATCTACTTAGCACAAAGTGCCTACAAATTCCAATTCATAACTTGCCAACCCCACTTTTAGAGCAAACTGGAGGGCACAGGCACTACCAAAACAAAGATTTTTTGGATGGCTAGTGTTACATAAAAGAGCTCTAACCGCTGAAAACCTCCTTATCCGTCATTGGGAATGTGATTGGATATGTCCCCTGTGCAGAAGTGCTTTTGAAGACACTGAACACCTCTTCAGGGAATGTGATTTCACTAGGAGAACTTGGCATCTAGTAGAGGCAGCACAAAACATGCAGGGCATGACAAACCAAACCTCTTTTGCACGATGGATGATGGATTTAGCTCATGCAAGCAACAGAACGGAATCACGACGCCGAGTTGGAATCCTAATCAAAACATGGTGGTACATATGGCTACAAAGGAATGCGAAGATCTTCAAAAATCAAGAACTGATTTCAAGCCGAGCGGCCCAACAGATCAATGAGGACATACAAGAAAGCTTTTTCGTTTTTCAACCGCCCTGATTTAGCTGTTTGTTGCAATCCTTTACCTACCTTCTGCTGTGTAGGCGAGTCGTTCTTCTACGTTCTGTAATATCGCACTTCTAAACGCTATGTAAAACTCTTCTCTCTCTAATATATTCGGCAATACTCTTGCCGCTTTCACCTAAAAAAAAGAGCATCTAATGGAGTACAAGGAGAGCATCGTGCCATACCAGATGAGCTTCGGCCTTCGGCGTAACCTCACAGCTTTTGTGAAGAAGGGAAACAAGTGATTACTGTCTTCCTCTTTTGAGTGGCAGAGGTGAACTTATTCTGCTAATTATGTCTCTCCTATGATCTAAGCACATTGTCCTTTTCTTTTACTGGTTTTGATGATCTATTGAACGCTATTTATTACTAGCAGGTCCTCATAATATTTTCTCATGGGCCTCATAAGGTGCAAGGGCCACCTCTTATGTTTGTTTCTTGCTGGGTTATGTTAAGAGAGGCTAAATGCTTGTTTAAACTTTTTGTCTTTTCAAATTGTGAATGTGAAACATTGATAAACTTCATTGGCCTGTGCACTATTTTTTTTTTCTCTTGACTATATATGCTCCATTTGGGGCTAACGAATATGATCAGATCCTCAAATGTTTATTCATGGTTATTGTGAAAGTTTGATCTACCCTATCTTCAAGTGTACAATTGTACAAATAATTTAGTTTCTAATCAGCTAATATTGATTCTTCCTGAACTTGCTGTATTGATGTCTTTGTATGGCATATTTGTGTTTATTTTTCAAGATCTAGTTGTATTTATCGACTCTGCTTTCTTGTCATTTGTACGTTATCTTCAGAAACTAAGTTACTGGGATCAATTTTTCGGTTACATACAATAATGTCCTAGTTTCTACTGCATAAGTTTCAGCATTGCCATGTATGCAACGTCATGGTTTTTTCCTTGTGTCAGCAACTCAGCATCATACTTGAGATTGATCAAAGAGTGCCAAAGGCAGCTGGACTTTTTTTTTTTTTGTTTCATGTCCCTCTTGCATTCTTCTTGCTCGTTCACCATTTGCCATGGCAGCTACAGTTGTTCCTTGTGTGTTTCAAGTCAGGAGGAATGGTTAATATTTTCTTTGTGTATTAGAGATATTTTTTTTTTGGGTTCTGTAGACTAATTAGTGAGTAGCCTACACAAATGTTGCACGACGTTTGGTTGGTTTATGATTAACTTTGTTTGGTTTGGAAAGCTAGACAAGAATTTTAGTTTTATGATACCAAGTTATCATGACCCGAGGCTATAACGGGATAAACACCACTAGGAAGATAGCCGGGCGGCGTTGGCTCCTGGAGAAGGGTTGTAGATTTAGACTAGGGAGAAGAACATTGTTGGGAGGGAGAGATTAGACTAATTGATATTCATTGCTTAATGATAATAGACACAATCCCATCCTTATATAGATGGTATAGCTTGACCCTAAGTAAGGATTGACTAATCTTATATCTAACTGATTCAATCTAATCTTATCTCTAACTTAACTTGTATGGGTTGTTTGTGGGCCTTAGTCTTACGGCCCAATTCACATGACAGCATTATATTTATTTTTCCTTTTTGATAAAACAGACCAACCGAGTGAGATAGCTGTTCAACAAAAGAGAAGAATGGCATGATTTACCAAACAAGTTATGAATCCTTTATGCTAAGGTATCCATGTTTTGGCCAATTTATTCGGTATTTTTTCAACGATTATATTAATGAGGTTATATCCATAAAAGAAGAACTATAATATGGCTTGCATTATATTGATTTGAATCTTGTGTAAATACTTGAGCCTAATAATTATGCAAAGAAGAGAAGTAGCTCGCCTAACTGGGGTCCAAGGAGAAAATGCCCTCTCTATTGAACACAAAGGAAAATAAATTAAAATGTGCAAAGTATGATGGGTGGTTCAAATAACAGCCGGGATGATTGTTAAGTGATGTTGTCACTTGTCACTGTACCAGCTGATGTTTCTGTGGTGTGGTGAAGGCTAGCCACGCAGTAGCCCACATGTTTAAGTTTCTATTCCAACCTTAGTTCTCAGTCGCCACAAACCCAAACTAAGATTGAGTTTTTTTCTATCAACTCCAAACCACAACTTTCATATTTTCCGTTAGCACGCTTTGCAAACTTCTAAACAATGCATTTTGTGCAAAAAAAAAAATTATGTATAGAAGGTTCTTTTAAAAAAATCAAATAAATCTTTTTTTTTGGGAAAATAAATTTATTTTTCAAGTTTATAATAATTAATACTTGATTAATCATGTGCTAATAGCTTGTCGTGTTTTCACGTGCTGCTGGATATCTATCACCAACTGTTGAAAAGAATGCACCTAACAGGAACATGTGACTATCACAACCATCACGTATTGTATAATAGGCACGTTTTATCTGTTATGGTGAAAACAAACCTATCTAAAATTACCTTTCAAGAGGTTGTCTCTTAGGTAGACCCAGAAAATACTTATTTTTAGAGGGTTAAGTAGAATTTTTTTAGGTATTACTAATAATACAAAAGCTAGCTTAACATGTACTCTCACAAGCCTTTCTTTAGCTTTCTTTAAATCTAATTTATGGCGCCCCTTGATTTAGACCAATAATTGAAGTCATCAAATAGCAATCTATCAGTTAAGCTCAAGGTTCTAAATCTCCAGCTAAGCCTCTTAACAATTGAGCTCTCCAACAACAGCTAAGAGCACATATAGCCGGCTGCAGCTAAAATATTTTAGCTGTTTTCTAGAATATTAGAGAAAAATTCAAAAATTTGATAGAATTTCATAGAGTTCATCATCAAGTCATACAGAACATTTGCACAATCTGAAACATAGACTATTTTCTTACCTGTACATTGCTGCGGTATGGACATTTTCTTGGGAAGAAGCCTACCCCGCCACTGAGAGAATCAGAGAAGCAGCAGCCTCCGCCGCTGGCGGGAGAAGCAGCAGTTGTTGCCAGAAGAAACACTAAGGAGTCGTCGCCGCTACTTGGGGGAGGAGCTGCCATCGCTTTTGGTCGCAGCCGCTGCCTCCGGGCGAAGTTGTCGCAGCCGCCACTGTCACTTCTGGTCGCAGCCGCTGCCTCCAGCGGAACTGCAGCCACCGCCTCCAGCGTCGCCGTCGCCTCCGGGCTCAGCCGCAGCCGCCGCAGCCGCCTGTAGAGGAGAAGGAGAGGGAGTCATGTTGTGAAAGAAAGGAAGTGAGGGTTAGGGTTATAGGAGAGGTAGATGGGCCTTGGCTCGTTGCCAATTTCATCCCACGGCCAAAGCTTAGCTGCCGTTAACAAAAGGCTAAATAGCGGCTACTAAGCCTATCTATCAGCGTTGTAGATTATGTAGCACTAAAAGTAGCATATTTTAGCTGCTGCCTTTTCTAGCAGCTAGCCAATTTAAATCCTTGATTAAGCTAAGTGATAGGAAAATGACGTGACAAAGAACCTAGCTAAACACAAGCTACAAAATAGCGCAATTTGCCCTTATCCAATGCATAATTGCATCTAGTATTTCTGTCTTTGTGTACATGTCACTTGACTGAAATAATTGAAAGCTTATGCATACGGTACATACAAGAGAGAATGCCTTTATTCTATAAGCAAATTTGTAATGCATTTCAATAATTGCTCTAATACGTACGCTAAGCTGATGCATTGAAAACCATATGTGCCAAAACTAATCATGACAATTCAAGCCACAATCAAAGCAATCAAAATTATACATTTGGTCACCACATATACTGCTCTGAAACAATGCCAGCTGGCTGAAGAGCACCTGATCATGTATTTGTGTCTCTGATGCTCATGACAAACACATCCTTCCACGTCTATGCTTTAGGCCTTGTTTAGTTTCCAATTTTTTTTTTTCCAAAAACATCACATCGAATCTTTGGACATATGCATAGAGCATCAAACATAGATAAAATAAAAAACTAATTGCATAGTTTGTATGGAAATCGCGACACGAATCTTTTGAGCCTAATTAGTCCATGATTAGTTATAAGTAATACAATAACTCACATATACTAATGTCACATATGCTAATGACAGATTATTAGGCTTAATAAATTTGTCTAGCGGTTTCCAGGCGAGTTATAAAATTAGTTTTTTCATTCGTGTACGAAAACCCCTTCCGACATCTGGTCAAACGTCCGATGTGACTCCTAAAAATTTTCTTATCGCGAACTAAACAAGGCCTTAATTTAAACATGTAGTTCCAAGGGTTCAATTATTTTGCATGTATACGTTGTTAGGATAGGTTCACAAATACTCTGTTATCTATAAACAAAAACCATACATTAAATTTAACTAATGTAGTACTACGTGTATCACCTACCACTGCACTATACACATAAAGTAATTGTGAAGGAAACTGGTTACAAGTGCTGGTTTTTTCTTGGATTAATTAGAGGCTTCAGAGATGCTGGGTGGTGTTGTACGCAATTGACTCTTTTTTTGCTTAATTGTTGTGTCCATTGGTTATATTGTTGAAGGGCTAGAGATGAATTGTGGCAATTCATGTATTGAAGATGTGTGGATACCACACTGGTGGAGAAACCTTCTTTAGTTACCAACCGGGACTAAAGATCGAGCTATCTTTTTTTTTATTTGCATGGCCCTGTTGCTGCATGGTATATATATATATATATATATATATATATATATATATATATATATATATATATATATATATATATATATATATATTAACTGGTGCTCCATGGAGTCCATGCTCCAACGTCATCCACCGTGCAACTGCTTTAGGATTCGTGCAAACCAAAAACTGGGTATTAATGAAATTAGCGGGTTTAACCCAATAAGAAAGATTTGCATCAGGGTATCTTGTACCTTTCCATTTTTTTATCTTGCATGCATGCATTTCCAAATGAATTACGGATTTTGAATGTGATTATATATAATCACATTTAGAAAATCAAGCATGTTAATTACGTTGGATTGATTGCTTTCCATGTATATTTGCATCAGGGTATCTTGTACCTTTCCATTTTTTATTTTGCATGGATGCATTTCCAAATGAATTATAAATTTTGAATGTGATTACATATAAATACGTTCAGAAAATCAAGCATGTTAATTACATTGGATTGATTGCTCCGTGTATATGAATTTAGACGTTTCATTTTATATATGTATATATATACCATCCGAGGGTATTCTAAATTTTAGAATTCAGATTAGATGCCCAGGTACGTACATCCTGCCGTCGCAGCCGTGATGCTGCGAGCTCCGTCACGATGTCGTTACGCCGCCGGTCGTCCACGAGGTTAGTCGCTGCGGCTGCTGCTGGTTGTGCATCTGTGAGCTTCAATTCGTCGCCCGTCGCAAGCCATCCGCAAGCTTCGTCACCATGATGTCATCATCCGCCGTCCATGAGGTTCGTGGTCACCGCTGCCGGTTGTCCGTCAGGTACGTCCGTTGCACCACCGGCGGTCGCCGGCATGGTTCATGGGTAATTTGTTTCAATCTATTCTTATATCCTTACGTACGCGTACGAGTAAGTGTAAACAATTTCCCTTGATGGTGAAGACCTCAAGATGGGAGTGGATCATCCTAATAAGTTGCTTGCTCATCCTCCTACTAACCAATTTGAAGATCACACAATTATGGCAAAATTCATCATCAAAATCATGAGGGCATGTCTACTGCACATAGCCGCTATATTAAGTGTAAACAAACCAGAGCAACCCAGTAACAGCCGAAAGCCGCATCTCGGAGGGTACACAAGAAATGCAAGCCATCAGAGAACTAAGCATCACTTGTGGAGTTTGATATTTACGTGTTATATTTACAGTGTAATAATTAGTGGCATTTAGCTTGAAACAGTGTTTATTATACTTTAATTAGTGCCCCATTTATGTTATTTCCGTATCCAATCCGAATTATGTATATGTATGGGTGTATTACCGATGGGATACCCAGAAATTAGTTAAAAAATGTTGAAGTAAATGTGTCATTGGATATCGTTTTCTCTAAATCTCTAGCATAATTGCTGTTTAAGTCAAAAGGAACAGCACATACCCAAATTTTTCATGTATTTACGTGCAAATTGGGTTCATACCCAAATTCACTATTTTTTTTTAAGAATTAAATAGACACATACCCAATTTAAACAGGTTTAAAAAGATTTTATATACCTAATTTTGGGCCATTAAAAGTTAAATTAGGCATATGTCCAATATAAACGAGCATAACAATTTAAATGGGTATATACTTAGCTTAAACGAGTATGGAAAATAAACAGGGGTTTTTGGCGTTCATACCCAATATTTGGGTATATGTTAATGAATACGTTTACACAAATTAGGCACATACCCAAATTTTTCATGTATTTACGTGCAAAGCGGGTTCGTACCCAAATCCACTATTTTTTTGAGAATTAAATAGACACATACTCAATTTAAACAGGTTTTAAAAAATTGTATGGGTATATACCTAAATCGATTATGTTTATGGGTTATATTGTACTTAATTTTTCTCCGGTATATACTGATATTTTAGATAGTATATACTAGATGTTTTAAGTATCCAACATATATTAATTAAATCGAACGGCTAGGCAGCGTGATGCACAACTGTACCTAAGTTTTTTTTCACATACTACGATTAATTTTTGAGTATATATCATCTCCGTACATATAATTACAAAAAGATGTACTTCTAATACCCAGTTTTTTTTGCCATAAACTGAACATAGACTAAAATCGAAATTTGTTCATTGCATGGGATTTTTTTTCCGCTTCATACCAAATTTTTGAGTATACGACCCATCCATACCTAAAAATGGAAAGTGACCCGTAGCTAGTGCATATTTTGTCACTAAAATTGCTAAATTAATGGAGTCATGAATGTAATAATTTGGTACGGATACATTACCATAGAAATTTGTTGCGATATTATCCATGTTTCCAAATACATTTGAATATAATAAATTTGCTGCGATATATATAATAAATGTCCACCTAATTAGTTTCCATGTTTCCAAAAACCAACTATCAGTATTTAGTGTTACATACTTAGTTTCCATTTTCACTTATACTTACTTTCCATTTTTCCAAAAAAAATAATTTGTTTTTCCATATGTCGACGTTTGATGTCGCAATTCCGGTATTTGCATAGTATGGGGATCGTTGGTACTAGGGTATACGAGAGACTGAGGTAAAAGAGATGGAGACAGGGAACACCATCTCTTCATTCTGTATTCCTTGTCGAGATCCACCAACCGTTCTCAAGTGATAGAGAAGGCGCAGAGCCTGCGACGAAGCCTTGTCAACATTTGTCATACTCGCCTTAGTCGGTCTTGGTGTAGAACCATAGAGACATGGAGTCTTCAACAATGTCGAATAGAATTTTCCTAAAATCAATACTCAGAAAAGAATATTAGATAGAAATAGCCCCCGAGCGAATGCTCAAAGGGTGACCAATGTTATAATATGTATGGAAAACTAAAAATGAACATAATATACAGACCAATATTTTGTATATGAGCGTCTACTCTTTCACCGACTTCGATCAGTTAGTTTGTTGAGTTATACACTCTCCCTAGCCCTCAGCCTTGTCGCCGGAGAATCGTTCTCGGAAGATAAGGCTCTTGGACCTTTGACCTGCCTCGGTTGAACAAGCACTGATCCTAGCCCCTAGCCGTGAAGTTGGAAAACCCAATTTCCGATTACACGGCTTGGTTAATACGCACGGCGAGAACTCTTACACGACCAGATCTTACATGGTCTTTTGTCTCTACAGGATCCGACAAGGCCTTATCGGCTCTGGGCGTCCCCAGCCGAAGTTCCCTTAGGTTCCTCGGAGGCCTTGTTAAGACGGCGTAAAGGGACAGTAGGATAGGTTTCAACGCTAGGTGTCGTCATGGTAAGGGATCTCTGGGTAAAACACTGTCGCGTCCCAAATCGACCCTAAAATACATCCTCTAAATTATGCCTAGAATAATTAAAATGCTTGTGAAAGCCTTCAAAAATTAAAATGTGCAAAGTTAAAAGTCAAATAGGGCTTGGAGGATTTTTGTATATTTCCTAAAAGCCTAAAATGTGTAAATAAATTTTAGTGGAATTTTCAGAGCACAAATAATAATTATTAAGAAATAAACAAAGTTAAAATGATTTTATAAAAAGAAAAACCCTAAAATCCCTCCTTCTCTCTAATGGGCCGGATTCGGCCCATCTCCCTCCCCCTCTCTCCTCCTCCCCGCGGCCCACTCGCCGCCTCCCCGCGCGCGCGCCGCTGACGGGCGGGCCCGCCCGCCACCCTCGCTGACGGGTGGGGCCCACCCGTCATCCCCTTCCTCCCGCCGCTCCCGCCGCCTCCCCGCGCCCTAGCGCCGCCGCCGCCGCGAATCCCGCCGCCTCCCGCCGTCCCCGCAAGCAATAAAGTGGGGGGAATCACTCCCCGTGATCCCCTCTCCCTTTTCCCCCATTTTTCCCTCTCTCTCTCGCGTTCAAATGGGCGGATTTGCCCCCGCAAATCTCGCCGGCGCCGTTGATGGCGGCCGGACCTCCCGCGCCGGTTTCCTTCCCCTCCGGCCGCCCTCTCTCACTCCCAACCCTATATAAACCCTCCCCGAGCTCCCCACCACCGTTTCCGCCACTCACCGCCCTCTCTCCTCGCCGGAATCGAGCTCGCGCCGTCGCTCTCTCTCTCCACCGTCGCCGCCGAGCTCCGGTCCGCCGCCGTCGTCGCCCCGGACCACCTCCCACCTCGGGGCCGCCTCCTTCGGCTTCGCCGCAACCTCGCCGACCTCGTCCACCTCTCCGTTTCGGTCGCCGACCGCCGAAGCGCCGCCGACCCCGTCGACCCGAGCCGCGCCGCCGCCTTCCTCCGCTCCGGTTGCCGTTTCCGTCGTCGCCGTCGACCCGGGGTGAGCCGTGGACCGCCGCCTCCTTTCCCCCTTCCCTCCCCTCTCTCGGCCGCTGCTCCGCCGTGCCGGTGGTCGCCGGCGGCGACCATCGGGGCGCGGGCGCTGCCTCCCGCCGGCCGCGCCGACGTGGCCGCCTCCGGGCGCGCCTAGCGGCTGCCGCGTGGGGCCCGGCCGTCAGCCGCCCGCGCCCTCAGGTGCGGCTGACGCGTGGGGCCCACGGCGCCGGCCGGTGTGAGCCGGGTGCACCCGGTCCACCGAGGACCGTGAGGCTGCCGCGTGGGTCCCACTCCCGTGGACCCGGTCCGCGCGCCCTCTCCCCCGGCTGACGCAATAAATATATTTTTAAATTAAAATTTAAAACGAAGAAATTCGTAAATATTCATTTAAAGAGCATATAAACTTCAAATGGCCATAACTTGGCCATTTGAACTCGGAATTGGACCGTTCAAGTCTCTAATTTTTCCTTAAGAAGTCAAGAACCCATTTTTGTGCTTTGTTCCTGCTTGTTATATGGAGTTTATTAGAGTAAAAGCCCTTTCTTTTCTGTTGGTCGTGTAGACGCTGCAGCTTCGGAAGATCCGCTCTTCGTGGAGGTTGAAGCCGACGTTTGGGAAAGCGAGCAAGGCAAGTCACATCATTCTTTGAACATATTGGATCCTAGTTTATAAAATTATTTTGATTTAAATTATTGCATTATCGCTTTATTTAAATTCCCGCGTTATCACTGTTTTATTTAGCCATGCCTATTTACCTTTGTTATGACCTTATTATTGTGGTTATTGTTATTATTACCTTGTTCACCCTAGAATAAACAAAACCTCAGCTAGTGGGCACTCTATTCATGGCTCCACTAGTATGAATTTAGGTAGATGCTTCGCTGATTAATTAGGCAACATTAGGTGGTTTTATAACTCTAGACTTTGGGAATATTCATATCACTTGGACACCATGGAATGGTTGGATTATTGTGGAATTGGATTCACACCTCTCCCTCTATTCAAAACCCTCAAAATGGTTTTAGGCTGGGCTCGGGGTGCATGGTTTTGATGGTAGCACCTCGGCCATATAAGGACCGGTCTTCGGGCCTCTGTTGCAAAGCACTACCGTACTTCCACATGTCTAATGGGTAAGGCTTAGTTTGTGGCTCAGTCTGGCTATAAACAAAAGTACACGGATGGAGATGGACGAAGTCGGGGGTCGATGGACATCTCTAGGGCAAATGAAGGCTACACGAGCTGCGGCCCGGTAGTCGAGATGTCATGGCACAGGACCGGTGTCCTGCTGCTAGGGGCTCAGTCCTGCCTACCTGTCCCGGGGGTTCCGGCCGTAGGTGGGGTTGGGTCGGTACTCTTGTCTATGGCTAGGATGGGTTGGAAACTATGTCACGTCTTCCGTCCGTATACCGTGGTGGTATGTGGCACGTGGTTACGCGTGAGGAAGATGTGTCTTGTGGGTAAAGATGTACACCTCTGATCAGAGTATAAACTATTCGAATAGCCGCGCCCTCGGTTATGGGCAAGCCGAGCAATGTACCCAAGTTAGTGTTTTAATTCTTAAAACTTGCTTAACAACTAAAATGTGGAATGGTTGGCCTGGGTTGGCTTGGGACGAGCTGGGACCCAGGGTCGGGTTGCCAGTTCGGTCTGAATCATCGTAGGCCTTGGGTTAAGGCAGGTTCGTGTGGGTTCACGGCCTTGGTTAATAATATTGTACAGCTCTAGAATCGTGTTTACAAAATAGCTTTGAGCAACTAAGGGTCTTTTAAATGCTGTTTATTGCAAAACCTAACCCCTATATTATAACTCCATTGTACTCCTTTGCATTTATGCTGCACTTGTGGGTGTGTCTTGTTGAGTACGGTGGTTGTACTCAGTCTTGCTCAATTTTTCCCAAACCCAGAAGAGGAGCCCCTGGATGATGAAGGCTTTGGTGTCTAGCTCGTGCCTGCCGTCAAGCGCCTGTGGTCGTCGCCTTAGTCTTCCGCTGTTTTTCGTTGTCTTTGAGTGTGCTGGGCCGTCGCTGCCCATGTAACAATTAACTATTTACGCTTCCGCTTGTTAAACTCGGAATTGTATCAACTTTGGTGTACCTTGCCTCCTGGGACAAGGAATAACACACGCACGTAAGGAACGCCCGTTGGGTTATTTCCGGTCGTGACAAGTTGGTATCAGAGCCCCCTTGACCCTAGGACGAGCCTTAGATCCCAAGCCTTAGCAATATTTTCGAAATAAAAATCCTCTCTTATTTGTGAAAATCCTTTAGTCTCTCTCTGTCTTGCTGCTTCATTTGTCATCAAAAGCTGATCTCTAAAATATTTTTATCTCTTTTGTCCTTGCTTGTAGATGGCCGGCAGCATCAACCGTCGTGGCCTGGACCTGACCGGCTTTGTTCTGGAGCTACGGGGCATGTGCGTTGTCCTGGGATATCCGCATGGAGTGGACTACCAGGGCAAGCAGCTCCCGGAGCAGGAGGGTGACGATGCAGAGCCCCACGCTGCTTGGGAGGTCACTGCAGTGATCCTCACTGGCTCTCCCGAGAGGACTTCGTTGGCAGTCACCGCGGGTGGAGATTCCTTCTCCGCCGCTTGCCAGAACGCCGCACTCCTCGCCATCGGCACTCTTCACCAGCGCTACCCGGACGAGTTGCAGCACTCGTCCTACCGCTACCACCCTCGTCGCGGAGGAGCCCGCGACTACGCCACCTTCCGGGATGCTAGCTCGGAGGATGACGCTACCATCATGCACCTGGCGCGCATGGTGGAGGCGTACGATGCGGCCCGTATCGACTTCCATCATATGGTGCGCCGTGGGATGGTTGAGAACAACATGAAGATCCTGGAGCTGCGTCAGGAGAATCTGCAGCTGAAGAAGGACCTAGACGCGCTGGAGGCGCAGCTGTGTCAGCTCAAGGTCGCCCAGGGAGAGGTCTGCCGTCCCAAGCGCCGCCGCGTCTGCCGCAGCCAGAAGATCACCGCCCGCAAGAGCACCTCCAGGCCTGAGCTGGTTCGTCAGTCCTTGGCGTGGACCTGCTTCGTGGAGACCCCTCGTGCCGAGCCCGCGCCCGTGTTTCCTCAGGAGGGGGAAGCCTCCGGCGTTGGTAGCACGGAGGATGCGCTGCTGCTCACCTTCCGCCCTGGCCCGTCGCAGAAGTAGACGAGCAGTTAGTAGGCTTGCGCGTGTGTTCTTTCTCGTTTGTCTTCCTGTTGGAGTCGTGTGGGGCATGGTTGTACCGTTGTGTGGTATGACTGTGTCGGAGCCTGTCTTTATTTTATTGGCTTAAGCAACTTGAACCTTAATGAACCCACTTCAATAGCAGTAATAAATTCAAGAATTATGGTAGTCGTGGGTGATTAGTTTTAATAGTCTGTTCTCTCTCTTGGCTGGTTCTGTATGGGGTATTTCAGATGGTGACAACCAGGAGAAGTGCTGCTACCGGTGATGGCAACCAACCCGAAGGCAGCAACCACAACAACCATGGCAGCCCACCTCCCCCTCCTCCCCCGCCTCCACCGCCACCACCAGACACCAACACCCTCCTCACCCAAATCCTCGCCCAGCAGGCCAACATGATGGCTGCTTTCCTCCACCACATCCAAAATCCACCACAGCATCATGCTTCACCTCCACCACCACCCCCGCAACATACTAAGCTCGCCGAGTTCCTTCGCATCCGCCCGCCTACCTTCTCTAGCTCCAATAACCCCGTGGATGCCTTGGATTGGTTGCATGCCGTGGGGAAGAAGTTAGACACCGTGCAGTGCAACGATGAGGAGAAAGTCATCTTTGCCGCTCACCAACTGCAGGGGCCCGCATCTCTATGGTGGGACCACTTCCAGGCTACACAGCCGGCGGGGCAGCCTATTACTTGGGCCCGCTTCACCGCCGCTTTCCGGAGGACCCATGTGCCCGCCGGAGTCATGGCCCTTAAGAAAAGGGAATTCCGGGAGTTGAAGCAAGGCAACCGCTCTGTGATGGAGTATTTGCATGAGTTTAACAACCTGGCCCGGTACGCCCCGGAGGATGTTCGGGAAGATGAGGAAAAGCAGGAGAAGTTCTTGGCAGGAATGGACCCTGAGCTATCGGTGCGTCTCGTTTCCGGGGACTATCCGGATTTCCAATGTCTGGTCGACAAGAGCATCCGCTTGGAAGCCAAGCACAAGGAACTGGAGTCGCACAAGCGTCGCTTGGCGAATTTCCGCAATCAACAGGGGGCTAACCAAAGGGTCCGCTACACCAATCCCTATCCAGGGGGATCCTCCTCGCAGCAGCAGCAGCAGCAGCAACCACGCTCCGCGCCCCGACCTCAATTCGTGGTGCGCGTCCCACAGCTGCAGCAACAGCAGAGTCAGCAAGGTACCCGTGCACCCCGTCCTCCTGCGCCCGTTGTGCAACCTGGTCAAGGCCGCAGAGACGTTCAAGGTCAGCAGCGTCTGTGCTTCAACTGCTTCGAGCCCGGGCACTTTGCGGACAAATGCCCGAAGCCACGGCGCCAGCAAGGCCAAGCGCCTCCCCGCCCCAACAACGGTGGTAAGGACGTCGCTCGGGGTCGTGTGAACCACGTGACTGCCGAGGATGTGCTGACGACTCCGGACGTCATTGTTGGTACGTTCCTCATTCATTCCATTCCTGCTACCATTTTGTTCGACTCTGGAGCTTCCCACTCGTTTATATCTGTGTCTTTCATGGGAAGAAATCAACTGGGGGTAGAACGGCTTAGGAACCCTCTGCTCATCACCACCCCTGGAGGGGATATGACAGCAAAGTATTACAGCCCGGCCGTTCCTATAGACATCCAGGGAATCCCTTTTCCCTCGGATTTGATTCTTCTGGACACCAAGAACTTGGATGTGATCCTTGGGATGAATTGGTTGGCTCAATTCCAAGGTGTAGTGGATTGCGCAAGGCGCACTGTCACTCTGTACCGAGGGCCAGAACAACCAGTTGTGTTCTTTGCACCCCCAACCTCTGTTGGCAGTTCGGAACTTCATCAGATAGGACTGTTAGAAATCCCCATCGTCAGTGAATTCGGTGACGTGTTTCCGGAAGAACTACCCGGTATGCCGCCCAAGCGGGAGATCGAGTTCCGGATAGATCTTGCTCCAGGAACAACTCCTCTGTACAAGCGGCCCTACCGTATGGCCGCGAATGAACTTGCCGAAGTCAAGAAGCAAGTGGAAGAGCTGAAGGAAAAGGGGTATATTCGGCCGAGCACTTCCCCCTGGGGTGCTCCCGTGATTTTTGTGGAAAAGAAGGACAAGACAAAGAGGATGTGTGTTGACTACAGAGCTCTCAATGAAGTCACTATCAAAAACAAGTACCCTCTTCCTCGGATCGATGATCTGTTCGACCAGCTCAAAGGTGCCACCGTCTTTTCTAAAATTGATCTTCGCTCCGGATATCACCAATTGCGTATTCGTGAAGAAGATATCCCGAAGACCGCATTCACCACGCGATATGGGCTGTATGAATTCACAGTGATGTCCTTCGGTCTGACTAATGCTCCTGCCTTCTTCATGAACTTAATGAACAAAGTGTTCATGGAATACTTGGATAAGTTCGTTGTGGTCTTCATTGACGACATCCTGGTGTACTCGCAATCAGAGGAAGACCATCAGCAGCATCTCCGTCTGGTGTTGAGAAAGCTGCGGGAACATCAATTGTATGCCAAGCTTAGCAAGTGTGAGTTCTGGTTGTCCGAAGTCAAGTTCTTAGGGCACGTGATATCTGCTAAAGGAGTTGCTGTGGATCCCGAAACGGTGACCGCCGTCACCGATTGGAAGCAACCCAAGACGGTCCCTCAAGTCCGCAGCTTTTTGGGTTTGGCCGGGTACTACCGGAGATTCATCGAGAACTTCTCCAAAATCGCTCGACCCATGACACAGTTGTTGAAGAAAGAAGAAAAATTTGTGTGGAGTCCGCAGTGTGAGAAAGCATTCCAAACTCTCAAAGAGAAGCTGGTTTCCTCGCCAGTGTTAATCTTACCGGATACTCGTAAGGACTTCCTGGTGTACTGTGATGCTTCGCGCCAAGGTTTGGGGTGCGTATTAATGCAGGAAGGTCATGTGGTAGCCTATGCCTCACGCCAGCTGCGGCCTCATGAAGGCAACTACCCTACCCATGATTTGGAATTGGCTGCTGTGGTTCATGCTCTAAAGATCTGGCGGCACTATCTCATTGGAAATCGCTGTGAAATATATACTGACCATAAGAGTTTGAAATACATCTTCACTCAGTCGGATCTGAATCTTCGGCAGAGGAGATGGTTAGAACTCATCAAGGATTATGATGTGGGGATCCACTATCATCCTGGCAAGGCCAACGTAGTCGCCGACGCTCTAAGTCGAAAAAGCCATTGCAACACTCTTGGCGTCCGTGGCATTCCACCGGAACTTAATCAACAGTTGGAAGCCCTGAACCTAAGCATAGTTGGTCGTGGATTCTTGGCTGCATTGGAAGCCAAGCCCACCTTGCTCGATCAAATCCGCGAGGCTCAGAAGAATGATCCGGATATGCATGGGCTCCTCAAGAATATGAAACAGGGTAAAGCCGCTGGTTTCACAGAGGATGAACACGGAACCCTATGGAATGGAAATCGGGTATGCGTTCCAGACGTCAGGGAACTTAAACAGTTGATACTTCAGGAAGCTCACGAAAGTCCCTATTCCATCCATCCTGGCAGCACAAAGATGTACTTGGACTTGAAAGAGAAATATTGGTGGGTTAGTATGAAGCGGGAAATCGCAGAGTTCGTGGCACTTTGTGATGTGTGCCAGCGTGTCAAAGCCGAGCACCAACGACCGGCCGGACTTCTCCAACCTCTACAAGTGCCAGAATGGAAATGGGATGAAATTGGGATGGATTTTATCACCGGACTTCCAAAAACCCAAGGCGGATATGATTCTATATGGGTAGTCGTGGATCGACTAACCAAGGTAGCACGGTTCATTCCCGTAAAGACCACCTATGGAGGGAACAAACTAGCTGAACTCTACTTCGCTAGGATCGTAAGTCTGCATGGCGTCCCCAAGAAAATTGTATCTGATCGGGGAAGCCAGTTCACCTCTCATTTCTGGAAGAAACTCCAAGAAGAGTTGGGAACCCGATTAAATTTCAGCACCGCGTACCACCCGCAGACAGATGGGCAGACCGAGCGTCTGAACCAGATCCTCGAAGATATGCTTCGCGCATGTGTCCTAGATTTTGGGAAGACATGGGATAAGAGTCTCCCCTACGCCGAGTTCTCCTATAATAATAGCTACCAAGCCAGCATACAGATGGCACCATACGAAGCGTTGTATGGCCGCAAATGCAGGACACCACTATTGTGGGACCAAGTCGGGGAAAGCCAAGTATTCGGGACCGATATCTTGAGAGAAGCTGAAGCGAAGGTCAGGACCATTCGGGAAAACCTAAAGGTGGCACAGTCTCGGCAGAAGAGTTATGCAGACAACCGACGTCGTGACCTGGAATTCGCAGTGGATGACTTTGTGTATCTCCGGGTAACGCCGTTGCGGGGTGTACACAGGTTTCAAGCGAAAGGGAAGCTCGCCCCTCGGTTCGTGGGTCCTTTCCGCATCATTGCTCGACGCGGAGAAGTTGCTTACCAATTGGAGCTGCCCGTTTCCTTGGGCAACGTGCATGATGTGTTCCATGTGTCGCAACTCAAGAAATGTCTTCGAGTACCGTCCGAGCAGGCCGACTCAGAGCAGATTGAAGTTCGCGAAGACTTGACCTACATGGAGAGACCAGTGAAAATCCTGGACACCATGGAGCGCAGGACCAGGAATCGGGTAATCCGTTTTTGCAAGGTCCAGTGGAGCAACCACGCCGAGGAAGAAGCTACTTGGGAGCGTGAAGACGAGCTGAAGGCAGCCCATCCAGATCTCTTCGCCAGTTCTTCCGAATCTCGGGGTCGAGATTCCGTTTAAGGGGGGTAGGTTTGTCGCGTCCCAAATCGACCCTAAAATACATCCTCTAAATTATGCCTAGAATAATTAAAATGCTTGTGAAAGCCTTCAAAAATTAAAATGTGCAAAGTTAAAAGTCAAATAGGGCTTGGAGGATTTTTGTATATTTCCTAAAAGCCTAAAATGTGTAAATAAATTTTAGTGGAATTTTCAGAGCACAAATAATAATTATTAAGAAATAAACAAAGTTAAAATGATTTTATAAAAAGAAAAACCCTAAAATCCCTCCTTCTCTCTAATGGGCCGGATTCGGCCCATCTCCCTCCCCCTCTCTCCTCCTCCCCGCGGCCCACTCGCCGCCTCCCCGCGCGCGCGCCGCTGACGGGCGGGCCCGCCCGCCACCCTCGCTGACGGGTGGGGCCCACCCGTCATCCCCTTCCTCCCGCCGCTCCCGCCGCCTCCCCGCGCCCTAGCGCCGCCGCCGCCGCGAATCCCGCCGCCTCCCGCCGTCCCCGCAAGCAATAAAGTGGGGGGAATCACTCCCCGTGATCCCCTCTCCCTTTTCCCCCATTTTTCCCTCTCTCTCTCGCGTTCAAATGGGCGGATTTGCCCCCGCAAATCTCGCCGGCGCCGTTGATGGCGGCCGGACCTCCCGCGCCGGTTTCCTTCCCCTCCGGCCGCCCTCTCTCACTCCCAACCCTATATAAACCCTCCCCGAGCTCCCCACCACCGTTTCCGCCACTCACCGCCCTCTCTCCTCGCCGGAATCGAGCTCGCGCCGTCGCTCTCTCTCTCCACCGTCGCCGCCGAGCTCCGGTCCGCCGCCGTCGTCGCCCCGGACCACCTCCCACCTCGGGGCCGCCTCCTTCGGCTTCGCCGCAACCTCGCCGACCTCGTCCACCTCTCCGTTTCGGTCGCCGACCGCCGAAGCGCCGCCGACCCCGTCGACCCGAGCCGCGCCGCCGCCTTCCTCCGCTCCGGTTGCCGTTTCCGTCGTCGCCGTCGACCCGGGGTGAGCCGTGGACCGCCGCCTCCTTTCCCCCTTCCCTCCCCTCTCTCGGCCGCTGCTCCGCCGTGCCGGTGGTCGCCGGCGGCGACCATCGGGGCGCGGGCGCTGCCTCCCGCCGGCCGCGCCGACGTGGCCGCCTCCGGGCGCGCCTAGCGGCTGCCGCGTGGGGCCCGGCCGTCAGCCGCCCGCGCCCTCAGGTGCGGCTGACGCGTGGGGCCCACGGCGCCGGCCGGTGTGAGCCGGGTGCACCCGGTCCACCGAGGACCGTGAGGCTGCCGCGTGGGTCCCACTCCCGTGGACCCGGTCCGCGCGCCCTCTCCCCCGGCTGACGCAATAAATATATTTTTAAATTAAAATTTAAAACGAAGAAATTCGTAAATATTCATTTAAAGAGCATATAAACTTCAAATGGCCATAACTTGGCCATTTGAACTCGGAATTGGACCGTTCAAGTCTCTAATTTTTCCTTAAGAAGTCAAGAACCCATTTTTGTGCTTTGTTCCTGCTTGTTATATGGAGTTTATTAGAGTAAAAGCCCTTTCTTTTCTGTTGGTCGTGTAGACGCTGCAGCTTCGGAAGATCCGCTCTTCGTGGAGGTTGAAGCCGACGTTTGGGAAAGCGAGCAAGGCAAGTCACATCATTCTTTGAACATATTGGATCCTAGTTTATAAAATTATTTTGATTTAAATTATTGCATTATCGCTTTATTTAAATTCCCGCGTTATCACTGTTTTATTTAGCCATGCCTATTTACCTTTGTTATGACCTTATTATTGTGGTTATTGTTATTATTACCTTGTTCACCCTAGAATAAACAAAACCTCAGCTAGTGGGCACTCTATTCATGGCTCCACTAGTATGAATTTAGGTAGATGCTTCGCTGATTAATTAGGCAACATTAGGTGGTTTTATAACTCTAGACTTTGGGAATATTCATATCACTTGGACACCATGGAATGGTTGGATTATTGTGGAATTGGATTCACACCTCTCCCTCTATTCAAAACCCTCAAAATGGTTTTAGGCTGGGCTCGGGGTGCATGGTTTTGATGGTAGCACCTCGGCCATATAAGGACCGGTCTTCGGGCCTCTGTTGCAAAGCACTACCGTACTTCCACATGTCTAATGGGTAAGGCTTAGTTTGTGGCTCAGTCTGGCTATAAACAAAAGTACACGGATGGAGATGGACGAAGTCGGGGGTCGATGGACATCTCTAGGGCAAATGAAGGCTACACGAGCTGCGGCCCGGTAGTCGAGATGTCATGGCACAGGACCGGTGTCCTGCTGCTAGGGGCTCAGTCCTGCCTACCTGTCCCGGGGGTTCCGGCCGTAGGTGGGGTTGGGTCGGTACTCTTGTCTATGGCTAGGGTGGGTTGGAAACTATGTCACGTCTTCCGTCCGTATACCGTGGTGGTATGTGGCACGTGGTTACGCGTGAGGAAGATGTGTCTTGTGGGTAAAGATGTACACCTCTGATCAGAGTATAAACTATTCGAATAGCCGCGCCCTCGGTTATGGGCAAGCCGAGCAATGTACCCAAGTTAGTGTTTTAATTCTTAAAACCTGCTTAACAACTAAAATGTGGAATGGTTGGCCTGGGTTGGCTTGGGACGAGCTGGGACCCAGGGTCGGGTTGCCAGTTCGGTCTGAATCATCGTAGGCCTTGGGTTAAGGCAGGTTCGTGTGGGTTCACGGCCTTGGTTAATAATATTGTACAGCTCTAGAATCGTGTTTACAAAATAGCTTTGAGCAACTAAGGGTCTTTTAAATGCTGTTTATTGCAAAACCTAACCCCTATATTATAACTCCATTGTACTCCTTTGCATTTATGCTGCACTTGTGGGTGTGTCTTGTTGAGTACGGTGGTTGTACTCAGTCTTGCTCAATTTTTCCCAAACCCAGAAGAGGAGCCCCTGGATGATGAAGGCTTTGGTGTCTAGCTCGTGCCTGCCGTCAAGCGCCTGTGGTCGTCGCCTTAGTCTTCCGCTGTTTTTCGTTGTCTTTGAGTGTGCTGGGCCGTCGCTGCCCATGTAACAATTAACTATTTACGCTTCCGCTTGTTAAACTCGGAATTGTATCAACTTTGGTGTACCTTGCCTCCTGGGACAAGGAATAACACACGCACGTAAGGAACGCCCGTTGGGTTATTTCCGGTCGTGACAAACACTTGGCATTATTGTGTACCTGATATCTACTTTGTTGAGGTAGAGGTAGTGGGAGAATCGCTACACCTCTGGTCGAGGACCAGGTAGTAGTCGTAACTCGACCACTTGAAGTGGAAATAGTGGGAGAATCGCTACATCTCTGGTCAAGGACCAGGTAGTAGTCTAAACTCGACCACTTGAAGTGGAAATAGTGGGAGAATCGCTACACCTCTGGTCAAGGACCAGGTAGTAGTCTAAACTCGACCACTTGAAGTAAATGTACAAGAGATCGCTACGATTGACTGGTTGAGAACCAGTGAGTAGGTGTCTCTCGATCATTTGGAGTCGTGGTACGAGGACTGCTACGCTGCCGGTCGAAGACCAGTCGTAGCTGTTCCTCAACCATCTGAAGTCATGGTGCGAGGACCGCTGTGTTATTGCTGTAGTCGTACCTCGACCATCTCAAGTTAAGGTGCGAGAAATTGCTACGTTTTACTAGTTCGAGAAACAACGAGCGAGTAGAATTATCTCTCGAACACCAATGGAAGTTTACGGTGTGAGAGATTGCTACGTACTGGTTCGAGAACCAGCGAGTGAGTAGAATTATCTCTCGAACACCAATGGAAGTTTGCGGTGCGAGAGATTGCTACGTATTGGTTCGAGAACCAGCGAGTGAGTAGAATTATCTCTCGAACACCAATGGAAGTTGCGGTGCGAGAGATTGCTACGTATTGGTTCGAGAACCAGCGAGTGAGTAGAATTATCTCTCGAACACCAATGGAAGTTGCGGTGCGAGAGATTGCTACGTACTGGTTCAAGAACCAGCGAGCGAGTAGAATTATCTCTCGAGCACCAATGAAAGTTTGCGGTGTTTGAGATTTCTACGTATTGGTTCAAGAACCAGCGAGCGAGTAGAATTATCTCTCGAACACCAATGGAAGTTGCGGTGCGAGAGATTGCTACGTACTGGTTCGAGAACCAGCGAGCGAGTAGAATTATCTCTCGAACACCAATGGAGGTGCTAGAGTTGGTTTATTACATGTGCATTTCATGTGGCCAGCATAACTCACACACCCAACTTGTAGCATATCCGGATGTCTGTTTGCAATCATGTCGGGTGATCAAGCCGACAACGTTCACAAGGAATTATCTATTAATAACCTTTTCTTGAATAGTCCAGCCACGGCCGGTGCTATGAGATAGGTCGTCGGTCTTCGTTGGTAGGTTGGGCGCGACGACTCTGCATTTGTCGAGATCGTTCTCGATAATGCGGTATACTCGACCACAACCTACTTGAGTGCTCAATTGTTCCTGAAAAATATTTTCTAGAAGGCAAGACATATAGTAGAGAATATCGAGTATGTACTCAAAAAACTGCATGAATCTTCTAGTATTATCAGGATATAACGAGCAGAATAAATATCAGGGCATTATGTAAACCGTAAACAAGCATGATTTATACGGAAGAAAATAGAGCGAGCCCCCAGCGTTAGACCGTAGTCGATTTAATATCAGGAACACTCGCGCAACAGATATTGTATAAAAAACATGCTCTAGGTAAACATAATAATATATAGATATGACAATATCGTATAGATTGGAAAAATAGGTACGATAAATTGTGTAGATATATGCCGGATATATCTACGAAATTAGTAGATCAATTAATTAATCTACTAATTACCTTGTTATTGTCTACTACACTCTGTAGGAGACATATGTATGCAGTAAACTTAGACTTGATTATTTGTTGGTCTTGTGGAGCATGCCGACTTGTCATATGCCGTACGCGATTTGGACACGGCGTTGAGTTCGGCCTGGACCAAGTCCTCTGCCCGCGCGCGACATCACGTGGTATGGCCCTGTCGTCGACTACGGCTGTCAGCAACTTCCGGTCGGGTTGGATCACCCCACAGCCAAAGTCGTCGAGTAGCTTGTTATTGGAGAATCCATCTCTTAAACCCATCTCGTCGAAATCCTGAAGCACCAAAATCACCCTACCTGGCGCGCCACTGTCGACATTTGATGTCGCGATTCCGGTATTTGCATAGTATGGGGATCGTTGGTACTAGGATATACGTGAGACTGAGATAAAAGAGATGGAGACAGGGATTTTTATACAGGTTCGGGCCCCTGAATTGTCAGGTAATAACCCTACATCCTGTTGGCCGAAACCGGTATTGCTCTTATTCACCATAATCACAACAGTACAATATTTGGGGTAGCCTATCTAACTGTTGTCGACATGGCGGTCTGAAGGTCTGACTCGTAGCCGACAACAGGGTAGTCTTCCCCCTCGAGTTTGTGCCCGGCGAGATCAGAGACAGCGCTAGATCCCTACGGCCGGCCTTTGTAGGTACCAGATAGGGTCGATCTAGGTATATCTCTGATGTCGATAACCGGCGGCTTGTCTTGGCGTATGTTGGCTTGTATTGGCTTGTGGCTTTGTGGCGTCTCTGTTGTCCGTGTCTGTTGATTGTGTCCCCTCTCCTCCTAGGGGGTCTTGTATTTATACCCATAGTTGTCCTCTTGTCTAAGTAGAACTAGGGAAACCAATATAGATACAATCTGAGTAGTCCTTGTCGTCTCCATGTAGAACTCTGGTTGTCTTTCCTTATCCGGAACTCCTCCTATATCCGCAGGTTGTTTCCGTATAGGACATGGTATGTGGTGGGTCCTGCCGAGATTTAGTCAACTCTTATTAGGTATGTGGTATCCATGACTTTGACACCATATACTTAGTTTCCATTTTTCACAATAATGTTACCATTTATTCAGACCCCAACGTGAAGTAAGTAAGTTTCCATATTTACAAGATATTATTTCCAATTTCACGGGTATTTAATGTTTCCATTTTTGAAATGTACACGTAATTATGGAAATTCTCTCATCAGCATTGCATGCATGCATATAAATGCATTTATTCCTTTTGTTACTGTCTATTCAAATATATGGAATCTATTCATTATTAAATACTATACTCTAAACGGGTGTATACCCATTAAGCTATGTACCCAAATGATCAAAACCGATCGGTAAGCATCCTATAGCTCTTAACGCTGGAGCCCATACTCAGCATATATGAACCAAGGTTCATATGCACCTAGAATCTGAGCCATAGGGGTGTGTCAAGATTAGTGTTGACTAAATGTACCTCACCTCCATTAGATAAATGGTTACTGTTGAGGAAAAGGAATAGGGAGGTACAGACATGTGGTATTTATTGTGGTTGCTCCTCAAAGACTCAACAGCTCTCTGCCACTTCCAACGAGAGTAAGAGTTAACATCATAATTTACAAATGTATTTGTATATTTGGGTGAGTAAACATTGCTAGTTAGCTTATCTAATCGATTTCGCATCTCAAGTGCCATTGAAATTTGCATTTTACCACCAGTCATATTACTATTAACTTAGACCAAATTATATTACTCTCTTAATTACATAGCAAGCACATGGTTGATCGGGTAGCAAGACATATGTATGTACTGCTCAAGTTAATTTGCCGATGGATACGATCATGCTAAAATTAACCAACCATCATTAAATCACCAAAATATATGTACTTTAGTTGATGACCCACATGATATTAGGTCTCCCAGCTACTATTTATTCCATAGATTATAACAAAATTAGATTTTTGCGATGTAGCATATATCCGTAAAATATCAGTCATATGATTATTTTTTTATTTTAATAAATGCTAAGTGGCGCTTTACCCTATATCATTTTTTGACATTACTTTGCAAAGTGCCATCTTTTTTTAAATATCATGTTTGGGGGAGCTCAGTACACATTCATCTTGCTATATTTTCTTCCTATGTAGATTATAACAAAATTATATTTTAGAATATGACGTGCATCTATAGAAATAACAGTCATGTGATTTTTTTTATTCTAATGCAAATGATATATCAGTTTGCAATAACATTTGTGGACATCACTCTTGCGAAACGACATTTCTAAAACGTCATTTTTGTGAACATCATATTTGGGTGGTGAGTGGACACATAAAACTTAACATAGATCAATTTCTGAACATATAAGAAACTAGATTAATTAAAGAAATCAATGTACTTATGTTTAATCAGATAGCAAATAGTAGGCTACCATGTGGATTAATGTGAATGCTGCAAGAGAACAGAGTAAAATAGAATCAGCTGACCTCTCTCTTTCTAGAGTACAGCAGTCACATGGTGAAAAGACATGGCCACAATTCATTGATGTGTGAAAAGACATGAGCCATGGTGTACCTTCCTCATTTTCCCCTTATAAGAGATTGATTGAACTGAGTAGGTACATTTACTACCAAGTTTAAGAACACAATGGTACATCAACTCCTAACCTCAATAGCACACGTGTCATTCAACAAAGCAGGGTGCATATGAACCAAGGTTCAATTATCAGCTCCTATCTCTCTCTCTCTCTCTATATATATATATATATATATATATATATATTCTACACCCCTCCCCTAGAATAACTATTCTACACCCCCCTCCCATGGGCCAATCCCACCTCCCCCACCCTTTCTAGGGCCTAAATCCCCCCTCCCACCTCAGTCAAAGGCTGGTCAAAGCCCCCTCCCGCTGGTCAGGCCTCGGTCAAACCCGCCCATTGACTCCCTCCCCCGCCCACCACTTCGTTGTTCACGTCTCGCAGGAATTCCGTAGTAACATAACGGTCATTATGCAGTAACATGACAACTTTCTCGCAGTAACAACATCGAAAAATAGTCATGATGGATCTAGTTTTGTTAAGCATTTTTTTACGAACATCATGGTGCAGACGGATTAGAAAATTCTATATAACGTGAGAGATATTGCTCTCTAACGATTGAGATTTACTTTTTTTAAGTTCTTGTCTCTTTAGAACGGCGTAGTAACGCAATGATCAATGTGCAGTAACACAACTACTTTCCACAGTAACAACGTTATAAAAGCATTATTGTCTCGATCATCGTGTAGTAATAGGACTATTGTCTCGTTGTAACGTCGTTTTAAAGCATTATGGTGAAAACGGTTCTAAAAAATAATATGCAATGTGAGAGATATTATTGTTTAAAGATTAGAACTCTAAAAGTTTACTTGTACTAAGCTTGCTACTATGTATCTTTGTATGGACAAAGAGAAGTACTTTTTAGCACTTGTATTTTGCACAAGATTGAGATTTAAAAATTTAGCTATGCACAAGCAGTGGTACTGTAGTAGTACCGTTACTACCATATGTTCTCTGTTACTGCAATTTCGTCATGATGTTACTGCAAAAAGTGCAGTAACGACCTATAAATTTCGTAGTAACGACTTATACATTTCGCAGTAACGTACCATGTTAAGCACTTCTGCGATAATGCTACTTCCAAATCAAAGTAAGAAGCTTCGATTTCTATAGTAAATATAACTGATTCGAACAAACATATAAAGCAAACAAACAATAACCTCTAATCACTTAGTGTCATAGGTGAATTGGTTAGGGGAGTTTTCCGTGAACCATTAGATCATGGTTTCAAGTCTTAAATTCTCTTAATTTATTTTTCTTTTTTTTAGAAAAAAGAAACCGGATGGAGAGATTGGGAGGAGGAGCCGGGAAGAGGAGGGAGAGAAAAAAAGAAAAAAAATGAGGAGGGAGATTGGGAGGAGTAGCGGGAAGAGAAGGGAGAAAAAAAAGAGTAGCACCGAGAGAGTGAAAAAAAAAGTACCGAAAAAAGAGGGGGAGATCGGGAGGAAGGGTGGGGTGGGCTGGGCCGGACAGGGAGGGAGAGGGTGTAGAATAGTTATTCTAAGGGAGAGGTATATAATAGAGCTATTATATATATATATATATATATATATATATATATATATATATATATATGAGGGCTCTTCTGTACAACCAGGTATATGTAATCCCTTTTATTAATGGATGATACATTAGCATTTAAATTAGCCATAAAAAAGATAAAAATATTAGTTTCGAAATCACTGCATGCATGTGACATAGCTACACACCGGATTTCATGCAGATAAGAAGAGTGTTGGCATGCATTTGCTTTCAAATTTGAACGCACCTGGATATCCCCATTTTCTAATTAGCAACAGTATATACTGTTTTTAAGGCCGTAGTATATATACTATTTCTAGTGATGAGCGGTCGTATATACTATTTTTTTATGTATTAGCAGTACATAGTTAGGAGTACCAGCTTATATTTTTGTTGTAGCAGTGTATACTTCTTTTTGTTAGCAGCAGTATATACTTACTTCAGAATTAATGAGTATATACTAATTATTTCTCTTTATTGGTACGTGCAGTATATACTGCTGGAACGACCGAATGAGTATATACTGATTTTTCTCGGAATGAGTATATACTGATTTTTCTCGGAATGAGTATCTACTGATTTTTTTTTTTTGAATGAGTATATACTGATTTTTTTTTTTGAATGAGTATATACTACTTTTTACATAGTAGTAGTATCAGCGATTAAAAAGAACAGTATATACCAGTCAATATATCAGGGATGTAAAAAACAGTATATAAAAAAAAACAGACATACTGCTTTAGAAGAACAAGCAGTATGTAATCATACTGATGACAAGAACTTGATGTAACCATTGAGTACTCGGTCAAAGTAAGAAGCCAGTACAAAGATACAACTAGATACTACAACTAAGATTATGAGAAAACAAGAATCATCAATCCTAGATACATAGAGAAGACGGCATCGCCGTCGTCGGCATGTTTCAGTGCCGGATGGACATAGAGTGGAAGGAAGTGTCAGAAATCCCAACATGATTGGAAACTTTGTTATCTATTTTGATTTTACACAGTAGCTGTACAGAGTACCGGCTGCATTCATGAGATGCAAAAGTATCAGTATACATGCATTTTCAAAGATTCAGAAAATTGAGCGGCATGTATTTCCAAAATTTTGAAAGCTTCAGAAGAGCAGCATGTATTTCCAAAACTGGCCATACTCGACTATACTCGTTGGGTTTATTCCTAACTATTGCATATATACACACTTTTCACAGTAGTATGTAATATTGACAAATAATGTGAAATTAGTTGATCTCGTAGTAGTATATAGTAATCACTAATCAGGAAGAAATTAATGGAGTATAATTAAGAAGAGATGATGATGTATGTGCAGGCAACTAGATCGATACATGTGCTGATGTGCACATACTGATACTATAATCTGAAGAAAAGCTTGTGTTTGTACCAGGCAAATCCTAGTATATATATTCGTTGGATGATCTGCCGTGATATTCGGTTGGAGCCTTCGAGGGGGCTCGCTGTTGCCGATGCTGTAAGCGGGTGCTGTGATGTCTCCAGCACCGCTTTTTGCCGATGGATTGGTCGTCGCCTTCGGCTTTGCCGATGGGCTGCGCGCAATATGGCTGTGGACATCGATCTAATCGCCGCCATCGATGCCGATGGATCACGACGCTGCTGGCGACCTGCATGCTGGCTTATACCTTGATCGATCTGCAATAAAAAGAAAGAGAGATCAATCCTTGATCAATCTGCAAGAAATACAGAACGAGAGAAAAACGGGAATCAATCACCTGGGAATATCCCAATGGTGCAAAAGCTGCTCATGTCGATGGAATCACGCCGCCGGCAGGTGGACAAACTGCATCAGAAATCAAGAAGAGGCTATTTACATTGATTCAATTATCCATCAACGTCATCGACAACAACAGAACAATGTCACAAATTAAAATCCTTCTGCCATATTAGACATTCAACAAAACAACAGCAGAACCGAACGGACTCACCGCCAACACATCGTCGACCTCCCTCTAAGCCGTGGTCACCCTCAAACCGCACCTGCCATGCGGCCATCAAGGAGAGGGGGAAGGCCGTCGCCGCTCGTCGGAGGATGAAGCCGTCACCGCTACCACTACTAGCTGGAGACGGAGGCCCGCCGCGGATCCGGTGGCCCCTGGCTTCGAGGCGGCTGGATCCATCGCCCTCCGGCCTTTAGGTGATCGAATCCAGTGGCTAGACAGTGGGGAGAAACGCGACCGGGGGTGGCGGCGCGGAATAGCGGAGAGAGAGAACAGGGGTAGGGGCGGCAGGGGGAGCAGGGTGGCAGGGAGGGCGCCGATAGTGAAAAAGGTTGTCGCAGGCTCGCTGCGGTGGTCGCGGCGGCGGCGCGGAATAGCGAGAGATGGAGAGAGAGAGAGAGAGAGCGAGAGCGAAGGCGAAGGACGGACGGAGAACGAGAGAGGGCGGATGAATAGGATCGCACCAACATCTGTTTTTTTTTATTCATTGATTTTTTTTTTTGGGCCTGTCTACGTGGGAGCCGGCTGAATTTTTTTTTTCCGTTAGCCAAACCGTAGGATTTAACGCATGTATTTATCTCGTGCCCACCCCTCCTGTCCGTGGCTCCGTGCCTCCGTAGCGCTTTGCCTCATAAAGGTTAATGTGCTAAAAGCTCTATGTTTTGTCATGTCCTGTCTGATAATCAAAACCCAATACAACGTTTTGTTCTATAATTTGAAAGATAATGCCTGTTCACTTTGATGCCAAAAAAATCCTTACTAAATTTTGACATTGCCAAAATTGCCAAAATTTTGGTAGGATTTCTTATATAGTTATCAAAATTTGGCAGCAAACTAAATGTAGCTACTTTTTTGGCAACTTTACCAAAATTTGGTTTGGTTGAAAATGGCATCAAAGTGAACAGGCCCATACTCCCTCTCCATTTTATTCATTTTTTTAAATACGTAAGATATAAATCATTTTTAAAACACTTTTAGTGATAAAATAATTCACAATAAAATACATGATAATTATCAAGAAATAATTGAATAAGACGAATGGTCAAATCTGTATCCAAAATTCAATGACATCATCTATTAAAAAACAGAGGTAGGGCAAAACAAGACAACGTACACCCGAGGTCCTTAATCTTGTCATCGAAATACAAAATCATCCGCCAATAAAAGACCAGATTTATGACATCCATCAACTTACAAAACCGGATCACTCTAGGACATTAGTGTGGTTTCGTTCTTGGTTTTATCCGACGTGGCAACTGAGACAGCGTGAGACCCACGTAGACCTCACATATCAGCGACTACTCCCCTCCCTTAATCTCCTCTCTTCCTCTCTTCAAGGAGCATGGCCGGCGATAGGCGGGGAGAACCAGAGGTGCGCAGCGCGACAACGACGCTCGCTGGCGAAGACGGCCGGTGGCCGACGGAGAGGAGTTGGGCGTCAACGACACAGTGGGGAGGAAGGCTGGCATGGCAAGTGCGGCCAACGACCGGCGAGGGAGGATCATGGCGGTGGCTTTTGGCCGCTCCTACCTCTGCTTCCCCATAAGCACACCGAGGTCAAATGTGGCCTCGAGCTTGAGGTTGTCGTTGACCTTATCGCCGAAATCCAGACACTAGCTCCTTGCGGCCGCCGCCGTCACCACCACCCCGAAGGAGGATGGCTCCTTCGTCAACGCGCTCCTCTTCAAGCTTCACAATCGTCGCGTGAAGGTAATGGATGTCCACCGGCTCTTCGCTCCGACGTCTGCACTGGCCTGCCTCTTAATGGTCCATGACGGCGCCGCCACCGGCAAGACGTTCACCTGGCGTCGCAACACCTCTGTCCCAATAAGGGGAAACCAGGAGGAAGCGCTTCCGTGCAGGAGGAAGCCCCCATTGTAGTTAAGGCTTTGTCTTCTTGTGTAATTGACAAAGAAAAGAGAGTAAACTCTGGTTGCATGTGAAACTACCAGGTCTTTTACCCCTCTCTTTCATGCCAACACCTCACTCTACTATCTAACGACAACTATCTCTATGTTCTCAACTTGTTTGTTCTTTTGCTCCGTTGCAACGCACGGGCATATTTGCTAGTGTGTGTCTATATATATATATATATATATATATATATATATATATATATATATATATATATGAAAATTATAAGCTGCTACCGGGAGTAACTACTCCCAGCTTATCCACCGTACGGTTTGCTACGTGGCAGTGCAAATTTCTGCTATTTCGGAGTTAATTAGCCATGTTATCCAACCCGTTTAGAATGCCGACCGCTATTTTTGTGGGATACAAACAGTTTCGAATGCATGTTAGTTCATCTGCCGGAGGAGCAGAACATGGACACTATGATTGGCAGAAACCATTTTGCTCCCTTTCAAATTGATGTTCTGTTCCGTTTCCAAATAATGTTCTGCTCCTTTCCAATTGATGTTCTGTTCCGTTTACAAATAATGTTCTGCTTCTTTCCAATTGATGTTCTTCTGCTCCTTTTTAATTTTCTGCCTTTTTTAACGTCTTCTGCTTAGTGACGATTTTGTTGAAGGAGCAGAAGATGTTGTGCTTCTGTTCAAATTATTTTTCTGCTCTGCTCCTCTTCTGAGTCACATACTCACATACTGCTTTCTTTCCTGTTCCTATTTCTACCCGAGCAGAAACTTTCTGCCTGTATTCTTGCCAGGGAGCTTCCTATAAGAGAACGGGATTCAGTTACCCAAGCAGAAACTTTCTGCCTGTATTCTTGCCATAGAGCTTCCTATAAGAGGATGGGATTCAGTTACACCAGCAGAACATATTCTGCACCTTTTTTTTGTTAAGCTTTCGTCCTTCCTACTAGCTAATAAAACTATATTGCCTATTTACAAGTTCAGATGGACTCGGCCATCGCGGAGCACATGCCGCCGCAATTGTTGTTTGTAACTAATCACGTATTACCCAGGGAGCAGAAGGTTTTGCCCTTGATATTTGGGGAATTTTTCCAGTTGACGTTCTGCCAATTTTTAGTTGAGGTTTATTTTCCTCCGTGGATTTTTTTTTTCATTTGATGTTCTGCCATTTTCAGTTTAGATACATTTTCTGCTGGGACGAGCAGAAGATGGAGTTTGTCTAGGAAGAGCAGAATGTATTTTTCTTCAAACGATGTTCTGCTCCATTTCCAAACGATATTCTGCTCCATTTTCGGTTTGGGATTTTTTTTCCAAGTGATGTTCTGCCGCATTTCCAAACAATGTTCTGCTTCCTTCTCAACTGATGCTCTGTTCCTTTTCTGTTTCACAGACCGTGCATTTTAAATGTGTCAACGTTCACATATTTTCTGCCTTTTCATCACGTTAACGTTCCTAAATACATGGGAAATATATGCATGCACCAAACGAGCAGAAAATTCAGTTTAGCTGCTAACATGTATCTTCTGTTGACCAGCACGTAGCAGAAATTCAATTGCAGAAGTTCGTTTGCATGCAACTAACAAAAAAGAAATAATTTCAACTAATAAACAATTTAGTTAATTGTTTAAATTAAAAAAACAACCTGTCACGCCCGGAATTTCTATCCAAAATTCCAAACGCTTACATGTGTGTAAAACCCTCGTTCAGGAATCAGCCGAGACATACAATAACAAATTGATAATAGAGTGCAATTATTATTCTAATTAATAAGCGAATATAAAGTCATTACAGAGGTAGATAGTTCCTCTCAAACAATAAAAATCTAAGCAGCGGAAAATAAAATAACCAGCGCAGGCGTCTCCATCCCACAAGCAGCTTGACCAGGGCTACGCCTAATCCTCCATACCTTCAGCATCACTGTAGAACTTCTCCTCTGATGAATGATTGCAAGGTGAGTATATGACATACTCAACAAGCCACGCAGCAAATATGCAAATGCAGGGGATAGCAAAGGATGGCATAATAAAGTCTCATTTGCATAAATGGCATTTAATAAATACTTTAGAATTTAATAAAACAGTAAAGTATTTAATTAAACAGTATTAATCCAACACTATACAACATACCCGTTGGATAGGCCCAACCATTCTGAACAACCATTCCCAGCTGCACAGCTCTATCTCCAAACCAGGAATATACCATTCCAAACCAGGAGCTAAACAAGTTATTACCAATTACAGCATCATTTATTATGGTGAGAAGTGAGAGACTAATAACGAAAGACATTGTTAGACCCGCCCATAACCACGAGCACGGCTATTCGAATAGTTTTACTCTGGCCAGAGGTGTACCACTGTACCCACAAGATACAACCTCAACATCATGTCAACCATGCGTCGCGATACTTAACAAGTACCCGAATAGAGATTGTGACAATACCCTTCGCATAACACAATTCAAAGCAGTGTACCGTTCCTGGATCATAATCACCCCCCTTATAAACAAGGCATGGACTCCCCAGCGACCCCCGTGGGCATATCTCCGCCACTTCACAGTCTGGTGCTCTACAATGAACCACACTATACAAAAGGTAAAGCCGTTGCCCACGCTGGCTTGTGATTGGCACGGTTAATGTTTCACAACCGAAAATCGTGAACCGGTCCTTAATTGTCATGAGCACAACCATCAAAACCATGTGCTCACAACCCACCATTATCAAGTTTTAGTTGACAAATTAATTAATTAACCAATCACGATTAACCATCGTGAGCTATCATTAAGCCACCATTAAATAATAGTGAATCATTAATTATCCCATTTATATGAGCTAATGTCTCTAAGCATGATTAAGCATCCTAAGCACTTTAGCTAAAACCATATAATGTTCTAGCCAATCAAATTATTAACCAAGTGACAAAGAATAGGTAATCAATAACAAAAGGGCTATAACAAGGCAATAGGTTATTCCCACCCAATGACATTCAAAAATAAATGCATAGTTGAATAGAAACAATAGCTTTAAACGGGATCAACATGCTCAAAGGGTTGTTTGGGATCTGTGTGACTTGCCTTGCTGGCCTTGGAACTCTTGAAAATCTTCTCCTGCAAAATCGGACTCTCCGGGAACGTAGGAATCTAAGCATAAAAGAGCAAAATCACCAAAACAACACATAAACAATCATGAACAGTACATGTGGATATTTTTAAAATGTAGATCTCAATTTTAGAAAAATTTAGAGACTTGAACCAACTAAATCCGAGCTAAGATGAATTAGTTATGAATTTTTATAGATTAAATCGGATTAAATCATTTATATAGATTTTAATTGAATTATGACGCAATAAAGAATTATTTTGAAAAGGAAAAAAGGATTTATTGCGTCAGCGGGCTCGGGTTCACGGTGGACCGGGTGCACGGGACGGTCTAAGGAACGGACGGCCGAGATCGAATCGGTCTACCGCGGGTCTACGGCTGACGTCAGCGCTGACGTCACCACCGGCGGCGGCTCGGCAACTCACGCTCGCCGGCGAACAACGGCGCGGCGGCGCAAACGGAGGGCACCTACGGGTAGCGGGCGACGCGGCGAACTCACTGAGGGCTCGGACGACGGCGGACGGCAACGGACGGCGACGGCTGCGAGGTCGAAGCGGCGGAGGCGTTCGGGTCGACGACGATGGCAGTGCTCCGGCGGTCTTCGGCGGAAACAGAGGACGGGACGAGGACGGCGACGACTTGGCGATCCCGACGGCGGCCTTCCCGAGCGACAACGACGACCGGAGCGGCGGCGGCTTACGGCTGGACTCGCGGCGGCGACGGCGGCGCACGGGTTGTCGCGGAGGCGGCGCTACAAGCGGCGGCGAGCTAAGGCGAGGGTGGTGGCGGATAGAGGAGGTCCCGGGGGTCCTTATATAGGGGCTAGGGGCGGCGATGGAGGCCCACGGCGGCCGGCGACGGCGATGGAAGGTTTAGGGTTTGGGAAGAAAAACGAATCCGAATCGAGCTCGAATCCTACGATTTCCAAACGGAATTAGATGAAGTTTCTATAGGAGAAAAGATAGAGGAGATCAAGAGGATCATTTCCCCTCTACCAATTTAACCGGATCGGGAAAGGGGCGACGGAATTTGGAAAGGGCGGCGGCGACGACGCGCGGCTAAGGCGCGGCTGCGGCGGCGCGAGGTTAAAGATGGCCCTGACAGGTGGGCCCCACCTGTCAGCGGGAGAGAGGAGGGCGAGCGGCGGCTCGGCTCGGCGGGCTGGATGGGCCGGGCGCTAGCAGGCCGAGGAGAGAGGGAGAGACTTGGGCCGACTTTCGGCCCAAAGCCAAAAGGGAGATTTTAAAACCTTTTTCTATTTAAATTATGGGACTGTCTACAACTCAGTCGACAGAAAAAAGGTGTTCCAATCTGTCGAATTTTGTAGCCACAAAATCTGAATCAAACAGACTCAGATTTTTAACAACAAAAAATAAAAAAAAACATAGCAAACTAAATCTGAAAGGCTATTCATGGCTCATTTCTTTTGAGCCCAAATCCAGTCGATACTATGAGGGCCCAAATCCAAAAGAAAGCCCAAATACAAACCATGGCCCAAATAGATCAGATCAAAACAGACTAAAAAATCACGTGACCTTATGCCATATCGAGAAAACTTGACAAGCAAGAAGCAACTCTGCATAGTCACGTGATTCTGATCTATAAAGAAAAAAGCAACTTTGCTTCCAAGAAGAAATCACTTGGGGATTTTTACACACAAACAGATCTAACAAAAAAAAGAAGAGGGTGGAGATGGAGGAGAAGAATAAAAAAAGAAAAAGGAGATATAGAAAATCAAATAAAAAACACAAAGGATTTAAAGTCTGATTTCAAAAATCAGGATCTGAATATTCTGTTTATTTTTCTGAATCTTCAGTCGATTTTGAACTGTAAAAATTTGACAAGTTAAATTCACCAATATATAGATCACAGAATGCAGATTTGACTACACTTTACATAAACATCTGACAAATTTCAAAGTTGAACATATTTGACAAACTAAAAATTCAGAAACTCATGGTTGCAAGAAAAACATCAATCAATGTGTAAGAAAAACAAAAACATCATACGAAATCAAAATACACAGATTGTCAGGTAACACCATAACTTGGTCTGAAATTTCTTGAGTATTCACAGATTCAAATCGAAATGCAAAATATAAAATTTGATGCCAAAACTTTCACTGAACTGAAATATCTACGAGCATAATTTCAGACCATACTCTTCTCTGATTTATTTTAAGACACCGATATCTTGCCGTTTTAAGAGAATACAGATGCATCACAGAGTTAAAAATCACTATGAGGAGCTCTTATATTTCTGTAACCTCATTATCTCAAAACACAAAATAACTGCTGACAAAATAGTGTAGAGATGCAGAAAGTTGAGTTCAGTCACAATTTTATATTTTAGATATATTACTCTAGCAATTAATTAATAAGAAGCAAATGCAGATTTCAGAGCACAACTCTATCAGAAAATCATAATTCAAACACTAAACATTAGTAGCAGTATAGCTCTTTCCAGTACAGTCTCCAGGACATAGAGCTGAACAAAATGAATGAGACCAGCCATACTCACTTGCTCATCAATGTCAGAGACATAGATGGTCACAAATAAGAAGACAATTGTCTTAAGCCAACATATTGATTAGTTACAGGACAATTGTCAGGAAACTGTTAGATTGCAACCTAGCATCCTTAGGCAGCAATCAATTACAACTTCGGATTATTTTTTACTCTTCAAGGAATTCTAAATTCAGACCATAACTCACTAAGAATATTCAGAAAAAAGAAAAAAAATCATTGCATATCAACTGATTAGCAGGATAATAAAAAAAATTATAGTACGAAGAAAATCAGAAAAACATAATGCATTACAATCTAAAAATAAACTAAAAATTGCTACAAGTTGCCATAAAAATATTCAAATCACTATATTGAGAATATTCTGCAGCATTCTAAAAATTTGTTATTAAATTACAGTCATTTTGTACAAGAATTACATAAAACAGATACTGTAATTTCAATAGTAAAAGTATGTAACTTACATCTTGTAGACTTGAGACTTTACATAAACATCAAAGAATTCAGAGTATATCAGATTTAGGCATGGATCTAGAAAACTGCACAAAGTATATCTATATGTCAAAAAATTTATATTACTCATGGACTAACTGCACAAAGTTCTGGCAAATGTAAATCAAATTTCATATAGAACATATCAGATTTCAGAGTATATCAGATTCAACAACATTCAATTTTTTTCTTAAATTACAGTTATTTTGTATAAGAATTACATAAAACAAACACTGTAATTTCAATACTAAAAATATGTAACTGACATCTTGTAGAATTAAGACTTTATAGAAACATCACATACCATATTATCTTAAGATTCAATTGTCATGTGTGTTCTTAGGTTGAACAACATTATGGCATATGAATTTTGAAATGCATATTACTGCAGACCAAAGTAAATAACAACAAATTCAGAATTAAGACCACAACTCAATCAGTAATTCAAAATTGAGACATATTACTGCAGAGCAACTAAATATAAAAAAAATTGAAACCAATCCTATGGAGAAATTATGTCAATAAGAAAAATAAATAACTTCAATTCAAAGTAGATCAAAAGCACACACGATTCAGAAGTACAAAAAGTTGGAATCAAAACTCAAGAACATAAGAAATCCACAGGTACTACTTCCTCTGTCTCACAATGTACGTCATTCTAGCATTTTCCACATTCATATTGATATATGTATAGATTCATTAACATCAATATTAATGTGGGAAATACTAGAATGACTTACATTGTGAAACGGAGGGAGTAGTAATTTTTCTTGATTTGATCTTCTAATTATTCCTCTGCATTGTTTTCTTCTTCTGAATGTTGCAATTTAGATCCATGTAGTCACTGCAAAAACATATCTACTGAGTCACAGATTCCAGATTACTTTTTCAACAAAGCACATTCAGTATTCAGATTACAGCTACAATTCTGTTAACAAATCAAAAATCAAACAAAAACTTAAGAAATAAAACATCTGATCAAACTCAAAAGCAGTATAGTTGCTGAACATGTAGTACAATTTGTATAACCACAGTGAGGTCAACATTAATCAGTTAAAGAAAATCAAATTCAGATTGTGGTAATCCATGTAGTCACTGCAAAAAAAAATCTGCCGGATCACATATTTCAGATTAATTATTCAAGACCAAAACGAGATCAGAAGCACACACGATTCAGAAGCAAAAAAAGTTTGAATAAAACCTCAAGAACAGAAAAAATCCACGGGTACTAGTAATTTGTTTTGATTTCATCTTCTGATTTTTCTTCTTCATCATTTTCCTCTTCTGAATCTTGCAATTTAGATCCACGTAGTCACTGCAAAATCAGATCTGCTGAGTCACATAGTTTAGATTAATTATTCAACAAATAAGACAGTCACATAGTCACATAGTCCATGAAACCAAAAAGTTTAATCAGATAGTAAACTGATTGATTGAGGTATGAAATGATGCAAATTAAGGTCATGAAATTGACATCTAAACTAACCAATTAGGTACATTCACATTCACATATGTGAAGCAATTAGTAGTTGTAGTAGTACAACATGGACAACTACAAAAATAATCAGATAAATGATACAACTACATCAAGAAAATGGACAATTCACATATGAAGTTTAACTTCATAACAAAATTACAATCAATATATATAAGAATTACATAGAAAATTTACTGTAATTACAATATAACATTACTGTAATTACATATAAAAGTGTTTTCAATTTATAATATAATCTACCAATTAATGAAAAACCACAAATATAACATATCTGAGCAAAACCAAGTTAAAGAATAAAAAAATAATTAACCTTAGATGAAATCACCAGATCTGAGGCCAATCAACTAGAAATTAAAACAAATTTAACTAACCTTAGATGAAATCAGTAGATCAGCGCTTCAAACACCAAAACAAAACACAAATCCAGCAAATGCCTGCAAAAAAAAAAAATACAACATATGTATGAGATGGTGGTGGGCTTCCTCGTGACATCGTTGTGGGACACGGACATCGCCATCTCCACGGCAAAACTGCTCGTCAATGCACTGCTCATACAGAACCAGCAAAACTAACGCAGTGCTCAAACTCAACCACCCCCCAACTAATCGTCATCTACTCATGCAGCAACAGCGAGATGCAGCCGAAAATGGCAGTAGTGGTTGCAGGCTTGCAGCTGCTGCAAAGGGGGAGAAGGAAGCCGATCAAAATGAAAGCGCAAGCAGGGGAGCAAGTACTCACCGACGAATTTCCGTCGATGAGAACCTCCTCACCGGCACGTCGTTCCGGCGCCGCCGACGGCGCAGCGAAATGTCCTGCTCGACCGCGCCGAGAGATCGCCTCCCCTTCACGCCAACGAAATCCCGCTCTCCTCTCTCTCTATCGGCTTCTCTCTCTCCTCCGTTCTGTCGGAATCAACGAGAAGAATCAATAATGGTGGGACCCACAAAAACGGACAAAAAATCAGGCGTGGCTTTTAAAATTAAACAGCTCTTGTGGGACCCACATAGCCAAAAAAAAAAGGGCCAATAAAGCCCAGCCCAAAAGACATCAACGAAGTCCATCCCACAACCTGCACGAATCTCAAACAGATTGGATGGCCCAAAAAACGACAGATTCAACCATCAAATTTCTGTTCAGACATACAGCAATTCCGTTAAAGCATTCATGAAATGCAATTCCATTTATTAAAAATACTTCCTTGGCTCAAATAAATCCCAGAAAAATCTAGGAACTATAAAATCAAGTGAAGTATTTAATAAAATTTTATCTGGCCCACTTTAATATTAGAATTTATTATTTAAAATTAGATCTTTTCTTCAAGGCTTTTAAAATCATTTCTAATAATTCCATTTAAACCACAATTTGTACATTTGGGATTTTTTAGGGTGTGACACAACCTAAGTACCGGTTATTGGATCAAGATGGTTCCACTAATCTGACCCGTTAAGAGGAGGGAGTAACTACTCCCGGTAGTAGGAAATAGGTCTCCTATATACACACACACACCAGGTACCACGACCAAACTAAAAAAAATCCTTAGGCACGGTTGGTAAAGGCAAAGATGGTTTTGCCAGCCACGTGGCTGAGCTAACACCAACCGGGACTAAAGATTGGATCTTTACTCCCGTCTTTAGTCCCGGATTCTTCCTCCCGGTTCGCTATCCGGGAGTAAAGGGGGTTGCGAACCGGGAGAGATGAGCACTTCTCCAGTAGTGGTGGCACTTATCACTGATTGTTACATGAACTGCTAAAGTCGATAGGATCACACAAAAAAAATTGTATGGGAACTCTGCACTGCATATGATAAAAAACTCTGTATGTAAACTTCACTGAATCACAAAGTACTGTGCAAATCACAGACATGCCTGAAGGATCAACTAACCTGTGAAGGATCAGTAACTTTTCATCTCGTTGTTTGCCACAGGATACATCATGTTCACTAAATGAGTTGCATACAGGATTATTGCGTCATTTAATTTTGCTCAGTAGTTGGAATTATCTTGCAATGATTCAATGAACCAAATTTACTACTCAGAGTTTTCCCTGGTACAATAAAAGATACGAACACCAGTATGAAATATAAAGCTGTTGGATTGTTACAAAATAACATGAATAATCACAAAATGGAAAAGAAAGGAGCATAGTAGGAATTGCAGAGTTAGAAAAAAAAAGGGGGTATTTCTAGTGTTTATCCATACCGTTGAAGAAAATTTCCCCAATCGTTCAACAACACACACCGGTGGAGAAACATCTTTGGTCAGTCTGGCGAAATTCACAATAGTCCCGATTTCAATAAAATCCAGGACTAAAAATAATTTTTAGTCCCGGTTAATAAGGGCAACGAGACTATTTGATCTTTAGTCCTAGTTCATATGCTGTCAGGGCTTGTCAGGGCCCCCCGGATCTTTAGTCCCGGTTGGTGTCAACCCCTTCATATATATATGTCTCCTTCCTCCTCCATCCCGAGCCAAGCTTCAAAATTCTTCAAACAAGAGGGGAGGTCATGCCAAAATTTCTTATGAATTTATTTTGGTGATTATATACAAACCGGAGGTGCTAAAAGGTAGCAACTTCATCCTCCAATGTTTTTTTGTTCTCATGTTACATTTGGAGCTATGTTTCGTACACACTATTGTCTCTAAAACTTTGTTGGGAGTTGATGAGAGAGAAAATTTGTGTAGGGAAGAAGAATATATAGAAATTTTGTTTATTTACAATTTTATTAAAATGTTTTATAAAATAGTTGAGAAGGAAAATATATTCAAAATTAATCAAAAATAATAGAAAACAAACTAAATTGAAAATTGAAAGAAGTACAACACATTAAATATTAGTTTAAAACTTAAAAAATAATTTAAAAAGAATAATTTGTGGGATTATTTTATAATTATTCTATTAATAATGATATGTCATTATTATTGTATGATTGTTTAGTGGGTTTCACTTTCGTTGAATATTTTTACGATTTTTTTTCATTTCATGTAGATGGATAGGCAATGGATGTACACTGACCGGCGGTCGAAAGAGTTTATTGATGGCGTGCATTATTTTTTGAGGGTGGCCGATGCTAACAAGCATAAGGGTTTTATTTGTTGTCCATGCAACAAGTGCAAGAACCAGAAGGAGTAGGACTATTTATTTCCACTTGTTTGAGTCGGGGTTTGTGCCAAGCTATAATTGTTGGACATCGCACCGAGAGAAAGGGGTTCAAATGGAAGAAGATGAAGTGGAAGACAAGAACATTCCGGACTGGGCTCAATACGCGGGATTTGAAGGAAATAGAACTGGCGAGGTGGACGGGGATGCTGACGATAATGACGCTGTGGATGATCTTGGTCAGATGTTGCATGATGTCAAGGAGGACTGTGAAAGTGAAAAGGAGGCCCATAAATTGGAGTGTATGTTACAGGACCACAGAACGTCGTTGTACCCCGGTTGCGAACATGGGCACAAAAAGTTGGGTACCACTCTGAAATTCTTGCAATGGAAGGCAAAAAATGGTGTTAGTGACAAGGCATTTGGCGATTTATTGAAACTCGTCAAAAACATTCTTCCGGAGGTAAACAATTTGCCCGAGACAACGTACGAGGCTAAGAAGATAGTCTGCCCTCTAGAGAAGTCGACCACTTCGACGACTGAGCCGACCGCATCTTGCGTCCACTCAAAGAAGTCGAAGGCTGACCCATCTTTGCCCAGGGCGCCCTCCGCTCGCGCTCCAAGGTCAGTAGGGGCCAGCCGAAGTGTGTAGCAAGCTTGCTTGGAAGACTCAGTCGCTGGCACCAGAGCTTCGGCGGCGGCATCCGCCGACCCAAGCCAGGCCTCAAGGGAGTTAATCTTTTCTTCGGCCGCGGCGAGCTGCCCTTCCTGTTTGGCAGCCTTTTTATTCGCCCTCTCCAAGTCGGCGCGGAGAGATTTGTTCTCCCCCATCATGGACTTATTCTCCGCGTTCGCCTTCTTAACGATATCCGCCACGACTCGGCGTTCGTCTTCTTTATGGCGGAGGTCCTCTTCGGCCTTCCGGAGGCAAAGCCGGTACCCGTCCAGTCTGACTAAGGCAGACTGCTTAGTGCTGCAATGCGCTGCGAGAGCCAAGAAAACGGAAATAAAAACCGCTTAAGTACAGCAAGCGCAAAAAGCGGAAAAACCAAAAAGAGAGAGGGGAGGAATTATACCCGCACGAGTAGGCTCTCCGCAGCTGCACATCCTTCGCCGAACTCATTGAGCTCGGTGAAGGGACTAGGACCACCAGACGGCAAAATGATCTGGCAGACCCCATCGACGAAGGGGGCGATCTCCAATCGGGAGGCGAAGTCCACGGAGACAAAATGGGGCGTGGTGAGTGTCATGTCAGACACCGTCATTTTGATAGCCGGCGCCTTGTCGTCCCCCTGGCGACTTGTAGAAGGTGCCGTGCCAACCCCGTCAACACCGGAGACACTCGCCTCCGCCATTTGCAGTGCCCCAATCGGAGTAGCGGCCGTGGCCCAAGCACTGCCCCCGGTTGGTGCTTCGGCGTCGCTGGCAGGCGGTGGCGTTAAACATTTCCTTCGTGAAATCGAGCGCCACGACGCCGGTGAAGTAGGTGTCCCGTCCGAAGAGGCCTCGCTGTCGGAAAAGCTGACGGCAACTTGTACCACCCCACTCCTCTTCTTCCTAACCGCGGCACCCAGATTCGACGCTGAGCCGGCAATGGCCAGAAGCATGTTTGCACCGGCGATGTCCTGAGGACGTGTGGGCGAAGCACTAGAACCAGCCCTGGCCTTCGCCCGAACCGGACTAGGGGTGTAACCACGCGACCCGCCGTCGTTGTCAGACCCACCCTCCCTTTCGCCATCAACATCTTCATCCGCGTCAGTTTCGGCGGCATCCTTCGCAGTCCGACGGGTTCTCACTTGGCCACCCTTGGCGACGGCACGCTTTCACTTTTTTAACGTCCCAACGTCGTCGTCGACCTTTGCGGGGTTTGACTGGCTGGCTAGTTCACCGGCGTGAACACGGTTCGCCCTCCCGTCAGATTGCTGCTGAAGCAGGCGAGCAAATTCGGCGGTAGTCAAACCCCCGATCATCTTCGCTGCCTCGGCCTCGGCATCCTCCAACGAGCGAACTAGATAAAAAATGGTGAAAAGAAAAGTAAGCCAAATCATGCCTTGACAGTAGGTACAATGTCGAAAGAGGAAAGAGAAGCTTACGGTTGATGCTGGGGGGGAGCTCGAGGCGGGGAAGACCAAGCACTTCCTCATCCTCTTTAACGTGACCCCCAGTCGCGCGCGAGGGGGGAAGTTTGCAGCATGCAAAAGTGCTCAATCGGCGCGCGACCTTGCGAACGAGGATGAGCTGCGATTCAAGCGTGCCATCAACCTCTACATTTGGCTTGCTGACAACGGCGATAGGAAGGCGCTGGAAGCGAAGCCACTTCGCCTGGTCATCTTCGGCAGAGTAGGGGTTGTCGATATAGAACCACTTTTGCATCCAGTTGCGGTCCCAGTTTGCCATCGACGTAGGTACAGGTCACGCATCTGAGCGCTCTGGCCGAAGCATGAAGTTTACACTGCCGAAGACGGTCTTCTTCGGCCCTGCCAGCGTGTTGATGTCTTTAGTCGTCACACACGCCGTGAACAGGATGGCGAAAAGTTCCGCGGTAGGGGTGAACCCGCACGTCCGGCACATCCAAGCAAAAAACGGCTAACTTCGGGAACGCCGATGGACTAAGCTGGGGGAGTTTGACTTCGTACATCTCCAACACAGATGGTAGTAAGTCGTGACATGGAAGGGGAAGCCCAGCGGCGAAGACCACTGTTCGCCCGTCCCCGGGCGAAGGGACAACATCTTCGCCTGCGCAAGTCGCCTGGCGCTCCGCGAGGACGCCGGTGAGGACGAGCTCGGCTAGGTCGGCCTCCTTGACAAGAGACTTGCCAAGGTAGCACGACCAACCATCGCTAAGGCTACCAGGGTCTTCGCCAGTTGATTCGGCCTTGGCAGGCTTGTGAGGAGCTATTGGACCCGTGGCGAAAAAGATGGCGAAGACAAAGGGGGCAAAAAGCAAGAGCGAGAAGGCTAGGGTGGAGAGCGCGAGAGTTCAACGGCGGTAGAAATGAGAAGAGTGGGAGAATGACAGCGACCCGGAGCGGGGTTATATAACCCGATCGCGCGACGGTTCGACTCCCACCCAATCACAACCTGCCACGTGTCTAAGGGTAGGCAAAACGATAAATTCCCATCGGGCCGGGCCAAGCAAGTAGAGGGCCAAAATAAAGAAAATAGACCGGCCCATCAAGCTCATTACTATTCACGAGAATCCCAATACACTCAACAATTTCGCCAATAATAGGCAAAATAAGGAAAGAACATTGATCGCCAGATCCGCTAACGCAAAATGCTAGACCTTTTTGCAGTTACAAGACACAGGTTTCGGTAGGAACATCGTGTCACGCCCAGAAATTCACAAGTAATTTATGAACTAATTTGTGCATTAAAACCCTCGTCCAGGAAACAGCCGAGGTACACAAACTGACAATTTAATATACAGATTCATCAAAATAACTAAAACGATAAATACTTACATAAGAGGCACTTATCCTCACCATGAAGAAAACTGCAGCGGAAAATAAAATCTAGCGAAGCTTCAGCTCCACGCCCACAGGCAGCTCAACTGGGATCTAAGCCAAAGGTCTTCTCCTTCTGGACCATTTTTCTTCAACTGACGTTTGATGATTATTGCAAGGTGAGTACATGGAATACTCCGCAAGCCACACAGCAAGTATGCAAGTGCACATGGATACCAAAGGATGGCATAATATAGGGTTCATTTGCGAAAGCAGCATTTAGCAAAGAGTTGAGAATTTATAAAATAGTAGAGTAATTAATCATCCATATTAATCAACACTGAACAGCGCACCCATGCTGCACAGGCCCAACCAACCTTGAACAACCAACCCCGGTCGTACAGATCAAACCTCCAAACCAGGAGTCAAATTAATTATCACATTATTAACATTAATGACTAGTGTGAGACTAATCACGAAAAACATTGTTAGACCCGCCCATAACCGCGGGCACGGCTATTCGAATAGTTTTACTCTGGCCAGAGATGTACCACTATACCCACAAGACACAGCTCCACAACATGTCACCATGCGCCTCAATACCACCACGATACCTTGGAAAGGAACTGTGACAATACCTCTCACACAACACAACTCACCACAGTGCACCGTTCCTGGATCATAATCTCCCCCTCAAAACCAGAGGCAAATGGACTCCCCAGCGACCCCCACGGACTTCTTGCTGCTTCACAGTCTGGTGCCCTGGAATGAACCATGTTATACAAAAGGTAAAGCCGTTGCCCACGCTAATTTATGGTTGGCACGGTTAATGTCTCACAACAGTAGCTCGCGAACCGGTCCTTAAGTGTCATGAGCACGAGCTTCAAAACCATGTGCTCACAACCCACCATTAATCATATTTTAATTATCAATTAATTATCATAACACGATTGACCATCGTGAGCTACCATTAAATATAACCATAAGTAATACTGAAGCATAATTTATCCCATTAATAAGCTAATGTTTCTAAGCACGGCTAAGCAACTATAAATAACATCTAGCTGAACCAATCCAATATATAAGGTCCATGCTAGTCAAATTATAACCCATAGGAAAATAAAGTCATCTTCGGCCATAATTAAATGGGAAAGGCTCACCACCCGATGACATTCTAAAATAATGCATAAGTTGAAATAAAACATTAGCTTTAAACAGGTTCAACATGCTCAAAGGGTTGTTTGGGATCTGTGTGACTTGCCTTACAAACAAGCGTCTTCAATTCGTCTTCAGGAACTTTTCCAACGAACGAATGATCCTCCGAAACAATGGAAAACTAAACCTAGAACGCAAAATGAGAAAAAACACTAATAAAAAACAAATAAATGGTACAATTAAAGTTCATATGGGTAGAGCTTGAATTTAGATGAATTATGAGACTTGAACGACCTCATTCCGACTTCATATGAATTAGTTATGAATTTACAAGATTCAATATGATTTAGCCTTATACAGAAAAGGAATTACGATTTATTTGGAAAGGAATAACAGCCGCTCACGTCAGCTATGACATCATCGCCGGCAACGCACCGGACCGCAAGGTCGCAGGCGCTAGGAGGCTTGGCCGGGCTATCCGAGAACACCAACGCGGAGAGGACGACGAGATGAACTCACCGAAGGGCGGCACGACCACGGACAACGACGGGAGATAGCCGGCGATGAGTGGTACGGCTGAAGATGGATTAGATCGGCTTCACGGAGGTGGCTGCCGGGCTTCGTTTTGGTGCTGCGATGCCACCGGAGGAAACAGCGAGGTTCGGCGACCACGGGAGAAGCGGCAAAGCTTCGCCGGAGATCAAAACATGGCGACGGCTCGGCCTTCACGGTGACGGCGACTTCCGGCGGGGTTCGGCGCAAAAGAACGGGTGGCCGGGGTAGCTCTCACCCTTGCAAAGCCGATGGAAGTGGCGGCACAAGTCGGCGACGACCAGAGAAGTGGAAGACGGCGGCTGGAATTGGTGGCGACGGTGGAGAGAGAAGGTGAGCGTGGCGGCGGCTCTAGGGCTAGGGAAAAACTCGGGAAAAAGAGGGAAACCGAAGAGGAGGCCGAGGGGCTGCTATTTATAGCCAAAGGAGGAGGAGACCGGCTCGGATATGGGAAGAATCGACGACGGATTAGTTAGGGTTCGCCGGAAAAACGGAGCTTGAAACCGCGTCGAATTCACGCGATAAACAACGGTATTCAAAGGGGTTTCTTAGGGATAAGGTAGAGGAGATCGAGGGGAATCCGTTTTTGCAACCAATTTTGTAAACGGAGCACGGGATGCACCGGATCGAGCGGAGGAAGCGGCGGCGCACACACGGCTCGGGCTCTGTATGGCTCGGCTGGAGGAGGAAGAAGGTACTGTAGCGAGGGGACGCAAAGTAGACTTTTCCTGGGCTTCCTTTTCCTTACTTGCTTGGCCCGATTGCTAGAGGGACGACAACTGGACTTCGGCTAAGAGAGAGGGAGAGAGGAGAGGAGTGGGCTGAATTCGGCCCAGACAAAGAAGAGGAATTCTAATTAACTTTTTAATTTAGATAATCACTGAAATGATCTTTCATTTATTAGAAATATTTCTAATGCTCCAATAATTCTGGGAAAAATCCAGAAAATACTTGGACATTAAAAATATTTAATACAATTTTATCTATCTCAACTTAATGTTCAAAATTTTCATAGATTTTATTCACACACTTACTTTAATCATTAAGTAGTTTTGAAAAATTTATTTTTTACAACGATTTATAATTTAGCGATTTTCAGGGTGTGGCACATCGGCCGAAAGGGGGCGCCTCATGATATACCACACGATTTGCACGGTCTCGGCCGAAGGTCCCTACTCACCCTTGCCCGTGAGGGGCTTGTTGGAGGTATACCACGGGGACCTTCGGCCGGGCATACCGAAACCAAGGACATAAGCAAAGGCGCGGGCCAGAGGCAAGCGACGAAGGTCGAAGAGACAGCATAGGCGAAAGCCACACGGCGAAAGCCGTGGCATGGAGTTTACAAGCTTCGCCGAAGATAGACCTTGCCGGAGGGACATACGGTTGAAGGCCGCCAGGCGAAAGCCTTGCCACGAAGGGCACGGGTTTCGCCGAATATAGGACCTCACCAAGAGAAAGCCCAGCGGGCCGACACGCCTTCCAGAGGCTTCGCCAAGGATTGGGCTGAGTCGCTTTACCCATTAGGAGTCCATACAAGCAAAAGACACTGTATGCCCATAATGATGTCCCTATCATAAGAGCAACCATGTAAATTCCCCTGTAAAGCCTAAACCCTAAACGGGGAATCTGTAATAGGGCTATAAGTAGCCCCCTAGGGCCATGTAACTGGGGGATCTGAAAAATTTTTACTAAGCAATACAATTGTCTTTACTTTCAACCACTATTGAGAGAACCACGTCTTTCGACGTGACGCAGTTGTCGAATCGACAACATGCATATGATGTATTCAAACATATATATGCATAGTTGATGTGACCACGGCTACTATAGATACAACCATTGCTCACATCATGGATGCACAAGATGATAACAAGAACAAGTGCTCCACGTGCTGGAATCCCATTCGGACACCTGCTACACTGCTGACTTCAAATAGCCGCCAAGTCTGCATATGACCTCCGTTTTCGGCCCGTGAGTACTTGATGGAAAGACCACGGAGTCCTCTTTCCAACGGATCCAGCCTCATCACCAAATTCCATCCAAGTCATCCGCGGATGAACAAACAAGGTGTTGCATCACCTGTCATGGGCTTTTGGGCTTGTAACTTCGTTTGGGACCCCGGCCTAAGTGGGGCCCAAGTGGGGTGCGCCCCAACCAGGTGGAGCATGACCCTAGAGTGCCCTTGGTCATCCTCCTATCTCTTTAAATAGTTAGGTACTCCTTCAGGGTTTCTCGGGTTTTGTTTAGATTAAAGTTTAGCTTTGCTACTTTGCCGTGTAATCCCGTGAACGGTTAGATCGCCGGTTTGCTCGTTACGGAACCCCAAACTTATCATTTGTATTTAATTCCTATCTGCAATTTAGATTGCTTTTATCTTGTTCTTACTTGTTTCTTCGATTTGCTTGCAGGAATAAGGTTGATCTGCATCGGCTAAATCAACAAACCACGGAGAAGTGTATCGATCGCTAAGGCGCAACACAACAACGTCTAGTACGGTTGTAGTCGGGTCGTCAACGTTTCTCCCAAATCGTAGTTATCATCAACTCACCGAAAGATCGGGCCAATAATAGCCTTGAGTGTCTCGAGTGGAGCTCAGGGTTCATCAGGTGGTATTAGAGCTTTCGTTGCTCAGTGAGTTTTTATCTACCCATAGCCAGAAAATTGCCAGATAAAAAAAGTTGTATCATTTACCTAGCCATATTGTGCCATTGCATTGTTCTTTTCAGTTTTTGCTTTGTTGAATTTTGTGTTGCATCGACACGTCGTGTTGCTGGTCGTAGCATCTATTTCGTTTATAGTTTCGAGTTCTGGTCACGTTATGTACCACAGTCGTCACCCCCGCCGTGTCTTTGTTGTCGTCGGGACCTAGAAAAAAGGAATCGTCTTGTTGTCGGGGTTTCGTTTTTCTAGTTTCCATAAGTTTTTGGCGGTCGGTTTTAGAGTTGTTGAGTTGCATATAAGGTTGCTGAGTTGGTCGTGTTTCTGTTTCGGCCGTGCTTGTGTTCGTGCACGAGAGTAGCAAAGTTACAAAATCATTTTTTGGAAGTATGCAAGTTAGATCTAGAAAGAATTAGTAGATTGGTTTGGTTTCTATTTGGGGCCACGCAGAAGAGGTAAAAAGGAATCGTTTTCCTTCTTTCAGAATTTTCACCGAGTCCCACCCCCTTGCATGCGGCATTCCTTCCTCGAAGTCCGACTCCCTCCAAATCACCTACATCACAAAGTGTGAGTCGTGTCAAACACCTTGGTGTATTTTTGTTTGGTGTCAGTTTCGAGATCTGTTTGGAAAAATGGAACCGACATAAATTCAGCATTCAATTTTTGTATAATTTTTAATTTTGGTTTGGACTTTTACATTTGAGTCCCAGTAAGTTTTATATTTACATTTGAGTCCTTGTAATCTTGCATTAAGGTCCTTGTGTTGGTTTTGGTTAAAAAATCAAAAAAAAAAGAGAGAGAAGAAAAGGCAGAAAGGTGCATAAAAAATAAAAATAAAAGCCGCACCAAAAAAAAGAAAGAAAAGAAAAAGAAAGAAAGAAAGAAAGAAGGCAAAGAAAAAAAAAATCAGTTGTATCTTTGAGTTCAGTTTCATATATCAGTGTGTGCTTGAGTTGTTTCTGGTGTTATCTTGTGGTATCGTTTGTGTCTAGGCTCGCGTCTCTAGTACGTTCTAGCCTAGGACCAGCATGGTACTGACTTTGAACAATTATTCAACTTTGCATTCTCTGATTTGAACCATTGCTTTCCTTTGCTACATATTTAAGCCTACCTAGAGCTCCACAGAATTGATTGCAGCCGTACAGCAAGTGTTTGCCAAGGCATCGATACATCCAAACTCCATTGGGGTGCTTGGTTGAGTCGGTGTACGTCACCATTCCGCTTGCTTTGGTAAGAACTTGTAAGAGCTTGGTTAAAAGCTTAAGTGTGTGTGTGTGTGTGATATTTCAGCTGCCACTACCTAGTAGTTGATAGGAGCGTGCATATTCTTGTGTATGTTTCTTGTTTGCTACTAACCATGGCAGGATTGCGCAAGGGGAAACGAGATGGTCATGCTCAACATCAACTTCTTCACCATCAACGAGATATAGCGACTTCTTCACGCATTGCATATGAGGTACATGATAATGATCTTGCAATGGTAGAATCTAAATTGCTAGTTTTTTATGGTAAGTATGATTCTGTTGCATATATTGATTGGGAACTAGCAGTAGACAATGAATTTGACAAATATGATTTTTCTGATGCTCAAATGATTAAGGCTGCTAGTAATAAGTTTACCTCTTCTGCATTATTTTGGCGGAGTTATGTTAGTAATAAACCTAAAACTTAGGATGAATTCAAAACCATGATGAGAAAACGCTTTGTGACATCTTATTACAAATGTACTCTTCGGGAGAAATTAGAACATCTGAAACAAGGTGATAGAACTGTTAGAGAGTACATTCATGAATTTAAGGTCTGTATCATCTACAGTGGTCTCAAAGAGTGCAATGAAAGTACAATGCGTAGATTTTCAATGGGCTTAATTCTGAAATTCAGGTTTTGCTTGATAATGTGACATATAATCATATTGGGCACCTATTCATGCTTGCTCGTAGCATTGAGACTCAGATCATATCAAATGCGAGGAAGCATGAATAATGTGATTTATCTCCTATTTCTGAATCTCCTATATCCTTATGCAATGATGATGTGCAAACATTGGAGGAGCAATCTTTTGTCTCTCCTGTTACTAACGTTTTGCAGGGAGTTCAGTTCATTCAACGAAAGGAGGAGAATGGTGTACTTGAGAAGGAGGATGAAGCACCTGCGATGTCTGAAGAAAGTTTGCAAGGTAAATTAAATGGTGCTGAGATAAATGAATGTGAGTATTCTCAAGCTGAGCTACACATGTCCACTTTTCATGCTATAGTAGAGCAACCATTAGTGGAACCAACTACTGAGATTCCTTTGTCGCAAGTTGATTTGTTTGTTGTTCCTTGTGATAAAGAAGAGTTGTGTGAAAATGCTTCACTTATATCCATGCCACAACTAGTGAATGAACATGCTATTCCTACTGTTAATTCTTACTGCGTTGATTTTAAGCATGCTGTTCACATTGCTAATGAAGTAGAGAAGCGTGAATTGAGATCTTCTTTAAATACTTTGGGCTATGTTCAGTTTGATGATTTTTGTGAGCTCGATAATTTGAATGAGAAATTATTTGCTAAGTCTCATTTGCCATGTCCAACCAATGTTATATTTCACATCTTTGGCGAATATAATGATCTTGGAATATATTCTGAGCATAGAGTTTACATCTACTCAGATTTAGAACTTCCTACACATGTGGATAAAACATGCAAGCTAGAAAGAAATGTTATTGCTAACCAAATTGTCTCGAGTTTGCCTTGTTGTGATTGGAAGAAACAGGTTGTTTTAAATGGACTACGCGAAGAGCACCATATGGAAAAACCGAGGACGGTTTTCTGTGAAGAAGGGGAGGATGATGTGTCCACGGCTACTACAGATACAACCATTGCTCACATCATGGATGAACAAGATGATAACGAGATCAAGTGCTCCACATGCTAGGTACCCCTAGAGTGCTAGGACGCAAAGATGATAACGAGATGACCAGGTGGAGCACGACCCTAGAGTGCCCTTGGTCGTCCTCCTACCTCTTTAAATAGTTAGGTAACCCTTCAGGGTTTCTCAGGTTTTGTTTAGATTAAAGTTTAGCTTTGCTACTTTGCCGGTAATCCCGTGACCGGTTAGATCGCCGGTTTGCTCGTTACGGAACTCCAAACTTATCATTTGTATTCAATTCCTATCTATAATTCAGATTGCTTTTATCTTGTTCTTGCTTGTATCTTCGATTTGCTTGCAGGAATAAGGTTGATCTGCATCGGCTAGATCAACAAACCACGGAGAGGTGTATCGATCGCTAAGGCGCAACACAACAACGTCTAGTACGGTTATAGTCGGGTCATCAATGTTTCTCCCAAATCGTAGTTATCATCAACTCACCGAAAGATCGGACCAACAACAGCCTTGAGTGTCTCGAGTGGAGCTCAGGGTTCATCAATAGTACATCAGTACAGGCAGCAAGCAGCACAACCAAATAAAAAAATGAAAAAATATCTTTAGTCCAGGTTGGTAAGATGGCTGAGCCGGCCGCGTGGCTCAGCCGTCTTTAGTCCTAGTTGGTGTTACTAACAAGACTAAAGATGGATCTTTAGTCCCGGGTATTTCAACCAGGACTAAAGATCGCCATCTTAAGTCCCGGATTTTCCCTCCCGGTTTGTAACACGGGACTAAAAAGGGTTGCGAACCAGGACAGATGTGTCTTTCTCCATCATCTAAACGATACATCCATTTTTTAAATTTTTTATACAAGAGTATAACAAAATGGTGAACAGTATGATTTCGTGAAACTTTACGACTATAATACCAAGGTTTTTTACCACATGCCTAAATTCATGTGGTTTTCTGTAACTTGGGCCATAACAGGTGAAGGTTTATTTTTATTCATTTATCTATAAAATAAGTGGAGTTTTATAAAATCTACTATTTTTTCAGAAACTTTTTGTTTGTTTGTAATGTACTCCCTCCCTCCGAAAATAAGTTTATATCTAGTTATTAATATTCAAATTGCTATGGAGGAAACATATATAATGAGAGGGCGCTTTGGTGTTTGGTGGGAGCTTGTAAGCTCCAAGAGCTGTGTTGACGCGAAAAACACACACTGGCCTGGGAGATCTGCTTAGCTCCACTGCAAGTCCAAAGGTTGATGAGATGCGGGCGTGCCAGTCAGTTTGACCCTGTAACTGACAAGATATATAAATAGCAGATCAATGAGCCGATCGGCTGACAAGCCGATAGATTAATTCCAGTCGATGCCGATACCAGCCGATAGCGATAGGGATCTAAGCTATCGGCTATATGGTTGATGTAGAATCTGACACTTGATGTAAATACCAATATAAAGGCAATCAAATGATGATAATGCAAGCAAGCAATAAAATAATCCAATAGAAACCAATCGGCTAACAATGATATGATAGAACAAGTACTGATCCGAAGATTAAAGCATACATCGGTTGGAGGTCCAATGTCATAAAATCCACAAATTAGATTAAATAGTGAAATCTTTGTTATCATCGGCTAAATCCAACTTATATGCAATCCTTGTAAGCCGATGCAACATCCAGATATCTCATCGGCTGAAACTCTGATGAAATCCTTATTGGTAGTCAAAAAGCAGGCTAGATATTATGGTTCTAAACACCTTAGTAGATCAAACTTAATTGATGCAGCACTAATTATGAAAAGAAACATAATATCTAGACAGTTAAGCCGTTGACTGATTTTTAGGGTGGTAGATGCCTTAGCTAAGCTAATCTAGTAAAACAAATTAGCCGATACCAGCAGAAACCCTAAAGCGAGAGACAACCGATATAGTTAAATTGAGATACTAAGTAACTAAGACATATGATATATAGCCAGGCAAATATATCAACCAAACCAGAGCAATCCAAGAGGTCGAATGTAGTGATGCAGCCTTCAACAACGCCGACGTAGACAATACAATTGCTTGGGTCGGCGGAACATTGGACTTACCCCTTTGCCGGAGATCGGAAAGTGATGCAACCAAGTCCCGCCAGACAATAAATTAAAGAAGAAAAGGTAAAAGGTGGCGATGTGCCGAATTGTATTGATCGTGGATATAGTTTACAATGACCCCGGGTGTACATATTTATACCCATGGGGATATACTAGTCCATGTAGGACAAGAAAGAAACTTTCCTAAAAGATAAAAGGAAAACATAAAGTCTTTATGAGACACTAAACACACTTTCCTAAAGATAAAAGGAAACTACCAAATACTACCTAATTAATAGATAAACCGCCATGCCGCACCCTCCTTGTACTTGGTCACTTCTGGATAAGCTTTCTTTAACCGATTAATTTCCTTAACCGAATATAACAGAAATCCGACTATCGGCGACGTGATAATTCTCTTAGAGGTTTACCAAATTCACTGTTAACAAGCTGTTGACTAGAGCAATAGCTCTTGTACCCTACAAGAGAATGTGCGTGGGTGAGTTTTTTTTTGTTATTTTTTTGCAGGGTTATGTATACCACATACCTAATAGTAGTTGATTAAATCTCGGCAGGACCCACCACATACCATGTCCTATACGGAAACAACCTGCGGATATAGGAGGAGTTCCGAATAAGGAAGGACAACCAGAGTTCTACATGGAAACGACAAGGACTACTCGGATTGTATTCATATTGGTTTCTCTAGTTCTACTTGGACAATGGGACACCTATGGGTATAAATATAAGGCTCCCTAGGAGGAGAGGGGACACAGACAATCAACATACCCACCATGGAAGACACCCACCACAATCAACATATACGGAATAATAGATCAAGACAGAAGATCAACATAGAAGCCAACATACGCCAAGACAAGGCGTCGGATATCGACTTCAGAGATATACCTAGATCGACCCTATCTGGTACCTACAAAGGCCGGCCGTAGGGATCTAGCGCTATCTCTGATCTCGCCGGGCACGAACTCGAGGAGGAAGAGTACCCTGTTGTCGACTACGAGTCAGACCTTCAGACCGCCATATCGACAACAGTTAAATAGGCTACCCCAAATATTGTACTGGTGTGATTATGGTGAATAAGAGCAATACCGGCTTCGGCCAACAGGATGTAGGGTTATTACCTGACAATTCAGGGGCCCGAACCTGTATAAAAATCCATGTCTCCATCTCTTTTACCTCAGTCTCGCATATATCCTAGTACCAACCATCCCTATACTATGCAAATACCGGAATCGCGACATCAAACGTCGACAGTGGCACGCCAGGTAGGGGGATTTTTGTGCTTCAGGGTTTCGACGAGATGGGTTTAAGAGAAGGATTCTCCGATAACAAGCCACTCGATGACTTCGGCTGTGGAGAGATCCAACCCGACCGGAGTATGTCTTCCGACAAGATCGGAATCATCACCATCAACTATTCGATCCAGCGAGATCGACCAAGCTTCAAGATGTCACCGCCGTGGACGGCGCGGAGCACTGTGATGTCAGCGGCAACCAAGATTGATCCAACACCAATCCCTGGATGTGTGCGAGATCAACTGGTGTGACATATCGGCCGGCTGTGTCCATCAATCTCCACCAAACGAACAAGCGCGTCGGACCCGAAAAGCTGAAATCAGCGTTCATGCATCATCGTCGGATCAAGCTCCTAGCCTGCGAGATCTCCAGACGGGGGGCTGCCGTAGTACACTACTCGGATGGCGAGACCAAATCAAGCACGGAGTCCGACGACTCAGCCTGACTCCTGCTCGGTATCGGTAGTACTTGTCCCAGTAAATTAACATACAGGCAATGCTTATCAAGCATACGAGCGCAGATGAACAGGTGGATTTTCCAAATAACGGTGCACCTGTAAAGACTCCTACGTGTACACGTGCAGCTTTATGTTTTTTTACTGCATGTACATACCGGCAACAAAGGTAATTGTTAGATTGGTTTTTTAAATTGATCTATTAATTTCATAGATACATCTGGCATATATCTACAAAGGTACGTAATATTTTATTCATAATTTACCGTACCTACTTTTCCTGTATATTGTCAGATCCATAATTTGTTATGTTTACCTAGAGCAGATTTTTTATACAATATCTATTATGTGAGTGTTTCCGGTGTTAGGCCGACAATGGTTTAACGCTGGGGGCTCGCTCTATTTTCTTTCGTATAAATCATACTTGTTTACGGTTTACATAATGCATGGTATTTACATATGCTCGTTATGTCCTGATAATATTAGAAGATCCATGCAGTTTTTTGAGTACATACTCGATATTCTCTACTATAAGTTTTGCCTCCTAGAAAATGTTTTTCAGGAATAATTGAGCACTCGAGTAGGTTGTGGTCAAGTACACCGCATTGTCGAGAACGATCTCGACAAATGAAGAGTCATCGCGCCCAACCTACCAACAAAGACCGACGACCTATCTCATAGCACCGGCCATGGCTAAACTACTCGAGAAAAGGTTATTAACGGATAATTCCTCGCGAACGCTGTCGGCTTGATCACCCGACATGATTGCGAACGGACGTCTGGATATGCTACAAGTTGGGTGTATGAGTCATGCTGGCCACATGAGATGCACATGTAATAAACCAACTCTAGCAACTTCCATTGATATTCGAGAGATGATTCTACACGCTCGCTGGTTCTCGAACTAGTACGTAGCAATCTCCCGCAACGCAAGCTTCCATTGGTGTTCGAGAGATGATTCTACTCGCTCGCTGGTTCTCGAACCAGTACGTAGCAATCTCCCGCACCGCAAACCTCCATTGGTGTTCGAGAGATGATTCTACTCGCTCGCTGGTTCTCGAACCAGTACGTAGCAATCTCCCGCACCGCAAACCTCCATTGGTGTTCGAGAGATGATTCTACTCGCTCGCTGGTTCTCGAACCAGTACGTAGCAATCTCCCGCACCGCAACCTCAGATGGTCGAGGTACGACTACAGCAATAACGCAGCGGTCCTCGCACCACGACTTCAAATGATCGAGAAACACCTACTCACTGGTTCTCGACCAGTCAATCGTAGCGATCTCTCGTACATTTGCTTCTAGTGGTTGAGTTACGACTACTACCTGGTTCTTGACCAGAGGTGTAGCGATTCTCCCATTACCTCTACTTTAACAAAGTTGATATCAAGTGCACAATATCGCCAAGTGTTTTACCCAGAGATCCCTTACCTCAAAAGACACCTAGCGTTGAAACCTATCCTAATGTCCCTTTACGCCGTCCTGACAAGGCCTCCGAGGAACCTACGGTAACTTCAGCTGGGGACGCCCAGAGCGGATAAGGCCTTGTCAGATCCTTCAGAGACAAAAGACCATGTAAGATCTGGTCGTGTAAGAGTTCTCGCCGTGCGTATTAACCAAGCCGTGTAATCGGAAATGGATTTTCCAACTTCATGGTTGGGGGCTAGGATCAGTGCTTGTTCAACCGAGGCAGATCAAAGGTCCAAGTGCCTTATCCTCCGAGAACGATTCTCCGACGACAAGGCTGGGGGCTAGGGAGAGTGTATAACTCAACAAACTGACTGATCGAAGTTGGTAAAAGAGTAGACGCTCATATACAAAACATTGGTCTGTAAGTTTACTTTATTTTCGGTTTTCCATACATATTATAACATGTCACCCTTTGAGCATTCGCTCGGGGGCTATTTCTATCTAATATTCTTTTCTAAGTATTGATTTCAAGAAAATTCTATTCGACATTATCGAATACTCCATGTCTCTATGGTTCTACACCAAGATCGACTAAGGCGAGTACGACAAATGTTGACAAGGCTCTGTCGCAGACTCTACGCCTACTCAATTACTCGAGAACGGTTGGTGAATCTCGACAAGGAATACGGAATGAAAAAATGGTGTACCCGCCGAGATAAAATTTCTTGACTTCAATCTAAATTCTCGATTACAGCAAGACACGAGACTTAGTCGTATGCTATGTACTTTCTTGGTTGACACCGGAGATTGACTCAGACAAACCCTTTAGGTGCCTGCACGAGGCTGATAAAGGAAGTCTATCGTATCTCTGAACTCACCGAGAATGGTCACGTGAGCTCGATAACAGTTACTTCAAGGTCTGCGCGCGATTGAGAATACGAATTCGTTCATTTGCATTGAAGTCGGGGGCTACTGTCAGGGTTATGGATACCACATACCTAATAGTAGCTGATTAAATCTCGGCAAGACCCACCACATACCATGTCCTATACGAAAACAACCTGCGGATATAGGAGGAGTTTCAGATAAGGAAGGACAACCAGAGTTCTACATGGAAACGACAAGAACTACTCGGATTGTATCCATATTGGTTTCTCTAGTTCTACTTGGACAAGGAGACACCTATGGGTATAAATATAAGGCTCCCTAGGAGGAGAGGGGACATAGACAATCAACATACCCACCATGGAAGACACCCACCATAATCAACATATACGGAATAATAGATCAAGACAGAAGATCAACATAGAAGCCAACATACGCCAAGACAAGACGCCGGATATCGACTTCAGGGATAAGCACGGCTAGTCCCCTACGGTGTCTCCGGATACTGCCAGGAGAGACGAAAGCGCTATCTCTAATCTCGCCAGGCACGAACTCGAGGAGGAAGACTACCCTGTTGTCGACTACGAGTCAGACCTTCAGACCGCCATGTCGACAACAGTTAGATATGCTACCCCAAATATTGTACTGGTGTGATTATGGTGAATAAGAGCAATACCGGCTTCGGCCAACAAGATGTAGGTTATTACCTGACAATTCAGGGCCCGAACCTGTATAAAAATCCCTGTCTCCATCTCTTTTACCTCAGTCCCGCATATATCCTAGTACCAACGATCCCCATACTATGCAAATACCGGAATCGCGACATCAAACGTCGACATTTTTAATGACCTTCTCCTTTATTTCTTACTTAATGGAATGATATTTAGATCTCCCAGATATTCGGAAAAAAGGAAAATATTATCGTTGGATGGATAAATAAGTGGTAAAATCAATGATATATGAACCGAGAGTATATAAAGAGATAAAAATAAACTTATTTTTGAGATAAATGTGAGCCTAACGGACAAAAGAATTTGAGAGGTAAGGTATAAAGTACTAGTACAATACTCCCCCGTCTCAAAATATAAGAACCAAGAACCAAATAAAATATTTATATTTTCTAGTATAATAAATCTAGACAGGCAGCCCGGACAGAGGGAGTATATCCTAATAAAACCACCTCTAGCGCGCACCAGCTTCCAATGTCACATCGACCATTATTTCTAAGACAATGCATTGGTTGTGGCCCCGCGCTCACCTGCTACCTTGCCAAGTCACCGTCCGTGTATACCATGAATCTGGGCAGACAACGTATCCAGATTCGTTGTATTATAAAATATCACATCGGATATTAAGTTATTATATGCTAAGAAAACCACTCTAGCGCGCACCATGTATCGGAGTTTCCAATGTCACATCGACCATCTTTTTGGGACAATGCATTGATTGCGGCCCTGCCCTCCCCTGCTACCTTACCAAGTCGTCGTCCGTGTATGCAAGTCGTCGTCCGGGTCTGCTGTCGTGCATTCAGGCGGTTCAACGCACGCCTTGCCAGCCTTGCCAAGTTGCCAAGCTGCGAAATTCGCGTCGCCAGCACTGGAGTCTGGAGCCACGGTCGACAGAGAAATCGTCAGAAGTTGCCGCTGGGACACAGATCCTCTGCCTTTGGGCTAGTTTGACTTTATTTCATCATTACCGTTTAAATTAATCCAATAGATAAAATTCTATTCCCTTATTTCTTTAAATAAAATCAACATATAACCTGCTACTTAGCCCATAAACGAATGAAAACATTATGGCTATGTTCGAAGGGACTTGTTGCCGCAGCGCTACGGCTGCGACAGCCGACAGTTCAAACCGACTGCCTGCTGCAGCTAATGCAGCCGAACACAACCTGTTATCTAGTCATAAGTGTTTTTTTTCTAACAAAAAATAAACATTGGTTGGAATTTTTATTTACCAAAATGAAAGTTCCATATGATTCATATACTAAGGAATGAAAACCTTGTTGAATTAATCAACCATTTTTTTGTCAAGTATATTATCCCAAAAAACTACACGAGCTTAGTAACAATAGAAATTGGAGCATATAATTGTCTGAAACAAAAGGATAGTGCTATGCAATATAAGTTTAATTACTAAAAATAAAACACTTGATTGACAGGCCATTGTAAAGATGTAAAGTTGAAATAAAGTAAGAACTCACAGTAGTATTTTTATAATCGAAATGATATGCAGACTTAGTAGGAAGGTAGCCCGCGCATTGCGCGGGCATGTATTTTAGATTGCGTTTGAAAAAACTTATATAAACGAAATATCAACTGGATGAAACTACCATGTTTAAAAAGTACTATTTCTCCATAATTTTTCTCATCGGCATTTCTTAGATAATTTATCCAAACATTTTGTTATGTTTTAAAACATAGAATATTTAATTCATTCGTATAAACAATTATCTATTGTCCATATAAAAACATGTCATGTTTCAAAAGTATCTAAAGAATCTACAAATTAAACATAAATTAAAAGTACAATGTTTTTGTCTTGTTTAATTGAATGTTTAGTGGTATTTTTCAACAAATCGATCCTAAAGAACTATTGTTGTTAGTAAATAAAACTAATTGTACCATCAAGTTAGTTCTCTTTTTAGTTGGTTCAGATTCACGCAAGTTGTTACATACTTACATATAAATTAACAAACACATATCATAGATCTAATATTTATGATCTATAGTATCTCTTCTATAAGAAAATATAGTCAACATGAGTCCAAAAATTTAAATTTAATAGTAACAAATATGTAAGCATTAATATGTACAGGATAGATGCAAGGCCATTAATATATAAGCATTTAAAAAATATTATAAAAATAGAACATGTGATGGTTGGTCCAATTTTAGTGCAAAGTATAAACTTATTTGATTTTTCTCCAGATAGTTCAATTTAGTGCCTATTGATATGTTATTTTTTTAGTTTTATTTTATGCCAGCTCAAAATATAGGGGTTATGGATCTTTGAATTGTTGGTTTAGTTATGAATAGAGAAATAGTTTGATTAGAAATCATATGTGCAGCTATTATTGATTTTAAAAATATGCATGTTTTAATAACATTATTGATTTTCTTGCTATAAAAAAGGTAGGGTAGACGAGAGAGTGGAGAGGACGCGTAGTGATGTGTTGTGCACATGTGAGGGGAGGGTGAAGTGCACGGGAATTTTTTTTTCCTAAATGATTTAATTGAAAACTGAAGATCCTTATTTTGTCAAAATTTCTAATTTCCTTTTTTTTCCTAAATTTTAAGACGTAACACATGATGGCTTAAGATTCTAAAATTATATCTATTGGTTAAAAAGAATGGATCCACCTATTAAGTGAAACTTATGAGTAGATATATTTTCTTACAATTTCTAACGTTTTGTTTTTAATTAAGACTTACATGTGATGTGTTAAGTGCGCTAGAAAGGATATACAATGATTTGAGGTGATATATTACTTATTATAATTTTTTGTAATGCTTTGTTTCTTCTATTTGGTTACGAAGCATAAAGGATAGGTGTGCAAGCTCAGGTGGTGTTTATTTTTATACAGTGAAATATGAGTAATATGGATTTTAAATTATTTATTTAATTATAATACATTAGTTAATATGGATCTTAAATAAACTTTTAAAAATCAGATATGACATATGAATCATAATTATTTAGCTTTTGTAATTATTGATCATTTTTATATTACACCATTAATTAGTTAAAAATTATAACACGGAAGAGTTGAGTGAGAGAAGAGAAGAGAAAGTACGCACACATATAATTATGTTTTATATATTTTATAGTGTTTATTTATATGTTATAGCTAGCTATAAATTTAGTCATAAATAAATTGAAAGATATAAGCGGATTAAAAATTAGTGGTATAGGCCGTGTTTAGTTCTTTGGCCATTTTTTTTAAATATTCGGACACACATTTGAAGTATTAAACGTAGACTAATAACAAAACTAATTACAGATTCTGCCTGCAAATTGCGAGACGAATTTATTAAGCCTAATTAATATGTCATTAGCAAATGTTTACTGTAGCATCATATTCTCAAATCATGGCACAATTAGGCTTAAAAGATTCTTATTGCAATTTACATGTAAACTGTGCAATTGATTTTTTCACATTTAATGCTCCATGCATGTATCCAAACATTTGATATAATATTTTTGGCCAAAAAATTTTTGGGATCGGAACACACCCATAATTTAGATGTTATAGTTGCTGAATTGTTTAACAAATAAAATGCTTTTCTAACTAATAAAGTATGATAATAGGAAAAGATATATGTAAAAAATATGAAGAAATTGAGAGAAGAAGAGGTGAAAGTGCGTACGTACTATCTTTAAAACAAACGTACATATACATACATATAGTAATACGTACAGGCCGGCAAAAGGTGGAAAAAAAAACTTTAGTACATACATACAAGGCGTGTATACACAGCTAGTGGTAGCTGGTTTGTCTAAATCAGCTACCACTCCATCTATGAGAGACACTATCTACCTATACTTAAAATGAAAATTTTCTCTTAAACTACTCATCCAATATACGATCCGATTACACCGTTGTGTTCATAACAATTAAATCTTTATAATAAGATCTCACATGATTATATTTTGATGAAAAATTATAAATTACTTTTACAATATATCTAAATTACTTTTAGATTTCACTAAATTACTTCTTCAACATATAAAAGTAAATTCAATAAAGTTTAAAAGTAATTTATATATATTATAGAAGTAACCTATAACAAAAAGAAAGTAACTTTAATGCATGCCTTTTTTTCATTGGACGTGACTACACAACTAGTAGTAGCTGGTTTGTACTCCATCTAGTGTTTCCTTTCAACTTGAAAAATACAATAGTATATTTCCGTTTTGTTTTAAGATACTTTTATAATATATGTAAATTACTTTTAGACTTTATTGAATTTACTTTTATATGTCCAAGAAATAACTTAGTCAAATCTAAAAGTAACTTATATATATGATAAAAGTAACTTATGTATATAATAAAAGTAATTTACAAATATAAATATTTTTTCATCGTAATATAATCATGTAAGATCTTGTTGTGAAGATTTAATTGTAACGAACATAATGGTGTAATCGGATTGTAGATCGAATAAGTAATTTGAGAGAAAAATTTATAAGAAGGAAGAAAAGGACATGCATGTCTAAGAGGAAAAACAAGCATGCACATCAGCACGTGTAGCAGTCCTTCGCACAAATTGGTTCGTCGCTGATTAACGCTAAGCCGAGAGGCTTCTCGGTTTAGATTTTGCCATACATATAGTAATATACGTAGTACACGCCCAAGGTGGACCTGGTATAGGGTTAGGCAATTTTTTTATATAAATCTAATAGTGGTAAATAATGGGTCCACCTAATTTAATGAAAATCAATGGCTAGGGAATTTTTAGAAATTTCTCTAATTTATTATAGTGCCACGTAACGGCTGGGAGTGTTTGTAGGATGCCACGTGACAACTTAGAAGCGTTTGTAGGGAGTTTAATGGACTTTTAATATATAATAGATAGATAGATAATAGATAATAGATAGATAGATAGATACCGCTAACATTTCAGTGAAGTTGTTGATGACACCATATCCTTCCCTAGTTCTCTATGTCCCTAGAAGCAAATCTATCCATCCGATTAATTAGGATGGTAGAGATGAAATAAAGTCACACCCTGACTTTACTACCAAACGAAGAGGAGCTCTGTCCGGATCGATGACCCGTCGAAGCAGGAGTCGAACCATCCCACCGTCGGTCTCAGCATTCCCGGCTTCCTGCTACTCTCTCCGGACTCCGGCTAATCACCCCTGCCTTGCACTACGCCGGCCCGGGGCGCCCGGCAGCACAGGCATATCCGTGCCGTGGCTCGCCGTACGTGCTCACACCTCGAGTGGGCTTGAGACACCCTGCCGCTAGCCAGAACTCTTTGTACTTTAGCCGCAGACATTCTGCGTCGTCAGTCGTCACTCTTACCGTGAATCGGAGCTTCCAATGTCGCATCAACCGGCTCATCTGATTGTCAATCTGAGGCTGATCAGAAGATGCTGCCTCACTTCCGACGCCGACTTGCGGACGCTCTGGCCGTGGCCCACGCGTGCGCAAAGCTAACACCATGTTACGCCGCGTCCACGCTTTGCGCCCGACGACTTACTTTTCGCGCCTATAAATGACGGCAAGCAGCTTCATTCCCCTCAAGTATTATCTTCTCTCCATATGGCTCTGTCTGGGCAAGCACCAAGCCACCACTGCCACTGCCGCCGACCCGATCGTCCTTTCCAGTAAAATTTCCCAGCTTCCTTTCGAGTCTTTCTCCTAGCTACAGCCGCGCAACCGCACCTCCGAATTTTGTCCTCCAATTTAGGCGTTAGCTCTGCCATCCATCCAGGTCGGTAGCTGAATGCCGACGATAAGCTTTCCCGGCTGCCATGCTCGCTGTCAGCAGGCTGCTAGGTAGGAAGTGCCCGCACCCAGCTAACAACTCTCCTCTGTCCCTGACAATTTTTTTTTTCTCTTATCTCAAGCCAGCCTTGCCAGAGGCTACAGCTACAGGTGAGTCCAAAGACGGAGACAAGTCTAAGAGCAACTTAGGCTTACCTCCATAACTGGGAAGGTAGCCCACGCATTCGCGTGGGCATGCATCAAAGTCTGTTTTTATTTTTCATGTTGTTGTATACTCTCTCCGTTTCATAATATAAGTCATTTTAACATTTCTCATATTCATGTTAATGTTAATAAATCAAGATATATATATCTATCTAGATTCATTACCATCAATATGAATGTGGAAAATATTAGAATAACTTACATTGTGAAATGGAGGAAGTATTTTTTTATTTAAATAAAGTCATGAGGATGCAATTCATATTGTACAAGTAATAGTTATTTTTGTTTATTAACCGCTATAAGGTGATAGGTCACATAATCAATATTGTCAGTTTATGTTCTTCTTTACCACTTGATAGCATAGGAGTTCATCGGATCTCGGATAGTCAATTTCATAAACAATCACCTTGCCAATAATCTTGGCTCAACGATTGGTGAATAATAGTTTATAAGTATAATTTATACATATATTTGAATGTGAAATAGAATTGATACATAAGGTAAGCCCTATATGGGTCTATATGGTACTTTATACTAATATTAATTATGTTTAAACTCCAACGGTTGTAGAGGAAAAGGTCAACATGTACGCCCCATGTTCTTCTTAAGATAATCGATATGGTTTTTAAGGACACATTTCATCCTTTCTTTTTATAATGTATTCACTTTAATTATTGAATATATAATTGTATCAAAATATTTGTCTTGATAGATCCAATTAACATTATTTGGACATAGTTATATTTTAGAATGATGGTAATATTGTTGGGGAATGCTAATAACAATTAGAGTATTTTATTTTGTAGATATAATCTAATTATGTATATATGTTTTCAAGTGATAGTGATGATATGATCCACATTATCCATTTCCTTCGTAATTTTTCTTATTGTCGGGATGGGATAGCAAAGATATTATAATTATGACTAAAAATAATGGAAGGAATAGTTTTTTAAATGTTACTTACAATATAAGTTTTTTTTTTCATATCGTAGATCTAATTTATTTATACATGTTTCATGAAGTGATATATGATAATATAATCTACGCTCTCACCTTCCCTCTATTTTATATACCAGTTTTAGTGATATATAAACGTTATCATATGACAAAAATGAAATATTTATTATAAGTTAAAGTACAACTTATATTGATTTTTTATTTTTTAATCCATTTTATAATATTTTTTATTATTTCTCACTATAAAAACAGGGAGGGGTATAGTGGAGAACTAAGCCAAGAGGGGAAGGTATGTGTAGTGCCGTATTGTCCGGATGTATGGGGGAGGGCGAAGTGGAGGGGTGTTTTCTTTTTCTGTTATTTTATATGATTGAAGTGAAACCGATGATCTATTTTTTTCCCAGAATTTCTAGTATCATTATTTTCTAATTTTTAAGACGTAACACATGGTGGGTTAGGATTGTTTTAAAAGTATATCAATTGTTTTAACATATTGGATCCACCTATTTAGGTGGAAACTGATGGTAAGATTTTTTTGATATAAATTCTAATTTTTATTTTTATTTTTATTTAAGAGGATATACAATGATTTAAGATGATATATTACTTATTATTATATTTTACAATGTTATGTTATTTTTGCTGTTTAGTTAGACTGGTGTATATGTTCAAATGACAAATTTTTATTTTAATAAAATAAAATATGGGTAATATAGATCTTGAATTATATATTTAATTATAATAAAACAAATTTCAGTCAGACATAACTTAAAAAATGTAATTATTGAGCTTTATAATTATTAATCATTTTGATTAATTAGTTAAAGTTTATAAGACCAAAGAATTGAATGAGAGAGAGGAAGAGAGAGTCGAAGCGCAGAGTAAGTATGTATATAATTATAATAACTTTTATCGGTTATAATGTTTTAGCTGCAATTACTTTATTAACTAAAAATAAAATAAAATCTTTAATGGTTGATTAAAATCTATCTTTTTTTACTCGTCTATACCTACGATACATAGTTGGCATTAAATATATGAACACTACAAATCATTTTTTTAGGAGCACACTACAAATCTAATAATCTAATAATGTTATTTCGACTTTTAGTTATGTTAGAATGGGGGTCTAATTTTTTTTAATATTGGTCAAAGTTATGTTCATATTAATTTTATTATATGTATTATTATTTATCAAGGTATGTACGATGATAAAATATATATAATTATTTTTATAAATCTATAATTTCTTAAGTAGCACACAAAAGTCGGAAGATGTAGCCCTAATTAATGTGACATATTTATTCTCAAAGATGAATTAAAGTGGATGAATTTTTAAATGCAAAGTAATCAAAAGACATAAGCGGATCAAATATTAGTTTTTTGATTTAGATGTTATATTTGCTTATTTCTTTAACATAGAATTTTTGCTTTTCTAAAAGCGTGAAAAAAGAAAAGAAATAGGTAAAAAAGAGGGAAAAGAATTGACAGGAGGGAATAAACGTACGTATGTACGTACGTACATGCCAACAGCGCAGGTGGGCCTAGGTATGGGAAGACGATTTCTTTTTATAGATAAATCTAATGGTTATAAATAATGAAATAATGGGTCCATCAAATTTAATGAAAATCAATGGTTAGATGTTTGCTTTTCTTTAAAGATTTTATTTAATTTGTTAGTGTGACACGTGGCGGCTTAGGAGCTTTTATAGGATGCCACATGGCGGTTTAGGAGCGTTTGTAGGAAGTTTAATGGACTTTTAGTATATAATAGATAGATAATAGATTTGTTAGTGTGACACGTGGCGGCTTAGGAGCGTTTATAGGATGCCACATGGCGGTTTAGGAGCGTTTGTAGGAAGTTTAATGGACTTTTAGTATATAATAGATAGATAGATAATAGATTTGTTAGTGTGACACGTGGCGGCTTAGGAGCGTTTATAGGATGCCACATGGCGGTTTAGGAGTGTTTGTAGGAAATTTAATGGACTTTTAGTATATAATAGATTATGCTTAATTTTTTAATTCACCACGCAATTTTTTGAAAAAAAAATTAATACTTACTCCCTCCGTATTTTAATGTATGACGCCGTTGACTTTTTTATCAACGTTTGACCATTCGTCTTATTCAAAAAATTTATATAATTATCATTTATTTTATTGTGACTTAATTTATCATCAAATATTCTTTAAGCATGACATAAATATTTTTATATTTGTACAAAAAAAATTTAAATAAGACGAATAATCAAACGTTAAAAAGTCAATGGTGTCATACATTAAAATACGATAAAATACGGAGGGAGTAATTATCTGAGCACTACGCTTTGATAAGTTTTGACTGTCACTGGGTGAGTCCAAGTCCCAACCCTAGATCTTCTGTTCTGTCACCGTGCTCTCCACTGTGAACGACATGAGGACGGACGAGACGACCCTGTTTCTGCTCTTGTCCCCTCTACCTCTCCACTTCTCCAGTACAGCAGTAATAAATACTTTATCGGTCGACATGGTCAAACTTACCACAGTTTTTAAAACTAATCTTTGACTTATAATTTCTCATATACTATATGGCTTATTGCAACAAAATTGTAACCATCTTAAAGCAAATTTAAATATCAATCCAATGATATTAATTTTAGCAAATAAAATTTAATTTGTATTATAATAGTTATTGATCAAATATTTTTAAAGTTGAATCTTCGAATGTGTGCACGCCTTATATTATAGGATAGAGGGAGTAATACCATTGTGTCTATCAATGGCCCTGTTTAGTTCCAAAAATAAAAATTTTTACGCTGTCACATCGAATATTTGGACACATGCATAGAATATTAAATATAGGCAAAAATAAACCAATTACACAGATTGCTTGTAAATTGCGAGACGAATCTTTTAAGCCTAATTGCGCTATGATTTGAAAATGTGGTGCTATAGTAAACATTTGCTAATGATGGATTAATCAGGCTTAATAAATTCGTCTCGCAGTTTCCTGGTGGAATCTGTAATTTGTTTTGTTATTGGGGTACATTTAATACTTCGAATATATGTCCGTATATCTAATGTGACAACCAAACCCAAAAATTTTCTCCAACTAAACAAGGCCGATATCAAACGGAAGGCGAAAACGAACAAAAATTAACTCAAAGGGATGATAGTTGTATCGTTGAATATATATATATATATATATGTATATATATATATATGTGTGTGTATATATATATATATATATACATACATACATACATATATATACACACACATATACATATATATGTATATATATTATATGTATGTATATATTATATGTATATATATATATATATATATGTATATGTATGTATATATATATATATATATGTATATATATATGTGTGTGTATATATATATATATGTATATATCCATCATTTTTTATAATATTATATATACCTCTATAGTTCATCATCACTTAGTTCATATTATTTTTCTTTTCTCTCATTAAGTCATATCATATCAATTATTTTTAGTCCTTAGATGATTAATCTATGTCAAATTATCTCTCTTCTTTTCTTCTCTCACTAAGCCATATCATCTCAATTATTTTAGCCCTTAGATGTATGGTCTAAATTATCTTCCTTCTTTTGTTATCTTATAAAGTCACATTATTTTACTTTTACATATGAATCATCATTCTAAATACTCCATCCGTATTTTAATGTATGACGCCGTTGACTTTTTAATAAACGTTTGACCTTTCGTCTTATTCAAAAAATTTATGTAATTATAATTTATTTTATTGTGACTTGATTTATCATCAAATGTTCTTTAAGCATGACATAAGTATTTTTATATTTGCATAAAAATTTTGAATAAGTCGAGTGGTCAAACGTTGGTTAAAAAGTCAACGGCGTCATACATTAAAATACGGAGGGAGTACTATTTAAATTTGAATCACATCAATATTTTTTAAGCTATTTTACACACTATTTTTATTTATTGTTATTATAGTAAACTCCAGTAGCAACTCGCGAGGTTTCACCTAGTATACCAAATAGCAAAGTACAAGAATGCCAATGCAAACGGGTTATTGCATACGCACAGAACGGTCTACCTCGAAACCAACTAATGATAAGAGATATAGTTGTGAGTTCCTAAAAATTACTAGGAGACCGTGTCAGAGTCTAAAAAAGTTCATATTTTAGGACAGAGAGAGTACTGAACAATATTAAGCCTAAGATTACCAAATTTGAAATTTAAGTACAAGCAATGAATTCTAGGATATTTAGTACTTATATTTATAAGAAAGAGGAAGGGGAAATACACACATATTTGACGGGTGACGGACAAGGGCCCTGTTTGGAATATTAGCCCAGGGCTAATTTTGAGAGCTAATGTTTAGTCATGAATTGGTAGGCTAAACATTAGCCTAGAGTGGTATGTTTGGATCCATGAGTTAATTCAAGGCTAAAAGGTGGAGAGAGAGTATAAAGAGAGGAGAGAGAGGGGGAGAGAGAGAGCTGCTTTTTGATGGTTCCCACACAAAATTAGCCCCATTAGCACCCCTTGGAGGGGCTAATGTTTTGAGGGGGGCTAATTCACTTTAGCCTCAAATTAGCCCACATGTTTGGATCCTTGATGGCTAATTCAGGGTTAAAAGGTGGGGGCTATTAATTAGTCCATGGAACCAAACAGGACCAAGGTTGGAGGTCAACGGTTGGCAGTCAGTTGGCTGTGTTGGCAACATAGAAGTTGGAGTGGTTACTACTTCCTCCAGTTCCATATTAATTGACGTTTTGGACAATGTTGTGGTCAAACTTTTTTAACTTTGACCATCAATAACTTTAAAAATATTTAGTTTAAAAGAACTAGAACAACATATATAGATTTATTTATTATATATATTATAGTAGAAAAATAAGATCAAAGATATATCTTGCAGACCGTGTCATTGTTCAATACGTCAATTAAAATAAAACCGGAGGGAGTAGGTGGTTGCAACAATGTCGTCGGGCGTTGATAACCTCTGAAGATGGGAAACACATGGTGGAGCAAGGGAACCTCACTGCCGCTCGCCTTGGTGAGGACAAAAGAGGGAGAAGGCCGTTCTAGTAGGCACCATTTGCCCCCTTTGTGGCACCAGTGAGGCCGAACGGGAAGGGGCGGTCATTGAGGGGGGGGGGGGGGAGGAGAGGGAGGCAAAATCACTAATGGGCGGTAAGCGACTGATCGCGCATGATCAATTTCCCTTATCCCCTGTTTTCCTTTTATCTTCACCACACATTTTCCTTTGTTCTTAAAAAAAAGTACACCTCTAAAGTTTATACACCCAAATCTTATACACTAAAAGTTTGCAGTTTGTACACCAAATTTTATATGCCTGCTTTTGATACCAATTCAAATTCAAAGTATTTATGTGCACAAAGTTTGTACACATATTGCTACAGTAAAGTTTGTGCACATAAACTATTTATGTGCATAAAGTTTTGAGATATATATTTCTACGTATAAAGTTTGTATACCTAAAGTTTATATATTGAAAATTTATATGCTCAATTTTTAGGTACAAACTTTATACATACATACATATATATATATATATATATATATATATATATATATATATATATATATATATATATATGAAGTTCGTACGTATATATACATCCAAACTTTTTTGTGCATATGTATAAATTTGTTTAGCCCAAATATATATGTACATGTATAAAATATACACATATACAAATATTTTTATAACTATATATACAAAATGTTACTCATATATATTTTGTATACATACGTATAAAATGTATATACGCAAAGTTTATACATATATATAGAAAACTATATACATATATATATACGAATATACGAGCACTAAAGGGAGGAGGCGATCGCGCGCGGTCAACCGCCCATCATCCATTCCCGGTGGGAGGGGGATGTGTTGGGAGAGGAGGAGGGGGAGTTACTACTATGATTAGCCCGAATCTTGGCGTACACTTTAATTCCACCATAGATAAGTGATTAGAATTTGTGTGTATTTTTAGGTGATTGAAATCTATAGACGGTCCCTACTTTAATCACTAAATTGATTGTCTAGATTTTCTCTATTTTTGAATGAACATGGTAATTTCCAGGATTTCAGATTTTGTGTGGGAGTGTTTCAAGCCTGTTGACCTTATAGAACTCCGTGCGATATAATGGGATTTCAATTAAAGAAAATTACCATTATTATTTTTTTTATATATCATCTCTTAATTAATCGCTGTATATATTTGTTATCGGCATGTAGACCCTTTGGCTGTATTTTCTCCTTTTTCCTAAAAATTAAAGAAGAGAATTGGTTAAGTGTGGTTAACATTTGGACCATCAATCCCCACCTGTCATTTTCCTTAAAAAAACAGGGAGTTAGTGATGGGGTGGTTACAGAACTACCACCACCACTAGTCCCTTAGAGTAGTCCTAACTCATAACACTAGACATAGTTTCCATAAACTCCATATCATCAAGAAACTAGTACTAGACACTACTCTTCCAATGCAAACACCATTATTCCATACTTCAATTTAATGCTACTTATTTCACATGATGTCTTGGATGTTGTGCAGAAGCCATGTCTCATGCAAGACATGGTTTCCTTCTCTTTCCTCTTCACTTGCCACATCATTTTTTATCCTAGGTGGCAACTTATTTAATGCTATGGACACCATCCTAGTCATTGGGTTGGGAATGCCCTTAAGGAAATATAGATTTGTAAAGTCTACCGGCCATTGTGCTCTTGCTCATGTGCCATCCCTCCACTTGTTCACCCGCCACCGCTTTTATTATTGTTCTTGGACCAGAAAAATCCAAACCTTGTATCAACCGCTGCAGCCGGTTTGGGAGGTGAATTTTTTCTTTAAGATAAATCTAATGGTTATAAATAACGGGTCCATCAATTTTAATGAAAATTAATGGTTAGATATTTTTGTTGTTTTTCTAAATTTCTCTTAATTATTAGAGTGCCACATAGTGGCTTAAGGATGTTTCTAGAATGCTACGTAACGGCTTAGAAGCATTTGTATGAAGTTTAATGTATTTAGTATATAACAGATATGTGGTTTCTTTGAATGCGTCAAGAAATAAAGATATTTTCTTTAAAATAGTTGGGATAAGTAATATACATTAGTAAAAACATATATTGATTATGGTATGCATAATATGATAGTAAAAGTACAGATTTTACTAGATATATATTATGTTATTAACAACAGAGAATAATCAATATATTTTACTAGATGTACATTATGTTATTAACAATTGAGAATAATCAATATATATTATTGTTGCCTTTTGTTGGGTCGGGACGCTCGGACGCCTTCCGGCTGGCTCTCTAGTTTTATAGTTGTGTCTCTTTATTTTTGTGTCTTGTCGTTGTGTCTTATATGGACACTCTAGCTATGATATTTAACGACATGACACTTCTGGCATTATTCTATTATTTTCACTCAAATCTGAAAGAGTTTTCTGAATTGTGAGAGAACGAGCTAGACGCACAATCACATGCCCAGAAACGTTAGTAATGGTTGTGAGAAGAGATACAAGTTATACAGATTCTGAGTGAAGTAAATTAATGGATTGGCATCACGCAAAAGTGCGACGATGAAATAGAGAGTCGTTTTGATCCCTCGAGGTGATATCTCCTCGTTATTTGCATGTTACTTAAATAGTTATAAATTTTTTTTAAAAAGATGTATTAACATGAGATATATTACACCACAAACATGCAACTTTAGATTCAACTTCTACATCTCCTAAATAAAAAAACAAATTTTACTATGAATATACGTTAACTAGCTGTAGTTTAATTTGTATTTAGAAGTTGAATTTAAACTTGTTCGTAAAATGATATATCGCGTGTTAATACATCTTCCCAAATTTATTCAATTTTTTTATAACTATTTGAGTGATAAACAACGAGGGAACATCTCCCCTCAAGGATCAAAATAGTTTCCGGATGATATATATAGGTTATATATATACATATATATATATATATATATATGCTGGATAATATGAACCAAGGGGTATATGCAACTACATGGATAGTTTGACACGTGTATCTAATTCCCTTCATGGTGGCTACAAAGGATGGTACATGTTACAATTTTTGTGGTCTAAAATGCCCCTCAAGTAGTACTACAATAGCTTGAACAAATAAATTTTTTCGTAATTCATAAACAGATTAGTTGTTACTAGTTCAATATTTGTGGGTTTCCTTTTTTTTTTAAGTAATGACCTACGTTTATTTAATATGTTGATAAAAATATATATTATATTTCTTAAAAGTATATGATGTAGATTCAGTACAACATATTATGAGATGATATGTAAATTGATATTTTATTAATAATAATGTATTTCCATCCCCCCAATGGCTGTATTATCTTTCTATGGGTGGATTTTGTGTTCTCTTTGTTTTGCGTTTGCACATTTTTTTTTCTCATGGTTGTCTAGTCAATTTATTTGTTATCAGTCTTTGAAATGCCATGCAAGTTATGGGTTTAGATATAAATTATTTTCTAAATGCTATTTAGAGATGTGTCATTTGCAAGTTCCATTTTCAGAGAAATGTCATTAGTATGAACTTTAGGGGACCATTTGCACATTTATTTAGATATATAAATCATTTTCTAAATGCTATTTAGAGATATGTCATTAAGAAATCATCTACAAATTTCATATTTCATAGAAACAAAGATATATGATATATCAGTATGAACATGTTCAATAAATCTAAATATATATCACTGCTATAAAGTGAAGAGAGATAAAAAAAAAACTAATACCAATACAAGATAAAAATTTGCTTTGAATCAATGAATGCTTGTGCTGTGACATACTACTAGAAAAGAGCAATTAGGGAATAACTCAAAATTTGACAGTGGCATTGTGTACCTTTCCCATCTCTCCCCTATATAGTAAACCATCATTTTGTCATCATGGCATGGTACATTTCACTAGCACGAATCTCAAGACCCATCAATGGTGTAGATTGTTGGTGCATATATATATATATATATATATATATATATATTTGAAATAATCTACCTCGAGTTGTATTTTTTAAGTTTTCATGGTAGTTTTAATGTATACGCATGCATGGTGTTTTAAAACCCAAACTAAGATTTCCTAATCAATGCAATTTCGGTCATTTTACTAGTATCATCTGATATATATATATTAGATAACGCAAGGGCTTTCCTGCTAGCTGTACTTCTATATAGTACGGGCCGGAACGTATTAGTAAGACCGATTTTAGTTTCAAAGTTTTTCTTTAAACTTCTAACTTTTTCATCACATCAAAACTTTCCTACACACACAAACTTTCAACTTTTTCGTCACAAACTTTCAACTTTTTTGTCACATTGTTCCAATTTTAACGTGAATTAAACACACCCTAAGTCTCATATTCTTAGTATATCCAGCAGGTACCACTGAAATGGACACGAAGCTTCGAAAGAAAGGATATCGTCCACAAACAAACTGAAACGAGTTGTCTCTCTCCGATCTACCGTACCGATCGATCGAGTAATTTCGACCAGTCAACGGGACTAACTTAATTATGGGTTCGAACTGTGAATCCACTGATAATGACAGCTTCAACATCGCCGGACCAAAGGATATGACGGATATTAATTGGTAATGTGGTTGGAAGTTCCGCACGCCTGTAGTATATCATGCATGCATGTACTGATGACTGGCATATATATTTATATAGTTCCAGGAAGGACAAATCACTAATAATGTTATTTTTTTCATTTATTTCAGGGGCAGCGAGGAGCACCGCCGGTGCGCTGCCGCCTGCATTCTCAAAGGAACCTCCCTCCACGCGCACGAGAATAACAACGGGCTTGCGCCGCCGTGGTGGGAGAAATTCAACCTTGAGCTCTTCAAAGAGCTCAAGGGGCATGATCAATTCATGTTTGGTGCCATATACAGGTATGCCGCCGGCGATCAGCCTCGCCCCAAGTCGGCTCCTGCCTATATAATCGCCTTCCGCGGCACCATGCTGAAGCACTCCAAACCGTTGCTCGATCTGTACCACGACATCAAGGTCGTCATAAACGACCTACGGAAGTGCAGCCATTTCGACCGAGTACTTACTGAGATCAGAGGCCTCATGGTCGAAACGACCAGCGCCGCCGCCGTATGGCTTGTGGGGCACTCGCTTGGCGCGGCGTTCGCGTTAGACGTGGGGCGGCATATGATGATCCAAGAGAATCTCAACTTTCACACCTTCCTCTTCAACCCGCCGCAGGTGTCGATGGGGCCGGCGATCAACTGGCTACACCTGCCGCAGGAGGCAAAGAAGGATCTATATGCCTTCAGCTACTTCGTGAAGTGTGCACTCGGGAAGACGCTCATGAAGTCCCACAGGAATCGAATGGAGGAGATATTCGAGAAGCTGTTACCATGGGAACCGCAACTTTACGTGCACGAGGGGGACATCATCTGCCAGGGCTTCATCGACTACTTTGAGATGCGGCAGCAGGTGGATGAGCGCTTCCACCGTGTTGCCGAATCGGCGATGATGATGTCTTATCGGGACATGGCCTCCTCCGTCTTCCGTGAAAACAAGCAACAACCGCACCTCCTGCCGACGGCGAGGCTGTGGAAAGTGACGAAGGAGAGCCACAACGAGGATCCGCACGGGCTCAAACAGTGGTGGATGTCCAACGTCGCGCTGGGTTGGTCAAGCTCTGGGCTGGACCCAGAGCTCGGCAAGCTGTATCGGTGGAGGCCCGTGCAATAAGGGTATGGTGAAACTTTCTCCCAGTATTTGCTTACAACTATACCTCCATCCTTTAATATTTGAAGTTGGTTCATCTTAAAAAAAATAAAACAACGGAAGGAGTGCTAAATTGAGATTACTCACTGAGCAAACGTGGTCCAGAAATGCAATCCAATGCTTGATTATATGCAGAACATGACTAAAGTTGGAACCTATTCATTTTACATCATTGACCTGGTCGTGCAATTTCATAGACAAGCGTGATTATTCATTTTATAATATTGCAAAGTTCCATTATGTACCTAAACATATTAATGTTGCGGCTCTTTTTGTCTTTCTTCCAGGTGAGAAGGGCCTGCCAGAGTGGTAAATCCATATATTTTGAATATTGCCTATCTATGATTCTATATTCGTATACTATATTGGACTTAATCCATTTCGTGATAGCGATCGACTGCAGCATGCATACATGCCTGTACAGATATGAAATTTCAAATATGCCTGTACATGTGGTCTCCAACGTAACGTGCGGTGCGCACGAGTTTACTTGATCCCGATCGAGTAGTGTTGACCTTGGATTCTATAAGTACCGATATGAAATTATGTTTTGTAATTGAAGCATTTGCATTCAGAAGAGTATAAAATCAATGAAAACTGCCACAATAATTTCTCCTGCTCTTGTTGCTTTGTTTTCCCCCCTGTCGTTGCTATATTCATCTTTCTTCAGCAAATCTTGCCCTTTTTACAGTGAAGTGAATTGGACTTGCGATTCTCTGTGGTTATAGTTGGTCTATGTGGTTATAGTTGGACTTTGTTACGATTATGGCTCGCCAGTAGTTTACAAAAATAGATGATTGTAAAAAAAGAGAGAGAGAAAGAAAGGTAGAAAATATTCTCAACCATTATGAGAAGAAAAAAAAAGAGAAAAAGAGTGCTCATAAATGTTTTTGACCAATCATATATATATGTACATATATATGAATATAGTAAATTTGTTTGGTGCTCCATGGTGCCAGGGCACCCATCTCCTAGAATAAGTATTCTATACCCCTCTCCCATGGGCCAATCCCACCTCCCCCTTCCTTCCTAGGGCCCAAATCCCCCCCTCCCACCTCAGTCAAAGGCTGGTCAAAGCCCCCTCCCGCCGGTCAAACCCGCGCATTGACTCCCTCCCCCATCCACCACTTTGCTGTTCACGTCTCGCAGGAATTCCGCAGTAACATAACGATCATCGTGTAGTAACATGACAACTTTCTCGTAATAACAACATCGAAAAATAGTCATGATGGACAGTTTTGTTAAGGCCACCAATAGTCATGATGGAATCCAAAGAGCTCCCTAGCCGATAAGCGATATCTACAAATTTGACTTTGATGTCATCATTAATAGGGACCAGGGCTTTACTGGAAGCCTCCTCCCCTTCTTCATCCATGAACTGGTTGATGCCAAAGGAAAACATATTCAGCTAAAACCTGAAGAGAGATAAGTTAAAGGTATTAATAGTGCAAGCGTTGCAGCCGATATGTGAGGATATGAAAATACTTACAAGCGCGGCAGGGATCGGCTATGCTGGTGTTTCTGCGTTATGGCCGTCTTTGGCCGACGGAGTTCGCTCACTTGACTCGTGTTGAGAAGGAGATGGATAGCGGGGAGGCTAAAAAAGAAGGATAAATATGACATCATTTGATAAAAATAGAAGAAGGAAGGTTAAGTCGTCGATTACCGATGGAGGAGGTGTCGGCGGTTTTTTCTTGGAAGTCAGTTTCTTCCTCTACAATTAAGAAGTTTGGTCAAATTGAGAATGTGGGCTTTATAAGTCATAAGAAGGCAGAAAACAGAAAGTAACATACCAGAGGCTGACGAATTTGGCGTTTTGGGGTTCTTGGCGTGTTTTTTGGGTTTGGTGGATCGACTGGAGGTGTTTGCACTGCTTCTTCGCTCACATCGACAGCAACATCAACAACGGCCTCTTCCATATCTTCATTCTCCAAATATTCCTCTACGTCTGGGTCTATGGTTGGCAGATCGGCGGCAGCGGCAACTTTTGGTTTCTTTTGGATTTTCTCTTTGAGGGGAGATTTGGCATCCGACTGCTTAGTCCTCTTCCTCTTGCCAGCTTTGATAGGCTCACGAGGTTAGCCATGGAGTAAGGAAGATGTCCTGGGGGCATTATAACTGATGATAGAAGGAGCAAGCCCCCCACCATTTGGAAGAATCCCCGCGGCATAGTTAATAGGTTCCCCACTTCGACTGACATGAGGAGGTGAGGAGTCTATGGTCTGCAAGCAGAAAGAAAAGGGAATTAAAGAATTGCTAAATAGTATCGGTATCAGCTCAACAAAATAGTTTGTGATAAGAGAAAAGTACTCACTTGCGGGATCACGTCTGGGAAGATGGTAGTTAAGTACATTGAAGACGATTGATGAAAGAGATGCTTTTTCCATTCAACCCACCAACGGTCGAAAGTCTTACTCCTTGTCAAGGCCAACTCGATGTTATCAATGCTGCCTAACGGTGGTCCTGGAATATTCAGAAGCCTGTCCATCATAAGAGCTGATGAGATCACCCCCCTTGTTTGGATCTTGTCCACAAAGAACAAGCCGATAGGCAACTGACCCAGTCCAAGTTGTCTGCAGCGCTCATAGGGTGATAGAACTCATACGAAATCTGAATATTACGGCCTTGATGAATACCGACAGGGAGAATGCAGGGGGAGTTGGCCGTCGCCAAGACTTTCCTACACTGCTTGAAACTCTCATGATTGATTTCCTCAAATCTGAAATTGGCTGGGAGTTCGAAGTCTTGAGAGTGTTGGTAGGCAAACCAGATTCTAGAATCCCTTGGGAACCCATCGTAGAAGTGATTGAACCGATCTGAAAAAAGCACAGCCGATAATTCTGACCCAGCATAAGTAGAAGCCGCCTCCCAAAAAGACGTGCATCGGCGAGTCGTGACCAGGTTCCCTTCATCATCTTCGGTCGGCTCAAGGGACGGGAAGCTTGTCGTAGTCAGAGCTGGTCTTATAGACACCTTAATGGTATGAAGGTTGAGCCACGTCTGCAGAAGCCACCAAGGGCCACCAGTGCCGATGATAGAATCCACAACGATCTTGGCCGATGCTGAGCTCAGAGTCTGATACAGGGCTCCCAACAAATATTTACCTTGGGGAAACTGCCTTTTTTCTGCAAGGGCTTCGGCCAGGTACTGCCAGTTGGAGGTAGGGCCACAACTTGGATCACAGAATAAAAAATTTTCGAGCCACATCATTAGGAAAGCTGTGTGCTCTCTCAGGGTGACCGGACCAGTTCCCATATTCGCAGTAATGAAACCAGACCAACCACCTATACTTCTGGTCTTATAAGAGAATTCGCTCTTAGTGTTCAGGCTGAATGGGTTAGCTGCCGACGTGACATCCAGACCGGTAATCATAACTATGTCCAAGAGGGTTGGCGTCATCGGCCCTTGACCAAACAGGAAGGCATTGAGGGTATTGGACCAAAAGTAAGCTGCAGCCGACAGCATGGACTTATCTCTCTTCATGTTGGCTATAGTAAGGGCTAAGCACTGCGAGATTCCCAGTTAGTCCCAATGGATTTGCTTGCTGTCCGATACTCTCTTATACCAGTCTGGCCAGGTCTTGACATTAGCAGCAGGCCAAGACTTAAAGGTGTTCTTCCAATGACCTAAGCTGGGGTTGGTAACACCGGGACTAAAATTCGATGTACCGTATATAATCACTATGGCTTATCCTCTCAAACTCCTCATCTTCTATTTTTACTCTCTTATTCTTTTCTTTGCCTTTTCCTCTCCTTCCTTCTAGCCTTATCCTCTCCCTCCTGCCTTCTCTCATTGCAGATCGAGCGGCGGCGGAGGGCGGCGGGTGCCGGCGTGGCCGAGCGGCGGCGGCGGCGGAGGGCCGTGGCGGCAGGCCGAGCGGCGGTGGGTGGCCGAGCGGTGGCGGCTGCGGAGGGCGGCGGCGGCGGGCCAAGCAGCGGCGGCTGCGGCGGGCAGGCGGCTGGTGGCCGATTCATTTGTTTTTTTTTTTTGCAATTTGTGATTCCATAAGATGTGTAATTCTTTTGAGAATTTGAGATTTATTGTATGTTTCTGAGATGCAATCTGTGATGTATTTGATTTCTGGGATTTATTGTATGTTTCTGAGATGCAATCTGTGATGTGAATGTATTGAGATGTTATATTTTGATTTGGGGATTAGGGATTTGATTATTGAGGGATATGCATAGATCCCATCCAATTTGGAAGAAAATAGAAGGAAAAATGCATCTGGTAAAGAAACAATGAAAAAAAAGTGGAAACCGGGACTGCCGCTTTCCTCCTCTTTAGTCCCGGTTGGTAACACCAACCGAGACTAACGATCAACTTTTGTCCCGGTTATTTTACCCGGGACTAAAGATATCTATCTTTAGTTATCTTTAGTCCCGGATTTGGACTCCCAGTTGTATAACCGAGAGAACAGGCACTTACGAACCGGAGGTAAAGATGACTTGTGCAGCAGTGATTGATGAATTGAGCGGGATCTACATTACCGATTGGGCCCAGAAAAAACTGATTTTGATGGTGCAAATTGGGGATTGCAATCTGATGGGAAAGGTGCTACAGTAAAGGAGGGGACAAAGTCAAGATCACAAAGAAGGAATTACACGCCGAGAGAAGAAAAAGACCAAGAATGGTCGTAGTCAATGACGTTTACCTCAGGTAACTCAGCCACCGAAGCACTTGAAGGATTGACGGAAGCCATTGTCGGGGTTCCGAGCGCCGTCGAGAGCAAAGGGGGTTGCCTGCGGGGTCGCTGAGGAAGCCGACGAAAAGTGTGGGGAAATTTTGTTGGTTAAAGACGAAGGAAGCGGAAAGAAGGCCGTGAAGTTTTTCGAGCGGACGGTTCTATTTAAAGGGAGGGCGCGGCAACAGCCGAAACAGAAAAGAAACCCTAGATACAAACGGAAATGGAGTCGGGCAAATCCGTAACATCCCCAAATATCGCGGACTTGGGGGGCATGTGTTAACGACCAAATTTGGTAAAATCATGGTTCGGATTCAAAGCTAGAGCCAAAGCGGATTTGGAGGAATTTGGTTATGAGAAGCAGAGTACGCATCGGCTACGGACGACATCAGCTGCTGTATGCATTGGCTGATACTGAATCAGACAAGGACAAGCCGATGCAGCCGATCTCGAACAGATGGTTCTACAATCATTGTCGGGATCGATCAAGGCGCTACATGGGCATTGCCACGCAAGGATTAGGGTCCAGAAAAGGTAATTGTATCTATTAATTAGGATGTTTTATTAATTTCCTTAGAGATATTTTGGTCAGAGTACACCCAAGGGACTTGTTCGTATTTTTAAGTTGTAATGGAGATAGAGTCGTGTCTAGCGAGGACATCTCACGTACTTCGGGTATAAATATGGCCCGATAGCTTGTAAACAAACAACACGAGTTCAATAATACTTTCGGCGCATTGCCACCCTTTTTCCACTTTCATTGTTTTTTTCGACGAGTTCTTGCTTTCGAGTTCGGCTGTATCAGTTTCGATCTCCGACGAAGAGGTGAGGCTTGTTATGGTGGTTTGCGTTCTCGAGATTAGTGCTTACATCGTCATGACACTCTAATCTTGTTTATGTGAATTGCTGAGTTATCATATACTCCCTCCGTTTTTTAATAGATGACACCGTTGACTTTTTCTCACATGTTTGACCATTCGTCTTATTCAAAAAATTTACGTAATTATAATTTATTTTTTTATGAGTTGTTTTATCACTCATAGTACTTTAAGTGTGATTTATATCATATACATTTGCATAAAATTTTTGAATAAGACGAATGGTCAAACATGTGAGAAAAAGTCAACGGCGTCATCTATTAAAAAACAGAGGTAGTATGCTATATAACCTAGATCAATATCATTATACAATCTCATCGGCTAGCCTCTATCATCGAAAACAGCCAGCAAAGGTTGGTTACCGACGTTGAATTAGGTTATATAGCGTATCTACCATCTCAGAAGAGCCTCTGTCGGCCCGCTTAGATCCTGTACTTCTCTTCATGACTTAATGTTGCATCAGTTGAGTTTGATCTATTAAGTAGTGTTTAGAATTGCAATATCTAGCTTGTCTACAGATGCTAATAGAGATAGCATCAGGGTTTCAACCCATCTTATCTGGCTTAGTTATCTTGTCGCCCTCGCGTTTGCTTGGTATGCTAAGTCTGCCCTCTATACTAAGATCTCGTTTATTTGAAATATATTAAGCTTGCCGTCAATCTATTAGGCCATCCCGATGTTAAATCGGTTCTTGTTCAGTATACTTCATCTACTACGATATCTTGATATAAAGTGGTATCGGAGTACTAGCCGATACACCCTAGGTTTGCTTCATCGGCTATGATATGAATGTATATAATCTTTTTCTCAGAGTAATTTTAGACATAAGTGATTGATACTGTCTCGGCATACTGTCCGATCTATCCAAATTACTTAGTTCAAATATATTCTGAGTGACTGGTTATATGTCTATTGACATCTACAGCTGATCAGGTGGGCCTATGTATTCTTGTGCTACATACTTCCATTGCCGATCTGATCTTTACCATATCGACTGATATTGAATGATACGTCATCGGCAATCTAGCCAATCGGCTATCGTTAATAGATTTAACTTTGTTCTCTTTTGTTTCTTGTTGGTGATAGGATCTGACCAACTGGCACGCTCAGAACCCGAAGGCAAGATTTTTGGACCTACACTAGAGTAAAGCAAATCTCTCAGGCTAGTACGTGTTTTTCGCGTCAACAGAGTTCCTTAGCCATGGTCTGTATCTCATGTATCTCATGAGCCTGCTCAACTACAGAAAGGTTGTCAACCATCCTGCAGTCATAAAACTGCTCCATGACATACAGATCATTTCTAGCATTAGTTGCACTGAATTTGGTATTCAGTGCATGCCACAACTCCTTAGCATCTGTCATGTGCATATACACCTCAACCAGTCAATCACCAAGAACGCTAAGAATGCATCCCACAAAGAGAGTAGTGGCCTCCTCGAATTCTTTCTTCCGGTCAGCATTAAGAAATCCTTCAGGTTTGCCATTAATAACCCAGAAGCATTTCATAGCAGTCAGCCACAGAGTGACCCTGATCTACCATCTCTTGAAGTGCACACCGGTGAATTTCTCCGGCCTCAGTGCTTCGACAAAACCAGCCATAGTAAAATCACAATGGCTATATTAAGGTTTTTGGATTGCTGAAAATATAATCACATGTAGATTTAATTTATACCATAAATAAATCATGACATTAAACATGAATGCTAGCACAACCACATCATACGATCTACACTTGTAAACTAGACAGCAAAACATGGACAGATCAATTATGTGAAACATCACAAGCACGTACCGGTACCGAGGGTCTTGATTCGGCTGTGGATCGGGTTGATGACGAGCAACACGCACCACATGAAGAACGTGCGGTGCTGAGTGTTGTGGTCGATGTGCTACCCTCAAACATAGAGGAAGACGAGCCATCATGGAAGACCTACAAGCAGTCGCGCGAGATGCTTCCCGAAAACCTTATTGCCGCCTTCTCCTTGTGCAAGACGTCAAAGGCGAAGATTTCGGAGACCTGCTCTCCCGATCATCGGTGCACGCTGGCGAGTGGAATGGAGTAGACTACGAGCGACGATGCAGTACAGAGGAGGATGCAAACCCTAGATTGTTTTCGCGTACGGTGAGAGGAGGCGGCGACTAGGTTTATATAGAGGTATCAGGACGTCTGCACGTTCTCCACACCGCGTAACCAAACCCTAGATTGTTTTCGCGTACGGTGAGAGGAGGCGGCGACTAGGTTTATATAGAGGTATCAGGACGTCTGCACGTTCTCCACACCGCGTAACCAAACCAGGTAAGTCGTGCGTAACTTATCCAGACTTCTCCACACCGCGTAACCAAACCAGGTAAGTCGCGCGTAACTTATCCGGACTCCACGTCGCTCCACGCATTGGATTATTCGGTGTGTTTCCAAAAACTAGGTTTCCAAAATCACGCGCATGTCACATACATGCGCCGCCTGGCAAGGCGTGGCGAGTGCGCGTGTGTTCCTCTTGTTCTGTCCACCACACATCTCTGGCTAGGAAAGCACCATCCCTCATAAGGAGGTCTCCCTCTCCTATAATAGGCAATGTGGTATTAAACTCCCCATACATGCCATCCCATGAGGTGGGTTTTTGTGACTTTCTAAAGAATTAATCTTGTGGGCCTTAGCCCATATATGGAGAAGAAGATAGAAAATGTGACGACGATGGGATGGTTCTAATTTTATAAAATTTGAATGCAATGCCTATAAATAGACGAATTGTAATGACGTTTATCTGAATAGACATATTTGCAATGGCACGGATCAAATTAACCATTTCTAAATCTTCCGGTCACGAGTTTGAGCATTACTGTTGCTGCTCCTCAAATTTGTGTCAGCTGTATTGGAGTAGTTCTGAAACATTGTTTTCTGTTGAACTAATTATATTATGTTGGAATGCTGGAGTTCACGGCTTCAATGTACTACATATGACCAACTTTGTGGTTGCTCATTTACAATATTGATTGTATCCATTGCGTTAGCATGGACATATTACTAGTGAGGGAAAGTGATGAACTCACAATTAGTGATATACATAGCAAACTCAAGTATAAATATGTTTGTCAAGCTTTCACCACAATTTGTATTGTACAGTTGTTTCTCCAAAAAGATAAAGATCGGTTATCGAACTCTTTTCTCAAAACAGCCAAACTTTTCTATTCAAAAATTTATATGTTGTCCATTATATAGAATTTCTAGAGAATTGTTTAGAATAGCTCCCCGTGCGATGAAAATTGCAGGCGTTGAAGTGAACCCAGTTTCTGGACCAGAAAACATTGAGAAGCAGCTTTCAGACAACACCAATACTGTTTCCCAGGGGGTCATGGGCACTCGTTCATGCAATTTCATTCCTGAACAAAATCAAGAAATATTCAGACGGAGCCATATCTATATATACTGGATCCGATCCCAAGCCAATAAAGCGATAATCATACTCTAAATAAGAACAATTTTGTAGTTTTGACTTTTGACAGTTGTTCAGAAATACCATAATTTGGAGTATTAGTTTGTAGTACATCCTGTTACTTTTAAAAAACAACATACCAAAAGGTATTTAAATTTACACTAAAACATACCATAATACATCCTCGAGAAACTGTAAAAAGCCTCGTTAAATAAGCTACCTGGATTGTGGCATGTGAAGGATCTCCCAGGCAGACTGGACGACTCAATAATCCTGATAATATAAAGCCACTATTCATCATTATATCTTCTATGAATAAAGACAAGGCACATGAAGATTGAAAACGTACGAAAATATATAGACGAATGAAACTAGAAGAACGCCAAAACGTAACGTTGATACGAAGATGGGATTTTCATTTCCCCCTCATTGTTTACCTGTCGCCTAAATGTTATAGAAAAATTGACAACATACATCAATATGATATATATCACTTCACCAACGTATGAGGTTGCACACTTTAGTGATTAGCATATCAAAATCTGATGATAAATTTGATTTCTGCAGGTTTGTAATAAAAATTTAAATTTATCTTATATGCGTACATTTACAGTTATATTTACCATTTTTACTGCAACTTGTAGAAGTTGAATGTAAAGTTGGATATTTGCGCCACATATTAATCTATCTCGTAAAAAAATAAATTCTCATAAAAACTAAATTCTTATTAACTATTTAAATAACATAAATAAATAAAAAAGATATCCTATTAAGGATGAAAACGCTTCCCCCGCTGATATGACTTCTGATGGTGACGAGTACTGAAAAACAACACGAACTCTTTACAGGTGGGCATCTGAAAATCCATACCTGCGGCCGCTGAATTCGTTCTTTGAAGTTGGATAATCTGCTGGTTGATCTTCACCTACTGTCTTTGATTCCTCGGTAGAAGTTATTTGTCGATCTACCCAACGAATGTTGACAACTGGAGCTATTCCTCCGAACAAATTCCTAGCTTTAACAACGTTTCTCAGTGCAGATTCAGCAGCCATTCTGTCAGCTTCGTTTGCACAGGAAGCATCGATCCGTGCAGTGACCACCTCGAGGCTTAGCAGGTGCTCCATCCCAACAGGTGTCCGGCCGGGCTGCTGCTCCGCTATGCCGGCGGCACGGAAGCCGAGGACGAGCCGCCGGAGCCTCGGCATTGCTCTTTCCTCGAAGGCCAGGTTTGCTACGCTGCATCTGAGCTTGAGGTAGCTCAGAACCGGGAACCCTGCCTCGCGGAAGATGATCCTTTCTTCAGGGGCGTCACTGACATGGAGCGACAGTACGGTGAGTGCAGACAATCCACCAAGAACATCCATGTCGCCATCACCGAGTTTCCTGACTGCAATCTTCAGAATGCAGAGGGTGCCAAGCTCTCTGATCCAGTTTGGAAGCGTGGAGAATGTGCAGACATGAGGTGACAGATCAATTCTCTGAAGCAACGGAGGAGGAGTGCACATTTGCCATGACATTCTTGTAGTAGCTGAACTGAAATGATCCGTGGATGATGTCCCGTTCAAGAAGCCAACAGCTAGAGATAAAGATTTGAGGTTGACAAGGCTCTCGATGACAAAACCGAAAGTGTTCATGGTTTCCCAAAGAAGCTGGACTGACTGCAAATTACAGCAGGTCAGATGAAGATCCTGAAGATTGATCAGATCAACAAGGCTCTCAACATTTTCTATGCTGCTACCACTGAGATTAAGATATGCTACTAGTGTAACAAGAGTAGTCATGTACTTTCCAAAGCCATCTGGCAAATTTGTCTCGTCAGGAAGACGGAGGTGCAGCAAGCGTGGCAGATGAACTATATCCGATGGAAGTGCAGTTACTTTTGCTTCTATCTCAAGTGTCTCCAAGCATTTTAGCCTTGATATCCGGGTCGGCAGCTTAATCCTGGAATCACATGAAACCTTCAGATATCTTAGCTTATGCAGTTCACCGATGATATGGAGGTCAACAACTGGTGGTCCTCTTTTTTCACCCAAAGCATAAAGGATTAGAACCCGAAGAATCTTGAACTCTGCAACAGAAGGCAAACACCTTGTAGCTCCAAAGAATCCAAGTGTTCGAACTTGTGAAAAGCTGATGTTTTCTGGAGTCTTTGCATATCTTGCATTTCCGAAATGGAGTGACAGTCGACGAACCTTGTCGGAAATTTCGATCGAGTTCTGAGAATTATCTAGTACTATGATGAAGTTGTCTTCGATGGACCTGTGTGCAATAAAATCATGAACCATGCTATGCACTGTACAGGAAATCACCTTATTGTCATAGTAGACATCCACAGGTTGTACCATTCTTCTTTCCACAAGTTCATCAAAATAGTTTCCTGCAATTTCCTCTAAATCTTGATCTTTTATGACATCTACAAAACCTTCAGCTACCCATTGCTTCACCAAATCATCCTTCAAGATCGTATAATCCGCGGGATATATATTCAGATAGAGCAAGCATGTTTTCAGATAATGAGGCAGATTATTGTAGCTCATGTTCAGTATTTGTCCTGTCACTTCTGTGGTGGAATTTCTTCTCAAATTGGAGGCCAATGAATTGTATATGTTCCAAGGCTCCTGTTCATCCATCACTGCCAGTTGGCTTGCTAATAGGCTAGCTGCATTAACAATCGCAAGCGGCAAACCACCACATCTGTTGATAATATCAGCTGAAATTTCCCTGAAATGCCCAGGGAAACCATCTTTAGAGCCAAGAACTCCTCTGGAAAATAGTTTCCTTGAGTTATCTGTAGTAAGATGTCTCATCTTGAAAATGGACCCGGAGTGATAGTTGCAACATGATGACGCAATTTCCTCGACTTGGCTAGTTATGATTATTCTGCTAGAATTATTGTCTTCTGGGAATGCACGACGAAGGTAATTCCACAATGATGTCGACCATAAATCATCGATTATAATTAAGTACCTGCGAATTAATTTTTCACAACAAACAAGTTTATCATGTATTTAAAAGGTTAATCATTAATTTTATATTGGAACAAGTCTATCATATTATGATAGTAATTTTCAAGGCAGATCTATGCATACCATTTTTTTTTAAAACAAAAAAGCCTAGTTATTTGAGAAAATGTTGTTGGTCACTGTTTAAAAATTTTATCAAAATTTTCCCTTCCAATAAACATCAAATATTTACGACTCCTTTCGCACAATTAATTTTTTTTCGTTGAGAAAAAGAGCAGGGTGTAGTTGATCATTGGATCCATGACCTGCTAGTCTACCTATTGATCGAGTAGCCCCAACTCCCAAGGAGATCACCCCTCTTCTAAATTTGATACAGACTATTTGTACGAAATTTGTTCCGACAACACCGAATTTCATTGATTAGGCGGAAAAATTGAATGCGTAATCGAATTATCCAACACCATGAATATAAGCTAAAACTAGTGATAAATCACTTATAGCAGATCGAAGAGTATATATCCCCGCAAAATGAAGAAAATAAAACAGCCGTCAGCTTACACTGCTAGAAAAATGATTTTTACATGTGGCTAAAACAGATTTTTTTTCTTTAGACGGCCATCCACTGAAAATACACGATTGAAATGATTTACATCTGGGGAGAAAATAATGGATGAAAAAAATTATATATACCTCCGATGATATAAGCTTTCCCTGATGAATTTAACAAGATCCGGCGTGTCGACGCAAGCGTGGTCCTGCAGGTGTTTGTGATGGCGCCCAAGCAGCTGCGAGAGCATGTCCCTGAGAAGCCTCCCCAGGTCGGTCTTCTCCGCCGCCCGTACGAACGCCCGGCGCTCGAACTGCCCTCCCAGCCGCCGGTACACCTCCCCGGCGAGCGCCGTCTTGCCGGTCCCACCGGCTCCGACGACGCCCGCCACCTTCAGCCCCCGCTCCTCCTCGCCGTCGTCGTTCGCCACCCACCTGGCGACCTCATCCGCCGCCGCGACGTCGACGTCGGCGCCGAACCGCGGTGGCGGCCGCCTGGTGGACGACGAGGAACATCTCCGGCGGCTGCTCCGCCTGCTCGTAGGATGGCAGAGGCCGTACCTGGTGCGCCGCCGCCGTTGGCTCGCCTCCTGCGCGCGTTCCCGGAACTCGGATACCTTGCCGGCGATGAGCATGGCGTCGGCGGCGAGGGCGATCTCGTCCAAGAAATCCTCGATGTCGTAGGACAGCTCGCGCACCTCCTTCATCCAGCACTTGTCCGCCATGGTCGTCGTCTCCTCCAGCTCCGACAGCTCGCGCAGGAATCCATGGCTCTCTTCGAGGTCGTCTCTGAACGAGTGGATCCCCTAGTAGGCCGCCTCCATGTGACCACCATCACCAGCCTGTGGCGGCGAATCGAGCTTCCGGAGAAGAGAGCCCATGGCCCCCGTCCAAGCACTGAACCCCATCTCCATGGCTGCCGCTGCCTGCCTCAAGCAAAGCACACCAAAAATACGTGCGAGGAAAGGATACAGATACCGCTGGTTTTGGCTAGTATTCATTGGAGCGTAGCTTAATTAGCTGGCTGTTCGACTCCTTCTCATGAAACTTCTTATCAGATTTTAAGTTAGAAGATTCAAGAAATGTCATCGACAAACACCAAAATCCAAAACATGTCAGTGCAAGTTCTATAAAATATTATTGTACGAGCGATTTTATACCAGAAATATCATCGTTGTCAGGGTTCCATCCATCTCACGCTATTAAATGCACTGCTCATCCTGTAGCACTTTACGGAGGGCTGCTAAAAGTGTTAATGGAAACCCTAACAGCGATTGCATTTCTGGGATAAAGTCGCTTGTATGAGAACTCGTATTTGTTGATGGTATTTTTTGAAATTTGGTATTTGTCAATGGTATTTCTTGAATATTTCTTTTTATAAGTTATTGACTTGACACGAGTGCTCTAGTTATTATTTTATGGTAGATAGTGTACTACTCCATCCGTCCCAAAATATAACTTTTAGCACTTAGGATTTATCCCAAAATATAGTAACTTCTTTATCAACATTCCCTTCAGAACAATCGCAACCCTCCACCATTCATTTTTCTTACTTACCTCCACTTCTCAACCAATCACAACCCTTTCTTTTTAATTCCATCTACTATTTTTTTTTGTCCAACTCTATAATTCTTTATATTCTAGGTGGAGGGAGTAGTTGATAGCGAAGCGTTTAGGATGACTTTATGACAAACTATGTCAGCTCAGCCCAATATCTACGCTTAAAGGTCAGGGTGAGGATCTATATTTTTGCTGATTTTTCGTTAAAATAAACTATATTCTTGAGAGCAAATACTAGCTAGTTCAACAAAGGTTTCCGTAATTAAGCTTATTATAACACCTTCCAAAAAAAAAGAAGAGAAAAGCTTATTAATATCACACCTTACTGTCACAACTCAACAGCACTCAACTGTAGTAAAAAAAAATCCCTATGTCGCTAACAACAGCAGCCGGTATATTCATATATATCGTAAAACACACGGCGCACACATCGGTGCATCAAATAATTAGGAATATTTGTCAACATACGAGACGAATATATTAAGAAGCCAAAAGATTGAGATAGCACCACACAACAAGCTACCGGCTCTAACAACAACGTCTAATTCGTTCTCTATTTGCGTGTGTCGACACTTTGCTCAGAACCCAGACGATTTCATTTGCATAATGAATGCCCTGTTTAGATTCCACCTTAAAATTTTTCATCATGTCACATCGAACATTAAACACCTGCATGAAGTATTAAATATAGACTAAAAAATAACTAATTACACAGATTACGACTAATTTACGAGACAAATCTTTTAAGCCTAATTGCTCCATTATTTAACAATATGGTACTACAGTAAATATTTGCTAATGACAGATTAATTAGGCCTAATAAATTCATCTCACGGTTTACTGATGGATTCTGTAATTAGTTTTTTTATTAGTACCCGAACACCTCATGCGACACCCTATATAATAACCGATGTGACACGCCAAAACTTTACCCCTGGATCTATATAAACACCCCCTATGACATCCCGGCCCAAGGCTTAACAGGATTAATAGAATACTCATACCAACAAGTTGTAACTTCTTTTCTGGACCGGAAGCCGATCTCCAAAAAAAACACTACGGTTAAGCGTGCTTGGTCTAGAGCAATTTTGGGATGGGCGACCAACCGGGAAATTTTTCCCAGGCTACTTCTTTTCTGACATCCCAGCCCAAAAAAGACTGGGTTCTTCTCAGACTACTACTTTTCTGACATCTAGATTGGGCTTAATAGGATTAATAGAATACTCATACCAACAAGTTGCAACTTTTTTTCCAGAAGTATGCAGAAAAGACTGGATTCTTCCCAAGCTACTTCTTTTCTGACATCCCGGCCCAGAAAAGACTGGGTTCTTCCCAGGCTACTACTTCTTTTCTGATATCTAGATTGAGCTTAATAGGATTAATAGAATACTCATACCAACAAGTTGCAACTTCTTTTCTAGAAGTGTGCAGAAAAGACTGGGTTCTTCCCAGGCTACTTCTTTTCTGACATCCCGGCCTAGAAAAGACTGGGTTCTTCCCAGGCTACTACTTCTTTTCTGACATCCTTTCCGGGTTCTTCCCAGGCTACTTCTTTTCTGACATCCCGGCCCAGAAAAGACTGGGTTCTTCCCACTACTTTTTCTGACATCCTTTCCAGAAGTGTGCAGAAAGACTGGGTTCTTCCCAGGCCACTTCTTTTCTGACATCCCGGCCCAGGGCTTAATAGGATTAATATAATACTCATACCAACAAAATACAACTTCTTTTCCGAAAGTGTGCAGAAAAGACTTGTGTTGGTCTGTGAGGGCAGTCTATGACCTATAAAAACTGCAAGATGTAAGTGGGTCTGGCCTGGAAGAGGCGAGACGTTACACCCCCATAATCTCGATCACATTATATATCAAAGAAACACGTTATTACTCAGTCTTAATTAATTATTTTATTTTATTGGGATTTGCAATCCAGCTCCTACGCGTCTTGGCGAAGTCAAGGAGCTCAAGGTGAAGCGGACGATGTTCGTTTGTGCATAGCTTAGCTGAAGAACGAACTTTGACATATATGGGAAAAACAGCATGGCCTTTTGAGTTCACTACTACCAAAACAATTTTTTTCATGCGGTAGGAAAGAGGTTTTCGCGTGTGGCATGGCAACCTACACACGCCAAAGGGTCTGCGAAAATCCTCTCTTGCCCTTCAAGCCTTGCCATACTTCACCCTATATTGGAAAACCTCAAATATATAGACAGCTAATGCTGAAGCAGAGAGTGTAGATTGCAATTTTATGGCATTGCATAACTTGTTTGCTACGAACTTAGATGTCAACTGTCGATGGCTCCATGAACCTACTGCACTAGCACAACTATGTATCTTACCAACTCGTGATATCCTCCACGTGCCACTAGACCTCTTAGTTGCGTGCACCTTCCAATTGCATCGTGTGTGTTCACATTTAACAGTGTATCTCCTATTTGCGGTAGAATTGATAACATGGTATGGACGATGGTGCACGATGGAGTACTCCTGGAGCCATAGCTTCACTGCAACCATGGATGCGAACTCCAAACCCTTCTGGAGACCATCCACCTGTAATGGTTCTGGCAAGTGATCCATGCTGATGCCGTCATCTAATATTGCACCATGGGCATGCATTAGGTCCCTAAACTCAGGAATGTCTGGCTTCCTCCCAAACACCTTCTCGAACACACGACATTCCTCTAATGCTAACTTGTCATTATTAGTTAGTGGAGGGAACAGACGGTCATCATCGGAGTCATCAGCAAATTCAATATCATACTGCTCAACACTTGGTTCCTCGTCAACCTCCTCTCGATTGACTTCTACTGAAACAGAATCGTGACCACCACTCAATTGCACATCAAAGTAATCAGCTGGATCCACATTTTGGCATGCTACTTGCGTTGAGTATTCAGGGTTGCCTCCATAAGATGACCAATTAGGTCGTTACCTACATCTTCCGACAAATGTTCACTTAGATCAAGCTCCTCTTGTATTAACTCCCTTTCCATTTCCCTTGTTGCGTCCACATCATCACTACTACAATGTCTCTTTGATGGTCCTGCTTCCCCTAACTCATTTCCAAACAAAGGTCTCTTCTTCTGTCCTTACCCATCCAAGTCTTCTCGTACTAACTCAGACTTTGAGATTGATTTACTTGTTCCCCCTCCACGTCGAGAAGAATACGTCATAAAATTTTTCTTAACGTAATGATAAGAAGGAGATTTGTTTAGATCCAAATTGTTTACGGTACGTACCAACTTTGATGCAAATAGCTCTAAAGATCTAAACTGAGACTCTTTTACCAAATCAAAGTAAATTTCCCATTCCAACTGACCTAGCACATTCAATATATACTTATGCTCTTGACCAACATCGTATCTCCCATAAAAACGAATCTTCACATTATCCTCGGTCCATTCAAGAACTTCTTGACCTTAGTTCATCTAGAATCGGGCGGGTTGGAAACAAAATGGTCTTCAATGACATATCCTCAAACTCAACATGTGCACCAACGTAAGGTTCCACCACTCTACCACCGTAGTAAACACGAACAAGTCCATCCATCTACACCAAAAAATAAAATGTGACTTTACAACTAAAATTACATCCACCTTCCTAAACGTAGTCCAAATCGATAAATTATAACCAATGCATAACTTAAATTGTCCCAAAACTACTACTTCACGAAAAATATTTATTCCACATCCAAAAGTACCAACATGTTTACTAGTGCATAAAACATCAAAATATTACAAATACTCCATCATACAACCCAACCTAGTTCTAATTAACTTTAATAAATTTCTATAGTGCTACCAAATTCGTCTCCCCTCCATATAATTCATATCTAAAAAATTAGCCTAAAGTCTCAAATCCATCAAATTAAAATTCCTTTAATGCCTCAAGTCTATTTTTTCATCCATCCATCCAACCAAACCATCTAAAAATCCACATTTTCAAAAAATCGTGGCACCAAAGAGTACATTGCACATATGTAGCACTATAATCAGCAAATCTCCAAATTAAACGTTGAAAATCACAAATTTGGGCAAAAAAAGGGGTTCTAGAATTACCCTCCGATCTACAAATTCAACCGATTACAACGAAAAAAAGAGAGGGGGAATGGAGGAGTATACTTTTCTCTTCGATTTCCTAAAAAATCCTGCGAAAAACGCCTTCAAATTGAGTGGATTTGAGGTGGAGAGGTGAGGGGGAGAGAGAAAGGGAGAAGAACTCAGCTCGGCTCGGGTTGGGGAGGCAGGGCGAATGAGTGGTGGAGGAGAAAGGAGGTGCGGCCCGCGCGGGTTAAGGGCGCAACCTACCCAGGGAGAGCGCTCCAGCCAGGCTGGCGCCGTGGTCTGTGGGACGTCAGCCCTGCGCCACTTGTGCCCTAGTGCTACAGTGGCATGATGACAGCGCCAGTCTCTCTGGCGCACCAAAGAGGATCATTCCTAGAATACGTTTTTTCAGGGGTCTATTTATAAAATAAGTTTTTCAAAAGGACCAAAATATAAAAAATTCAGGTATCCCCACTCTGTATTTTTATTCCTCTCCATTTTGTCAGTGAAATGGCTATAAGGTAGAGCCGGCTCTACATTCTTACGTCAAAAAAAAAAATACTACCTATGAAATATCAATATCGCAATAGTTATTCTGCCATTCTGCTGTCTTGGTGTGCTGTTTAGCTGTTTCTTCTGCAATGTAGTATTGAATTTGTTTCTTCTCTTCGTCAGTGATGTGAAGGTTATTATGTTTTATACTTGGAATACTCTTTCATTATCTGTCGTAATAAATAAATAAATAAATAAATGCATGATTGGGACTCTACCAATAATAATTATAACAATTGGGCTAACTAGGTTGTTTCCTTTTCCGAGTACACCAGTACAAGTGCAGATTATTCTTGGCTATATGAATGTAGTGTGCTCACTGATCAAACTTCCATTTGTCAGCTGGTTTCTTCGCAGAATCCCCAAATCAACTCCCATCAATCGGGCTCTTTGCCTCTTGGAGGTGCAAGTGCGTGATGGATCCAACACCCATCGTGATCAGTCTACTGACCACGATCATCCCTAAGCTCTACACGTTCATCAGTGGGCAGTACAATCTGGAGGAGACTATCCGGCAAGACATCCGATCCATCAAGAACGAGCTGGACATGATGTTGAGCGCCATCCAAGATTACAGCAGCTTGCTGACGACAACGCGAAGCGGAGATGGCCGCCATCATCAGCTGGGAGCAGGAGCTGTGCAGGCGACATGGATCGAGAAGGTGCGCACGCTGGCTCATCAGATGGAGGACTGCATCGACAGCTACATCTACGATCAGATGGCTCCTCATGGCTCCCGGAGGCAAGGCCCTGCTCGGCTTGCATCCGAGGTCAGGGAGCTCAGGAGCATATCAGCTGAACTGTCCCAGCTGAACCAGCAGTACGGAGCAGCTGTTCTCAGCCGGGAGTACATCATCATCGGTGACGGTGGTGGTGGTAGTACTCTATGCTCTGCCGCACCGTTGTCGACTTTTTCAGATGAGCTCGTTGGCATGGAGGCTCGCCGGAGGGAGCTCCTGGAGCTGGTAAATGGCGAGGGACAGCCGGAGCAGCAGCCCAAGGTGATCTCCATCGTCGGCTTCGGTGGGCTAGGGAAGACTGTCCTTGCCAATCAGGTGTATTGCGACACTGACGAGCAGAATTTCAGTCCTCGGGCGTGGGTTAGCGCGGCAGAGAAGACAGCTGGGGAGGTTCTCATGGAGATATTGCAGAGATTTGAGGTGCGAGTAAGGGACGTGTCTGATGTCGACCAACTCAGCAAGCGTCTCAGGGAACACCTTCGCAACAAAGAGCAATTTTACGGTTTTTGAGGAGATACCATGAGGTACCATTTTTTCTATTGTAAATTTGGTACCTCTTGGTACCTAGGTATCATGAGGTACCAAATTTTACACTAAAATTTTGGTACCTCATAGTATCTCCTCAAGGACCGTAGAATTGCTCCGCAACAAAAGGTAAGGCTAATTAAACGGTTTTGCATTTTTTTGTTGGTCGTTTCGTCATTCACCTAAAACTTGCATAGAGTGTAGACTAAACCTTTTTATAAGGTGTATGATATATAAAAACTGCAAATTTTTATACATAACAACTGCAACTTCTTGTTTGCTTTATTTTTTTTATTTTTCTAGATTAATCTAGAATAGTTTTATGCTTATATAGTGAGGATAAACAACAAAGTGTATTCTCTTTACAGTTTAGTTTAGAACATTTTTTTTCACAATAGCGACAAAAAAAATATGCATGAGTTATTGGATATTGATTTGGTGTTAAAGAAAAAAAGAGCTATCGGTAGACAAGGAAAAAATAAATCAGTCACTTCACAAATAAACAGTCCCAATTACTATACACTGCTTCTAGAACAAATAGTGCTCGGGCACTTTATTTACATTAGGCATATGCTCTGTATGAAAGTGCACACAAATTTTTTTTTTCTAGGAGTGAAGTTTAGCCTGTTAATCTATAGACTAGTTCAAATAAGTTTGGATTGAACTTGAAACTATCGATGTCTTTCATTTGCCTTTTTTAGTGCATCATATTGTGAGATGTTCAGTGCAAGAGTCAACAGGTGGGTTTAGGGATGGGGTTAGCTCAGTTTGTCAGAATCTTGTTCTAAAATTCCCAAGTTGAGTTCCAGGATTATATTTAATCAGCAAAGAATGTGATACAAACTAATCAGTTCTACCTAATCTTTTTGTATTTGAGTGTTACCTAAATTCAGAAGTTGTTGTTAGTGCTAAAGCTAAACTCATTGATCAATTTTTCCCCCTCTATGATTGGGAAATTAGTCTCGCAGGTATCTCATCGTAATTGATGATATGAGGGTAGAACAGTGGTGTAATATGGAGCCTGCTTTCCCTGCCGATCATGGTATCAGCAGCAGAATAGTGGTGACCACGAGTATTCAATCAATTGCCAATGCATGCAGCATCCCAAAAGGCTACATCTACAAAATGGAAAAACTAGATGCTGAATGCTCCAAAAACCTGTTCTTCAGAAGCGCCTCTATCGAGAAATGCTCACCTGACATAGAGAGAGGTTCAGAATCACTTCGAAAGAAATGTGATGGCCTCCCACTGGCTCTGATCTGCGTAGGCCAGTTCTTGCGCACAGAAGGAGCTCTAACAGGGCAGACATGCAGTGACATCTGCAGCAAACTACTCCCTCCGTCCCAAAAAAAAAAAGACAAACCCTGGATTTCCGTGTCCAACTTTGACTGTCCGTCTTATATGAATTTTTTTTATAATTCATATTTTCATTGTTGTTAGATGATAAAATATGATTAATATTTTATGCGTGACTTGTCTTTTTATTTTTTTATAATTTTTTCAAATAAGACGGACGGTCAAACGTTGGGCACGGAAACCAGGGTTTATCTTTTTTTTTTTGGGGACGGAGGGAGTAGGTTACTATCTGGAGAACAAGGACAACAAGGCATTAGCAAGAATGCAAGGGTTGCTTGCCAGGAGCTATGCCTGCCTGCCATGCCATGATGCCAAGGCCTGCTTGTTGTACCTAGGCATGTTTCCCAGCAACTACCCGATTCGGAGGAGAAGATTGTTGATGCGATGGCTGGCTGAAGGGCTTGTCAGAGAACAGCCTCACCCTCGACTTGGCGACGCGGCGGTCAAGAACTTCAGGACGTTCATGGACCGGAACATCGTTCATCCTGTCGGTGTGAGCACCAACGACGAGGTGAAGACATGCCAGCTGCCCGGGATGATGCTCGAGTTCATCTTGCACAGGTCCATATCGGAGGGTTTCATCACACTGGTTTCTGATGAGAATGTGATGCCCAGGTATGCCCCTCGTCGTCTCGCTGTCCAACTTAGCACTGCTGCTGTGAAGGACAGGCTAGGACCAAGAAGTGATCTCTCTCTTGTCCGGTCTCTCATGGTCTCCGGCATAGCATCCCAATGTGTTCTGGATTTCAGCAGGTACAAACTGCTCAAAGTCTTGGATCTGGAACAATGTGACGGATTGACGGATCAACATCTCGAAGGCGTATCCAATTTGTTGTTGCTCAAGTATCTTAGCCTCGGGGGAGAAGTTACCATGCTCCCCAAGAAGATTGAAACACTAAGTTTCTTGGAGACACTTGATGTTAGGAGAGCCAAGGTTGATGTGATGGTGTTCCCAGTCGAAGCAATAGTGCTTCCCAAATTAATTCACCTCTTTGGGAAGTTTAAACTTTTCGGTAAGGTATCGGATAAAATACTTAAGTTTTTCGATGCGGGAAAAAGTAAACTACAAACTTTAGCCGGATTTGTCACAGACAGTAACCAAGGTTTTCTGCAACTAATTGGTCATATGAAGAACCTGAAAAAAATTAAGATATGGTGCCGGTCTATACCAGATGGAAACAACTTTCATTTGATTTCAAATGCCATTCAAAACTACATTGAAGACGGCGATGACTTGAACGATGCCCGTTCTCTGTCTGTCCATTTCAACGAATGCTCTGAAGACATCATGAATTTTTCCCTGCAAGGACCCTGCAATCTTTCCACGCTGAAGCTCCAAGGTGACCTGCACCAAATACCTCCATTTGTTCCCTCATTGGTAGCTCTCACAGAGCTATCTCTGACATCGACTACTCTTCGGCAGGAACTCTTAACTAGCTTGACTGAATTGAGATGTCTAGTTTATCTCAAACTTGTCGCGCAAAATCTCGAGGGTTTTGTCATAAAAGTTGGGGCATTCCAAAGCCTGCAACGACTATGCATGGTGGTTCAGAATCCATCATTCCTCGAAATCCAGGATGGAGCTCTGCCACAGCTTGTGTCTCTCCAGCTGATGTATGAAAATTTGGCAAACCTTCCTTTAATCAACATTGGGGGCATCAAGCGTCTTAGGGAAGTGGTGCTTGATTCTGCGGTAAATGGAAGATCACGGAAAAACTGGGCGAAGAAGCACGCAAATAGACCCAGAATTTTGTTCATCGAAAGGACGAGAAGGGCCAGATCAGAACATTCTGTTGCACAGGCAGAGAGAAACCTTCTACACTTCATCGGAATTGGCTACAAAATGGCATACGGAATCTATTTGTAAGAAATTAACAGGTTTCGAGATTTCCAAGATCTCTGCCATGCGTGAAGAAATGGAAAATGAAAAATTAGACAGCTTCCAAGATTTTCTTTTTTTTTTGTTTGGGGGGGGGGGGGGGGGGGGGTTCAAACAAAGTACTATTCAGCACAGCAACTAGCAAGGATTGTGAAGATTCAGGCTTCATTTTGGTTCCTGCCATCTGACAGTTATGCTTTAAGATCTTCGTTTACGATTTCATAATATGTTGATTGCTGCTTGTAATATTGAAGTCACATTATTGTCGGATGACTCGCTTTTCGATGTTCTATCTACTACTCGTTTCTTTTTGTTAGTTCAAAATTCAACTCCATGCATTTAAAAATAGAGGTAGTAGTATTTTGGTGAACATAATGGTCTTTTATTCCAACTCGCAGAAAACTCTTATGATATTGTATTCTATTTTCCGACTATTCTTGTAATTTAAGAAGCGCTCGTCTCATCAACACTAGGATAAACATGCGGGAATTGAGGGAATTGCAGCTGTTTCTATGCTATTGTCTCATCAACACTGGGATAAACTCGCTGGAGATGAGCTGGTAACGAAGTGCAACCTCACAAATATATTCCATAAGCTAACAAAGTATTTATTTATTTATTTATTTTAATTAAACATAAATTATAGCATGTTAAGTTGTTAGGACTTAAGGTGCACTTTAAGGTTTAGTTTGTTCTTATCATAGTGTTCTGATCTGATGTTGCAGTCCGCAGCTGGTCCTTGTGGCGCCATGAAAGCCTTACACCATCATTTGCCTTGTGCTACCAGAAACACACAGCATTGTATTTATTTTTCCTTTTTGACAAAACAGATCATCCGACTGAGATAGCTGTTCAACAAAAGAGAAGAATTGCATGATTTACCAAACAAGCTATGAATCCTTTATATGTTGAGGTAAGGATGTTTTGGCCATTTTTTTCGATATTTTTCAATTCCATTAATGAGGTTATATCCACAAAAGAAGAACTAATATTGCTTGCATTATATTGATTTGAATCTCGTGTAAATACTTGAGCTTAATAATTATGCAAACAAGAGAAGTAGCTCACCTAACTGGGGTCCAAGGAGAAAAGACCCTCTCTATTGAACACAAAGGAAAAGAGATTCTAACGTGCAAAGTATGACGGGTGGTTCAAATAACATCCGGGATGATTGTGAAGTGATGTTGTCACTTGACACTGTACCAGCTGATGTTTTTATGGTGTGGTGAAGGCTAGCCGCACAGTAGCCCACATGTTAAGTTTCTATTCCTAACCTTAGCGTATTCTCATCTCTCAGTCGCCACCAACCCAAACTAAGATTGAGTTTTTTTTTCTATCAACTCCAAACCGCAACTTTCCCGTTTTCCATTAGCACGCTTTGCAAACCGCTAAATGTATAGAAAAAAATATGTATAAAAGTTTCTTTTAAAAAATCAAATAAATTTTCTTTTTCAGGGAAAATAAATCTATTTTTAAAGTTTATAATAATTAATACTCGATTAATCATGTGCTAATAGCTTATCAGTTTCACGTGCTGCTGAATACCTATCACTAACTGTTGAAAAGAATGCACCTAACCGGAACATGTGACTATCACAAGTCACAACCATCACGTTTTGTATCATAGGCACGTTTTACCTGTCATGGTGAAAACAAACCTATCTAAAACTACCTTCCAAGAGGTCGTCTCTTAGGTAGACCCAGATAATACTTACTTTTAGAGGGTTAAGTAAAATTTTTTTAGGTATTACTAATAAAACAAAAGCTAGCTTAACATGTACTCTCCCAAAGCCTTTCTTTAGCTTTCTTTAAAGCTAATTTATGGCGCCCCTTGATTTAGACTATTAATTAAAGTCATCAAATAGGAATATATCAGTTAAGCTAGTGATAGGAAAATGACGTGGTAGAGAACCTAGCTAAACACAGTTACACAAGCTAGTACAAAATAGCGCAATTTGCCCTTATCCAATGCATAATTTCATCTAGTATTTCTGTCTTAGTGTATATGTCACTAGACTGAAATAATTGAAAGCTTATGCATACGGTACATACAAGAGAGAATACCTTTTATCTATAAGCAATAATGCATTTCAATAATAATTGCTCTAATACGCTAATTAAGCTGATGCATTGAAAACCATATGTGCCAAACTAATCATCACAATTCAAGCCACAATCAAAGCAAAACAAAATTATACATTTGGTCACCACATGTACTACTCTGAAACAATGCCAGCTGGCTGAAGAGCACCTGATCATGTACTTGTGTCTCTGATGCTCATGACAAACACAGTACTTCCTTCCACGTATCTGCTTTAATTTAAACATGTAGTTCCAAGGGTTCAATTATTTGCATGGACACGTTGTAGGATAGGTTCACAAATACTCTGTTATAGTATAAACAAAACCGTACATTGAATTTAATTAATGTAGTACTATGTGTATCACCTGCCACTGCACTATACACATATATAAAATAATTGTGAAAAAAAGGAAATTGGTTACAAGTGCTGTGTTATCTTGGGTTAATTAGAGACTTCAGACAGAGGTGCTGGGTGGTGTTCTACGCAATTGTCTCTTTTTCGGCTTAATTGTTGTGTCCATTTGTTGCCGTCACTATGGAATATTTCATCAGTCCATTTTACTAGAGACCATAGCTGGAAATTTACTACACCATGTGGGCGATTAATTGTCGGAAATAAAATTTGACTTGAGTAATATTATTTACCGCTACTATAATATATGCCAGGAATAACATTCGATATTGTACTAGCATATGTTCAAAGCTACATTTAGCTGTCTAAAATTTATGTCATCAGACCTTTTTGTTGATGAAAATATTTTATACATCAAAGTTGCAGCTCCATCACCAACACTATGAAAGGAAAAAAGAAAGAGTCAAGTACTCCCGTCGTCTATAAATATAAAAGATTTTGAGGCTTAAGATTTATCCATAAATATAAGAGATTTGGAAGTGTTACTTGTTTTATTAATCAACTGCTGCCTCCATTACATAATAATTATATTTCTAGAGAATCAGAGACAAATTAGCAATAAACACAATTTACTATAATAACCGATGATCACACTGCATGCACATATTTCATACCATACAAATACTTGATTGAAAGGAAGGATGAGACAATAAGCCCACTTAATTACTATTTTTAAACGTGATTAAACGGAAGGTTAGGTCCCACCTCAACAGAAATTTAAATGGTAGAAATATAATTATTTTGGACATAGGTAGTACCATTTAATTTTCTTTCTATCTTACCTTTTAATGAGAAATATTATATATTTTTATATTTTTTCGTAATCTCCCACAAAGAAACCTGACTCCTTATATCAGTTAACGGAGAGAGTACAGAAGAGTGGAGTTGATCATATCAAAAGAAAAAAACTCTATTTTCGTGCTTAGCTTGTACTAGTAGCAATATTTGATGATATATGATAGGCACTGGGAAATAAAACAGTGCTTTTTTTTTTTTGCATTATTTGAGCCAGTATTTCTCAATATAAAACAGATACTATTAGTATTTGTTTGGCGTTTGGTCAGGTCAAAATCTTGGCTTCTCTTACAACCTTTGTTCTGAAATATAAGTAGTTGGAAAGTCGAACACAATTATTAAGAAAATAAGTAAAATTAAATAGAGAGATGTTGTAATTGATTGAAAAGTGAAGGCATGTAAAAAAGTGAATGGTGAAGTGTTATGATTGGTTTGGAAAAGAATGTTGGTGGAGAATTTGTTATATTTTAGAATAAATTTTAAATGATAGAAGTTGTTGTGTTTTGGGATAGAGTGAGTAGTAGATTTCTTGCTTCGGAAAACAACATAATGTTTTTTCTTTACCTACGGTTTGAAGGATGAAGAAATATCCATCATCAAGAGTTGGAATAATGATAACATTCTTAATTGTGTCAATTAATAAAGCAAACCTTCATTAGTACCCTTACCTTACCTGTGAGCTGTCCACCACTAGTTCATCACTACGCAATCAGCCAGTCCACCAGCAACAATAAGCACTACTGCACAACCCCTATGTGGCCATATATAGTACTGCTATGACCTATGATCACGCACACAAAAGAAGTGAGCAAGAACAAGTTATAAACCCTTTTAAACTAAAAGCTATAAACATTACTTGCTCCAATTTATGACGCATCAACTATATGAAATACCTTTGGTAAAAAATTTACAAGGATTTCCCTTCAAAAGAAAAGCTGTAAGATTGATATTGTTCTAAATTTTGATCAACTATATGAATATTATAGAGTAAATTGTGCTAAACCTCAGGTTTTATTATCCAAGTTACGGAAAATCAAAACTCACATAACATATATGTTTTCTTTAGTTTTAGACAATAACATATATGTTTTCAGTAATTAAGGAAACACTCTAAATGGAGCGCCATGACAACCTACCAACGACTCCATGTGTAAGATAGATAAGATTTGCTTAAGATGAGGTTTCATGAAATAATAATACCAGAAAGTGTGTGGTTATGTGACTTGTGCTAAACCTTATATATGGTTTTATGTATGAAATTTTGCTCAAAATAAAACATTGATGCATTTAAAATGTACCGCCATAATATCATAGATATACGGGTATTTCATAAATGAAACTAACAGTTAAAATTATAGTTCAAAGAATTAATTATATCTAAAATGGAATGAGTATTTTATGAAGAGTAAATTTTATACAAATACTTTAACCAATTTTCGCAAAACTAGAAACACTTTAACCAGAAAGTGTGTGGTTATGTGACTTGTGCTAAACCTTATATATGGTTTTATGTATGAAATTTTGCTCAAAATAAAACATTGATGCATTTAAAATGTACCGCCATAATATCATAGATATACATAGATATACAGGTATTTCATAAATGAAACTAACAGTTAAAATTATAGTTCAAAGAATTAATTATATCTAAAATGGAATGAGTATTTTATGAAGAGTAAATTTTATATAAACACTTTAACCAATTTTCGCAAAACTAGAAATACTTTAACCAAATTATTATAAAACTACATACGTAGAAATAAATTTCTCGTAGAAACTGAGGCTGGCTTAGTTGTTTGACGGTGTAGGTGCACGCCTAGACCACCCAAGTTTATCCTCATCGAGAGGAATTTAGTTGTTTATTTTCTTCTTAAAACAAAGTCACTCTAGTTCCTTCTAGGTTGATCTTATTTTATTTTAAAAAAAGTAAAATTATCGTGAAACTACATATTAAAATAAAGTATCACAAAATTACAGATTTATTAACAAAATTCATTCTAAAATTACAAGTTTAGCACCAATATAATTACAAAACTATAACACTTACATCTGAAAGATAATATTAGTGCTAATGATTTAATCTCTAAATCCGTAGTTTTATGACATCATCAATATTAAATATATATGTAGTTTTGTCATCATTTGATTGGTGAAATTTAATGAACTAAGGAATAGAAAATGTCTTTTTCTGCCCTTACTGAACGTATACCCAAATCCTTAATGAGCATAATAAGACTCTGGTTGGCGTGGTATACCTTTTCTCCGATTTGAAGTGATGGACCTAAACAGGGATAACATTAATGTCAAACAAAGGTTGGAGGGACAACCATTTTTCCCTTGAAATGACAAACTTGACATGCCTCCTGCTCAAACTTCACCTTTTAATAAGATGGATGTAACATATACCAACGACCAACTAATTGAACCAAAATATGAAACGGAAGCCCAACTTAGGCTCTTCTGGCAAAATTTTTCACCCTATCACATTAAATATTTGAACATATGTATGGAGTATTAAATATAAATGAAAAAAATAACTAATTACACAGATTGCGTGTAAATTGCAAGATGAATCTTTTAAGTCTAATTGCTCCATGATCTGACAATGTGGTGCTACAGTAAATATTTGCTAACGATGGATTAATTTGGCTTAATAAATTTGTCTCGCAGTTTACATGCGGATTCTGTAATGTGTTTTGTTATTAGTCTACATTTAATACTTTAAATATGTGTCCGTATATCTGATGTGACACGGCAAAATTTTACACCCCTAGATCTAAATATAGCCTTAGTAGCAAATATTTTAGCACAAGTTGTTTGGAGCTAGACCAGAATCTTTAGATCTTTTCCGCCGACAAAAAAAAATGACTTGACATCATAGCATGGACTCCATTTGTACCAACCACTAGTGGAAACACCTTTTTTTCCTCATCGAAATGAACATAATATAGTAGAAAAGTAGATAAAATAAAGAAAATCATGCATACTAATTAAATTGTTTGTTTTAAAAAAACTGGTTGTTTAAATCTTGATGCTAGTAAATACTATTACGCACGATGGATTACGCCTTGAAAGAAGTTTACTGATATCATAAATTTGTCGTTCCTCTGTTGAGTGTGTTATCCTCAAATCGTTTTACCAGTTGGCTTATCAGCTGCAGGCCTGCAGCCAAAATTAAATGTAAACAATTGATTTTGCTGTATTCTCATCGTAGTTTATTTCCCGTATCAGTTTTGGATCCCAAACAAACAGATATATGCTATAATTTACCCTTAAGTTATCTTTTGGGTTGCTTCATTAATTTTTTGAGTGAAGTGCACCAGCGGTCCCTAAACTTGTGCGGGTGTGTCATCTAAGTCCCTGAACTCTCAAAATGCATTTTTAGGTCCCCGAACTTGTCTTGCGTGTCATATAGGTCCATCCGATGAAGTGGCATGCCACGGTGACGCCTACGTGTTGGTGAGGACCCCACATGTCAGTCACATGTATAAAAATAAAATTAAAAACCATATTTTCTCCTCTCTACCTCCGCGTCGAACTCCACCGCCTCCGCTCATTGGCATGCGCGCGCCGGCCTACATGCGTAGGCTCCGCTGGCTCCGCCACATTGGCCTCCTCGCCGCGGGCGAAGCCGCACCCACCTCGGCCCGGCCGGGCAGCCTCAGCCGGCTCTCCACGTCGAGCTCTGCCGCCTCCGCCTCCGCGCCGCAAGCGATGCCACACTCGCCTCGCCCGAGGCCGCTTCCTCGGCACCCTCTGTGCCGCAAGCGACGTCGCGGCTTCTGTTCAATTAGCCCACATAGTTATGGTTGCATGCACGGGCGGCATGCATTGGATTCCCATGCTGCGTGCATATGTAGCATGCATGGGCGCACGCTACGCGCATGGCGGCTAGCTCCGCCTAGCACTCCGCTGGCTTCAGCCGAGTAATCCGCATGCCGCTCCACGACCTCCATTCTCGCCTCTCGCTACGGCCAAGGCCGTTCCGCCTCAGCTTGAGCTCCGGCTCGCCGCAAGCGCCGTCGAGGGACCACCTTTGCGTGGGCCACGGCGTCACCTCCGCGTCCGCGCGCAGCTCCGTCGCCTCCGCGACCACGCGCGACTGCCAACGCCGAGGGGCTCCGGCCGTCATGGTTGTCCGCCTCGGCGTTGAGCCATGACTCCGTCGCCTCCGCGGCCATGCGAAACTCCTATGCTGTCGACGTTGCGACCTCGCGCGGCTCGCCGCCGCCGCCGCCACGTGCGACTCCGTTGGCCGCGCGCGGCTACGTCGCCTCTCCACCCAGGCGCGACACGGCAAACCCCTCCACGCGCAGCTACTCGCTGGCCTCCGCTCGGTAGCATGTGTGGATAGATGCATGCAGTGCTTGGCCCTATTCATGTGGCAAGGTGCAGGAGCGTGGCAATCAGCAGCCATGCCTGCGTTCAGGAACCTATATGACACGCAAGACAAGTTCGGGGATCAAAAATGCATTTTGAGAGTTCAGGGACCTAGATGACACACCTGCACAAGTTTAGGGACCGCTGGTGCACTTCACTCTTAATTTTTCTTAAGCACCCTGTTTGATACTCCCTCCATCTCTATTTCATGTTATAAGACGTTTTGACTTTGGTAACTGTTTCAAGTTTGACTAAGTTTATAGACAAATATAATAATATTTATAATACTAAATTAGTGTCATAAAAATCAATAATTGAATATATTTTTATAATAAATTTTTCTTGGGTTGAAAATGTTACTACTTTTTTCTATAAACTTGGTCAAACTTCAAGCAGTCAAAACCAGGGTTTACGATTCCGACGAAATCCGGTCGGATTTCGCGAAATTTCAACGTTTCGACGAGGCTCGAAAGTAGAAACCGTCTGAGATTTCAAGAAGTTTCATCCAAATTCAAATTTGAATTGATAAAAAAAGAAAAAAAATCAAATAAAATCTTATAAATACTATGATATTCATAGAACATATTGGGATATAGATTTTCGAGAAAAATGTTGTATTGTGTGTATTTACTGAAACTTACATCAGGAAAGAAAATAATTTCAGTAAATTACCTCTATTATAAATTACTGATCGAAATTTCGATGATTTCGATTAGAATTTCGCCAAAACCGATCGGTTTTCGAGAACTTGTCGGCAAACTCAGGGAATTTGTATTCAAATTTTGGTTTATGAAATTTGTTCGGAATTTACCAGTTTTCCACTGAATTTCACGAAATTCCAAATTCCGCCAGTGCCCGAAACAGAAGGGCCTGTCGGAATTGTAAACCCTGGTTAAAAACGTCTTATAACTTGAAACGGAGGGAGTAGTATAAGAATATAGAGAAGCTAGGTTTTTCTAGTTTCCGACTCTAGTTCATTTTTTAGATTTCATAATGTATGATAATGTACTGTTTAATGAGTTAGAAATTCATAAAAAACTGCAGCGGTTAGAAACCCAAGAACAATGCATATCAGTCTATCATATCTCAATAGATTAAAGCCTTAATTAGGGGATGTACTGAAAGAAAAATGTTGATTGGGGTAATGAATTGATTAATATAAGCGACCAAACACACAAACAGGCATGATTATGCTGTGGCGGGTGTCGTTCCCTGCCCGGTAAGCAAAGCTCCCTCCCCTCCCTCATTCATTTCCTCCCTAATCAAAACCCCAAACCACCTGACCTCACCTCTCTCTCTCTCTCCTCACTCTTTCTCTCTCTACATCTTTCTCTTCTCTCTCTCACTAGCAACTACTACAGCAGCAGCAGCAAGCAGCTGCAGCTAGATCACCCGCTCCAGTAGCCCACCACCACTCTCTCTTCCTCGCCGGAGTCACGGGTGCGGCGTCGCGACGCGTGGGGCGACCGCGGCCGCCGTACGTCTTCTTGTCCGCTGCCGCTGCGGCGGCGGCGGCGGCGTGGACGCGGAGGAGAGGGCGCGGGGGGCCGCTCTCCGGCGAGTTCGGCGTCGGCGTCGGTGGAGCGAGAGGTTCGTGCCCAATGCCATCTCCGTCCTTTGCCCGGTGATGGTGTCGGTGGGGGGTATACCTCTCCCCGGCTTCTTCTTGTTGCTGCTGTTGCTCGGGGGGGTTCTTGCAATGGTGGGGGGAGGAGGGGATAAGAGGAGAGGAATGGATGAACAGTAGCGCTCGATCCCTCCTTTACTTTGGTAGATCCGGGGAGATTCCCGCCCAAATCTTGATTCTTTCCACCCCACGGTTCGCCGTCTCCGGGGAATTTTCGCGCAAGCCCGGTTTTTTTTTTTTGGATGGATCTGACTGCATTTAATCGATTTAATCAGTGAAATATATATACCAGAGCATTTTGCATCAAGGAAGTGAATTTTGGTTACAGATGTATGCGTACTACTTGGGAGTTGTTGGGGGTGAAACTGTTTAGTGCACAAAGGTGCAAGTTTTTTGGACTAATTTTACGGCCTTCTCAATTTGTGTGGGGGTCATGGGGTTGTTGTTAGTGGTTAGATTCGGTGCTTTAGTTGGTGTGATTGTTTTTTCTTTTTTCCTTTTGGGATTGTTCAGCCAATGCTGGTGGATGTTCTTGGGGATCTTGATTTACAGCGAAGGAGCTTAGCTACTCTTAATTATAGATGTCTGGGGCCAAGTCTTGTGAACTTTGTGGTGAAATCTTGCCAATGCTGATGAAATTTCCCTGTACTAACAGCTCAATCTTCGGTCAGCTACGTCCTTAAGTGGATCAGGGGGTTTGATTGCGGTGCATTATACGTTTTTAGCATTAAATCTTGTACTTGGTGCGCGGGTGCGGGTCTTTGCTGGTAAATCGCAAGGTATTGGAGCTTTTTTTAGAGGGTCTGGTGGATCTGAGTTGGCTGGGGTTTGCTTCTTGATTAAATTTCAGAGCCTTTTCGGTTAGTTGGATATGCTTTTGGTTGGTTGTTTGTACAATGCTGATGGCCTCTATTATTCATGGGGCCTTTGGATATGGTACCGTATTAATCTTTAGTGGAAAGATGGAGGCTTTTTGGAGGTAATGCTGAGATTTTGTTTACTTCCGTGGGAAGCAGAATGGTAGATTGTTTTTTTTTTGAATGCAGCCTTTTAGAATTCTTGCATTTAGACTCTTTATGGGTAGCGTAGTGTTAGGATTCTGTTTTGTGGAAAGTGGGAACTTTGCAGATAATTGTGGAATCTTATTTATGCTTGTGTCTCTTCTGCTTTTTATTGGATCTGAACTAAGTCACTAACTAGCTAAAAAGTTAGTTTTTTTGTCAGTCTGTCCTTACATGTGCCATTTTTTCACTATTTTTTTACGTTTTAGAAACTGGTAGCCTTGTACATTGTATGAGGTGTGTTAAATTGTTGATTAAGTATGAATGATCCCTTTAGCGAATTCGGTAGCACATGCAACAGTGTGTCGTGCTTGTATTTCTGTTATCTGAGTTCTTCCAGGATATATTTCCATTATACTGAACCTTGTATCAGTTTCATTTGCGAACTCAACAAAAAGGTTTGTTGCAGAGGAATATGTGCCCCCTCCCCTTCCTGAACAGCAATTATTACTTACTTCATCTCCTTTGTGGGATATAGCATTATTGCCTACTGGTTTCTATGCCGCTGAACCAGCTATACATTATAGCCATGAAAATTCCTTGTTACACGGGATAATGGATATTTGTGAACTTATATGTATCTGTGCATATCTTTTGCCTTCATTAGGAAATTAGATATGCTTTAATGATAGTTGGGTGCATTGATGTTTTTGAAAGCTATTCTAGGATCAATCCCATTGTGGGAAGTGTAACTTATATGAAGCAGGACCAAAGTCCAGTATTTTTCCTTTTGTACCTCACGACCTCACCTGCATGAAAAGTTCATTTTCACATTTGTTTTTGCATGAATGTTGTTTAAGGACTTTATTTATTCTTTGCTGTTTGCTTTGCAGGGAAAAGAAATCTGACCCTTCTAGAACTGAGATATGCTTAAATTATAAAGTTTCCCCTTTCTGGGAATTGCCTTGATACTGGCACAATGTCAAGGGTACCTAAATGGAAGATCGAAAAAGCGAAAGTCAAGGTAGTCTTCCGGCTACAATTCCATGCTACAAATGTAAGTTGCAATACATTTTTGTTGAAGTCATTTATGTTCTTTCTTGGTGTTTGTTCAATATTTGTTTCATCCATGCTTGAATAATCTTGACATGTGTTCTTGTTTCTTTTGTAGATTCCATCAACAGGGTGGGACAAGCTATTTTTGTCCTTCATTTCTGCTGATACGGGAAAGGTATCTGCAAAGACAAATAAAGCAAATGTGAGGAATGGAAGTTGCAAATGGCCAGACCCTATATATGAAGCAACACGGCTTCTTCAGGATTCTAGGACCAAGACATATGATGACAAACTCTATAAGATTGTCGTGGCCATGGTGTGTTCTAGACATTGTTTTCCCTTCTCCTATATCATCATCTATCAAACATAAGCACATCGGACACATGATTCATTAAGTAATGTTTACCCTTTTTCGCTGTTTCTTGAAAAACCAGGGTACTTCTCGATCTAGTATTCTTGGAGAGCTTGACGTGAATCTTGCCGAATTTGCAGAAGCACTGAAGCCTGTCTCAATAGCACTTCCTCTTCGTGGTTGTGAATTTGGGACAATATTACATGTATGGTTTTAACACAGTATTATCATAATCTAGTCTGATGTTGTTGAGAAAGTGATCTTAACAGTTCTTTGTTTTTAGGGACAATTGCTTATTTGATCCTATTTCAGAGCCTAACTACCAATCTGACCCTACTTTTTTTAGTTTGCTCATTTGACCCTGCTTTTAAAAAATGAAGCTGCCGTCTGACCCTATTTCTATTATACCGTTAGGGTTTCATTTAGGAAAAGAAAAAAATTCAAATTATTATTCAAACGGACAAAAATACCCTTGTGGACTCAACCCTATCCATTCGCACTCAACCCCATCTCTCTCGGCGCCGGTGAGCAGAGGGCAGTGGCAGCAGCTGCTCCGCATGGAAGAAGGGAGGCGCAGGAGCTCGCCGCCGCCGGGCGCGAAGGGAGGCGCGCGGCGCGGGAGCTCGCCGCCGCCGCGGGGCGCGGAAGGAGGCGCGCAGCGCGGGAGCTCGCCAGCAGGTGTTTGGCTGCTGCTTTGTTTTTGCTGTTGCTGCTGCTCTCCATTTCTCTCTGGCCTCTCTTTGTTCTTGCCTGGCTGGAGGTAGACGGAGCCGGTCAGGAGGACTGCATGCTGTTGGTGCTGGAGGGATTAAGTGAAATCTAAGTGAATTTTGTCAAAAAAAAAGTTAAATCTATTAAAAACTCGTCAAATCCCTCAAACCTAAGTTAAATTTGTCACTTATCGTAATAAAAAAAATATCACATTTTTAGATAAAAATACACGAAATTAGACAAGCAAAAACTTTGAAAAAGTTGAGTCAAATGAGTGAGGGCATAAAAGCCATTTTTCTCTGAATTAACACCGTTATGTTGGCTTAATGGAATAGGGCCAGACGTAACGTTCATTTTCAAAAAAGAGGGTCAAAAGAGCAAACTTAAGAAAGTAGGGTCAAATTGGTAGTTAGACCTTAAAATAGGGTCAAAAACGCAATTGCCCCTTGTTTTTATTGCCTTCTGATTTTCCTTCTAAGTTATTCTTTAACAAGTACCACTGCAGGTCACAGCACAACTCCTTACAACTAAAACTGGCTTCAGGTTGAGTTACTATGCAACAATGAGATTATTTTGAATTATTGGTTCCGACTCTTATTAATGCTTTCTTACCACAGGGAATTTGAGCAGCAAAGAGAAACTGGTGCCAAAAGTACTCAACAGTTAGTGAACCAAAGAAGTCATGATCCTTCCGAAATTGGTGTGGCTTCATCAGACATTTATAGTCATAAGGTCGGTCAATCTTATTTATTCTCATATAGTGACAATTGTGCGTGGTTCTTTTTCAAACTGCCTTTTAGTTTTACCTGGATGAAAGTTGTTTATTCATGTGAAGTAGGTATTCTCAAAAGTATATTCTCTGTTCTACATTGCAATTATATCCTATCCATGTCAAATATGATAAATCCATATATTGATTTCATTGTAGTTGTAACTTCCGTGGTTTATTAGTAAATATTGTTTCTTTTTTTTTCTCTTGAGATGCAACCAATAAACAGATCAAGATGATACCAATTTGTTTTCTTGGAGGTGACCATGGTAATCTCCATTACATAAACTATGTGGCGTATTAGAAAATTTATATATATTTATTAAACTGTGTGATGGGTATGTTAGGCCTATTGGGTTGCCCTGTCAGCCATAGATTGACAGCTGGTGGGCTTAATCTATATTGAATTATCGATTGTACTAATGCTGGTTGTACTGCCAAACATTATTAGAGAAATCATCTATTATGCCTTGGGTCATGATAACCTGTGGAATATGCCTGTCTTACAGGAGGAGTTTATTTTGAATCATCTCCCTGATTTGTTTGTGTAATCACTGCCTTTTATGTGATTATGTCATTTGATTTTCAGTTACCCACCATAATTATTTGTATTATTTGAATAGGCCAATGCAAGAATCAAGCTGAAAGAAACTTCTTCGGGTTTCCCTTTGGCGGAAGATTCTGCTGGGTCAACTGAAGACTATGAAAACTCATCACACAATTCTGATGGCCTTTTTGCTGAAAAAATTGATTCATATGGTGGTCATGAAGTCAGTAGCTTTAGGGCAACAATGTCAGGTGATCTATCACTTTCAAGTCAAAGTCCTACCCCAGAAAAGGGGTCACTTCGGAGTAAGCACCTTTCACCACAAGGGAGCAATGAGTGGACTTATGGATGGAGTCCTGAGCTTTCCACTGGCCATGATCTAGCTGCTGCTCATGAGGAGAATAATCAACTCAGGACCAGATTGGAGGTGGCTGAGTCAGCTTTTTCTCATCTCAAGTTGGAAGCAACATCTCTGCAGGATTTTACCGACAAGTTAGGTACTGAAACACAAGGTCTTGCTCAACGGCTTGGTGTTGAGCTTATGTCACGGAACCAGCTCAGTGCCGAAGTATCCTCGCTAAGGACAGAGTGTTCCAATCTGAAAAGAGAGCTGCAAGAAATGAAATCTGCTAAACTCTTGCAGCAAAAGGCAAATGGAGAAGATATCATGATGGCCGCAGGCCAAGGGAATATATCAAGTAAGTTTGGAAATGATATTCTTGCAGATACTTCAGTTCGTGATCTTCAAACCGAATGGTTGCAAGGATTGCTGCTTCTTGAAAGTAAACTGCAGCAGACCAGAAATAATGCTCTACATGGACTTCAAGCCGCCGATCTTGATTTCCTTCTTGCTGATCTGGGGGCTCTTCAGCGTGTCATTGAGAACCTCAAGCAAGGTGTGCAGATTGGACAGATGAAAGAAAATAACTATCTAGAACACTTGGTTCCACCCACAAATGCTGCTCATCAACCAAGTTTAGGGCGTGATCATGATTCCAACAAGAAAACCTCTGGCAGTGCAGGCACAATGGAGGAGAAAATGTGTGAGCTCTTGCAGAAGTTGGAGGACTCAAAAACTGAGAAGGAGAATCTGTTGGAGAAGATGAGCCAGATGGAGCGTTACTATGAATCTTTTATTCACAAGCTTGAGGAGCGCCAGAAGCAGACAGAAATTGAATTGGAAAACCTCAGGAAAGAACATAATTCTTGTTTCTATACTGTTTCTGTTCTCCAAGCCCAGAAACAGAAAATGCATGAGGAAATGAATGATCAATTAATAAGGTTTGTTGAGGACAGAACAACATTAGAAGCTCAAAATAAGGAGTTTGAGAGGAGGGCTGTTGCTACAGAAACTGCATTAAAGAGGGTTCGATGGAATTATTCTGCTGCTGTGGAGCGTCTACAGAAAGATCTTGAGTTACTGTCCTTTCAGGTTCTCTCTATGTATGAATCAAATGAAACTCTTGCGAAGCAATCCATTGTAGAAGATTTTGAGAGTTCCCCTGAAGAACAGTCTGCAGTAGCAGATTTAGGTGCTAACAAGGAACGTAGCCTGTACATGTCTGATCATGAATCCCAAGCATTTTCAGCAGAAAATGGCAGACCAGATAATCTCACTTACAAAATGGATGGCCAGAAAAGTCTTCTTCGGGCCCTTAAAATGGAAGAGATCCGTAATAGATCTGAATTTCAAGTTCGAAGTAATACTAATCTACAGGTTGACTACTCCAAACTTGACAAGCTAGAACAAACCCCTTCAACAACGGAATCTGAGGTTTTAGAAACATATATGGCCAACATAGAGTGGCAAGTATTCTCTGATGTGCTACGTGAGGCTCACTGTACCGCATTGGGTACAATCAAGCTAATGCAGGAAAGACTGCACATGCTGGAAATACAGCTTCGTGACTCTAATGATGCTAGGGATTCTCTAGTGCTGAAGTTGAACGCTGCATTGGATCAAGCCAAAAGTGTGAAAGAAACTGAAGCAGAATACATTTTGAAATGCGATGATTTTATGGTAAAGAACAAAATCTTAGAAGCAAAACTCCAAGATATGTCAGCTGAAAACGCTTTATTAATGGAAAAGCTCAAAGAATCTGAACGATATGTTCAGGAACATGAATCTTGTGAAAGCAAGTACAAGGCCTGCGCTGAAGATAGGAAGAGATTTGAGGACCTTTTGATGAAAGAAAGTCTGCAAACCAGTCATCTTAAGGATGAGCTCAGATCAGTTGTGGAAAATTTTGAGGCCATGAAAGATGAATTACATAAACAGTCCACATTAAACACTGATATGCAAACTGTCTCTGCATTGCTTCAAGAGCAAATGAACAATGTGTGCAATGGGATTATTTCTTCCAGCAAGGACATTGGCATTTCTGGCTTAGATGAGGTATCTCTGCTACATGAACTTCAAAGAAGGAATTACATTGCTGTCATGGCAAGCTTGGAATTCTTCCAGAAGCAATCATGCCAGGAGGTGGTTCGACTTCGTCAGGAGAAGGAGGCAGCCGAAGAAATGTGCGAGGCTCTCCGAAGTAGACAGGACAAGTCTGAACTAGAGTTGCTTGATATGAAGCAGAAGTATCAACTTGATTTCGATGCGATGAAAGAAAAGCTGAACTTCTCTGAGGAACATATGGAAAAGCTTGAGAAAGAATTACAGGACATGACACACAAGTTTAAGATTAGCTCAGAGGCTCAAGAAAAGTATTCCATTATCAATGCTGACTTAACATCGAGGCTTGCAGAAATGGAAGGTCAACTGCAGCACATTACCAGTGAGAATGAAGCTCTTGTTGAGAAGTTGAAGGATATTGCTGCTATTGTTGAGGAACATGAGAGGACCAAAGTAACTCTTGCAGAATCTGAGGAGGAGAACAAAACTCTTACCCTGTCATTACAATCTAAAGATGAAGCAATGATGCAAATGGAAAATGAAATCAGAAGCTTGCAAGATGAACTGCGATCTAGTGATGATAATTTGCTAAGAGAAAAAAGGCTGATGGAAGAGCTTCAGTCTACCCTTGCAAGTCTGACGTCACAACTTGGTCACAAGGATCAGGCCCTGCTTTCCTTTGATGAGCACAAAACGGAGTTAAATCGTCTGAGGGACCAAGTTTTGGACATGGAAAGGACAAACAGTTTGATGCAAGATGCTCTTTCACAAAGTGAACAAATCCAGATGGATCTCAATTGTAAAAATATCTCACTCCAGTCCCAGCTTTCCAATGTTGAAGACCGGTTAGCAACAGTTATGAAGAATACAGTCGCCACTGAAACTGAAGCTAGTTATATGAGAAATCTGGTTGAGGAGCTTACTGGGCAACTTGATTCCTTGAGAAATGACCATGAAAAACTCCAGCTTAAGAACAAAGATGCTGATGATTTACTAAGGGTACACATGTCAACTGAAGCAGAATTAGCTGATAGAGTTGCTGCACTCGAAGCAGCTATCCATTCTTTAGAAATTGACCTTGCTAGGGTCAATGAAGAGAAGGAAGAACTTGAGGAGCTTATAAAAAGTAACGAAGAACAATTTGTTCAAGTTGGTACCGACAAGTCTCGAGATATAGTAGAATCAATTGATAGCAGTGAGAGAGTTTTGAAGTATCAAGATGACATTTTGCAGCTTAAAGTCTTACTGACAAATCTTGAAGAGCAAGTTGATGATTTGAGGTCTACAAAAGATGAGGTTGAAATTCTAAACATGGTTCTAAAATCAAAATTGGAGGAACAACGTACTGAAATATTGTCATTGCTCCAGAACTCTGGACACGAGTTGGCCAATTTTAAAGAACAGAACAAGGATCTTACTCAAAAACTTGCTGAACAAACTCTGAAGGCAGAAGAGTTCAAGAATTTGTCTATCCATTTGAGAGAGCTAAAAGAGAAGGCTGAAGCTGGAAGGAAGGAGAAAGAGGGATCATTGTTTGCCATGCAAGAATCCCTCAGAATTGCATTCATTAAAGAGCAGTACGAAACAAAGGTTCAAGAACTGAAAGGTCAGGTGTTTGTTTCCAAAAAGTATGCTGAAGAGATGTTACTGAAGCTACAAAGTGCTTTGGATGAGGTTGAAACTGGGCGGAAAAATGAGATTGCTCTTGCTAAAAGAATTGAAGAGCTATCAATGAGAATTTCTGAAATGGAGTTAGAGATGCAGGATGCATCAGCTGATAAAAGAGACCTGTCTAATGCATATGACAGCATAGTAACAGAACTGGAATGCACAAAACTAAACTTTGATTGCTGCATGGAAGAAAAACAGAAGATTGAGGACACTCTTCAGGAGTGCACTGAGGAACGCAATAGAATAAGGGTGGAGCTTGACCTGGTTAAAAAATTGTTAGAGAACATGGCATTAACTGACAATCCCACTGTGCCTGATAATTCTGGATCATGCACCTCTGGAGCTACATCCATTGGACAAATTCTTGGAGATGCTAAGCCTGGGTCCGCTTCATCAAAGACAACAAAAAATACACCAGAAGTTGATTCTGGATTACAGCAAGATGAAGATAGAATCCAAAGCACGAATGCTTCATCAACTTTGGCAGCAGGGGAGGATGTTAGAAGGTTTAGTGAGCAGGGTGAACATGCCAGATCTGTGCCATCCAAGAACTTAGAGGTAATCAGTCTACACATTATTCTCCTTAGTGTCATGTATACCAATTTAATAAAAAGTAGTGCACATAGTCAAACTTCTAGCAGAACATTTGCCAAGGTTTCTTCCATTGCACATAAATAGAATACAAGTTTTGCTTTAGTGGAAGTCAATGTAATTAACTCGATCAGAAATCTGATTGTCCGATTAGGCTAGATGACGATTAATTTCAGTAGGAGTTTTGGTTTGCATGCGAAGTTGGGCCTTGGTAGTATCAGGCCAACCCATTCCCCATAGGGTTTAGTCACCCAGAAGCCATCACAAATCAAAACTAACAAGTGACCATCTGACCATCAAACTTTATGATTGCTTATACTATGCACTATATAGTATATAGATCTTGGTATATACAGTATCAATTAGCCTCGCTTAATCAACCTGATCGATGATTAATCGTCCTGATTGACCTGATCAGTGCCTTGGTGATCAGGGTCAATCAAACGATCAGATAACATTGGTAGAAGTATGTACACATAAACACGACTCTCACGATCTCATCCGGTGTAACTTAGTCTGAGAACCACATCATGACCTTGAGTCCTAGAGAAAGTATATGCTTCAATTTTGAAAAACTAGAACTATGCTTAGAGCACAAAATAGAGAATTCATTGGTGAATTCATTTGTTGATAGTTAAACTCTGGAGTAGGAAAGTGATTGTAAAAGGGAAAAAAATATTACTTCAAGTAAATTGAGTTGTTACACCCCTGTTCCTTTACAACCCTTTTTGCATGTGCCTCCGAATACTTCTCTATTAAGTTTCAGAAAAATTATCTGGGTTTTGGGCTATAGAATGATTAATATGATGTCCATAAGAAGTTTAATCCTCATGCATTGTTAGATCTTTGATAATTTTGGACAGTTTGTTTAACATCAAGTGAGGAATCTAGAGTAAAGTCTAGGTGTTGCCGTGTCAGAACTCAGAGAAAGATGGTATTAGAGACCCTTGCAATATTGTTCCATTCTAGATGATGGTAGTCTGCTTTTTGGTATTTTGCATATAAGTGTCAGTGCACCTTCTGGTTCGTCTTTCATTTGTGTTTTACTGCTCGTACTTTTTTTTTTTTGCTTGTAACAAGCGAAAATAATTAACTGGTATTTATTTTGCACCACATCGACTCTCGCTTTTTTTATTCCTTATTTTGTTTTAGTATAGTATTACAGCAGATTGCTTTCTCAACTTACTTTGTTTTTACTGTTTTGAATAATTGCCAGGAGTGTGAGCCATCTTTAGAGAATCATTCGACTGGTAAAACTGCCATTGAGGATATTTCAATGGAGCATAGGAAATTAGCAGTTGACTTGAATCATTTCCATCAGGAGGTATGTGAAAACTTCTCTTGGTGTATTATTTCTTCAAACACAAATTGCATTCTTACAAGTTTTTAGACGACTGGATATATCCCTGGGTACCTGCTGAAAAAAAATTATGGCTTTTCTTACTTGACAAAAAGCAATATAGTTAGTTGTGTATTCAATTGCCGCATGTCTGGAAGGTTTGTAATTATTTGAGCCTATATCAGGGTGCTGAGATATCGATATATGTATCAGAAATATAAAGTGCTTGTTGTATATGTAACATGCATACCTGTGTGTATACACACAACTAAGGACTATGAAATTTTACAGTATAGACTTGGCATGATACAGATAACAAGTTTATAGACATTTCTTGTGTTGCATATGCAGTTGGAGAGACTGAAAAATGAGAATCTTTCTCCTCTTCTTCCCCTGGACATCAATCTAATTGACCCATCACTCAGTGGTTTGGAGAGGGCATTATCACAGCTTGATATGGTATGCATGTCTCCCCCTTTCTGTTGTACCATTAAACATGAACTGGCATGGCATTTACCTTATTCTTGCTAATATGGCACTTTCTAGGCAAATGAACATTTAAGGATCATTTTTCCTTCATTTAAAGAGCTTCCTGGTTCTGGCAATGCCTTGGAAAGAGTACTTGCTTTGGAACTCGAACTAGCAGAAGCACTCCAAGCAAAGAAGAAAACAGACATCCTTTTCCAGAGGTAGCTGCTACATTCAGTCATTTTTGTCTCTTCTTTCATGTTTGCTGTTCTGTGGCAAGGCGTATTTTTATGGTTGCTAGCTAAACAAATGCCTGATTGCCCGTGCATATGCAAATGGGTAAGGATGGATTATCCAGGTCTATATTGTTCAAAACCGAGAATGTGGTGCATCAAACATGTCCTTTGGCCTTCGCTCTTTTTTGTTACAAAAGCACTTGATAGCGTTTATACACATAAATTATGAAATTAATTCGTCCATATATATATATATATATATATATATATATATATATATATATATATATATATATATATATATATATATACAGGTCACTTCAAATGTTTTAGCTTTTCCATGTTAAATTGTGATTTTAGAAAGCCAAATAAACAAAAGAATGACACATAGAAGGTGCATTATGTTATATTAAGTTAAGCTCAGGAAATTTAATGGTAAGTGGTGATGTGGCAGATTGACCACCAGCACTACATCAGAAGACACCTTAAAAAAAAAAGAAAAGGTTAGAGAGGTTCGAATAATAAAAAAAATGAGCCTTTGTCCTGTGCTTACCATAGTACACCTAAAAAAAATCATACTATTTATTTAGGAACTCCTGAATTTAGAGAAAATGTGCCTTTCAATTTTCTTGCTGGATCTACATTATACTAGAGTTTTCGTGAAAACAAAACTAGCTAGAGAAAAGGAGAAGTGAAATTTAATTGCATTAGTCGATTCCTATTCAACCGAAGGCTGATCCCTTGCTTTGTTCTCTCATCAGTTCATTCCTGAAGCAACATAATGATGAAGCAGCAGTATTCCAGAGCTTCAGGGACATCAATGAACTGATACAGGATACGATTGAGCTGAAGAGAAGGCAAGTGGCAGTAGAAAGTGAGCTGAAAGACATGCAGGGCAGGTACTCAGAGCTCAGTGTGCAGTTTGCTGAAGTTGAGGGAGAAAGGCAGAAGCTTGAGATGAACCTGAAGAACCGATCACCCATGAGATCATAGCAAAAACATAGAGGAAAAAATGAACAGAAAAATCAAGATCTCGCGGAGTTCGTAAAACGGACTTATTCCGCGACAGCACGGGAATTACTTTTTTTGTAATGTAAATATCAGTAGAATCTCAGCATGTGGAATATCAGTTGTAGAGTTGTGTGTGTGTCATATACATAAAATGTAACATCTTGTACAAGCCCCTTCATGTTCAGAAAACATTCTTGTTAATCTAACTGCTATTATATGCCAAAAAACCAGCAGCCTTTTCCAGAGTGTATTCACATCTGTTGTTGACTGTATCGCACAGTTTTTTTAGGGTGTTTTCAGCAATAGACTTGTTGTACAGACCTTGTTTTGCTGTTGTTAATTTAATGGCTAAAACAAGAAAGAAGCTTCTAATTATTTATTTACCTTCCATGTATGTTCTGATGTGAAAAAGAAACATCCTAATGCAATACTGGCATCTTTGACATGTGTATAGTTTCTGTGAGCATGATTCTGCCAATTTCTTTTGTCAACCAGTCTTGGTATCAAAATCAGTAGTTTAATACGATGAATTATACTACTACAGTTGTCAATCTTGATGATTATTATCAACCATTGACAAGTCTACAGTGTAGACAACCCGAGAGCTTCCATTTTTGACCACACAGGTTTCAAGGCAAGCCAGTGGCTGAACTTCTGAAGCAATCATGTGTAAAGCATCAGGCATCACAGATGCGTTTCATACTGGTAATCCGTACTTTCTTTTGATGCTGTTAGTGATAATATACTATCCAAAGCATACGTCATCTGCTTACATATCACAATATTCTGATGCGTACAAAATACCCCCTTGGGTTATTAATAGACGAAGCTATAAAGTTTTTTTAGGTAGATCTAAAGCCACATTACACAATCGAATTATGTTGGATAATGTCATCATCAAGAATAGACCTGGTTGTCGGTGCTCCGACGCTATTCACATTTGAACATACGTTTTAACTATTCGTATTATTAAAACATATATATACAAATATGTAAAAATATAAGTGTAAAGTTACAATAAAATAAATAATAATTACATATTTTTTTAAAAAAATAAGAGGCATAATCAAATCTATATCCAGAAGTTGACGGCGTCATCTTTTAGAACCAGACGTAGTATTTTAAAGATGTTACATAGATGAAAAGAAGATGACAGATTCTAGACAATGGCAGTAGGTAAAGAATGGAATTTCAGAATGAAAAAGGGAAAAGCATTGCTGATGCATGATGCAAAGTTGCATTCAGGGATCTGGTGCTAACTTCAGATGGGGACACAAGAATCGATACCATATTTTGTCAAAGATTCAGGCTATGAAACTTTGACACGCCAAAGGAAAGTAAACAGATACTCATATACATATCATTTCCAGTGGAACAAAGAGATTTAATATTTGTTAGATAGAAAAAGTGCAGGTCAGAATTTGCCTTTTTCCAGGTTGTGGAAAGAGCTTCAATTGGATAATACCGGTCTCAGCATGCAGCTCACAACAATGGAAGTTATATTTACTTGAGAAAGTTTCAACAACTTCTGCGTTTTCGAGAAAAAAGAAAGTTTCAAGTTTCAACAACTCAGAACATAAACTTATCAGCACATTTATTAGTTTTTATATGAAGTGTCACATCTAAAACAGTTTACAAACGAGGATTAACTGATTGAAAGCACATCTATCCATCAAGAAGTGGGAAAGAAAATGCTGAGCTTTACCAATGGAATGACAATGAAAAAGGTTCATATATTTGGCAGTGCTGATGGAGATAGCACTGTTGTATTGAGAACTGAAGAAACCAGCATGGCTTTCTCTATCTTATGTGATGTATTACAGAGTTGAATTACACACAGATAACATATAAATATGTACATTGCCGTTTGAATTGATTTCTGCAGCTCATTACTCACATATCCAAACCATACACAGATAATGATCATTTTCACTTAAGGTGATAGCCTCTACCGTTGACTTGATCAGATGTTGGTAGAAGCACATCTACTCAACAAAAGTAAACACATAACAAGTTATATGTTGAGCACCTGACAACTGACTAATTCAGCGGCTGCAAGATTTTTCGACACGATGACTTTCCACAAATTAGTTTCCTGTTCTGAAGAAAGTTGTTGATTTTGGCATGTTGGACCATTTCCAGGGGCTGACAACTCCACAGGCTTCAGAACATCGGTTTGCATTATATTGATCTTGCTATCTACATCTTTGATGATCAAATTGAGCTTGCCAAGAAATCCTGCAAGTAAGTATGGACATTCCGACTCTGCAAAGTCACCCACTGGTACCTGGCCAATGGCAACCTTCCAAGCATCCTCCTGAGGATCATAAATCTTGATCTTACCTCTATCAGAAGAAGTTGATGGCTCCAAAGCATACAAGTCCCCATCTATGACAGCACTTAACTTCGTACCAGCCTGCCTCGCTGGCCAGCCCTCGCCCATTCCTACAGGCATTTCCGCCCATGAATTTGTCTCCGGATCAAAGATCTCCCCACCAACATCAACAAAGAATGGCCAGGAATACAGACTTTGAGGAACATAAAGCTTGCCTCCAAATGAGGTCATTCCTGTCGCAATGGGCTTCAGCAGCTCAGCCAAGAAGGCAGTTGGTAGAGCTTGCGCTTTCGAGAACGGGATGTCAGGCACCTCCACCCAAATTCCTGTCCTTGGGTCAAACACCTCGGCGGATTGGAGCGGAGCTAACCCGTTCTTGCCTTTGCTGACACCACCAACAACATACAGCTTGTTGTTCAGCAGGCTAGCCTTGCAGAACGCGCGCCCGGTGCTCATCGAGCTAACCTCCTGCCACGCATTGACAAAAGGATCATACCTCCATACACATTTCATCGCCGAGCCTCTAGAGAATCCACCCAAAACATAGATGCACCCGTCGACCGTCCCAATTGCACAACCGCAGAACGGAAGCCTATCCAATGAATCCCTTTGGCCAAGCCAGCCTCTAATAACATCAGAGACCCTGATGCCGGCGCTCAACAAATCCCCTAACCACAACCCAGGGATGCCCCTCTTGCATTCTCCTCCATGGCTGATCCCCGGCATCAGTGGCAGCCTCTGCCATTGGCCACAAACCGGATCGAATGCATTCCACACTAGCTTCCCATCATCTGACTTGGTAAGCATGTACAGCCATTCCTCACTCACACCCAGCTCCTTCCTCACCCGGTACAGCTCCACGCCAGTGATCGCAGCCTTCCAGCTCCTCGAAACCATCTTTGCATTCAGATAACCCATCCGGGGCATCCTTGCGAGGATCTGCAGCGAGATCTCATCCGGGAGCCCCGGGATCAGCCCGGGGTGGTCGTAGCCACCGGACAGAGGCGGCGCCGACATCCGCAGCTTCTTGGAGGAATCTGCCTTTGAAGCTTCACCATGCTCCCATGGCTGGTTCTTGCTGTTGGGGGAGCTCAAAAGGGCCCCCATTTTGAGCACTTCTCCTTTCTATCTGCAAATTCCCAAAGAGAACAGTAATCTCAGCATGGTGTTAAAGCTCACAACTTCCTTCTCTAACCTGTGGAGAAATCAATATTTCGCAACATGAATAGCAAGATAATATGAAAGGGAAACTGGGAACGTCAAATTCAGAAGATACCACGAAAAAAAAATCCCACTTTATCCACGAAAGCGGCGGCAATGGATGGATGATTGGGTACAAGAGGAGACGAGATTGGGAGGAGGAAGGAGATGGGGATTAATCAAGAACAGCCCAAGTGTACTACAGGTTCAACTGGATGCGACAATATCGTCCAGGTTTAACGTCGTTTGCATCAAACAATAACATCCAATTGCAATTGAATTAGCATCGAGATCTCTCTCTTTGCTCCTAATCACCACCCCAAGATTCGATTCCGAACAAACCCCAGTAGGCGGTTCGTCAGAAGAATCTTCCGAACATCAAAGAACACCACCTCCTCACCCAACAAAAAAAAAATAAAGATACAATTTTTGGCCATAAAATCCCAAGAAAATCGCACCGGGCGAGGCCGCATTTACCAACCAAAGTGATGCTTCTACCTTGCAAGATAAGATGGTGCTGCAGTAGTGGTGCGGCTGCGACAAGCTTTCCCACTCGAATGAGCTGAGCTACGAGCCTGGGATGGAGGGCGTGTATTTATCTTCTCTTATACATGTTTTTTTAATCTTAACTAATTAAAATATTCGTAATTTCCCTTTCATCACACTCCGATTCGTCTGTGTTATTCCGTTGTCCGCATCGCGTGCACCTCCTCTCCGCTTCTCTGTCAACGCGCGTCCGCTCTGAACATCCCACAACCAATCACAAATCTAACCCAAAAAACTAAAATCCCAATTCAATCGGAATCATCCGAAAATAAATCCAATCCAATCGGAATCACAGAATAAATCACACATAAGGTGAGAGAAGAGAAGATGTGGAAATCACAAAATAAATCATATCAGATAAGAGGTGAGAGGAGAGGGAGGGGTGAAAGGGAGGACGCCGCCGCACCTCCTTGCCGGACCTCCTCCTCGCCGCCGTGCCGCCGGGAAGCCGTTGCGTTGTGGAGCCGCAGCGCCGGGGAGGAGGAGGAGCGGGCGGGCTGAGAAGTGTCGAGGGAGCTGTGGAGTAGTGTGGATAAGGGGGAGCTGTGGTTGGTTTGGGTCGGTTTTGGCTCCCGTTTTTTTTTTCTGGGTAATTTAGAACCATGCCATTATAATTTTTTAAAGTTTAAGATATGTCATCGGTATCTTAATGATATATGTAGGACCCATATGAGTCAATGATATGTGGGTCAGGATGGCATATCTTAAATTTTATAAAATTATAATGGCATGGTTACAATTTTCCTTTTTTATAGGAATCGTTTTTTTTAAAGAAAGGACACTGTACGATAAGTTAAAAACTATGAACTACAAATATATTATGTCGTTTTTTTCAAAAAAAAAATATTATCTTAACTATATAATTAAAAAAATCCATAATTTTCTGATTGTCACCTTTTCCTTTCGGTTTGTAAGTCCGAGAGTCCGTACGTCATCCTCCCCCGTTCAAGAAAAATCGAACAAAAACAGGAAGAGCGAATACAAGTTCAACACAAAAGATACAGGTGGATTTGATTTGGACTCGAAAACGAATGAAACCAACCCCATAATTATAACAAAGATTCCACGGATCCAACCTGGCGGCGGCCCTCACCAGCGAGGCTCTCAGGTGTCGAGGTGTTGAGAGAGCATCGCCCAAGACACCGGGAGGCGATTCCCCGCAGCAGCGACTCCCACGGGCAGTGATGTCGAGGAAGCAGGCAGCGGCAGCAACTTCGAGAGGCAGCCGCCAAAACTCAGCCGCCTCCGTACCCTCGAGCCTCCCCCGCCACCGGATCCTTCGCCCACCACCCTCACCGCCACCCTCGAGCCTCTCCTGACATCGGATCCGTCGCCCACCAGTCCTGCCGCTACCCGCGCACCTTGGCTATCGCCGAGAGGTCACCGGATCCGCCCCTCATGTCACCGTCGACAACGGATCCGCGTGAGAGGTAGGTGAAGAGACGGCAGGATCCAAGTGCCCGTGGTGGATCCACGCGAGCAGCAACAATGGCTTGGAGCCAGTGGTTGATCTGGTCGGCGACAACTCGGGTAGAGGAGGGAGACATGCGTTGCCAGAGATTGGATCAGGGAGAGTAGGGGAGAAAGGGGATTTCATCGGCTGGCGATTTCATTGGAGAATAGGGTTTTCGGAACCCCCCTCGGCCGGTGATTTCATCGGCGCGGGACCGAGCCGTGCCGTCCAACAGATCGGACGGCTCAAATCGGTCCCGCTCGGGCCAACACCGTTGTTGGCCCACCTGATCATTGGGCCATGGAAGACAACTGGACCGCGCTTAGTTCGCCCCACGTCGGGTTATCGCTGGTAGATGGGCCGCGTGGGTGCTAAACGGGACGGGCCGATTTTTTTGGCTAGTTACGGAAGTAATGGGCCCAAATAAGATCTATCTATCTATCTATACCTATACTAATTGGACACTTCCTAGGAGTTCCCACATTAATTAGAAAGATCCAACCGTTTATTAGATTAGTTATATAATTAGAACCGTAGATTAAAATGATTTCAACGTGATAAAAGGATTCCACATCGTGGGTCCTAGGCCAAACTGAATAGCCTCTTTAACTATGTGGGCCCTTTTCAATGTCTATAAATGCAGCACACTCAGATGGGAATTAAACAACCATCGATCTATCTCCAAGCGCATCATATACGGAACCCTAACGTCAATGGAATTTCTGTCATACTCGTCGATGGTATTTCTTAGATTTGGGTAGTTGTCAATGGCATATTTCTTAGATTTTCTCAAAAAAATTATGTAATTTTTAATTTTAAAAATAAAAAAAACTTTGTTCCAAAATAATTTTACTTCTATTCATTTTGATCCATGTATAAAAGTAAATTTATTTTGGGATGAAGTAGTATAGTACTGATTATTTTAAGATAATGAGTATAGTACTGATTAATTCCATAAAACTATCATCGTTAATGTGGTAGAACATGACTATGGCATTAAATTAGAAACATATGGTGAAAAGGTGAGACCACAACGTGGCAAATAGATTTTACTTGACCCTTAAGCATTTGCAATGCAAAATGATCTCATGACACAGTCTAGCGAGAGAGCATGTGTTAAGACCGACACTTTTCAATATAGCAACCACGACAAGAGAATTGTTTGCCTAATATGATTTCTAGAGAATGACTTTGCGAGCCAAGCTACTCCCTCCGTCCCATAATATAAGGGATTTTGAGTTTTTGCTTGCACTGTTTAACCACTCGTCTTATTAAAAAAAAATTTGGAATTATTATTTATTTTTTTACTTACTTTATTATCTACAGTAATTTAAGCACAACTTTTCGTTTTTTATATTTACACAATTTTTTTTAATAAGACGAGTGGTCAAACAATATAAAAAAAAAAACTCAAAATCCCCTGTATTATGGAACGGAGAGAGTATTTTATAAGACGTGGCTCATATACCTTCGTCATGGCGCGTATTTCCCTGTGAGGCCACTCTCCTAATCGAGGTGGTAGCTCGAGTCCAATGTAAAAACACGAGGGCCCTCGCTATATCATCATGTCGTCGTAAATATCCTTTAGCACATCTTAGTTGTTAAGTTATTAAAGTTTGGACTAGAAATCTGTAATATTCATGCTAAACTTAGCATGGGAGCTAAGTATTTTAGCTTTAGCATGCATGAAGAACTCATGCTAGCATTTTCTCCCACGTTTAATACCATCTTAGCACCTAGGGATGCACATGCATTCTCTAATGGATGCTTGACCATTTCTCTTTTTTTTTTTCTCTTTATAAACCAAAAAACCGTGTCCCATATTTTTTTCCTAATTTTTCAGCCACATGAAGTGATCCACTCGAAGTGACCGTTTTGTCCCTAAGACAGTGGGGCCCACCTCATAGGATACTTGTCCTGGCTCAACCCCAAATTATATTTCTACAATTGGGTTTTCTATCGTACTAGTAGAAAATATCAAAACTGAACAGTACTCCGCCAAGAATCTAAGGCACCATTCGAATTAACTCTTGAGCTGAACTTTTTAACAGCACGGGAAACGAAACAAATCATTGTACATAATTAACGAATTATTAATAATTGTAAATTTAAAAATGGATTTTATTTGACTTTTTAGAAAAACTTTGATAGAAAATGTTTTTTTAAAAAATTACTCAACTTGCGAAGTGTGTAAAAAACGAGGATAACTCTCATTCAATAAGTTTATCCAAGTTGCTAAAATTTGCTAGTGTTAGAGAAAATGACGTGCAACTCAATTTGCAGGAAAAAAAATATATGCTAAGATAATTTTAACTATGTACGAATAAGTAAAATGTGATGTTTTTATCCCCGTGAAAAAAAAGCAAAAATGGATATATGGAGCTAGCTATTTCATGCTTAAAACTGTATTTCTTTTTCTTACATGATCGTAGCACACGTACGCACCACCAGTCCACCACTCCATCTATAAACTATACCCGTGCTAGGATTTGCAATTTCGGTTGCCGCCAAAATTTCTAAAATTTCGGTGGTTGCCGAACATTTGAAAATTTTGCTATTTTCAGGTTTTTCTGACCGAAGTTATTTCAATATTTAACATATTTTGACTGAATCTGAACAAAATTTGACCAAATTTTATTTGTCTAAAAACCAAAAATTTTAGGGAGATTTGTGCTTGCCAGTGGGAGCCGAAATCACCGAATTTCAAACTAAAATTTCAAACCATGACCCGCGCACCCATAAATGTAATTTGCTTAACACAGGTTCAAAAATAGACAGAGAGCTACGATACATTTTTTTTTCCAGTAATTAAGTTAAGTTATACTTCCTCCGTTTTATATTATAAAACTTTCTAGCATTGCCCACATTCATATAGATGTTAATGTGGGCAATAATAGAAAGTCTTATAACCTGAAACGGAGGTAGTATATATATATTAATTTATGTGACAAGTTTGCACATGAGTACGTGATATGTCGTCTTCTACTACTATGTTTGTAAATTTGTCCCAAAGATTGGGCTGGAATTAAAGAAAAAATTACGGCATGTTGCTAAGCATATGGGTACATGATTAAGCAGGTCGTCGTCGTCGTCTCGATCGGAATAAAACAAGTCCAGTGTGTACTGAAAGTTAACAGCGACTCCATAGAAAAATATCAAGATCAAAGTGGAAAGTCAAGCGCAAAACTTTGGGATTAAGGATCTAACTAGCTAGCTAGGCTTCTTCACCAATAAAAACTAATTAAAAGATATGCACAATTTAATTACCTGGATTCTAGAACTAGAAAGTCAAGAAGTGACAGAGGCAAATACACGTATGTACCTTCGTCATCCTAATGACGTTATCATGCAGAAGGGTGATATTTTTGTTTTTAAAAAAGAAGGTGATATGGAACAATAATAATTAATAAGCATTGGTTAGTTATCTTGCTGGGCCTGCTAAAACTAACTAAATCAATAAACTTGTGAATATAGCCAATTTAGCCCTTCAAATGGAAGGCAAATATGATTAATTGCGCATCACATTTCATCAATCACTGTCTTTATTAATTTCACCTGGAATTCCCTCTGTCTCAAAAGCATTTATAACATGTGAGAATATGACTAATAATTAAACTAATAATATCAATATAAGTGATGCAGTTGTATTAGTATTTTGAAAATATTTTTATATGATGTTTATCATATCGCTTGCTTCCCATAGTCCGCCTTTCATCTTATAAGCCACTACCAATGAAAATTTAATTTAGGAGTTGATTTTAGATTTTTTTTTAATCATAGTTTATTTTTTACATTAGCTTTTAAATCATGAATTATAAAAGTTTTACCTATAAAATATTTTTTTTAAGAAACATAGTACAAACGCAAGCGCTCACAACGCGCACACACATAACTTACGCATATGAGCACCTCCGGAAAACTGGGTTGGTATATTTGAGATTAATGAAGTCACCAGGGTCGTCTTGCTATCAACAAGTAAGTCATCTACCACTGCAAGAATAATTAGCCTAATTAGCTAAGACTTGAACCTGGGTGGTCTGGTTCCACTGCAAGGAGCCTAATCAGTTGAGTTACGCTCACTTTATCATAAATTATTATTTGGTTGATTATAGTTGTTGATAATATATTACCAAAGAAATTAATAGTCAAAACACAATACTGGAGGTCTTGTCTAAAGCTAATATGCCTTATATCAAGAAAAAAAATAGTATCTCATATTGTACCATAAATAATCAAGCGATCTTAGCTAATTTATTTAACTTTATGTGATACTACTTGCTTTAATTTGGAGACAATAGCTGATATTACAAGTAGGTTCCACATAACCAAAGAACTGAGAAATTGAACCCAATAATTCCGAGGGCTAGCTAAAAAGTTTTGGGTACATTGAAATTCCACAGAAATTTCACGAGAAGCTTTTTGAAAGCTGTTGCAATTTCTGCTGTGTGCAGTGTGCTCCAACCAAACAGGTGATATTTTTGTTCTTGCAGAAGCAATATCTTGGCCTCGTATCGTTTGAAGCACAACCACCTGTAGTTTGGTATGTTGCTGTCACTTGTCCTTCTCAACAAAAATCCCAATCACACACTGCCCATCAATCAATTAAGTGCCCCAAGTGGCACTCCGTTGATCCTGCCTACTAAGTCCTTTAACCCCATTAGTAAGTTGGCATGACAGAATGGTACAGTTCATGTCCACATTGCTGTGACAGAGACCCTTTTTCTAGTTGTTTTCTCTCTTGTCATTTGTTAATGATCTAGTGCCAAATCATTCTCAAATTAAGAGCTTGGTAAGTAAGGTACAGAATTATGTACTGGAAAGATACATCCCAAAGGAATCTAATACCTTCTCTCTTTTTTTTTAAGAAAAAGATGATGTCATGGTAAAATTTAGTGAGTTTAGGTATACACACGGACTTTCGGACTTTCGATGTTACAGAACCAATTTTCTCTCCTTTTTTTTCCCCGCAAGAATGCAACTTTGAGGACCTCCACACCTGTTGCACACGCACATAAACGCGCGAAAGTGATATACTGTTGAAAACTTCACTATATTCCAATAAGAGTTTAACTGTTTCTAGAAATTCATACATTCCAAAAACACGCTTTAAACATGAATCATACTATAATTTAACCGTTGGTGAATACTAGAGCAACTAGGCTACAAAGCATTTTCTTACACACTTGTTTTCATTGTGCCGTTTACTGGTTAGTTAAGTCCAACAGAAGCTTTGCAGTGTACTAGTACAAAGATAGAAACCCTTTCAAGCTAGGGGTATGACCTAGATTGAGACTTGATAAGAGCCTTCCAAATGAGATGAGAGTGACATGAATAATTAGATCACTTATTCTTCATTATAACTTAAAAAGGGAAGACTAGTTGAGGACTTTGTTTGGCTTTATCTCAGTTGGATTACCTGTCTAGATTGACTTACCAGATTTACAGTCAACCTATCTTATCTGATAAATCCCCAAATTAATGAAGCTGGTTGGATAATGCCAACTTTATAAGCCTCTTTCACAAGTTGGGAATACAAGTAATCATAAGCCAATTAACCACCAGAAGATGAAAAGCAAATATAGGAAAATTGCTTTAAGAGCCTGCATGTCAAGGATCGAACTGGAAACATTCTCTGACGCCAGATTTATTTGTCCTTCTGCAAAACTAACTGAAAGTGTGGTTTACAAATTCAAGGTGTCGTATGGACTCTGTCGAAACTTTATCTTCCACGTAATATGATCAAAACTGCACAATGTCTGTTGGGGAGATAGTTCTGCGTTTTTTTCCCCGAAAACAGTGCTCCAAGCTCCTGTATGGGTGTACAGATAGTTGTGAAAAATTCCAAAAATGTAGAGTACAATATCATGTATTCCTACTAAAACTCTAATTGGTAACATGAAGATCCGGTTCAGGGAAGAGAACTTGCTCTAAGCGCCTACTCAAGATCGGACCCGAGTGTTCAAGGATAAGCATATATTTTTTTTCTTTATTTTGAAAAAGAGAGCATCTGACATGTTGTGAGCCTCTGAAATCAGCTTGGTTTGGTAGCTATGGTTTGTCGGCAAAACCCAGTTCACTTCCACTGGCACTGCTTCAGGACGGTGAGTAGAATATATTGTTCTCCACTGACGTTTGGAAATCCTGGTACAAATACAAGTGCACAACTGCTGGTAACTGCCAAATTATTATGATGACATCTTTCTCCACCAAGATGACTGATGTTATAAAACTCTGATGTTAGTTAGTTAGCCACAGCCCACAGCATCTCCAGCTGGATTGGAGAAAAAACATATCAGCATTTATACATAACAGAGAATAATAGTAGTATAAGAATGAATATTTAAGACCTTGCACAAAGTCCTCTCTAATTGGCCAGAAGAGAGGATAAATTCCACTTGTTTACAGTTTATTAGGCAAGTATTTGAATCCTCAGTTACATATTCATACGATAGAAATTGAAATAGTGTTCAAAAGCAGCACAAAAAAAAAACTGCAATACCTTGGGGACACCATATTGCATGTGTGAATTATCTAGCAAATGCTTTGCTTAGTGCTCATTAAACTACTAACCCAAGGAGACAATTCTGTAAAAGTGTTATGAGAGAATGGTAACTTGTTCTATCACTTCCCCTTCCATTAGATGGATAAATAATCTACAACAAGCTATCTACCATTGTCGATAAATAAAATATTTGAATAAATATCACAAAACAGCAGGCTTAGAACCACATGTAACACAAATGCCGAAATGGGACAATGGTACAAGATGGTATATTCAGGATTGTGTTCCATATAATTTCGGGTCAGTGGCCCTATAGTGAGGGTTGCAAAATCCATTCTACTTTGGTCGACAAACAAGCATCATGTACAATATTTTACTTGACAAATCAAAACAAATTTAATTGATAACTTAAGTTCAAACATTTATAACAAGTTTAACTCTAGGTTCATAGAGACGCAGACATGACCAGAAGTTAACTATAAATAACTAAAAGCTTCAGCAGTTCAGCTAAACAGCAGCACATCACATCAACACATCTGGTCATTGCAGAGTTGCAAAATGAAGTCCCTGCCTCCTTGGAGCACTTAGCACTCCATCCTTATTTCTTACTTCTTACATGGTATAAGTTGATAGGATCTATATCTCACTTGGATTGTGGGCCTTGTTTGTAGCTCTTAGTGAACCTTGACAAAAGCTGCAAATTCGAGTGGATATAGAAATGTTTGTCTGCCGTTTTAGCATTCAGCTTGTTCCTCTTTGCATTTGTTGGTGTACTCATAAGTATTTCAAATCCTCTCAGCAGACAAACTACCAATTGACTGGGACAGAACACTCTTCACTAATTCCGCAAACTCTAAAGTTTTAGAGCCGTAGTCGTTCACCATACAATTGGCTCCATTGTTGTCGCATCAAGTGTAACAGACAACTGTGCATAGATTCCTTTCTTCATGATGAAAGTAATAGGCTTATGCTCTATGCCGAAAGTTATATGGTAAAAATTATCTGAAAAACTAGCACTTGGAGGAACTACAAGAAAAACACCAAATTTAAACATAGAGGTCACTATTAAGGTGATCAAAGGTTTTGAAATAATAGTAAATAATGAAAGTGAGCAACAGGGTCCTTTGCTTAATACTTTCATCATGAAGAAAGGAATGCACTGCCAGCTCTAAAACTTGATGCAACAATAATAATGGAGCCAATCGAATAGTCAAACAACTAGAACTCAAACTCTGGAGTTAGCAGAGTTAGCAAAGAGGATATAGTCCCAGCCTATTAATAGTTCATCTGCCAAGAGGATTTGGGGTATTTATAACTACATCTACAATGCAAAGAGGAACCAGGTGAATTCTAAAAATGTAGATAAGCTTGTATATATCCTCTCGAATTTGCTTCTTTTGTCAAGGGTCACCGAGAGCAACAAGCAAGGACGACAAACCAAGTGCGATATATATCCTGTCAACTCTAGCATGTGCTACCTCTGTCTGTCCCAACAAGAGTTCACTTTTCTAAGTGAATATGAACCGTCATTTGTCCACATTTGTGTAGAAAAATGAAGTCTTTTCGGGACAGAGGTAGTAAGAAATAAGAAATGAACAATGATTTCTATCTCCCTAAACCATGTGTTAACTATGTGCACATACTATGAGTTCACATGAAAAGGATAGGAGTGCTTAGTGACTCAATGCTCCAAGGAGGAAAGGACTTCATTACTGCAAATCTACAATCGCTAGATATGTTCCGTTCTGCCATTTAGCTGAAGCTTTTAGTTGTTTGTAGTTAACTACGTTGAATTTGATGTATTCATGTCTGTAGCTCTGTGAACAGTGGAGTTAAACTTTTGAACTTAAATTATGATTTCATTTTGTTTTTGGTCTGGCAACTAAATTTGTACATGATATGTGTTTTGTCGTCCCAGATTTGGGACCCTCGACCTTTAGTTTGTTCCAAGGATGTTGACCCCAAATTATAGATCCGGGACCATCATCCCAAAAGTTGGTTCTTAATCCACATCCCTAACCTGTGGCCCAAAGAGGTTCCTATCGTCCAATGTTTTTAGAAGATGGTATCCGTCTCCATTTCTTGTTCCAGTTCCTCCACCCATCGGTCTAGGTACTTTGGTTAGCTTCAAATGTACGTAGGTAATTTGAGAATTAAAAAAAATAACATGTGTAAGAAGAACTGTCCTGTTTCAAGACATACCAAAAGATGGTGTATTTATTTTTCTCAAAACAGAGTTTGCATGTGTCACACATGTAAAGTTATTCTGAATAATCACTCATATTATAGTAGAAATATACGACCTCAAAAGACATGTACAGAAATAGGAGTTATTGCAGAAAAGTGCAAGGATACCAACCTCAGATTATGGAATAATTTCTTGAACACCTCTCGTCTGCACAGTAGCTAGTATGCCAATTTGAGCCGAACTTTCATTTCCATCAAACCTCATAGAAAAATTTGGCATAGACTACATATAGAAAGAATTGTCTATCAGGGTGAGTGCACATAGACCGAATGGAACTCCATTGCACATGCCAAAATCAATTCCCACTGGTATGAGCACAGCAATTGAACTTTAATTCATCTTGACTACTGTACATTCTCATAAGACTTGATTGTTGTCTCTGTGTGTTAGCATCTGTTTATCACTTCATCCTTATTCCTATAATCACCAGTATAGTAGACATCAGGAATGAACTTCAAACCATTATTCAGTGATCGGAGGTTCTCTGCCAGATGTAATTTTTTAGCCTTCCAGAGACCATCAAAAAATTCATTCAACAAGGCCTTGTCAGGAGCAATGCACCTCCCCAACATATCCCCCATCACATCAACTGCTCCTTCTAAATCCTTGTTCTTGCAGAAAGAAGATATAACCATCTTATACGTGGCGTAATTTGGATGGAAGCCACTTTTCTTCATCACATTCAACAGCTGTAGTGCTCTCTCTGAGTTCTGCATCTTGCACCACCCAACAATCAGCGCTGAAAAGGTTGATGCATTTGGTTCAAGCTTAGCCCTGTCAAGCTCCCGAAGCAAGTGCTCTACCTTCTTCATCTTCCCTTCATTGCAAAGCCCAAGAATGAGCGCATTGTATGTCACGATATCAAGCTCCACTCGGTTCTTCACCATCTCCTCATGAACCCTACCCGCCATGGCATTATCACCAAGCACCACATACCCATGAATCAGCGTGTTATACGTGACTGTGTTGGGCATAACCCCCTTCGCCCTCATCTCGCTCAGCACCTGGTTCGCCTTTCCCATCCTCCCCTCCTTGCACAGCCCATGGATGATCGTGTCGTACGTCACCACGTCAGGCACCAACCCCTCCTGCTCCATCTTCCTCTTCAGCTGCAGCGCAGGCCCTGCGTCGACACCATCCCTGCAGTAAGCCGCGATCAGCGTGTTGAAACTGACTGCCGTCCTGCCAACGCCCCACTCCGGCATTTTGTCGAGCACCTCGGCCGCGTCCGCGGTCCGCCCAAGATCGCAGAACGCCCGCAGCACCATGTTCGCCGTGTAGATGTTCGGCGAGATCCTACACCGGCGCATCTCCCGGAAGAACGACAGGGCGATCTCGGGGCGCCTGAGGCCGAGCGCGGCGGAGATGAAGACGTTGCAGGACACGACGCGGGGGAGCAGGCCGTGGGCGCGCATGGCGCGGAACGCGAGCGTGGCCAGGGAGAGCTTCTTCCCCCGCGCGCAGACGGAGAAGAGCACGTCGAGAGCCGGGACGGCGCCGCCATCGGGGCGGGCGGCGGCGAGGCGGGCGGTGAGGAGGACGTGGTGGAGGAGGTCCGGGAAGGCGTGGTGCGGGATGGAAGGGAGCAGGGAGGCGAGGAGGGCGGAGGAGCGGCGCGGGCGGAGGGAGTGGAGGAGGAGCGCGAAGGGGAGCGGCGGCGGCGGCGACGGGAGGAGGGAGGCGAGGAGGAGGTGGCCGCCGTCGTCGTGGCGGGGCGGGGGCGTGGGCGCGAGGATGAGGTGGGAGAGGCGGAGCGGGGTGAGGTGAGGGAGGAAGCGGGAGAGGGAGGCGGCGGTCGTCGTCGGCGGCGGCGGCGCGGTGGAGAGGTGGGCGCGGAGGGCGGTCACGAAGAGGAGGTCCTCGCCGGCGAGCGGCGGGAGGGTGAAGTGCGGCAGCGGCAGCGCGCGCGGCGGCGGCGGCGGCATCGGCGACGGGGGCGGACCGGAGGCGAGGCGAGGCGAGGGTTCGCGCGGCCGCTCGCCGTCGCCGGCGGCGAGGTGGGGAGGCAGGCGGGCCACGCGGCGGCGAGTAGGCAACTCGACGAAATCCGTGGGCGCCTTGGAGTCCACCTCGGTGATCACGCTTTTCCTTTTTTTTTAAAAAAAATGTAGGTTACTTGTCTTGGAAAATGCGATAGTATTTGAAGTTTTATTTAAAAGGTGCTGTGTGTGAAAAAATAAACGTATCTCAAAGTTTTGAAATCATTGCAAAAGTTCGATTACTGAAGAAAAACAACATGTGAAATATCACTTGATTAAATTGAATACTCGCTCACAACCAGTGACGAAGCACACTTAAAATTTTAGGTGGGACAAATACGTTGAACGCTTGCCACTAGACCATGGCTGATGAGCGGTCACCATGATGCTAAGGATCATCACTAGGAGCTATTTGGTTAGATCGTTTTTGGCCCGTATCAGATCCCATCGTGAATATATTACGTTACACATGTTTATTTCAGATGGATCGTAATCACATAGCCCGCAAACGAATTCCGGCCCAATACAACGCTGATTACACTCCTCGACGGGCGGAAAGCGAGGAGCGTAACCTAACTCTCCTCACGCGCCTCCTCCAGATCGAGCGCCGCCGCCGCTTCTCCTTCACACTGCGCGCGTCGCCGGCGCCACCCCCTTGCCCCGCGCGCCTCCCCACGCCTCCCCATCGTCCCGCACGTCGCTGGCGCCGCACCCTCCCCCCGCGCGCATCGCCGATGCCGCCGTCTTGCGCTCCTCCACCGCTTGCCCAGGTCGGCGAGCCCGTGCTTCTCACCTCCAGGAGTTCCGTCTCTAGTCCCTCCTGCCCCATCCAACGTGCGCCACCACCTTCCCCGACTTCCACCTCCCGGGCGACTGGATCTTGACCAGAAGAACTCCGAGAACAAGGGCGAGGCCGTGAAGCAGGGGGGCAGTCCGAGATTCTGGTGCCATCAACCACATCCGACTTCCATCATTGCCGCTGTCTATCGATCACCTCGCCGGTGAGAACCCTCCCCCTACTGAAACCACCTCTCTTTATAATTGTGAATGCTGGTGAGTGATGATCCTGTGATAATCTTTTCATTAACAAATTATGAAGTAGCCTATACTAGTGAAATTCATGTATTAATCCTGCCTCATATATGTTTTCTTCATAAGTTCACATGGGTTATGTAGAATATATTTTCCTGGATTGCAGGAAAGTTGAATATTACAGTATAATGGTTCTTTAATTTTTTGAGTGTACGGAAGTTGGACCAACTCATTTTTACTATCTAGATTTTGAGAATTTTGATTTCTTTTACTGCCAGGTTTTTGTGTAAGGTACATATATTTTTTTAGTGTAGGGAAGTTGGACCAACTCATTTTTGCATATATCATTTTCCACAACGTAAGATCGGGAAAAAAAAGTTTTGTGTAAAACAACATATACATGGTTCTAGTGAATTTGTTAGGTTTAGCAATAAAAAAATAATATGTACTGTGTTTATTTTAGAGGTAGCTTGATGTATTATGCGTGATAGCAGGATATATTCTGGACATAGGGTTAACGCTTTTGTTTTATATATTTGTAGAGTGCAATGGCTCGCCTTCCCTTAAGTACCAAAACGCGAAGAAGAAATTTAGGGCTTAGAAATATGATGATTGCTGTCATATTTATGTATTAATATGTTGCTATATTGTTTTTGATTTCATATAAGAGAAAATGTTGGAAAATAGAGAGGGGGATCAGAATTAGAGAACTTAGGAGTGAAAGACTATTCCAGCTTATACGTGAGAGTGGTATTGCTTATATAAGCAAGGTCCGAATGTACTGGAGGACATTTCACATTTTAAGGACCAAATATTTTTAATTAGCTATTTTCCTCAAGAAAAGGGACACTGACAGATATGTCCGCAGTCAGGCCTTAGCTTTCTTCTCATTCCAACTAATGTGAGTTTGCATAAGAAAAATAATACTACTACAGTGCCTACAGTTGGAATGATCACATAGCTATATTCACAATGCATTTGTGCTTGCATGGCCATGGCATCTTATAATCTTTTATTCCTAGTATAGTAGTATGCTGCCCCAGCTAGTTAGCAAAGCTGATTTCTTGAAGTGCTGTAGTTTTTACTTTTGAAGTTAAAAATGCTACCATGTTCTGAGTATCATATGGCTTGTATGTGTAAGAATATTCTTTTTTTTTTTGAACATTGTGTAAGAATATTCTTAACTTGGTATTATGCTGAGTGTTATATATTCTTTCATCTGACCTTTCACTATGTCAAAATTTTCATTACCAGATGAGGCAAAGAAAAACTGATGTGCTGAGGCAAATGATCTACAGGATTGGAGATCATCCTATGTCCTAAACATGCTTATTTCCAGTACTTTGGCTTTTATTTGCTGAATCATGACAATGTACATATTATGTGACCAATCAAGTATGGTCCTGTTTTTCAAATAAAAGTATTGCTCCTATCTTATTTGTTTACTACTCTGATAGTTTCGGTCTTCTCAATTGTTCATCCAATCCTTTATTAATTGTATTTTGAAGGTGTACCATCGATTAAATTAAGCAAAACATAGCCTCCTGTCTTAATTCTGTCAACATTTGCATATTCTGTAAACAGGAGGTGATAGTGTTATGCATATCATGTACTTGCTTGTTGTGTACTCAGTATTTGAATTCTCAATGGTAATGTTTTGCTTAGCGCATCTGTTACCTGGCCGCGCATCCAAACAGCGTGAATTATTTCGTTGTCGTTACAGCAGCAAACCAAACAAAGCGTGTAATCTGATACAATGGTATCAGTTGCCACCGGAACCATTTCCATTAACGTTTACGTTTGCATTCTCGAACAAACACTACCTTAGGTGAAAGATAAAAAGTAAGGCCTTCTATTTTTTTAAAAAATGCTAAACATACATTTTACTTCAATATATATACATGCACAAAAATTACATGAATTTCACGTGACCAATGACAACTGGAGCTATACCAAGGAAATTCACTGGCTGACGATGATGTTAAAACGATCTGACTAGGTAGGAAGTTGGAAGAAGAATCATGTCGTAATGCAGTGATCTAGTTTTTCTTACTAAGTGGAAAAATAAAACTGTACTTGTCTGGTACGGACGTTCACATTGTCGTCATGAGTTTTAGTTTTTTGGGTGGTTATAATTATCATGGAACACTTGCTATAGCCGAGAAAAACAAAGCTCATTTCAGCTGAATAAGTGAAGGAGAAAATGAGAAAATTTTAAAAATAGAACGAGAAGATTATATGCAACATATTAAAAGACAAATTTTGCTACAGGACATTAAAAAATTATGTAATTTGTTGATAGACATCGTAAAAACATGTCACGGCTAAAAGACACTTAAAAAACTGGTAATTTGCTGGAGGACACTTTTAGCTCAATTAGAGAGAGAAATTGTTCAAAAAGACAAGAATGCCCCTAGGGTCAAAAGACTTTGGGTTGAGACGGAGCGATGATGCAATATAATGTATGCTAGTGATATATTTGGGGTGATGGCAAATTTAGAGTTACATACTTTCTAAAATTTTACTCTAACATCATGTTTCAAGTATGTGGCCTTAGGGACATTCTCATCTTTCTTAAGAATTTATCAATCCAATTAAGCCGAAAGTGTCCTCTAGTAAATTATCAGTTTTTTATTTTGTCTTTTAGCTGTGACACGTTTTTTTTATGTCTATCAGCAAATTACATAAATTTTAGGTATTTTGTAGCAAAATTTGCCATGTTAAAAATACATTTGGCTTTGACTGAACTGTTGTTTTTTAAGGGGGTGTTGGGTTGCCCTATGGGGCGCTCACAACTGCTTTTGTTGTACCCTAAAAAAAAACTTATGAGATCATACTTTGAAATCTTAATATGCTTACATACTTTCTTCCACGTGCATCTTTGACAGTCACTACACTACATATAACTCTATCGTGTAGACCACATGTCATTATGTCAAAGACCTTATTTATATTGAAAGAATTAAGGGTGTGATACTAGGTTTACCAGCTCGCACAAAAGACAATACTGTTTTGTGAAAATTACTCAACACACTTATGAGATCATTTCTAACCACAAATACAATTTTCATTCCTCTGCAACAGCAGACAAATGTATAAACCAAATGATGTTCCTGAAATACACTCTTATACGTAAACTTAAGTACCAACTCAGTTTCAAAGTTTGAGGCTCAAATGAGCTGGTTTATTCATGCCAAACGTCGCAACCATCTGTAACAGCAACACAATCGGCACGAGAATAGAACACTAGAAGATGAGGATTGCTATGTATTATTTGGATTGGAAAATAAATAAACAATTAATTGATCAAGAATTCCATCGTATCTATATGACATTGGCATGAGGCAGGCCAAGAAAAAAAATGCTAGTAAAAAACATCTAAATACATCACTACAAATGGAACAACATTCCGTGCCTGACTAATCTTTGCATTGCTCTTTATTCTGCTCTTTGCAAGAACTCACACCAAACATCCAGTAGGGCAGAGGCCCAATCATATCCTTGTATGTATATGGTTCTTGAGATGCCATCTCAAAACCTCCCATTTTATGTGCAAAAAACCTCTTCCATTGCATCAATGATAGCCCAATTAAACTTCAGTTTTAGCGTTTGAGTATGATTCTGTTTGGTTCATGCTGGATATCAAAATTCACATTGGTCAACCCAGAAGCTGCCTGAGACCATCAATAACCTGCTCCCTCTTTGAAGGATTCATCTGAACAAGAAATCGAGGAATTAGAATCGACTTATGAGATACATGATGACAGAAATAGAACAGAGAAAAGATCATAGCTTCAGGAAGTGTTTGAAGAAAGCTTACCTTGTTAAGAACAATTGAAAGACCATTTGGCAAAGCTTTCACATCAGGGCTTTCAGCGAGACGCGAGAGCCACTTGGATACTCTTTCAGCCTTCAACTCCTCGAGTTGATTCTCATAGTTTGTTGGATCATCTTTCCAAGCAAAGAAAGCTTCATCGTTATTCCACTTTTCACTGTTTCCATCAGATCCATTGGAAGAAAGGTACCATTTCTTGATATAGTCCAATGCAGATTTCTGGGACAGCTGCTCGCCAGCAACTTCTCTGATTTCCTTGGCAAGTGCATCTTCAGTAACTCTCCTTCGCAACCTCCTATAGAAAAAGGACCGAGATTCTTCCCAATCGACAACCTTTCCGATCACACCTTTGGCAGCCATTCTAGCAGAGGTGTCATGCAATTCAGCAAACCGTGTAGCAACCTGGGTATATATAGGCATCAGTTGCTTCATCCGAGCAATAATACTCCTCCTAGTGGTGTCCATTTCCGAGAGGCCAGCATTTTCCTTCTTCATTTCTCTCAGCCTTGTACTCAGCTTGATCAACTCCGGGTCAAGCCTTAGCATGCATTCTTCCAGTTCCTTTGGCCTGAATTTGATCTCAACCAATCCTTCTGGTTCAAGGACATTACCTTTTGCAGTTCTCTCAGCATACATCTCAATGTGTTCTGGATTGATTTTGCTATCTACCACAACCCATGCACCTCCCCTAAGCTCTCCGCCCATTGGAATATACACAAAAGCAGGCTGGTTATATGTCCTCAGATTCTCAACAATATTAGAACCAGCCTGAAGGATTCCTTCAAACAGATCCCTTTGCCCACCAGAAAAGCCTCTCCAGTTAGCGAGGATGAACAGCGGAAGCTCTTCACGGTTGAAATCCAGCAATGCCTGGGCTGTTTTGGTGGCAGAATCAGGAAACCACACCTGCCCTGCTTGAGGAACCACACGCTCGGCAGAATCAAGCTGACCTGGATCAGCAGGGATGACTTGCATCATAGTCTGGGTTTCCACAGCTATGACACCAACTGGAATTCCACCAAGCTTTGCTCTTCCGGTGACAACAGTTTTTGCCCAGCCTTCTAATGTCTCCACGAAGCTTTCTCTGTCAAACATACCACCCATCCACTTGCCTTGACTGTCCTGCACACCGCAGATAGCTGCACGAGCATCACATGAATTCTCAGGGAAGTATGTTACAGGTCTATCCGGTGGGTCAAGAGGCTTCATGATAGGAAGAGGACCACCAACATAAGGAGGAACATAGCTGAGCCATTTCAAGATTGCAGAAACACCTTCAAGGTCATCTGACACAGTCAGATGGACGACACCATTTGTAGCCATGATTTTGGGGCCACCTAGTTGCATGTGAGAGCTGTATACCTCCCGCCCCAGAAGCTTATTCAGCGCAGAAAATCCTGTCAAAATAATTGGCTGATCAAGACGCTGTATACACCTCATGCCTAACCGAGCAAGATAAGCACCAATTCCAACAGCTCGTCCAGTTACGAATGTCAGAGTAAAGGTCTCCTTGTATGCTTTAGAATAGGCACTGGCAATGGCACCACTTCCATGCAAGTTCTCACAACCGAGTCCATCCTCTTTTCCAACAATGGTATCAACAACCCATCTAGTTTCTCCACTTTCTAGTTTCAGTTCATGGGCTATAACCGAAGAACTCAGGCGTGAATAATCTTGTTCAGTGAGGTAAATGTAATGAAAACCACGTTCAGGGCTCTCGTCATCAGACCAACCAACATTGAAGCATGCTTTTATTTCCTCAGCTACACCGAGCCTAGCACCAGCAGTTGCTGACAAGTAGATAAGAGGAAGTTTCCTCTCACAAGCAAGATTGGTGACCGCATCAAAGAAAGCATCTTCCCTAGGACCAAATGATCCAGCTTTAAATGTCACATCATTTGAAACAACAATAATCTCCCGGCCACTTGGAAATTCTGGTGTGGAGAGCTTCATGATCCAAGCGACAATGCCAATATCATTGATACCTGGAGAACGCTCAACTGGAACCAAAGGAGTACCCCATGATCCAGTTGAATCAGCAAACATAAGCTCTGTCACTTTAGCATAGCTCTTATTATGCTCATTAGCTTCAGCAACAACAGAGAGGGTTGATTTCCATGACCTCTTCAGTGCTGTTTCAAAAGCCTGTAGACAGAATATAACCAATCACGGTGTTAAGCAAGCTAACCAACGTTGGAGAAAAAGAACAAGAAAATGCAAGTAACTCACCAGCGGGAAGTCATAGCAGTACGTAGTTTCGTTCTTCCTAGCAGAGTAACGTTTGAGGTCAATAGCATCCAATGGCTTGTATGGTTCATCCAACGCAATGCCATGCAAAGGACCCAGTGATGGTGTAACAGAGTGGTAGAAAAGTTGATGTGTATTAGAATCCTCCACTTCTCGGTAAATCTGGAAGCCCATAGAAATTGAGCATGAGAGCAAGAAAATGGAATAGATATTTAAATATTTTTCAGAAAAAAACAAATCAATAAGCACCGAGAGTAACTCTGGAATTAATGATGAGAGTGATGGAGCATTAGCTATGTACTAGCTACAAAAGTTGGAGAACATTTATAATGGTGATCTATGAGTTTCAGCGCCTACCAACTTATGTGCATATAAGAAGTACTATATGATGTAGCACGTTCTTAAGAAGTATTATATGATGTTGCACACCATTGCTGGTACAACAGTGCAATAGCTGGATAACTTACATCGACAGTGCAGGTGTGGCCAGTTACATTGGTAACAACTACTCTCCAAGCACCGCTTGCTTGTCCATCACAATCCAACCATAACTTCACTTCCCACTGACACACAGAAAGGCGATGCATCCTCACCCCAACATGTTCATATATATTCAAAGCCATATTCTTCAAAAGCGTACATGCAGTTGCTTCATCTTGACCAACATTATCAATCGTGCTATCACAATGAGAAAGCATGAATGAAGTGAACAACTATAAAAAAGTTTTAATGCAATGTATTTTTACCAGAAAGATTTCTCTTGAAAGAAAGATGTTTTGACTGACCTTGAAAATGGTATAAGATCAAACAACTGTTGTACTCTCAATATGCACAGATACATGTGTGAATAGCTTGACCTCACTGTCTCATTATGTGCATGTAGCTCTATTTCTTCTAGTGCTGCCATCAGTGATCTGAGTATACTACTTGATGTGTATGATGATGAAGCCTGAGCACGGCCTACTTCATTGTCAACATTTCCTGACAAAAACCCATTGGTCACACCTGGTTGCCTTACTATGGTACGAAGGAACAACCTCTGGTCATTTGATCTCTGATCTTTCTTGTTCTTGATGAGTGTGTAAATATGCCACTGGCGATCGCGTGATGGAGTGTACTTTACTTCATTGTAACCATCCAAATTCACCTTGTTCTGTATTTACAGAGAAGTTGTCAGATTTTGGTACGGGAAAGAGAACTTGACGGTTTCTCTCAAGGAAAAATGAATGTGGCAACATACCAACTCAAGGAATGTAGATAGAGGAGGTTCAACATGGCGGAGCATCGGATCCTCTTCATAATATATCTTATCAACTGACCATTGGAAGGAGTGACGCATCGGTGGGCGCCCTTCATCCCTTTGGATAATGCAGCTGACTACCCTAACGCCAGCACCATTGAGATGTGATGTTACAGTACTATCCTTCAAAATTTTTGAAATTTTGTTGATCCTTTCTTGAGCCTGGTCCTCATCACCACTGCAATGAGAAGATAGTGTGGAAGAGGTAAATAAAAAAATACATGAAATTCTCTAATAGTTCACAGAATCACTATTGTGATACACATTACTTTTGTCTTTTCATCAACAAGAATAGGTAATCTAAGGAGAGTATAGGAACCTGTCTTGAAGAGTGCTCATCTGATTGTTGATACCAACCAAAGCAATATGCAGCATATTGCCATGGCTGGAACTTGCAGAATTGCCATTCGAGACATTTCCAGCACCTGCTTTGTAGTGTGAAGTCTCCTTCAATGCAGCATCAATAGCACTAGATAAATACTGGAGAGACTTGATTACAACCATGACACCCCATCTTTTCTCTTCGGGGTCCTCAACTTGCTGCTTTAGAGACATCGCATCTTGTCCATTTCTTTGCTTAATATGCTCTTCCGAGAATTCCCATAAAGCAATTAGACCAGATCTATGCCACTGCATCCGAACACTGCCCTTGACCAGATAAGGCTGAAAAAATGATTGTGAATTAGCCGACATAAATTTAAAGAGTGCAGAGGTATAAAAAACAAGAGTTATTTAGTTCAATAACTAAGTGATACCTGATACAATCTACGTATGTATGTCTCGACCACTCTCCGCTGAAGTGTAGGATCACTGTGATCAAACAAAGCCACAAGGGCATCTTCAACTGCAAGTGGGGCACCCACTAAATCTTCCATCCTCTCATTAATGGCCATCTTTCTCCTGGGTGTTGACACCCGCTCTCCTTCTTCAGTAAACATCTCCAGCTCTGAGAGGCTTCTTGCTATGCTTGTGCGGAGTTCACTCAATTTAGTATGCTCAAGAAGCTGGCTTGCTTTAAGTGCCAACTGCAACGTAAAAAATGTATCATTCTCTGGACTATAACATGTGTACTGAATAGACGGAATTAAGATCATTATAATTCTGCATTGCTACCTCAGAGTACACTGTGTTGTTCAGCCCAGAGAAACGAATCAACTGGTCTCTGTAAGCAGATGGATTTGGATAGACTAATGCTTCCATAAGCCGTAGTATGAGTTTATTTTTGGTCCGCACACCCTTTAAATGAACAAAATAGTCAGCCACCTGATCCCTTGTGTACCAATATGCAGTAAAGCAAAAGATCACACCATATGGATATTACATCATTACCTGGTGGGAGAAAACAATGTATACGACCTTCTCAAGGTCTTTGGCATGTTGAAGTCGTAGACGTTCTATCACATCAGACTGAAGAGATAAAAACGAAAATGCTTACTGTTCAGCTACGAGTGAGCAAATGAGCATTGCACAATTCTTACTCTAAATTGTTACCTGAATATTGTCACTGAAGAGTTCCTCAACAGACAGGTACTCCTCAAATAGAGACTTGACAACAACACGAGCGTGGCTTTCTCTCCCACCCTCGTATGATTTGACCAGGCTCATAAGTGGCTCAACAAGCCTCTCATTAGTAACTCTATCTTTTTCAGAACAGTATGCAAGATTTGCCTGGAATAATGTTTTTTGGGGTAAGGAAACAACATAAATAAATAACCATAAAAGAATTGAAGCAAATAGCAGCCTCAAACTGACCTCTATAATTCCCCTTAGTAACTTGGCAGGAAAATCCTTGTTCTTCCGAAAATCAGAGTTCAACTCATACTCCTTGTACTTGCCATCCAACTGAGTACATGCAGATGAATTAGAACTTCCAATATGCAGCCAAAATGAAAGATAAGATAAATAGACAAGATGGAATATGACATAAACAATTTAACTTAAACACTTAATCACCTCATTCCTGAGATCTTTCGGGAGCCGAGTTGCCAAAACAGACATAAGTTCTTGCCACTGTAGAAAAGGAAGCTCAGGGCTATCTAAGCAGTTTAACAAATCTTGTACAACCTGGAAAGAAAAGAAATAGTTAGGAAGATAGAATAGTCAGTAACAAAATATAAAAAATAGTTTTTTTTCTTTGTAAACAAGAATACTGGCAACAAGATACAGAAGGAAAATAGAAAATTGAGAGTACGTATTCTGACAGTTCGTAAAGTCATACTTCATTGATATTATGTTCATATCCTGCAAGGATCATGTGTGCGGAATTGACACTTGCAGCAAACTTTTGGTGAACTTTTCCAGAAACAGCAGTTGGAGGTCCCAGTTTTGGAAAGGTGCCATGGAATGGTTCAGCTCTCCTCACAGAAGAGGGGTCATCAAGGTCCAACCTTGCTATCAGGTCAGCCGCCTGCAAAAGAATAGACATTTTAGTTACCTTGTAAAAGATGTATGCAAATAAGATGGATACAAATAGTAACAGGGTGAAATAGAGGTATAGAACCTGCATGGCTTGACCCTCAGGCATGACAAAATGAATAACACCAGAAGCTGGTAGTAACAGCGGCATACACATCTTCATGACCTCAACCTCAGCATATGGTGTATCAGCATCTACATGAGAGCCATCCGCAACCAAGAACCGAAGAAGTTTGCAAGGTGTATCAGCCAACAATTTGGAAGGATCATGCTCTTTCTGTAAAGTACCATTAAGAGAAATAAATTGAAGTTCAGTATTTTTTTTAGACGTGCAATCAAATCAGAGCTGAAATAATCCCCACACATTAATCCTTCCATTGAAGTTTCCATAGTGATAATGTATCTCTTTTATCTTTTTAAAAACAAAGATCATATGAGACTGTCAAGATAAGGAGTGATTGAAGATGCCAAGCAGTGTACTTCAATCAAAGAAAAAACTTGTTGCATCATATTTTCCAAATTCCGAAGAAATTAATCAGATCAAGCTTCATATAAATAATATAAGGATAGACTCAATCAGGCATTACCCTTTTTTTATGGCCTCTACAAGATCTTACGGTAACATATTTTTTAAGATCCTGTAGTATAACTTTTGCACATCCCTTAAGGGGAAAAACAAAGATAAGTTTTATAGTTTGATAGCAACAGAAAGGAATATGAACATAGCTATATTCACCTGTAATAAGCATGTTCTCCCATTGATGAGAAGGCGTGTACCAGCAGCTTCTGTCTCCGCATAAATTACATGACTGTTTCCATCCAACTGAAGAATTTACAGTTATAGACGGATCAGATCCTTTTTCAACTAAAAATATAATACTAGCATATCATCTTTCTATAAAAAAGTTTATAGTGAGATATATTTACTTGCATCAAGAGTCCTCCATCTCGCAACGAGTGTATCTCTGCTTCAATCTCTGACCCATTCATTCTTAATGTGTAGCTACGGGGCCCACGTCTTACTGTCTCAATCTACAGCAATAATTAATCATGAAAACTGTAATTAAAACACTAGATATATCAGATACTACTGCAGGATAAGATTTAAAGAGAAGAAAAATTACCGTGTATTTGCTTCCCTCAATATTTAGGGTAACAGTCAAATTAACAAGAGAGATATGCTGAAAAGGGAAAATAATTAAACAGGTGCCATGCTGTTTTGTTCAAAATGGAATGAGCTTATCTGCAGTAAGGGCATGCTGCATCATTCATTATACAATATGGTACCTTTGGTGGTATTTGACCTTTGCTGAGATAACCAACATAATCTGTAACAACGCTTGAGCTCCTGCTTGATGCTTCCTGCAACATAAGAAAACAAGTTGGTATTGACATCTGATTTAGAAGCTACCTTCTACCATATCATTGTTCTGAAGTTAATCAAAGCATACATATAGAGCTCCTCCAACAACTGAAAGGTACCATGGGGGCCTCTCAGCTCTAACACGCATAGCAATTCTGCTGTCTAGCCAACCAGTGTGGATCTTATTTTCCCGATATTCTGCAGCCTGAAAATATGAAAATGGCATATATTAGGAAAATAAAAGAATAACTGTACCATTTACTTCAATGGAGTTATCTTACATTCAAGAGATCCACTGTGTAATCAACATTAGTGCGTATCTCTCCACGGATTTGGATCTCTTTTAACCCAAGCACCATATTTGCTATTGCCAACGATCTAGATTCCCCGAATGCAAACACATGTCCTGGAAGACAATGATACACCATTAAAAAAGGCACTAAGAGATACCAAGAGAAAACAGAAAAGTATGTGTATCGCATACCAAATTGAGAATCTGAAAATTCATGAATTGCTCCCCCAGACTGAAAATTAGTAAAGAAAATTGAGGTTAGCTAGTCTCGCAGCAAGGTAAGAAAAGAAACCAAAAAACCAGAAAAAGAGAAGTAATAATAAGTGCATCAGTTTCAAAAGAAGTATTATGGATGGATGTATACTTGCCTTAACGGAGAAATAGGCCCAAACATTTGGTTTGCTTTTAAAGTTTAGCTCCTCAACTCTTCCACTAGTAGGCTTAAATCCATCATCTGGATCCTCACTGGTAACTCTGACTGCTACACAGTGACCCTTTGGCTTTACAGACTGTGCATTATCCAAATCAAACTTAGTTGCAACAGCTGATATTTTCCTCCACGCATCGTAACCACCACCATGCTCCATTCCATAAAAGCGTCTGATCTCTGCAATGATCCATTATTTTTCAGTAGGAAAGAAGCAGCAAATTTCACCAACAATCAAGTTACTAGTGAAATTGACATACCAGGAATATTGTAGAGCGGCACACCCATTCCTACAACAACTTGAGCTGCAGGCAAGTTTATTTCAGCTATCCATTCGGTAACAGGGTGTTCTACTTGCAACCGTGGATTAAGCTCCAGAAAATAGTATTCTCCTGTTTCCATGCTGTACAAATATTCTACTGTAGCAGCACCCACATAATGCACACATTTAGCAAGCCGCCTTGCTGCTTGCTCAAGCTCTTTAACTGTCTCTGAAGGAGCAACTGTAATTGGCCCCTCCTCAATAATCTGTTGCAGAGATATATGGTGAGTACAACTGTTTCATAAATCCCAAAGATTTTGGTAATGCAAGGCATCCGTTTTCTTTTTGGTCTTGCACTAGTCAAAATATGTCATTTTTTCTTGTTGAAAATAGTACAGCTGCAATACATATATCATTGTAGGAAAAGGTGTAATATTCAAGTTAAGATGTAATATTCAACCGATAATACTTCACTACCTGCTATTAATGCATGCCCCAGTTAAAAATATTAGCCAACGAATAAGATTTGTATAGTTCCTGTCACATTTTGCTAAACAGTATATGACTAACATAAAATATTTCCAATGAAGTTATATTTGAAGAAAGCTATAAAATCTCAACTACTACTCAAAACACCAATCCACAATGGACTGATTCCAAGAAAATTTATATTGAAAAATCCAATGCTTCAAAAAAGAAAAAAAAATCCTAACCTTTTGGTGCCTTCTTTGAACACTACAGTCTCGACTGTGCAGAGCTGCCACATTGCCATGTTTGTCACAGAGCAACTGAACCTCTAGATGTCGGCTCTGTAAAGAAAGAATTAATACAAGCTTTAGACATGAAATATATGAATGCAGAATAACCCCTGCATATGAGCAACAAATGTTGTCCAATGTCATTTCTATAACCCCTTAACAGGCATCTATATATGGATAGCATGTTATATGGTGGATACAAATGCACAACAGAACAAATAAAGGAAAAGCAATGTGCTCCAAGTTGTTCTCACCTGAGATGCCACCTTCATAATAAATATAGGTGAGCCAGGGACTTCTCCCTGAACTTGCTTAAACAGTGCTCTCACCTCATCATCATTATGTACCTACAAATCCATTAAGATAACATCAAAACCATCTTCCGTTATTCATTTCTTTATGTGCAGTTGATATTTGCTTATCATTCTGATAGTGTTGAACTAAAAGAAAACCAACCTTCCTTATTCCTTTACCACCACCACCCCATGATGCCTTGATCATAGCAGGATATCCCACCACCTGACAACTAGCTACTGCTTCCTCTGTAGTGGAGACACAGGCACTCCTGTACATCTCCTCAGGTATCGAATTGCAGCTTTCTGGTGGAATTTTCACCTGCAAAAGATTTTTGGTTTGATTATCAACTATCTATCAGCAGAGAGAGGAATAAAAGATAAAAGGTATCCAGGAAAAGGGGAAGGCATACATGTGATCCACTCCATGGAAGAGTTGGAACTCCTGCTGCTTGTGCAATAAGAGATGAACCAATCTTATCACCTAGCGCTGCCATCGCGGCTGATGGTGGCCCAAGAAAAATTATTCCTTTCTCCTTCAGTGCATCCGGAAGTTCAGGATTCTCAGATGCATGACCCCAGCCAGGCCAAACTGCAGAAACATGTGTTCTCTCTGCTATCTGTGACAGGTAAAATTACACAATATTAACAACCAATTACCTACGGCAAATCAATCCACTGGTAAGATGAAAAAGGCTATGATGATGATCAATTGTGCTAACCTCCACTATGAGCTGTACATTCGCATAATTGTTATTATTTGTACCACCAGGAACTTCTACGAATTGGTCGGCGATCCTTATGTGCTCTGCGTTTATCTTCAAGTCCTCAGGAGTTGCCATGGCGACCAAAAGAATCGCCTTCTCCGTCCCAAAGGTCTCCAGCGCCCATGTACGGATGCTGCGCATGAACTTGACAGCGGCCATGCCATTGTTGGCAACCAGCACACTGTGTATCGGTGAATCACCACCGAGCGCTTTGCAGAACTCATCGACCTCAGAGGGCGACGACGGATGCCTCGAATTAGACATCCCGTTCAGTATGCCATTCATTTGGTAAGATCCCTCCATTATTAACCACCTCTAACCTTCAGACCTGCTGCGAAAAAGAAACCGAACAGATCATCAGCACATCAAATTCTGACAAACGAAACGGTGTAAACGAAAACCGGCAATTTACCACTACTCCCATTTACCATCAGTACCAAATGTAAAATTCGCATAAGCGCTAGTACAATTTATCCTCGAATTCCATGGCGGCTCAGTTTTGCAGCAAAAGTTTTTGACCGCAACAGTAAATAATAAACCAAGAGCCAGCAGAATTAGAACAGCAAGACCCACAGACTGTGAATTTCCATTTCCCCTTGTAATTAACCAGGTGGATATATATATATATATATATTTATATAGGTTGACTGTGTGATCACACAAAAGTCCAAAGCAAAAGGCTAAGCTACATCAATCTTAGTGGCTAGTCGAGACACGGAAGATTAGTAAATTACGAAATAAGCACTGAACGAGGGACCCCCAGAGCTCTAGCATGCCAAGAAACAAAAACGAACAAGAATCTGACAGGCTGAAACGAAGCTAGAGAAGACGAAGAAGAAGGAGGAGAAAAAGGTAAGAGCTTTAGGCTTTTAGCCCGCCAGCTCTGCTCCCCCCCTAGCAAAGCAGGATCAGCTACGATCTCACCTCGCCCGATCCCGCGCTGCAGCTCAACAGAAAAGGGAAAAAAAATCGCGGCTCTTAGAGCTGGGATTTTAGATTCGGCGCGTGTGCGAGAATCCGAAGGCCGTAGCGTCCTCGATTCCGGCGGCGGAATTCGAGCGCAAGAAGCAGGGAGGAGGAGGAAGAAGCAAGAACAGACAGAGAGAAAAAAGAAGAAGAAGAAGAGAAACGTACGCACGAGATGCCGGCGCGAGCGCTCTGCTCGCCACCCGTTCGACGGAATGCCGCCGCCGCGGCGCGCCACGGCCAGATCAAGATCCAGCGCCGAGGGCCAACCTCCCTCCTCGCCGCACCCACGCGCCTTAAATGCGCCCGCGGCAGCACACAGCTTCCTTCCTTCCCTCTTCTCCACCTCTCTCTCTCTCTCCAACTCGAGGCGGCAGCAGCAGCAAAAGCAGGAGAGGAGGCGTCTTCCCGCTACGCAACGCAGCTGCTGGTGGCGCGGCCTTTTAACTGCCATGGCCGCGGCGACCACCACCACCACCTCGCCATGGGGCCCGCCCAGCCCCGCCCACCCCCAGCCAAGTAGAGAGAGAAGCCGGAATGCGTGAGGAGAGGAGAGAGAGAGGGAAAAAAAAGGGATTTTTTTGACTGGGAGGTGATGAGGGGGGAAGGGAGGTTGGGAGTTGGATCAACTAACCACCAACACTCCAACGCTTCTAATCTCCCCCTCTGTTTTTTCTTTTCTCATGAGCAAGTTGGTATTTGCACATATACCCTTCTTTTCTCACAAGAATGTCCTTAGTCCCCGGGTTTATAAAATCGTGCGGTTATCACGTGCGGTAACATTTTCAGTTTTTGAAACCACGGTATAACTCATGATAAACGCGCGGTTTTCGTGATAACCGTGCGGTTGCCACGGTAACCACCAAACAGTGTTGTGGTGGTAACTCCGTCCCAAATGGTTTGGCAAGTCTTACCTAGGCCCTGCTTTGGGCTTTTTTTCTTTTTAGCTGGTTCACTAGATTATTGTAGGAGATTATTTATGTCTCACTATAAAAATATGTATGTATATATATTTAAAAAGCTCCTTCTAATACATTTCTTAAATAACTTATCTGAAGTATTTGTTAAGTTTATTTCTAAAAAAATTAATGCATCTATAGTAGATAAACCGTGACAATAATCGTTTTGAAAATATGCTACGGAGTATTTTACCAGTAAAATTACAATTGATGTACTTGATGAGTTGTAACTTATTACTCCTTCTATTTTATATTATAAATTGCTTTGATTTTTTTAGTAAAATTTCTTTAAATTTGATCGAGTTTATAGAAAATATAGTAAACTTTTTAACGCAAAAAGTATATTATTAAAAATAAATTTAATTTTTGATTTAATAAAAGTATTTTCAATGTTTCTATATTTTTTAAAAAAAAATTGGTCAAATTTTTTTAAAAAATTGGTCAAATTTTTTTAAAAAAATTTCTATTATCAGGAATTATAAACTTAAAAAAGTGACTAATAATATGATTATAAAACTTAGGGAAACTCCCACCATCCCATTTTAAATGTAGTTATGTGTTTCTGTGTACATTTGACCATCCGTCTTATTTGAAATTTTTCTGTGTTTAATATTTTTATTGTTATTAAATGATAAAATATGAATAGTACTTTATGTATAACTTATTTTATTTTATTTTTTTATAATTTTTTTAAATAAAATATATGGTTAAATGTTAGGCATAAAACCCACAACTACACTTTAAAATGCGATGGAGGGAGTATCTAGCAAACCATCCACACTCTCCTGTCGTTGGCGTCTCGTAGTAGCTACAGCTGCACAGTGGTAGCCAACTTATCCAAGGTATTCAAGGAAGTGGGTGTACATCTTCTTGCTCCAAGTTTAGGTCCTGCATTTTTAGCTAGGTACAATTATTGCAAATCTCATCAGCTTATTAGTCACAACCAAATCTTAAAATTTAAAACTTAAGTTGATTTTAATATTATTTTATCGTAATTTATTTTTCAGCATTAGATTTTAAATCGCTAAAATCACATATATATATATATATATATAAGATTTGCATATAAATTATTTTTTATCACTACTAAATGTTACGGCTTATGATCAATTATTGTAGGCGAAACGACATGGTTCTTGGATTCTTTTGTGATTAATGAGAAGATATATAATGTATTTTTTTTTTGAGGACGAAGATAATGTATTAATGTTACTCCTATATGTTTTGATCCTTAATGCTCCATATTTTCGCTAGTTTGGAGAAAGAATTAAACGACGGCATTTCACTCATTAGACTTTTCTTATTTCACAGAGGATTGAACCATTTGGAGCCAAGAGCACTGTGTGATGAGTGATGACTGTTGACATTTAATTTGTTCTGCTAGGCAGTACCCCGAATTTGACAGCCTATAGAATTATGCAAAGTCGTCTGAAGAATTGGAAAAAAGAGAGATTGCAGTAACAAACTTTGCAACCTAAGTACACCAATTCAAAATTGCCCATGAACATATATAATTCTAAGGAACTATGGAAGCCGTTAATAAACTAGCTGGTGTTGCAGAAAGAAAAAAAGGAAGGTAGGTTATAGGTGCATAAGAGGAAGTGTCGTTAGAAAAGCGCAATAGCTTTTGGAGACTTGAGACAGATGATACCGGTATATGACCATGCGAAAACGACTGTTAACCAGCTACACTTCAAGTTCTGGTTTTTAAAAATGTTTAGGTTTCTATTTTTTAATTAAATTAATGTTTAGGTTAACCGGCAGCAAAAAGAACAAACGGAACTTAGCATGCCAAGTGTTATTTTTTTGTGTGTGTGTTAAAAAATGCATACGCAACCTGTATTATTGAAGCCAATTAGTATCATAGAATTACAAGTTTAGATGTAATTTTGTTGCTTTAATTTGTGATAAAAGTAATAATAATTATTTTTTTTCAATATGCTTAATTAATTTATTATTGTTTTGATAAATTATGTGTTAAGTCCATAGTTTTGTGATATTTTTATCAAATTACCTACTAAAACTGTAAAACTCAAGAGATACCAGTAAATACAACAAATTAATGTCAAAAGGTACTCCATATTATACCCCCTACATATCTCCTCAAGACTAGAAAATACATTATTTTCAAATAGCCTTTTCTGGTTCAACATCAGTTAATCTCTTCCTCACAAGCATTTTACACGTGACACAAACTAATGAATACTCCTACAGATTAATCTCTTCCTCGCTTAGCGTTTTCACTTCAACCCTTCCTCCTCAGCATTTTACACATGAGAACCAAATGCAAGAATCACATGTAGTGCATCTAGACATTATCAACATTTATAAAACATGCATGAATCCGAGCAACTATACGGGCCTAAGCTGCTTGGTTCCCTAATTTTCCATTTTGTTTTTTTAAATGCCATAGAAATTAATTTGAAGATTAGCTAAGAGTACATTAGCTTATCATACAGACATGATAAATTTCTGGCTCCGCGCCCTTGATGATCCAACACCTCTCTAGGCCAGGCCACATACGAAATATCAAAAAATCGGAGGGCCTCTCCTAAAAAACCACAACCATGTGGGCCATGCTGCAAATTAGTAGATAATAATGATCATTAGCAGGCCACTAACCAAAATCCCTGAAACATGATAGTAGAAGTAGTAGGATAGTAGTAGTGAGGAGCAAACACAACACGCGATGCACACGCCGGATGGTTATAGGAACCATAGTAGAAAAACCCGGACCGGTCATCGAACCGCTTGGACCCTTGGTTCATCGGTTCACCGGTTGGACCGCTGGGTCAACCGGTCTAATGCTGAACCGGAACCATCATATATTATACATAACTACCTTCAAACAGGGAGCTTATGTTAGCCTAGTGGTGAGGATCACATTCTAGCTCCTTGCCAGCTAGAGTTCAAACCCCCAAAGCAGCACTTTTTCTCATTTTTAGGCAATAAAACGAACATGGGCCGCCGGAAGTGAAGTGGGCCTTAGAAGGCCGGCCCATCTACTAGCTGACCTGCCGGTTTAGTATAGCCCGGTCGCCGGTTTTAAGCAAAAACCGTCCGGTTCACCGGGTTTATACCGGTTCAATTGCATGGACGGTCTTTAGAGCAAACCGAGCCGGTGAGAGTGCTGGTTCCGGTTTTTTCCGGTTCAACCGCCGGTCCGGTCCGGTTTTTTGTACTATGATAGGAACCCAATCAGCTGGCCTAATAAGTTAAAAGAGAGCTAAAATTTAAATTTTCGAATTTTAAAGTTTATTTTAAGACATTTTGAATATTATTTATTTTTAGTGTTGGTTTTTAAGCCACTACGAACAAATATATAAAAAAATTATCTATAAATTAATTTTTATTTTCTTCTACCTCCGTCCCAAAATAAGTGCAGCCATATATATCCGTGTTGACCATTCGTCTTATTTGAAAAATTTATGAAAAATATTAAAAAAATAGTCACACATAAAGTACTATTCATGTTATATCATCTAATAACAATAAAAATACTAATCATAATATTTTTTCAAATAAGACGAACGGTTAAACGTTAAACATGAACAGTGCTAAGACTGTATTTATTTTAGGATGGCGGGAGTAATAAGTCAAATGATTTACGAGGGAATACGGAGAACCGACTAGGCTCGTGGAATGAGACGGCAGAGAGAGGGGGTCATTGATGAGAGGCAGCTGGTAGCTGAGGGATGCTTGGCAGCTTTGGGTTGGGAGGACCGGATTTATTTCCCCTTGGAGACGAGTAGTTGGGCTTCATGACTCTGGATCGTGTGGGTCCCACATGCCTTGTGTCTAGAATCAAGTAACTACTACCTCCGTTGCATATTACTGTCTTTTTGAGTTTTTTTTTTAATGTTTGATCATTCGTCTTATTCAAAAAATTTTAAAATTATTATTTATTTTGTTTGTCATTTGATTTATTATCAAAAATACTTTAAATATGGCTTATCTTTTTTTATATTTGCACTAATTTTTCAAATAAAACGAATAGTCAAACGTTGCAAATAAAAAGTTAAAAAGTCACCTATTATGGGATGGAGGGAGTACTAGGGAGTATATTCTCTCCCTGGATTAATGCCAAACTTATGAATTTTGTGGGAATTTTGTAAATTGGGAGAGGTTTCATGTGTTCAACCGCTAATATACGTGAGAGCGTAGCGTAGTTGAATGAGTATCGTGCGCTCTTTTTTTCTTTCCGATTATCTACTTTTATTACAACGAAATATAGAGAGTATTATTGTATTAGGGCGAATCCACCACCTAGTTACTTTAGATTGGGCTCGTACGCTGATATAATTTTGGTGGTATTTAGAGATTAAAAACATTAATTTATTTTAAAAAAACCATAGTACAATCATGTGCACTCACAACGTGCGTATACTTACCTCTATGAACGCACACACGTACGCCCTACATCTATGAGCATCAATTAGCCGTAAATATGAGCTTGAACCCAGATGGATTGGTTCAATTTCACCACAAGGAACCTAATCAATTGAGCTACGCTCATTTCACTTAAAAACATTATTCTTTTTAGCAAATTCTAAGCATGGTTAGATCTGTTCAGGCTCTAAAAACCTTTTGGCTCTGCCCCACTAGGGACTATTCTCATGGGTTCTGGATCTATGAAGTATAACTGTTTTGGAATGAGGCTGGGTACTTGAAGCATAGGTGTTGCTATCAAAAGTTTATGGCCTTTCATGCTATCCTCCAACAAGGATGTTAATTACGGAGGGGTGCCTCTCAACTGTTCATCAATTGTGATGGTTAGGACTTAATTAAACCCCTCCCACATGTTTTTTACTTTGACTTGCAACTAATTGAATAATCATTTGGTTGAGAGGAAAACCATTCCAGAATTCCCAGCCATCATTCATGCATGTCTGGTCGTGTTTATTTGCGAACTTCAATGCCTAACTCACCTGGTTTCTGAAATCACAATGGAAGAAATATGTAGACATGAGCTTCTCCATATGTTCTTAAAAAAGACTAGATGAATTTTAAACTGGATAGATTTTTTTTACGAGAAATCAATGGTTAGATCTTTTTTAATAGATCAATTCTCATTAAACCCGCTTTTGAGAATGCCCAACAATATACAACAGGGTCTTATACGGGAAAATAAAAGTTTGACTCAGATATATTTTTCGAATGAAAATATTATGATTTATAAAAGTTAATAGAGATAGTAATTAATTACTTTCAGTACTATCTCAGTGGGTGCCTCCTTTCTAACCGTAACAACCCGATCTTCAAGGCTGTGCAGCCCAACTCATCCGATAGACGTGTCCACTTATACATAACACCTCGCTTACAATTTCTTCCTCGTTTAGTATATAAGGGTTAGTTTGGGATTGATATGGTTGGAGGAACGAATACTTATAAGTTGATTCGCCTTTGCTAAAGTAGCAATGTGATACTAAATATACGCACACAACTCACTCTTATATACCACACAAATCAAATACTAATTGGGCCATATGTTACACCAACACCTGCAACCGACTTTCCAAATAACACGAGTTAAAGAGAGTGCTTGAGACATGTAAAATCCCTCTCGAAGGAAGATCGCAAGTAGAATCAGACGGTGATGTGAAAGTTGTGTTGGATGTGACCAGATGAACAATTTTTATATTTTTCTCTTTTGAGGGAGAGAATAATTTCAGCTTTGACTTTCATCTTCTCAAGTCTGGACAGGTTGTCTAACAAACCGCTACAGTCCAGCACCATGCTTTATAAACGTACTTAATAAGTAATACTAGTATTTTGAGTTGATAATCAAGTCATAGGATTATTTCTACATATATATACTTGAGATCACGCATGGATGAAGATGAAATCGTCTAGAACTTTTTGTCAACCCTTTCTTTTAAGATTTTTTGACTGCAAATTGATTTCCCTAAGTGTGATCTTAATTATCACTGTCCAGTGAAAAAAAACATTTTACAAAATATCTCTTCATTTGTAGAAAATATTCATCAAAAGATAGTTATGTGGTATTTTTAAAATGTCTATATAGTACTATAAATGTATTTAGAAAATGGCTCTGTAGTATTAGGAAAATTAGTGTCTCTGCAAAACATTTTATTTTTGTTGTAGTCGTCCTCTGTACACTGTGTGTGTAGGATTAGCACACTGATAATTTTGTCCCAATGGCGATGGAGTCTCATACGGGTAAGAGCCGTCTTCTAGGTAAGTCGAATTCTTAATTATCAGATAATATTCTATTTTTGTTGAAGAAAATTAGATGCAATTCTTTTGGTGTGTCCCTCTTCTTAGGTCAAGTTTTTTTTCCCAATATCTTGTACCAACGGACTTATTCTTAGTTGATAAAGACAATCATGGGACAATTAAAGTCTATTTAAAGATAATTAGCTAACTAAGTCATTTCATCGTCTCATTTCCTTGAAATATTTTTTTTCTTCAAAAAGTAGTTCTTCAATAAATGTCTCAAGTCACATGAGAACATATGATGTTTGCAAATCTTAGGTCACACCCATCAATAGCTCTAAGGCCGTGTTTAGTTACAAAATTTTTCTTCAAACTTTTAACTTTTCTATCAAATCAAAACTTTCCTACACACACAAACTTCCAACTTTTTCATCACATCGTTCCAATTTCAACCAAACTTTCAATTTTAGTATGAACTAAACACACCAAAGGTCACCAGGCTCTGTGCTACTGTACATATAGATATAGGGCCATGAATTTGATTAATTTGTGTAATCCTACACAACATGTTCGGTAAAAAAATTATGTCGAACTAAGCATATACTCTATTTATCAACCAAAATGAATCCTATATATTCATCTTTCCAAAAAAAAAAGTATGTAGCAGCCACATTTTTTAACAAAATGAAAGAACGAAAAAAAAAACTATATGTTGCTGAATTCCCCAATCATATGCTTGCATGGTTGCAGCACAAAGCCCTGGTTTAGTTCCTAACTTTTTCTTCAAACTTTTAACTTTTTCATCACATCAAAACTTTCCTACACATAAACTTCCAACTTTTCCATCACATCGTTCTAATTTCAACCAAATTTCTAATTTTAGCGTAAACTAAACACACCCAAATTAAAGCTAGTTTGATCTGATGATTCTGATGTCATCAACCTGCCTGTATGTCCGTAGAATTAATGCGTAGAGACCGCTAGCACCGTGTACAACGGTGACGGCGAGGCACGAACTGTCGTTTTAAATAAGTACTTGTTGCTGAATATATACTATTTATTTTTAAATTTTAACCACTCGTTTGTCTTTAAGAAAATGTATAACTACTTCAAAGTATTACATACTAACAAAGCGTGCCGTGTACTAATACCCGTTTGGTGCTGAGGGTTAGGAACCCTTCACCCCAACTCCCCAAGTGTAAAACGGAGCGGTAATTGGTGCATAATTGATTAATTATTAGCATAAAAACTTAAAAAATAAATTAATATAATTTTAAGAAACTTTTCTATAGGTTTTTTTAAAAAAATCACCGTTCATTAGTTCAGAAAGCATACGCGCACGAAACGAGAGTATAAGTTGGAAAGAGAGATTATAGATTATAGAAACACAACCTAATATGGCTATAAAACTTTTGTACATCTTATCTAATCATTTAAAATTTATTAATAGTACTTAAAGCCAAAATAACATTGTGAACGGTGAGTTATTTGAAACCGAATGAAGTAACACAGACCGCCGGCGTTGTCCAGGTAACAGTGGTGTGACATATCCACCTGTCATGTACCGTTGAGTCTATGCAGCTGTTCTTGGATGTAAACTGGTGAATATATTTTATACACATAAGCTTTACACATTCCATACACATCAACTAATAAATGTCACAGAAAATTCTAGCAAAAATTGTACACATAATTCCAATAATATTATAACTATGTGTGAAATCTTATCTTTAAATTCATTATATTTTAGTCGTAAAAAAAGACAACTGACAATTTTTTACCCTTAAAAACTTTCAGCTTTTAACTTTTTTCATACGACTAAAATATAATAAATTTAAATATGAAACTTTGTAGATATGTGTAATATTATTAGGAGTAAATGTCCAATCTTTTATAGAATTTTTCGTGATATTTTCTAGTTGGTGTACACGGAGTGTGGGGAAATTTATATGCATAGGATATGTTCCCTGTAAACTAGATCTCCCTTCATATGATGTAGTGCATGTGATTGTGTGGGCGTAAATACATGATATCGATATACTATGATACAAATTCTGAAGATATTTGATGCGGGAATTCAACAACACCGGACAAGAATCATATTCTTGTTAATGGCGTTGTTCCAAAATATTGCCTCTGTTTCATATTATAATTGCTTTGGTTTTTTATTTATAAAAGTGTTGTTGTAAAATACTCCTCCGTTTTATAATCATATTATAAGTTGCTTTGTTTTTTTTAATATTTTTAAGTTTGGCTAAGTTTATAGAAAAAATTAACATCTATAACACCAAATTAGTTTCATAAAACTAATATTTAATATAATTTGATAGCATATTTGTTTTGAGTTGAAAATATTGTTATACATTTTATAAACTTAGTCAAAGTTAAAAAAAATATGACTATAAAATAATGGAGGTTGTGGGTGCCTTTGGTTTTGTGTTGAAGACCTAGCTCTAGAAAAGCGAGTTGCTGCAAGACAACTTGATATGTTCATATTTAATTACCTTAGGTTTCTAATTTCTCTGTTTTTGTTTCCTTTCTTTCAAGTGTTCATTTAGCGTTTGGACGAAGGTAAATAAATATCATTGCCGCAACACAAGCTGAGTTGATACAAAGGCCTGATGTATTTCATTGTTTAATGAAATGTCTATTATCTTAAAAGAAATTATTATGCATGTATTAATGAGAAAAACACAAGATAAGAGAGAGAGAGATAGAGAGAGGAACAGGTTGCAGGTGGGAGTAGCGTCTGCAGGACGGCCACGTAACAGTGCTGATTGGTGTGTATATGGAGGCCATGCTGATTGGTGGGCGTGGTAGGTTTCAGGCTAGCTTAGCTTGTCTCGACTCTGATTTGCTTTATAGCTACTTGCACTAGTTCTAAAATATAAAATATTTTAATCAGATATAACACATTCTAGTATTACGAACCTGAATAGATTTACTATCTAGATTTATAATACTTCAATGTTTTACTTCTGATAAACTCTCTTATATTTTAGTAAAGGGGGAATGGTAGCCTAGTATTATTGGTTAGTTTTTAGACAGAGACTGATTGCTAAAGCATGGTTGCTTCCACATTTTTTCGTGGAAATATTTCAAAATATTCAGCACATATTCAACATATATATTCCTATAATTTATTACTAGCATATAAATATGTGCAGGTATGAAGTAGGTTGTTGATCGGATTATTATATTGGATTATATTGCATGATTATTGATATAAAGTAAAAAAAATGATAAATATGCTTATGAAAAACAAATTCAAAACAAGATATTGAGCAATGCCGTAAAATAATTTTCTTTTATGAAAACATATTGTTAGAGGCGTGGAGAAAAAATCGCAATAATATTTGTTAAAGTAGATAAAAAGAAATTGGCAATATTACTGGGGAAAACTACAATTGTGCATTGATGTTTCACTTGTCACCTACACCGGCTCCTCTGTTCCTCAATATTTTTGCCTTTCTTCCTTTTTATTTTCTTGTAACGCAAGGCAGGATCAGCGACCGCAAAATACACCAACCGCTGATCATGCATACTCAATACTCCCTTTGTACTAGATATAAGTCATTTTACACTTGTACTTCCTCCGTCGTAAAATAATATTATTTTGGCCTCTCCCGTTTGTCCCCAAATAAATTTATATGGAGTATTTCAAGAACCATTACATCGGAGTTTGTAAAAGTATGAGATAAGTATATTGAGAATAGATAAAGTAGAAAATAATTATATTGGGATTTGATAACGTGGGGAAATTCTAGTTTTTTGGGATTTTATTGATATGTGTGGGATGGGTGAAAAATAATTTTATTTTGGGATGAAGAAAGTGCACAACAATTACAAAAATAACTCAAATGAATACCCTTCCACTAAATATATACCACATTAATTGTAAAATATGATCAGCTATTTATTTATTGGAGTAATACTACTAGTTAACTAAGATAAAACACAGAAGAAATTAAAGGTGAGAAGTGCCTAAAATTCTAAAACAACCGTACTAGGAAATACTTCCTTCCCGATTTTATATTACAAAAGCTTTAACATCTTTCCAAATCAAACTTTTATAAGTTATCTATGATTATAAATAAATATAGAAACTCTTATAACACTAAATTAGTTCCATTAAACTTTTCATGGTATATTTCTTTGGTGTTGAAAATATTAATATATATTTTTTTAAGTTTCGTTGAACTTGAAAGAAGTTTGAAAAAAATTAAAACGTCTTATAATATATAACGGAGAGAGTACTTGAGAGTTTAGACTTGAGAAGGCTAAAACAAACGTACATTTGAAATAAGAGGGATGTTACGATTATGGTTCATGGTAGATGAAATGGCTGGGTATATTAAGAATAACTTTTTCCAGTCCTTCTCATCGGTTAGCTATCTTTTGTAGCATGTGTAGATATATTTGAGTAAATGTTGGTGTCATGTATATTGTTCTTGGAGCTAGCTGGTAGGTAGCTCATGCATACCTACCCCTCATCGGCGAGATGGATTCTCATGAAAAAAAAAAAAAACAGATGGAGACATGGAGTGTGGTACCAAATCATGTGTAAGGAAACTAACAAGTGATTGCAACTTTTATATAAAAACTACACCGATTAGCAATTCAGATGCTTATTCATACTTATCACCATTCAAATTAATTTGTATTCAACCACTATAGAATTTCAAATTTCAATCTGACATCCGAAAAACTTATTAAATAATGCCTTCATCCAAAGACTAAGGGTCTGTTCGGAACCCAGGTTTCCAACTCTCTACTCTCGTTTTCCGCGCGCACGCTTTTCAAACTGCTAAATGGTATGTTTTTTTAAAAAAGTTTTTATACGAAAGTTGCTTAAAAAATTATATTGATCCATTTTTTTTAAAAAAATAGCTAATACTTAATTAATCACGTGCTAATGAATTGCTCCGTTTTCCGTGCCAGATGTTTGGGTTGGAACCTGGGGTGCCGATCTGAGCCTAAATAGCCCGCAAGTTGCTCCCTGCCTCTAGAAATCCCATTCCGTGCAACAATGGAACTATACAAAATGCATGCTGCCTCTTCTTTTAAATTAATATGGGCGTGAGCGAGTGTGGTGTGCATGCTTTATGTGCATTTTCATTGTATCGTACTCCTTTTTTTTTAAAAAAAAAATTCAAAATGCACGGACTAGATGAACCATGCTTCAACGACCACTTGCATATATAAAGTAAATTTTGTCTTACAATATTTTTTATTAATTCTCATTAAAAAAACATGCGTATTTTTAATAATGGAAATCAATGCAGCCTTTAGATTAAAGAGAATAATATCGCACATCATGACAACACTTGTTCCCTGCAAATAGGAAAAAGAGGACAAAAAGAAAAATCCAACTATGATGATCAATTAAAAGAAAAATGATTTGTCAACTTCAAAAGATGCAGCTGATCGAGTTGATTGTGTACCAGAAGTAGTGTGTTGGTGAAACATGTTAGCTAAGCAGTGAGAGCGTGGAGGACCGATGGACCACAAAAACACACACTCACGCTCAACAAACCAAACACAACTTATAACAGTGAAAAAAGAAAGAATTAAACACTTTGATTGCAAACGTGTGATCGATGCAATCTGCAGCTAAGCTGATCTCCTAATTGGCAGTCAACCCTACCTACTACAAAATTGGTGCTTTCCATTTGGATCCAGATTAATTAACCAAGGTTTGATTTAATTATATATCATATGGTCTCCACTATCATATGGTTAATTAGAAAACTCAGCTCAAGAAGAATCAATTGAAACAAATTTCGGCGAACTGAGATCGTAGAGATCTGGGCGTGTACAAAGTTTTAGTTGCAAATTATTTTCTGGTTGCTGATAAGCCATTTATGCTTTGCTCTTAAAACAGTTTAAAGCCAAAGCTGAATAATGCAAGGAAAAACATCTAATTAAATTAACGGCACTGCTAAAAATATGTCGACAATTTTTTTTTGACTGATTTTCAGTCGGCGTCGCTGGCCGTACAATTTCTCCGCGAGTATTCGGCTGTGCATCTTTCAATCGTTGGATGTTTTCACGCGTTGCGGCAAGCCCCAATCTTCTTTGCTGATTAGCGTTTAATATTGCACTGATACCTTCTCTTATACAAATTTACACATTAGTTACACCACACTTACACACCACTTACATATGTAATTAGTATGTAATTTTAGGATTTACATATGTAATTTTAGGACTTATATATGTAATTTTGGGATTTACATTGTAAATACACTAAAACTACATATGTAATTTAGGGACTTATAATGTAAATACATACCGACTATTTTTTGGTGAAAAATATAGCGCCATAAATATAGTTACTTCCTTAAATTAATCCCAAGATTAATTAAGTTCATAATTTAATATTAGATGCAGCTTATAAACCGTATTCTCCATCTAGGTTAGCAGGAAAAAAGATTTTTTTTATCACCAATTTCAAGTGATGTACTTGTTTTGAACATACCTGGAAATCAGTTAGTCGATATGAATGCACAAAAAAAATTGATGTACTCTCGATAAAAAAAAATACTCCTGATTCAAGCTACTCTGTACTGTCTCTTAAAAAAGAAAAACGTGTCTCTGAGAACTAACATGCTTACTCTCTCAATAATAAACACTGCACAATTATTGTCTAGTACAGGCAGTACTGTTTCCATCAGATAGAGATTTGTACTTAATTAGACAGTATCTTAGACTTCCTAGTCATTCCATGAGGAGATCATAGGAGCTCCATTATATAATTACATCAACTGTATAAAAAAAAGGTGGAATTAATGGTGGATGGCGTCCATAAAGCTAGCTCATATATTATTCTATTTAACTGTATCATATAGTAGTTCATAATTAAATAAATTGCAGAATTCGATATCGTTAGCGTTGGTGAGCTTACTCCCACCTACGTGCGTTATGCTTTGCAAATGCTTCTCATTATCTAAAAAAAAATGTGTTATGCTTGCGATTTGTGGCGATTCTGTTGATCCAAATTGGTGTAGCATCCAACAACGACCAATCTAATTACACTGATTATTATATAGGTGTTTTAAGATTTTATTCATGTTAAAATTTCTACTTGGTTGGCTGCATGTTCAAGCTGAATCAAATCAAAGCAGAGTCATATTTTGACAGCCATGTGCCATATCTCAGCTTTTATTTTGTCCAGCTCCTATCACAATTTTCTTGCATTCATCTTCCAATCAGCTAGAGATATAATTATGAATATCTGGACACTATGTCTAAGCTACACAAACTATATATTACCATGGAAATATGGACTGATTTGGAAAGATTAGTATCCTGAAATATGTAGTTTCCGTAGAGACGGCGGAAAACTGACCGTTCTTATCGCCCTGATATGCAATAAAATTATTAACAGGGAATCATTTTTGCTATAATTCTTCTAAACTTCCAGGCTCATGATTCATTATTTAAGAGGCAACCAAGAGCATTGATTTTACTTAGTGGCATTAAATAAAGAGCAGTATTAGGCAAATGAAATATGGTTGGGACAGATATGGTTTTAATTTTGGGCCTTGCTAGTGGTCCATGGGCCTTGAAGGCTTCATGTGATGGGAAAAGTAACTGAAAGGAATAAGTTCACTTCATGACCCTCAACTGTGATTGAAATCTAATCCATGACCCTAAACCACAAAACCAGATATCTCGACCCCCAAACTCCTAAAATCGGTGCAATTTGACTCCCTGCGCGTTTTTGGGAGACGGATTTGCTGACGTGGCGCCACGTGGCAATATTGACCGAGTCTTCGATCCACGTGGCGTTGACGTGGCACTTACATGGCATTACAATTGTAGGACCCGTTTGTCATTCACACACAAAAAAAAAAATTGTGGGTCCCACTGATATGTGGACCCCACATGTCATCCTCCTTTCTTCTTCCTCCTCCCTCTCTCCCTTCTCTCTCTCCCCCCTTCTTCCCCTACGTCTCCCACAGGCGGCGATGGGCAATGGCACCGGGCGACGGGGAGGCCAAACGGCGGCGGCCACCCGGCTAGAGCGGTGGCGGCGCTAGAGGCAGGTCGAGCGGACGCGATGGCGTCGGGCGACGGGGCGGCGCAAACGACGGAGGCCTCCAGGCGCCGCGCAACAGCCTCGACCTCGACGCCAACCTGCTCCGCGGCGACATCCAGATCAGCATCTAGATCGAGCCGGCCTTTGGCGCCCTCGCGCGCCCTAGGCCGTCCGCGCCACCCTTTGAGGCCGACACGCCGCGCACACCCAGCCTCGCCGCGCGCCTCATGGGCGGAGGCCGCTTGGCTCGAGCGGAGGCGACGGCGCCGGGTGACGGGGCAGCCCAAACGGCGGCGGCCGCCCGGCTTGAGCGGCGGTGGCGCCAGAGGAGGATCGAGTGGAGGCGACAGCGATGGGCGCCAGGAAGGCCCGAGCGGAGGCGGCGACGATGGCGGCAGGCGGGCCTTCCTCCGTGCCGTCCTCTCCTTGCTAGCTGCCGGCGCCCGAAGCTCCGCCTTCACCGCCCCCCGGCCGCTCGCTCTCGCTGTCCCCGCGTGCCACCAGCCGAAGGGGAAGAAGGGGAGAGAAAGAGAGAGAAGGGAGAGAGGGAGGAAGGAGGAGTACGGCGGTGGCTGCACGGCTCGCCGCTCCTGCCCTCGCTCGTCCTGTCGTCGTCGCTCCGGCCCTCACTTGCGCGCCGCCGCCACTCGTTCTCGCCGCCCGCCGCCCACTGAAGGGGAAGAAGGGAAGAGAAAGAGAGAGAAGGGAGAGAGGGAGGAGGAAGAAGGGCTGACATGTGGACCCCACATGTCAGTGGGCCCACATTTCTTTTTTGTGGGAATGACTAATGGGCCCCACGCATATGTTTATTTCTACCGCCATGTAGGTGCCATGTCAACGCCACGTGGAACAAAGACTCGGTCAATATTGCCACGTCAGCAAAACCGCCTCCCAAAACCGCCCAGGGAGTCAAATTGCACCGGTTTTAGGAGTTTGGGGGTCGAGATATCTGGTTTTGTGGTTTAGGGTCATGGATTAGATTTCGATAACAGTTGAGGGTCACGAAGTGAACTTATTCCTAACTGAAATGCAAGTTGATGTAAAACCCCATGCAAAGAGAGGTTAAGCTGCCCATTTTATTTTATTTTCCATATACATTTCTCTTTTGAATTACCTCCATTTTCTTTCTATCCTAGGCTTTGTGAGATTTCTTTTACATACATATACATGCAATCGTTCAATTCTTTTAAGGACTACTCGCTTTTTCATCCCATATGTCAATATAATACTTAGTTTTATCCCAATTCTTTTCAACTTTCACTGGACTATTGCCATATATTCCCTCCATTTTTTAATGCATTATACCGTTAACTTTTTAAGATACATTTGATCATTCATCTTATTCTAAAAATTTATATTATTATTATTTTATTTTATCGTGACTTGATTTATCGTCAAATATTCTTTAAGCATGACGTAATATTTTTTATATTTAAAAAAAAATTGAAAAAGACAAATGGTTTGAACGGAGGTAGTATTATTTGCCGTACGCTTCTAAAAATACGTTTTCTTAAGAAACCTTTTTTCGGCCGCATTGCTTATACCACTTATTCTAAACTATTTATTAAGTCTATTTTAAAATATTTAATTTATTCTAATGATGAAGTACATAATCCATGGCAATATTCTGATCAAAAAAGGAGGTGGCACAACTCATGAGTGATACGCTCCTCTGTCACTCACTCCATTAAGGCCTGTTTGGGGTGCTTAAGATTCTGATAAGCAGCTGCTGAGAAGCTAGCTGGTGAGAATCTGGAAAAGCTAGGTTTAACCCAACTTCTGTCTTCTAGTTCATTTTCTAGATTCTACAACTACAGATCCTCAGAATCTGGGTAAAAAGCTGGACAGTTTGGGGAGAGCTTAAAGCAACTGGAGATTTAGGAGAAGCTGCAGCTGCTAGAAGCTCCCCAAACAAGCCCTAAAATGGACTCTGTTCGTAGATCTAATGGGAGACATGAATTGTACTTAGCACCTTTTCTTAGGGAAAGGTAAGTACTAACTGTGACTGCTAATGAAGTTCTTCAATTCCTGATCTGGTATTGGTCCCATGGCTATAACTCAGGTGACCAGCAGGGAAGAGGAAGGACAGCTATGCATGCCACCAGTATTAGTACTAAGAGCCCTTCTTTTCCTCATTCAAATTAACAAAAGCTGTTGAAACAAGAAGAAACTCCTTTTCACCGGTCGTTTTGTAGAAGAACTATGGAACTCCTAATGCCTGAATAATAATAATAATGCCGTACTGTGTCTTGGGCATAGCAGGTTTGCCTTAATTTGTTAAGATGAAATTCAATTTGTTTGGTCAACCCATCCCTAGATAAAGCAGAACTCAATTGTGATAGACAAGTAGACAACTCTCAGCTTCCCTAGGATTCATTTTAAATTCACCAGTGTCTTCTGTTCTAGGCTTTTCATATACATGGTTCTGAGATTCAGAGCTTTGAGTTATTTCTATTTCCTTCCACACTAGCATGTATAGTCCATTGCTGTTAAGTGCCCATAATTCATACAAAACAACACAATCACAGAAAGATTTGAATGATCTTTTATTAGCCTCAACATTTGTTCTTTTGTCATTTCATACAATATCCAGTGTATTCTCAAATGAACAAAATAATAACTACTATGCTGCAAGATGTAAACCACCTGACACAATTCATGTACGTGAACCGGTTATTGAGCTTAAGAATGACAAGATCATCAAGTCTGAAATATGTTATTTATATACACAACTATGCCTAACTTCCTATTGGCGAAAAACTTGCCCTACGAAACTCACACGTGCGCACAAAGAAACTAAATAAATAAAAACTGGGTGAAGGATTACACGTACTTCATTTCATTGCTCACTCATGTAGCAGTGCTGGATGTGTGAATTGTCAAGATCTACATACTTGGACCAGTAGGGCTTGTACTTGGAGACAGCAAGGTCTAGCCAGGGCTTGTAGTTCCCATTGTAATGAACTACTGCTGCATTCTCAATCTCGGCAAGGTCAACAGCTGGATCATAGCCAAGCCCCAACACATGCCAATTGCGATTCAATGGGTATGTCAGGTTGTAAAAAGTAATCAGTCCTGGAGGCAGTGTGCCCAGCTTCCACAGCTTGCGATCCTCATTCTGCAAACAGAAATTCCCTTATTAAATGAAGCCAACAAAAGATAAATTACCAGCTGTTATAGTTGCATGACCTTCATAGACAGAAAATGCACGGTAGGATAAACCTATTTGAACAATATAATTAACCACTGCTAGCTTTTCTCGTTCCATTACTTACCAGATCTTGCCAATAATGGTATATTCCAGTGATATTTTGCTTCTTCCACTCTTTCAGGTCAAACATGTTCATCCCAAAAGCCCACCCACAAGCACGTGGATCGAAGTTCTCTGCGATCTTTGGGTGTGAGAAATTGAGGTACGTGTCGAAGCGATGGAAACTTTCTTTGCAGGTTTCAACTGCACCATTTACCATCCCTTTAAGATCAACGTCCCATAATGGTGTCAAGTCCTTCTGTACAACAACATCGTCATCAAGAAACAATATCTTGTCAAGCTTGGGGTGTATTTCTGGCATGTAGAACCTTAGATGGTTAAGCATAGACAGATATTTGGGGTTCCTGTACTTCAGATTTTCATTTCCGTCAGAGAGTGATGATGGATCATGTGCTTTGAAATAGTACTCTTTGAGCCGAGCTGACTCAAGTTGTCGTAGGACTGAACAGTATGATGAATTGAGCCACTTGAAGTTGTCAATATTTTCCACATGGACAGTAGCAGGTAGAGGAGGATGACGTATAAACCACATCGTCATAGCTGCAAAATTAAGTCTATCAGTGACGATGTGGAACACGTGCTTCTCTGGTTCCTTGGCATGTGTCACAGTTGATCTGACAACTACTGAGGCTGCAAGGACGTTATCTGAAAATATAGCGTAGTGGTATAGTGACCTATCCTCACGCTTTGCTTTATCTTCTTCTTCCTTCAAAACGGCATCATGGAAATATTCCTTGATCGTACCATCACGAAAGTAATAATCAGTTGTCAGCTGCATATGCAGACAGTGCAAGGGCATGGGGACCGTCTTTGCAGCATGCTGCACCAGGAATGAGTTCTGCTTCTTAACACTATCAATATTTAGTTCTGTAGACTGCAGCATAACAAGCAATCTTCTAGATACTTCATCGGAGTTGTACAGAACATCTCTAGCTGAAGACAAGGCATGCCCCATTGCTTTTGCTCGCTCTAAAGCACTGCATAAGAAATGTGGGTGATAAATAATTGAACCTTTAGAGTCACAGCAATAAATAACTGAACCAGGTCACAGCAAACAGACACTGAACTGGTAAATCTTCAAGGGTGTAAAATAGAGTACCTCGAATCAAGTTCATAATCCATGTGTGCATCCCCAATAGCTTCCTGGCATAGTTTTATGCACTTCATGAGCAACGCGTACATGTCAGGTTGCTTCTGGGAATGTGCAATTGTGGCATACACCTTGGCCATTATTATCTGATGTTTCATAAGTCTCAGGGTTGAATCCGTATTAGTATGGTGAAACTGCAGCCTCCATATGTTGTAGCTGGCTCTTACTTTGTTACTGAAGTTCCTCGATCTGTTTGTCGCTACATTTCGCATATGGAGCTCAGCCTCCTTGTCCACCTGAAGCAACTCCTGAATCCTATGCTCCTTTCTTTTACGTCGGAACACCTGCAGGAATCATAATGGTATATCAGATATGCTGAGATGGTGAAGAGTTAATCGAATAGGAACAAGAAAGGAACATAATATACAGGTAAAATATCTGTCATCATTAATAGTTATGATACAAGACAATTAGGAAATCAACCTCTCTCTTTAATTTAATTGGATCAGTTCTAGTTTCCAAAGTTCGTCATTGATAATAGTTACGATATAAGGCAAATAGGAAATCAACCTCTCTCTTTAATTTAATTGGATCAGTTCTAGTTTCCAAAGTTTCTGTGCTTGAAAGATTGGAGACTTCTGACCCAGTGGCTAGTAGCTGCTCCTCCGCAATCTCTTGCTATTACAGCAGCAGAAGAAAGAGCAGTGAGAACTGTAAACCGAAAAATTGCAATAACTTGGCAAGATAAAAACACGTTTTTGTTCACAACATACTGTTTCAGCTACCGGCTCGGTATCTTTCGGCAACAAAGGATTCTTCCAGATAGAGGACGACAAGAATTCTCTTGTGGTAACTTTGAACAGCCTGATCCGACCATCCTGATTCGTGTAAGCAATAGTCTTATCGGCATTATCCATGCCCTGTCAGGTAAACAAAATGCACACTTAGTAATTTGGCAAGAAACAGGATCCAACTATTCCTGACCTCATATATGTCATTAGAAGATATCAGATAAACTGTACATTGTGGCATCCAGGACAGCTCCCGGGACCCTTGCGCTCACTGACAATTCAAGAACCCAAGATAGTAACATCAAAGTTAGAATCTTAAATAAGTGCAATGGGACGGAGAACGCTGTGGCTGTTCTTAACTCTTACGTCTGGTGATCGGAGAAGAGCCATCCAGACACTGCCAATCTGATGGAGGGAACATGAATCACGAGCTGTAGCATTGAATTGGTAGTTAGAATGAGAAGGCAGGAATCCTACACTAGTACACTGTAGTAGGTTGTTTTCTGAAACTGTTGACAGTTCGCCATTACAATGAGGAAATGATGAGCACAGAGATGTGGTGTGTACCTGGAAGGAGAGGAAAAGGAGGACGGCAACAAGGAGGGCGAGGAATCCGGGGCAGCGGCGCAGTGGGGACAGACTTCTGGGATACGCCACCGACGAGGTGGAGGGGAATGCCATGGGTGGGGTCGTGGGGATACAGACTTCCTTTTTGTTTGTTTTATTTGTGCACCTTTTCTGCGAGGGAAGGAAATTTCAGAGGACCTCCTGGCTCCTCCTTGTCTCATCCAAAGGACCTCCTCCCACAACACAACACCGTTCCTAATGACAATCTTCAACCAACAACAATATCTGCAACCAGAGAATTGGCTATGAATATGCGTTATTTTGAACAACTAATTTGATTTTAAATAACATGCCGTTTAGCTAACTTACCGAGAAAGGCTAATGCTTGCAATGTTAGTGAATTGGCTGTGAATATATGTTATCGCCAACCACTACAATATCTAAAAAAAAAATTCCAATATCTATATGTTTCGGTTTGAATATTATACCTTTTGTCTGACTCATTAAAGTTAGGATTTCTACCAAAAAAAGGCCCTGATATATACTAGCTGGCCATCTGTAACCTTACTGACTCGATTTCAAAATAAAATCAAAATTCACATTTAGTGGTCAATGCTAATACTGATCAAGTCAATGAAACCACACACATACTTCTGGATAATATTATATCTTCTGATAGGACCAGCGAACAATTTCCACCAACGCAAACTAACAAAAGGATAAAAAAATGGCCACACCAAAGAATCACAAAAGTAACACACCAAGTAAATGAAGCAACTAAATGGCAACCTTAACAGCAGAAATGATGGGAATTGGCGGGCTGTCCTGATAAAACGATAACTTCGTCTCCATTGATCCTACTGCAGTACAGATAGGAACATGAGATTAGCGGAAATCAGAAAGCTACATCAAAATTACGCATCATCTATCATCCTGTAAACAAATCAGTCCGTGCTTATTTTCCCCCTTTACAAGAATCCAAAGGTAGAATAACTATATGCAGAAAGCTATGGTGGGCCAAGATATCAACATCATTGGACTAATTCTACAAAGGATTTTACAAAACAAAGTTGAAAAATAAAATACAGTGTACTACATTTTACCACCAGTGGCGGATCTAACATTGGGACATGGGGTTCAGTTGAACCCCCAAAACTTTTTGGGAACAAACAAACTGTTATTAGTATTAAGGTTAAGGCAAATTTCTAGAACAGAAAGCTAGCTAGGGTTAACGCAAATTCGAGAAAAAGTGAAGTGCGTGGGTAGAGAGAGATGGGAAAGAGAGATGCGTTTCGGAGGAAGCAGCAGATGGATGGGGATCGGCGCAGGCGGCGGTGGCGGAGGATGTGCTCACCAGATGGATGCGGGCGGATGCAGCAGGACGAACGACGGCGCCCTGCTCGCTCGCGGGATGGATGGGGATCGTCGGAGGCGGCGGCGGCCGGCGAACTGACGGATAACTCACGCACGCACGACAGAGGCCAACTATACGCCAAAATGGCGAGGCTGACGATAGGAGCCAGGCACGGGCCGCACGGCCCAGTGAGATATCGGGCCGTGTCGTGTCGGCCTAGCACGATTGGGGTATGTGGGTTGGGTGGAGGTCCGTTAGCCCAAAATTGACATATACCATAAAAAATAATGTGAATTGAGTCTGTTCTATCTTGCCGCACAAACTCCGGCGAAGCTCCAGCAAGGTTCTCTGCTGACAGATAGCTCATTCCTCTTCCTCCCCGTCAAGCACTGTCGTGGCCCTTCACTTCCTATTTGCTCTGTTCGGAGCTGATGAGCCCCCAACAACTGACACGCTTAGTGGTTGTGCTCACGAAAGGGGTCGACCGCGTCACCACGCTGCCCTGTAGGCCTATGTCAATGAGCGTCCACCATTGCTTTCTCTGCCCCTAGGCCCTAGCTTCAGCAGTTCTTCCGTTCTCCTTTTCTCCTGGCTTCAACTCGGATGGCAGTTGCTCGACTGACGGTTGTTTGCCAGTCATTGTTCACCACCGTGCCACATGGACCAGGCCATTTCCTATCATTTCTAGGCCATGTCGTGCTGGCTCGCTACATGTACTTATTGTGTTGGCACACCGGGATGGGTAGCAGCCCAAGCATAGCATGGCTAGACGGGCAGTGATAGCACAGCCCATAGCCAAATGAGCCGTGCTATTCCTGGGTCGTGAATTATATATGTGTGTCCAGGTGGATAAGGAAAAACCCAACCCACTTGACAACCTATAGAAGGATTTGGCAAACTCATAGCCATTCTTCTGTTTCCATGGATAAGATCGATTAAGACACCTTAGTGTCGAATAGTAGCGACGACGCTCCAGCCAACACTATTTCCCAAAATAACATATAAGCAGAATATAATCTAGAAAACATATTCATTTTCTTCTTGTTCTCGTTAGATGAATTTCAAGTAGCTGTTGGTATTTATTACGAACACAGAATAATCTAGAACTGCACAGATACTATTGTAGCCTTCACCTAAGAGTATTCCAGGGTATCGTATCCACAGGGAACGTGTTTGTATAATCTAAGTACAAGATTCTTCCAAGGACAACAACTAAATGGTAGGTTGAGAATAGAGATGATTCCTATGGGTTAATTATTTTAATTAAGTTAAGGTAAACCCCTATCGATTGCTTCAGACACCTGCTTACCCCTGGTCTGCCAAGGAGACTTCGGCCTACAGCTCTACGATGTAGATGCTGGTTGATTGCCCATAACCATAGGCACAACTATTCAAATAGTTTTACTCTGGCCAGAGGTATACAACTATATATACTCACAAGACACAACCCACCATCATGTTTCCATCCCCGGCCGGACACATCACCATGCGAGTGATTGTGACAAGACCCTTTGCATAACTCCCCTGACCAAGCGCATCACGCTGCAGGTTTTGCCCCCTCTCTTAAAACTGAGGTGGGCAACCCCCTCTTGTGCCATGATGAATCCTGAAGCCGCATAGACCGCCACACGGTCCATCCAAACACCATCACATCCACCCTTGCCTGAGAACATCAAAAAGGGAAAAGCTATACTACAAGTCCAGCAGTTACCCACGCTTGCTGGTGGTAATTAAGCAGAGTAAGTCTTCAAGGGTTTCCCGCGAACCGGTACTTAATTGTCATGGGTGCAACAATCAAAACCATGCACTCACAACCAACCATTAGGCCATGTTTTAGTTGGATAATTGTGACCAATAAATATGGCCAGGTGTCTCGAGCTCGCAGCTTGTCAAGATACTAAATGTACATAATGTGATCGTCCCATTAGGTGAGCTAGTAGTAATTAAGCATGGCTAAGCATATCATAGTTCCAGCAATACCAACATAAGTGACAAGCTAGTCAAATTGTCACCCAAGTTTGATAAAAGATGGATATCAAGTAAACATAGCACACGCAAGCAGATAGGTAATCCTTGTTCCCATATAATTATCAAAAACATGCATTTTATTTGCAAGCAGTAAAAAATCATAAAGTAGGGTCAACATGCTCAAGTGAGAATGTGTGACTTGCCTAGCATCTTCGAACAATCTTCTGAACTCTTTTCCTTGCGGTTGCGATCCTCCAGAACAGTAGATTCTACATGCTAGCACGCAAAACAAGGAAAAACCCTAATAAAAACCTAGTAAACAGTACATGAAAAGTAAACAAACGTGTAGAGCTCAACTTTAGGTGAATTTTGCAAGTGGAGTTCGTATGAATTAGTTTTGAATTTGAGAAGTTTTGAGCCATTTAAATAAATTTCTGAAATTAAACTCGTTTTATTGCACAATTATTATTTATTTTACTATGCCGACAGGCAGGCCCATGCGTCAGCAGGTCAAGGGGCCGGCCTACTGTGGACCGAGTCCACGGAGGTTGCCGGGTGCACCGTGGACCAGGAGCACGGGGTGGTCCACGAGCATGGACACCCTAGATCGGCCCGGACCAATCAAACAACTAGGAGCGAGGCGGCTCACCGGCCGATCCTACCAACTGCGGCGGCACACAGCCTGGTGGTCATAGCCAGCGACCACTGGGCGTAGCGGCAATGCGGGAAGTGGAGGAGGAGGCAAGGAGAGGAAGGGGAAAATGCTCACCGAGCACACACCGCGGAAGAGGTAGCACGGGGCTCGACGGCGATAGGAAGTGCGGCGGTGCGAGTTGATGTAGGAGATGGCGCTCCCGCGGCATTTGTTGGATGAGAAGAGGAGGCCGAGGCCCTCCGAGACCTCATACGGTGCCAAGTTGGTTTCAGCGGTGCCTGGCGAAGAAGAAGCGGCATGCGGTGTAGCTTGTGAACTTGCGAAGCTTAGGAAGGGGGAGAAACGGCCTGGCGGCACTCTAATCGCCTGCGGCAGCCGACTGGGAATGAAGTGGCGTCGGCAGAGCCCCGGAAAGCGAAGAAGACAATGCCCCAATGGTGTCTACGTGGCACAGGAAAGTTGATAGAGACGACGACGTGGCTAGGGGTGATTGGGAATGGCGGTGAGAGGAGGTCGGAGGCGGCAAAGATGGCAGTGGCTTGGGTTGGCGGCGAAGAGCGGCGGAGTTCACCGGTCCTAGAGAAGATGGAGTTTTGATGGAGGTTGGCAGCGATGGAGGGGTGGTCAAGCTGCTTCACGGTGCGACAAAGCTATTGGCGGATGTGGCATGACTTGGTGGTGGCTATAGCAGCAGCGAGCGATGGCTGGAGGCGGCAATGCTGGCGGCAGCTCGGTGTGTGGAGGAAGCAGCGGCTAGGCGACAATTTGCAACAAGCGACAAGCGGCCGAGGAGGAGCGCGGCATGACAAACTCAGCGGTGGTGGTGGCGCGGCTTGAGGTGGTCGAGAATGGCGGAAAATGGTGGCTAGAGGCGATGGATATGGCGGCGGCTTTGGGTACGCGGGGAAGACGGTGCTCGGGCGGTGGTTTGCGGGAAATGGAGTGGTGGTCTTGGTGCGGAGTGGCATGGTGAAGCCGGAGGCTCTGGTGGTGCAGCACGGTGGCGGCACTAGCGGCAGTAGGGCTTGCCCAAAATACGACAGCAGGCGGTGGAGCTCAGGGTTGCGGCGGGGTAATGGGTTGGGGACGCGGTGAGCTCGATAGAGACCGGAAAACAAGCAAGAGAAGCATGGGTATCATTTATATTGCCTCGAGAGGACGAGATTGAGGAGGAGTGGGCGAGGCGACGGGCATGAAGCTCCGATCTTCGCGGAGGTCGTGGTGGTGGTGCGGTGCGGTTTTATTCACAAATAATATTTTATTTGCTAATAAGTGATTCGGATAAGAATATGAATAAGCGAAACAATGGGGCTCTAGATAAGGTGACCAAGTAGTCTTTTACCTCTTTACAATTCTACCTCCATTAAACATGTGATCCCTCTTTCACTGAATGATATTTTAAATTGAATCAATCAACTATTAGGAGGAACATAGGCTTTATTTCTGTCTTTAACATGGTACCAAAGTATTATGATTCCTCATCACCTAGGCTATATCCAGGGATTCACATTTCTTATGGTGCTAGGTAAATTCCAGAACATGACTGGTCTTAGAAAAAAAAACATGACATAACAATAGTGACTGGAGGGAGTAGAAATGAGTTGTTATTGATGTCCTTTTGTACTATTTTACCGATTGAGACCTCAGTACTTTATATCTACATAAGTAATCACTACTAGATATGTGTCGGAATACCTTTAAGCGACTATAGGTGCCGATTCTATAAAAAAACCAACACCAATACTATAGATGTCGTTTTTTTAAAAAAAAACCATCAACTTTAATTTATTATAGGTTCTAGTTAATTAAAAAACCGACACCTATAATATATTGCAGGTGTCAGTTTTATAAAAAAACCGACATTGGTAATAACCGAGCTGATCCAACCGGCAACTTGTGAGCAGATAACTAGAGGGAGGGGTGTCCCACGTACTTATCCACTCACCACTCTGCCATGGAGGAGGCGGAGCGGCGCCGACGGCTGTGCGGATCCGATGGAGCGGCGCCGGCGGCTGGGTGGATCCAATGGAGTGGCGCCGACGGAGACCACGGATGGGTGGTGAGCAAGGATGGGCATCGGCAGATCTGGCGGCATCGGTGGCTTCCCATGACGGATCCAGCGGCGACCACGACAGATCTAGCTTCCTGTGGCGGATCCTCGGGCGACTGTGGTGTCAGTGGCGTCCCACGACAGTGGTGGTAGAGAAAGAGGCTCACCCCTCCTCTCCTCCTCTTCATCTGGCGACGGCGGTGATGGTGGAGAAGGCCGGTGAGGAGGGTAAGGTGATGGCCGGCATAGAGGACAAGACTTCTTTTAGTTCTTGATGTTCATGTGTTCATGGTGTTCTTGATGTTCTTGTTTGTTCGGTCTGTTCATGTGTTCTTAGATACCGGTGATGGGAGCTGCTCAATGCATCGGATCGATTCGAGCCGATGCATTGAGTTAGCTTTTCTTTTGTATTTCTGAAACCTCAATGGTGCCGGTTTAGGAACAGGCATCTTTGAGTCCTCTCAAAGGTGCCGCCTACTGGGTGTCAGCTAGGAAATCTGACACACTGGTTCTCAACCGGCACCTATTCCCTTTTCTATAGTAGTGGATTCAATTTGCATGTTGAGGTTTGCGTGGGCACACATAGGATAAAAATCCGGGGTTCTCTACTGTAGGATAATATACAATGTCATTGTATATGGCATATTTTAAATATACATGAACCTTCTGCAAATGCAAATAGAGGGGTCAAAATTAACAATTGAATAATGCATGTTCAGTGACAAATACTTAAAAACAGAGGTAATAACATTTATGATGTAGCTAGGGTCCACGATTTCAATCCACAACTTCGGGTGTATTAATATACTCCCTCCGTCCCTAAATATTTGACGCCATTGACTTTTTTAAAATATGTTTGACTGTGTGTCTTATTCAAAAACTTTTGTGAAATATGTAAAATTATGTGTATACATAAAAACATATTTAGCAATATATCAAATGATAGGAAAAGATTTAATAATGACTTAAATTTTTTTAATAAGACGAACGGTCAACATGTTTAAAAAAGTCAATGACGTTAAATATTTAGGGACATAGAGAGTATATGAGTTCCGGTACTATGTACATCTGGAAAAAAAAACAAATTTTGAAGCAAAGAATTGTTCAAATTCAGCAAAAATATATCCCAAATTCAATTTTAGTTTCCCCGAATTTTCTGGCCCTCTCCCCAAAAAAACCCAAAAAGAATCTTTTATCCCAAAATAGTGATTGATCTGAGGTAGTTAATTAGTACTTAGTATGTATAGTAGATCTTTTTGAGAAATTTAATTTTACAACACCTTAGACACTCCCTCATCTAAACATCTAATCAACATGAACTAGAACCAAATTAATTCAAATTCGACAGCATCCACGAGCGCATACAAGATGTGATCGATCAAGAGAAAAACAAGAACTAGAAGGATCAAAGGGGGAAAAAATGATTAATTCGGCCGAGCTAAATAAGCATCTAGCTACTACTAGCTATCTACTTAATTTTCACTTCTTCACAAGTGAAGCGAGGTGTCCACCTCCACATCGCTCCTACACCCCGAGCTCTGCAAAACCATGGCTGCCGCCCTGCCAACGCTCACCGCCGGCGGCTGACGAACGGCGGCAGCATCGTCGTCGGCGGTGGCTCGCTGTGCTGCCGCCGGCCTCGACGACGGCCGGACCAGCTCCGGGTGCGAGAACCACCTCGGCTGCTCGCCGCCGGACGATGACGCAGCAGCACCAGTGGTAGTTGCACCGGCTATCGCCGTCGCCGTCGCCGACGGCGACGGCGGCGTCTGCAGCAGCTGCTCCCTCCCCTCCCTCATCTCCCTCACCTTCTGCAGGTTCCTGAACCTCTCCTGGAGGAGGGCGATGGAGGAGTTGACCTCGCAGTTGCCTCCTTGCCTTCTCATGGCCGGGCCGGGATCGGAGTATCGGATCAACGTAGTCTATGTAGCTTTGTGAAATTTACTCGCGGCGTGTCTGTGTGTATATATAGATTATATGCTCTTGATCTCTCTCTGTTTTTTTTCCTCTCTTGATTGTAATATGGAGGAGGGGTTTCTTGTGTGGGGTTAGGGTATTTATAAGGGAGGTGTTGTAACGTTTCACTCCTCATTGCATGTATTTCTGTGCCGGATTCTGGTGGATCCAGCAAATAATCCTATGGGGGAGATGTGGAAGTGGAAGATAGGTGGAGCTAGCTAGCTGCTACATCCACACGCAAATTTCACATGCATATTTACAAGTTCTGGAAAATCTTAGGGGTTTTCGCAGCAACTATTGTGCCATCGTCTTTAGGCAGTGTCAAGTTTGATTTCTGCTGATTAACGTAGATTAAAGACAAGGCAGAGTACAACATGTACTGTCTCTACAAGGTCATATGATGATGATGATGATGATGGTGACGAAAATAAGACTAAAGTGATGATGGCCTCCCGTTATCTAGCATAGTGTTTCCTGAGAACTAATTGTAAGCGCCGCAATCTAAATTGACTATAATTCATCTATACTATTGTAAGTGTTTTTAGGAGAGATGTTCCTATTTTTGTTAAATGATCAACATGGAATTCCTTCTAAAGACAAAGTGGTACTATTAATTGTTTGTGCATACTATTAGAAAGGTTTGGCAGAAGATAGCATTTCGGTACTACTTGAACAAACAACACAAGTATATACATTACAAGCTAATTTTGTTCATTAATAGCATGAAAAGTTAGTTATTGGATACATCTTTTGACGTGTAGAGGTGTTAAGTCGGATTATAATTAGCTTCCATCACCAATATAAGCAAGCTAAAGTTACATTTAGTGTATTTTTATTCTAATTCTCACTCTGTATGTAGAAGGAGAAAATTACTTCAATTGTATGAAATGTTTTCTATATATATATATAGTTGACGAACTTACTGCTCATCCAGATGAGTTTTTCTATAAATGAAAGGGCTACGGCTACTTTATATAGTGTTGGTTTCAGTTGTGGAATCATTATTGCTAGCTGAGGTTAAGTTAATTTGTTGGTGTAGCATTTTTGCTCGGAGAATCATGAAGAAGTGAAAAAATCCAAAGGAGAAGAGGCCTCGTGAACAGTGTAGTGGTTTGGTGAGTTGATGTGAGGACTGAAGAGAGGGCCAATCCTAGCTTTTTAAAGTTGAGTAATGGGTGAACAGATAGTACAAAACAAACTGGAAGGTAGTGTTTGGCAACGAGTTGTAGGAATATGGTCATCATGATTTTGTAGTGATGTTTTGTCTGATAACCCTTGCTTGATTGGAAGGAGTGGGACCTTTCCGTATTTTTTGTAAGTGAAATTTTCAATCTACATGCAAGTAGAACCAACCAATTTTGATTCTATCAGAGATTGACCTTTTTTTTGTTTCTTTTATAATGTTTTGTTAGACCACATTTTAAAATATATTTCACTGCAGGTACATCACTTTCTATTAGTTGTCAATCGATTTTGACTGCTGAGTTATAAGGTTTTACACGTAAAGTATAAAATGTCTTAGTTAAAAAGAGACCAAAGGAAATGATATATCAAATTTCATATTATTACTTCAATGGTTCAACTCTAGAAATAAAAATATATTATGAACTCTTATATATTATAGTATACTAATATTATCTAGCCAAGGGACAGTGCCAGCACACCACCAGCATTGTTGACCCTGACCCTAAACACACGCTTTTGTAGCATTGGCCAACTGACTAACCCACACCAAGCACCATCCAACAATTGTAAAATCTAGCATATATATGTAAAAACAACACTTAGTTTTACCATCATAGGGTTTGTACATGTTGGTTTCCCTGGTGATTTTATTGCAAGGGAGGTTGTTGTTTTTATTTTGAGTTTTATGCATGGTTCTAGGTTCAGCCGAGCACCATTTTCTTAGCCTCACTTTCCCTCCTTCCATGGCAATTCCATCCGATGCGGTCAACATGATATGAGGCCAAGACACCATGCCAACTTTCCCTCCTCCCCCTCCACCGTGCCACTCATTTTCTCTCTATCGAGGAAATACGGAGATCAATGTGAAGAACATATCACGGACATCAGATTGCAGCACATGAGAGAACTCTTTTGGCAAAATCAGTAATTAGTTGCGTGGTAAAATTTGCGGTTTCTATTTTCTCCATTTGATATAGGATTATATCCAAATCTAAATAGCCACCTAGAGATATGGATGTTTACTCCAATTCTAAATATCCAATTCTATTAGAAAGAACGCCTAGAGATGCGAATGGAGCACTTTGTAGCATTGCATGCATATATATAAGGCATATGCAAATACGGCCTTGCCACCAAAATCCACACTACCGTACTCTCGTTACATATTATCTCACTTACACGTTCATGCTTACTTCAGGTAAAAGGTTAACTCATAGGGTATATAAGCTTACCCTCACCTAGATAAACCTCTAAGGTGGTACTGAACTACCAACTACAACCACACCTAGGCCATATGGGCCTTTGCTACACCACTATCAGGCTGCTAACTTGGCTAGGGTGTTAATTAACCATGGGAGATCCTACAGATTCCTGTCAGCAACATCTATTGAGCTATAGACGCTACAAGCATACTAGTATATCCTTGGTGGTTTTCTGTAAAACAAGTTCACGACTGTAAAAGCGAGCATTATTTGGGACCGCAAAATTGCACATGTACATGCACATATCTAAATATAAATACTTATGTTTGTAAAATTAAAGAAAAAAATTATTATAACTGGAGTGAAGATAATTGTCTCATAATTGTATAAACTGAAATGATGTTTTTCCCAATCGTGTTGAATGAATTTACAGTTGGCAAACATGTTCGAAAACTCGTTTACTAGTTTGGGATGAATTTACAGTCAACAAGCTTGTTAGCGATGTGTTTTATGGTTGTGGCGGACATATTTATAGTAGAGTGACATGTTTGGAACATGTTCACCAGTAGTTGACAGGGTGCTTTACAGTTTGTAGGGACACATAACCAATTGTGGGTAGTATCTATTCTTTATGGAGATATTCACAATTGTGGGTTTGGGTCTCCTAGCTCCATGGAGGCTAGTTAATTAGCGCGTGGGACCATATTATATATAGTAGTACAAAATTTGAACAAAATTAACATCTGGATATATATAAATATATAATTTCAAAGTTCTTTTCATTGTGAAAGAATACATTTATGTGTCTTACATTATATTATTTTTAGCAATAACTATAATAAATTGGTTCCAAGTACATAGTATATATAAATATTAAAAAGGTACAGGGTAGCCAGAGTTCATTTGTAGCTTCTTTGTCACAAAACCTCTCTTTGCATGCTATGATACCAATATTCGACAATATAACCAAAATCTTATTTAGGTATAACCAGTGGCGAAGCTATATTATGTTGGGGGGGGGGGGGGGGGGGCAGCACATGAACCCCAAATTCCTAATTTCTCATTTAAAAACACTAGAATGTACAGTGTTGTACTGAAATTTTCTAAATTCTCAATGGTAGTGCACCCCCTTGTTTTGATGCTAGCTTCGCCCCTGGGTATAACCTTAGTTATCGCAATGATATTAAGCTGACTTACATGGAAAACACCATTTTCTTTCCTTTTCTTTTTTGAAAAAGTAAAACATTATTTTCATCAACGCTATTTTTCTCTGCCTCTTAAGCCCTGTAATGGTTGCTAGGTATTTAACAAGATTGTTCTCCTAGTGATAGAACTCACACAATTTCAAGTTAATTTTAACTCCTGTTTTGTGAAGCCTAAAAACTCTCAACTGCTCTGGATTTGAAAAGTTATATAATGGTAGCTAGAAGACACACTTAAGTCTTATATATTTGCAGAAAAGGACTCTATCATAACACTACACAAGAATTAAGTATATTTTAATCTACCAAAATGAAAAAAAAACTAAGAATAACCAGCTTTGTTTGTCTCTCCAAGCAGATTTTCTGATGGTCACATCGTTTAACCATTTGCCTGATGTCATGGATTGGGACAGGAGGCTCAGAGATGGTGAACCGTTCCAACACAGGATGTCTCTGGATCTTCAATCCAAAAGCACATTTGTCCATGGATATGCATGCAGAGCATATGATGCTATTTTGATGCTTCTTCTTGTTTGGTACTGATGCTGAACAGTGGTTTTGGGAGATGCATATAGATCTAACCATGAACCAATGGAAGTGATAAGCCAAATGAGCAGTTAAAAGGATTGATGAAGCATGCAAACCTAATGCACTTAGTATTCTGTTTTTTTCTTTTACTAGCTACAGTTGGAGAAAGTTGGACTTTTGTGAGAGCAGGTTAACCTAGATATATTTGATAAATAAAACGCACCATATGGTGATTAAGCAAGATGCATAGTCATTATCATAATGAAAATTTTAACAAAATGTATATACAAAATGAAAAGGGGCTTTGACTAAGTATTATGCTACAATTTTTATGATGGTCAGGACTGTGCATCTCTTGCTTAATCACCATATATATGGTGCGTTATATGTTTCACATTAGTCAACCATCCGTGCCTGATGTTGCTATCATGATGTAGTGTTAACAAAGTTTTTAATACTATCTCATTTGTCTAAAAAGAAAACCTGCTTAACTTCTATACCAGATACAATACACTCTCTTGAACCATTCAAGTTAACCCCATCAGTTCAAACCTAGGCGCCTATGTGAAATTCTTATTTATAGACAAAACAATATGGACGTATTCCTGTTTTTAACAAGGCCTATGGAAGTTTTCATTTAATTGCCACAATTAAGTTTTTTAAATAATAATGCTAGGTCAGATAAATTTTGCAAAAAAAAAAACTATTTTTAAGCAAGTAATACGTTCGGGAAATTTGTTTGTACTAACATCTCTGAGAAGCAACAACAACCTTGTTAAGCCCATTTTGGACCCATGTAGAAGTCTAGATTACATATGGGCTGAGTGGGCCTATTTGAGCTATTATTCTCTAGTAGAATCATATATATTTGTTATATGCAAATCAAATATTATACAAGCACTAGTCGCAATTGTAGATGATCATGCACACACAGCCTGACAATTCAGAGGTTTCTCCATAATTGTTGTTGTTGGTTTTCTTGTCTACTATATTCTACAGAGTAAAATATGCTACCTTGGTTACATTGACTTGGATATGACATATTTAACCATTTGTTTTATTTTAAAACTATATGTAAGTATCATTATTTTGTTGTGACTTTTTTTATCAATAAATTAAGGTATTCCAGGCTTGACTTACATATTTAAACTAATTTTTTTATTAAGTTTGAAAATTTTAAAATTTGGCTGTGCTTTATAAGCCAACACATTTCAGCAATATAATTTTTTCCCTACACGCCATTTAATTTTGAGAAATTCTTGTCAAACCTTGTTGAGTTAATGTTTACATACTCTCATCAATAATGAGATCGATCCATTGCTCAGCACAAACATGCCCATTACTACTATAAGTATTAATAAAAAACTAAATTAGGCATGTACTTCCCCAATTCCATATTAAGTTCATTTTTAGCCCCTTCCATTTGGCCCCAAATAACTTTATTTTTAGAGTAATCATTGCATTGTAGTTTGTGAAAGTACGTAATAATTTTATTGGGAGTAGATAAAATAAGGAATAGTTGTAATGGAATTATATAAAGTAATTGTATTGTAGCCTTTTTGGTTTTGTATTGGTATGTGTGAAATGAGTGAAAAATGAATTTATTTTTGGACGGAGGTATTACATCATTTTATCCATTCCATATGGAGAAACATAAAACAATTTATAATAACCACACTAAATTTACCTTTATTTCTAGACATAAAAATGGAAATTACAGCTTGTCCTTGCAGGAGAAAATAACACCTACATAGGTCTTCTATGTCATGGCACAGTTTGTAGCTAGTCTAAGATAAATATATAGAACCACCACTTAAGGGTGTGTTTAGATCTAGGGGTGTAAAGTTTTGGCGTATCACATCGGGTATTATATAGGGTGTCCTATGGGGTATTCGGGCACTAATAAAAAAAACTAATTACAGTTTCTGTCAGTAAACCGCGAGACAAATTTATTAAGCCTAATTAATCCGTCATTAACACATGTTTACTGTAGCACTACATTGTTAAATCATGGAGCAATTAGGCTTAAAAGATTCGTCTCACAAAGTAGTCGCAATCTGTGCAATTAATTATTTTTAGCCTATATTTAATACTTCATGCAGGTGTTCAAGCGTTCGATGTGATAGGGTGTAAAATTTTGGGGTGAGATATAAATAGGCCCTAAATCTAAGGATCATATTGTAGCTGCTATGTGAACTGCAATTAAGCACTGAATTGGCCAATCATGCACTAGACAAAGTAGCAGTGATCCAAAAGCAACCAATGAAAGAAAAGGACTACCACCCCTATCCATGCAATGCAACACCAATTTGTTGGTGCAGGCTTTCTACTCCATTTGTGCACATGGAAGCAAAATGGCACACAGGCTTTTTTTTTTCTTGGCACTGGAGTGACACCCAAAAGAAGCACCAGCATGCAACAGCAGCAGCCAGCAGCCAGCAGGCTTGCACTGCACTGCATTGGATTGCATCCAATCCAGCTTCATCCAGAGCTATAGCTATCCTTTTCCACTGTCCTTTCCACTGCCACAGCCACAGTGCACACATATGATGTTGCATCTTGCAGTAGGCCACATGCTCCACTAGCTGATGATGATCTTGCTACTTCTTCCGTTTTAAAATAAACCATACTCTTACATTTTAAGATAATTTCTAACGAGGGAAAAAATACTTGTCCTCATTAACAGAAAAATAGTATTGGTGTTGGTGAGTGGGAAGTTAAGAAGTGTTGAAGAGAAAACTTCTCATCTTTGGATCAAGGGTAGGTAAAAAGGTAAGAATTAATTTATTTTCCAACAAAATTTAAACTTTAAGAATTTGATCTATTTTGGAATGAATGGAGTAGGTGGTAGCTGCATGCCTGCTAGCTAGGTATAGGTAGGTAACTCAGCTCTGCTGCAGCTAGAGCCAATGGCTCTCTGGAGAATCATTCAGGCAGCTTTTGTGATGTGTCTGTGTTGTGTGCTTGTTGTGCTTGTGACCCTGGTGTGTGGATGATCGATGTTGGCCATGGTTAGCTGTAACTTCTTTTGTCACCCTTCATCACATGGAGAATGTGATGCATGCAAACTGCAAAGCCTCTCAAAATAAACAGTGACATCTTCTGCTGCTGATTGGGACTTGCTGTATGTGTTTGATGTGTATGTGTCCTGGCACTGTTGCCAATTATTGTTCTGATTGTTGCTTGCTTCTTCTCATTTTACGTTTGATTAGACGGCAAGGGCCAAGGGACCCATATATGCAAATTGTGTGTTAGGCCCTGTTTAAATCTCACCCTAAAATTTTTCACCCAGTCACATCGAACCTTTAAACACCTGCATGAAGTATTAAATATTGGCTAAAAGATAACTAATTATACAAATTGTGACTAATTTGCGAGATGAATTTTTTAAGCCTAATTGCTCCATAATTTGACAATGTGGTGCTACAGTAAACATTTACTAATGACAGATTAATTAGGCTTAATCAATTCGTCTCGTGGTTTACTGATGAATTCTGTAATTTGTTTTGTTATTAGACTACGTTTAATACTTTAAATGTGTGTCCGTATATCCGATGCAACATGACAAAAATTTTCACCCCTGAATCTAAACACAGCCTTAATGTAGATCAGAGCATTTTATAGAGTGAATTGCAATTTAGGTCATATTTTATTGCTAAATGTTCATTTTAAACCACCCTTAGGTCAATCTTTTTATCTTAGACCGAGTAGTTTTACCGTCGTTATAGTTTAGACTACTCCAAACAACTTCCTAAATGCACATTAACAACCTTAAACAAATCGGCTCCGATGCACCGGCAAATTACCCCATCCATATTCACGATATATCTTTGCCAAAATAGATGCTAGACATTGATAGAAAAGTGAGTTATGTGGTCAGAATTACAAAAATAATAAAAGAGTAAATTATATTAGCGATACACGAACTTATCAGGTGGATGCAATATAGTATATAAACTTGTAAAACACTTATTTTGGTATGCAAACTTGTCGAGGGCATGCGCGAACCAAAACCAAAATAAGGCTAATCTTGCTAATTCAAGTGTTAATTAGGATGTTATATAAATACACACGTAAGAAGAATGTTACGCACATATATATATATTTGTTCAGTAGAAAGATTCAATAAGACCTAAAGATTACATTACAGGAAGAGAAAAAAAAGGAAATGATGTAAAGGGTAAAACAAAGAATATTAAAGCACAAGTCAAGTTTACAAAGATAGCATGTCTCATGTCCACCTCGTGTATGCACGTCGCATTCTAATCAGTGTTTAACTCGGTAAAATTGGCTTTGACATGTTCTTTTGGACTTGTTTCGCACGTATCAGACAGGTTCATGCATCAAAATGAGTGTTTTACAAGTTCATGTACTAACGTGTACCCACCTGACAAATTTGTACACCACCAATATAATTTACTCATAAAAAAAAGTTACCTAGTCCAAAGGAAAAAGATCAATTTAAGTGGTCCAAAGTGATACTTCGACAAGATGGCTCAAATACAATTTACTCTTAACATAAATAAAAAATGCCCCTCATCTGTTACTCTTTACAACTGTGGATATGTGGCAAGACTAGCTAGAAAGTTGGCTCTGATCTAGATAAGCTGGCCAACGAAGATCGATCAGTGTGTGTTTTAGCTTCACTTATAAGCCAGGGTAGATAAGGGATAATGTAAAATTAAGGCCATCCACTTTTTGTTATTTATGTTGGCTTTGCTAGCCACATTATTTTAACACTTCAAGTATCATCACAGAAAGCTTTATACGTACCTTATATACCAGATGATTAATTTAGGGTTAACTTTGCTTCATGATGCTTATGACATGCATGTCACATTATTTTGCCCTGCAATCTTTACTTTAACTTGTTTATGTCCAAAAAGCCTGAGATTTTGTGTTTGCAAAAGATAATGATTGAGATTGATTGATTGATTGAGAGATGTAGCTAGCTGGTTATTACGTGTGTAATCATGAACGATCATATCAACTTAATTTGCCGTGTTAATATTGCATAGTGTCATGTTCTATACTCCCTCTCTATCCCAAAATATAAAAACCTAAAATTGAGTACTACAAATTAATCTAGACAGGTAGATTCTCATCCGGTTTTAGATTCTTATATTTATTTTTGGAAGAGGGAGTATATAATAATATACAATTAACTCAGTTCAAGTAGGATTATTGGCCGTGCTTTTTGTAGATATATTTATATAGCGCCGGCCGTTGGTCTCTTCGACCTGCCTACCAAACAGTACTTTCCGATAACGTAAAGAGGCACAAGCAATGATCGTGATGATTGTTTTCGAATACTAGCTTTGTACTATTATACCTTATCTTTAAATCCTCTCTATATTTATTTTCAATGGTACTATATATAACTGAAATACAAAAGGTACATATATACCTCCATCCCAAAATAAATTTATATATTTTTCACTTATCCTACCATATATACCAGTCCTCCTCTATTTTCTCTGCTCCCAATAAGTTGTTTCACACTTTGTCTACTTTTATTATATTTGTCATTTACTGATTGTTTAAAGATTAACTTATTTTTGAACAAATAAGGGCTAGTAAAACTGATCTTATTTCGAGTAGAGGGAGTAGAAAACATAGTGGTCGAGCCATATGTAATATTAATGCGCGTGCATATATGCTTTGTTCGATGCAAATTAACCGGGTGTAAAATATTGAGCACCTTCATCGGCGAGACATTAATTTGGATCCACACGTGCCAAATTATTTTTATGAATCTCCTTCGACTATTTTTTGGTCCTGCATGCATCATCAGTCATTGAAGAGCTTTAATTTATTAATTTAGAGCTCCCTCGCTCCCTGAAGCTAGCTGTTGGTGCCACCGCGGATCTAGTGAATTCAAATGACGTCTTAATTTGGTGAATTCCACTCATGGATTTGTTTGCCATCGCACGGATCTAGTGGCCATCTCATGGATCTAGGGACCATGTTGGTGTCAATGTTTCATACTGACAATAATAGGTGGTGTTTAGATTGAGGGGTGTAAAGTTTTGGCGTGTTACATTGGATATTATATAGGGTGTCGCATAGGGTGTTTGGCACTAATAAAAAAGCTAATTACAAAATCCGTCAGTAAACCGCGAGACTAATTTATTAAGCCTAATTAATACTATGTTATTAGCAAATGTTTACTGTAGCACCACATTGTCAAATCATAGAGTAATTAGGCTTAAAAGATTCGTCTCGCAAATTAGTCGTAATCTGTGTAATTATATTTCATGCAGGTGTTTAAACGTTCGATGTGACAGGGTGTAAAATTTCTATGTGGAACTAAACAGGGCTATAGTAGGGGCTATATACAAGATAGATTTAGCTCCTACTCCCTCCGTCCCAAAATAAGTGCAGTTTTGCACTATTCACGTTCAACGTTTGACCGTTCGTTTTATTTGAAATTTTTTTTATGATTAGTATTTTTATTGCTATTAGATGATAAAACATGAATAATACTTTATGTGTGACTAAATATTTTTAAATTTTTCACAAATTTTTCAAATAAGACGGACGGTCAAATGTTGGGCACGAATATCCACGGCTACACTTATTTTGGGACGGAGGTAATATGATAAGAAATAATACATTACCCATGTATTGATGATTATATATTCTACTGAATATATTAATGATATGCTGTTGGTTGCGATCTTGTGTGGTCAGTTGTTCTACCTTGCCCATTTTATATGGGTTGGAGATAGAGTTATCAGGTAAGGAAACCTAAAGCTAGCTGAATATTATTTTAGTTTGTAATCTAGATAACATAGTATTCGGTCGGCGCTCTATACACTATCTTGGTTTACAGCCTAATATGATAACCAAGTTCTACTCTATCTCATATTATATAGATATGATCCCCTCCTATTTTTAGTCGGATAAGCAAACTGTGTGACCATTGATATATGTTACCTATACTCTTCACAATCGGCCTCCTCCGGTGAGATGCATCCATGATGACGATAAATCTAGCGCGCAACGTCTGTTGATGGCGGCAACAAATTCCTTATGGCTGGACCATAAACATATGGGCAACCTTTAACTTGAGGTTTTATGTGTAGTTCCTGTAACGTATATGGATTATGGCCAACTATAAGGTTCATAATAAGATTAAGTTATGAGCTTTCTTGTTGCACCCTAAATAGAAAGCCCCTAGAAGGGCAGTTAATACTTTTGTAATCTTCACATTGTGAATTGTCTACATTATATTTGGGGTGTCATTATTAATCCGTTTGACCATGAATTTTTATTTTTTGCATTAATCTTCAGTGACCGCCCGTCATGTCGCCATTGTCTCAGCCAATGGAGAGGGGAGGGGGAGGGGGAGGGGAGGATAAGGAGAGGAGAGGAGGGCCCACTCGCCCCCCCCCTGTGCTAAAAAACGGAACCCGACTCCTTGCTCAACTCACCGACATTTATAATATACCAAATGTGTCAAGGTTACGGGTAAGGTATACCCTCTACCCTTCGATATACGTCATATATCGATATGGTATATTTGCGCGTATACAGACGTTTTTGGCATAAGTTGAGGAAATCCATTATGGAGTCCACAGATGTAAGGAGTCCTACTCGGATAGAACTGGGTCGTCATTGTATCGTGTCGGGTCCAATGTCTCCGAGTCCTACTTGGAGACCAGTTGACCTGTGGTATAAAAGGGACCCCCCGGGATGACCCGAGGCATCGAATCTTACCGCCAACACATCCACCACAGCCTACGAAGCCGGAGCCTACAGGAGCCAAGTCGCCGGGTGATCTAGTCGGATCAACTCGACTACGATCTCATCGGTACCGTCGAGTTCCACTATTCCCTTTGTAATCTGTGTTTTCCTCCATATAATCCCATATCAACTGGATTAGAGCTATTACCTATCAAGGGGCCTGAAACAGTATAATCTTTGTTTTCTGCCTGCTTGATGTCATATTACGTAGATCCTCGTACCAGCGTACCCCAATACTCTCTATATCCGGTCTACGGGTATCCCCCGTCGACAGTGGTGCGCCAGGTAGAGGGGCTTGGTGCTCAAGATTCTACTACTATGACATCCAGCTTCGCCGACAACAACGTCAACACCAACCTCAACCAAGGAGTTCCTGCTTCAACAATGTTGGTGTGGACTCAAGTCGGCGAAATCGTCTTCCCGGTTTACACCACGGTGCCGATCTCAGCCGGTCCGTCAATGGCCGGAAACGAGAACGCAGTGGCTACAACCCAGGGCGATTCCATGTCGAAGGATCCTCCCGCCGAAGAGGAGATCGGAGCGTCGACGACATCCGAGCCCGAGAAGGATCCTAGTGCGGCCAAGCCTTGTCTTTCCGACAAGAATCACGAGCCGATGAGGATGACTTCTGAGGTGACAACGTCCTAGTGTCCTATCCACAAAACCAGAAAACACACCTTGCAAGCCTGCTGGGTTTTTCTCAACGTCCACGCTGAAATTCGTGCCTACAAAGAGCGTAGAATTCAGCATACTTCTCCAACACGTGATGTCTATTGTTCTATTCACAAGACAAAGAATCACGACCTCTCGAGCTGCAAGGTCTTTCTCAGCGCCATGAAGACGCCACCTCCTAAGGTCCAGCAGTCACGCGTCCCCCTCAGGGATGAGGACAAGGAACAAGGAGCGACGCCGATTTCAGATCGATTTGTTGGGGTAATCGACATCGATCCCCACGAACCATCAGTCTTGCACCTGCTCAAAGACTATGGTTCATCGACAACGAGTACGTCGCACAAGGTATTGGCTATCGACGATGTCGGCACGTCAGCGCGCGCCAATGCGGAAGCGGAGAATCAAGTGACTACACCGGCCCAGCACATCAGAGCCGTCAACGCAATACTGAGGGAAACCCTCTACGATCCCGTTCTGAACGACGATCTCGCACGATGGACAGAGCAGTTATGGGAATCAGTGACCAACCTCAGCAACGCGTTCAAAGAGGCCGCTATTGCAGCGCACCCGGAACAGCCACCAACTGGCGATGCTAATGGTGAAAATCCTGAACACCGGGAATCGCCTCATTGAGCCACCCCTCTACCTCGCGGCACTGGCGATCTCCGCGATCACCTGAATGGCCGCCGAGAGGCGCGACGCACACGAGCCAACGAGAACCGTTCCCGACATTGCGTCTCTTCACGGCGTCACGATAACGAAGAACGAGGAGGCCGTTCGAGCGAAGACCGACACCGTGATAACCGCCACAGCCACCACGATCACGACGATCACGAACGGCGGGTGCTGGGCGATACTGGTTGAGGACGTCGCCATAATGACGACGACGATGGAGATCGGCGCCGAGACAACAACGGGAGACGACGACAAGATTCTCAAGAACCCGGCCGACGTCCTCGTAATCGTACGCCGGAACCAAGCGACCCATCGTCATCGTCGTCATCTTCCTCATCCTCATCATCAGATAGACATCCACGAAGGACGTATGATCGCTGACAACCCACCGGCCCCAGCGCTGGGTGTAGAGCTTTCGGTCGTTCACTTCGAGATGTCCGATGGCCTGAAAGATTCCGACCAGGAGCAATAGAGAAATACGATGGGAGTACCGACCCAGAAGAATTCTTTCAGGTTTACTCCACAGTACTCTACGCTGCCGGAGCGGATGACAACGCGTTGGCGAATTACTTGCCAACCGCATTGAAAGGCTCCGCGCGTTCATGGCTGATGCATCTCGCCCCCTACTTGATTTCTTCATGGGCAGACCTGTGGCAGCAATTCGTCGCCAACTTCCAAGGAACGTATAAGCGCCACGCGATCGATGACGACCTACATGCGTTGACACAGAACCCAGATGAATCCTTGAGGGATTATGTTTGGCGCTTTAATGAGTGCAGGAATACAATCCCCGAGATCACCGACGCTTCTGTAATCCGCGCCTTCAAGTCTGGTGTCAGCGATCGCTATACTACCCAGGAGTTGGCAACGAGATGCATCACGACTACTCGGAGATTATTCGAAATTGTCGATCGATGCGATCATGCGGACGACGCACTGAGACGCAAGAATGACAAATCGAAGACCGGAGGAGAGAAGAAACTAGTCAAGGACGCACCGGAGTCGAGCAAGAAGAAAAATCACAAGAGTGGGAAAAGCAAAACTCAAGTGGATGTTCTCGCAACAGAATACGCGGACCCTCCCAAGCGCCAAGACCCACAAGGCAGCGACACGAAGAAAACATGGTGCCCTATATACAAGTCAGATAAGCACTCTCTAGAAGATTGCCTCGTCTTCAAAAAGTCGCTCGCAAAACACATAGCATTGGAAAAAGGCAAGCGAGTACGTGTGGTCGAGAAGGACGCTGAGGCGGCTATTCAGGAATCGGACTCAGCATACCCAGACTCCGATCTCCATGTCGCGCACATCTTCGGAGGTTCCACGGCATACTCCTCAAAGCGAGAATACAAGAAGGTGGAACGTGAAGTCTGTTCGATGTGGCAGGGGGCTGCACCCAAGATGAAGTGGTCCGAGCAGAAGATAGAATTCTCAGAAGAGGACCACCCCAAGACTGCTGTCATCCCAGGGCGATATCCGATCGTGGTCGAACCCACTATTCGGAATATCAAAGTCGCACGAGTTCTGATCGACGGCTGCAGCTCAATCAACCTTCTCCTCGCCAGCACCTTGGACGTGATAGGGATCCCACGAAGCGAGTTGACACCCACCGATCAACCCTTCGATGGAATCACCCCTCAGTCATCGTCCAAACCATTGGGCAAAATTACGTTGCCTGTGACTTTCGGCCAAGCAATCAACTTCCGAATGGAACAGATCACCTTTGATGTCGCTGAATTCGATACAGCATACAATGCCATCATTGGGAGAACTGCACTCGCGAAGTTCATGGCCGCATCTCACTACGCGTATTAAGTACTCAAGATGCCGGGACCGAAGGGAACAATCACTATTCAAGGGAATACTAAGCTGGCAGTGCAATGCGACAAGCGGAGCCTCGACATGGTCGAGCACACGCCTAGCCCACCTGCCACAGCTGAGCCACCCAAGAAAGTGAGCAAAACAAACAAGACGCCGAAACCGGACGGCGCAATCAAGATAGTTCCACTCTCCAGTGCCAACACCGACAAAACCGTCAAGATCGGGGCATCACTAGGCGAGAAATAGGAACTCGCGCTCATCACCTTCCTCTGCGACAATGCTGACGTGTTCGCCTGGTAGCCGTCCGACATGCCGGGGGTACCCAGGAAGGTGATTGAGCACAAACTCATGGTGTGACCCGTTGCCAAGCCAGTAAAGCAAAAACTGCGGAGATTTGCAACAGATCGAAAACAAGCCATACGAGAAGAACTCGACAAGCTTCTCAAAGCCGGTTTCATCAGAGAGGTACTCCATCTAGAGTGGCTAGCCAACCCAGTCATGGTGTGGAAGGCCAACGGGAAATGGAGAATGTGCGTCGATTTCACCGACCTCAACAAGGCGTGTCCCAAGGATCACTTCCCTCTTCCTCGAATAGACCAATTGGTGGACTCAACAGCCGGATGTGAGTTGTTGAGCTTTCTCGACGCTTACTCCGGCTACAACCAAATCAGCATGGCGAAAGAGGACGAGGAGAAGACAGCTTTCATCACGCCGTTCGGGGTATCCTGCTACGTTAAGATGCCGTTCGGACTAATAACCGCAGGAAACACTTTCCAGCGCACGGTCCAAGGTGCACTTAGCGACCAACTCGGAAACAATGTCGAGGCCTATGTCGATGACATTGTTGTCAAGACCAAGACAAGCGACTCATTGATTGACGATCTGCGGGAAACGTTCGACAACCTCCGGCGATATCGCCTCATGCTCAATCCAGAGAAGTGCACGTTCGGAGTACCATCGGGCAAGGTGCTCGGTTTCCTCGTCTCTGGCAGAGGAATAGAAGCGAATCCCAATAAGATCAAGGCAATCGAGAACATGAAGTCGCCTACAAGACTCAAGGAAGTACAGAAGTGGTGACACTAAGTAGGTTCGTCGCTAGGATGGGAGAGTGAGGACAACCTTTCTTCGCTCTGCTGAAAAAGCAAGACAAATTTGTATAGACACAGGAAGCCGAAGAGGCATTCATTGCACTCAAGCGCTACCTGTCAAATCCACCTGTACTTGTTGCCCCGCAACCTAATGAAGAATTATTTCTCTATATTGCCGCCACGCCATATTTCGTTAGCACTGTCATTGTTGTTGAGAGAGAGAAAGTGCAACGACCAGTCTACTACGTCAGCGAAGCTCTCCACGACGCAAAGACAAGATATCCACAGATCCAAAAACTGCTCTACGCGGTAATCATGACATCATGAAAGCTACACCACTGCTTCCAAGCCCACAGGGTCACCGTTGTATCCTATTTCCCTCTCGGTGAAGTAGTGAGAAACAAAGACGTTGTCGGCCGCATCGCGAAATGGGTAGTCGAGCTAAGCCAATTTGATGTCCGCTTTGTGCCACGAACAGCCATCAAGTCCCAGGTACTTGCCGACTTTGTAGCCGATTGGACTATGCCTGATAACAGGTCAGACAACCAAGTCGACAAAGAAACGTGGACAATGGCGTTCGACGGCGCACTCAACAGCCAAGGAGCAGGGGCAGGATTCATCTTGACATCACCTTCGGGAGATCAATTCAAGCATGCAATTCACCTCAACTTCAGGGCGACCAATAACACAGCCGAGTACGAAGGACTACTCGCCGGGATAAGAGCCGCAGCTGCACTCGGAGTTAGGCGACTAATTGTGAAAGGGGATTCCGAACTAGTCGCGAACCAGGTGCATAAAGATTACAAGTGCTCTAGCCCCGAGTTATCCAAGTATCTCGCAGAAGTCAGGAAGCTGGAAAAAATGTTCAATGGGATCGAGGTCCGACATGTATACCACAAAGACAACATCGAACCGGATGATCTAGCACGGCGTGCGTCCAGACGAGAGCCACTTGAACCGGGCACCTTTCTAGACGTCCTGACCAGGCCATCAGTGAAAGAGGCAAGTGGCGAAGATAGCCTGGTCGCCCCTAACATCAGCTAGGAGGCTACAGAGGCAGAGCGCGCCGTTGCCGACATCGAGACCTCAGACGACTGGCGCACCAAATTCATTAAATTCATAGGCAGCGAAGAGTTGCTCGAGGACGACGCAGAAGCCGAGAAAATATCCCGCAAAGCAAAAGTCTACTATATGATCGGCAACGATCTATACAAAAAGGCACCAAATGGGGTACTCCTAAAATGCGTCTCGTCCGACGACGGCAAACACCTCCTCCTCGACATACATGAAGGGATCTGTGGGTCACATGCCGCCGGTCACATATTAGTTGGAAAAGCTTTTCGACAAGGGTTTTTCTGGCCAACCGCCCTCAAAGACTCCTGCGACATGGTTCAGCGGTGTGAAGCCTGTCAATTTCACAGTAAACACACAAGGTTACCAGTGCAAGCACTCCAGACTATCCCTCTCACTTGGCCGTTCTCGTGCTAGGGGCTAGATATACTTGGGCCATTCCCACGAGGACAGGGCGGCTACAGGTTCCTATTCGTGGCGATCGACAAATTCACTAAGTGGATTGAAGCGACACCCACGGGGGAAATCAAGGCCGACAATGCCATCAAATTCATCAAAGGGATATTCTACAGATTCGGATTGCCCCACCATATCATAACGGACAACGGCTCCCAGTTCATCAGTGCCAATTTTCAGGATTACTGTATCAGGCTGGGAGTCAAGATCTGCTTCGCCTCGATTTCTCACCCTCAGAGCAATGGACAAGTCGAGAGGGCAAACGGCATAGTACTACAAGGAATCAAAACCCGCGTCTATGACAGACTCATGTCACATGACAAGAAGTGGGTCGAAGAACTTCCGTCAGTACTATGGGCCGTGCGTACCACACCGACAACGTCCAACAAGGAGACACCCTTCTTCCTCGTGTACGGCTCAGAGGCCATGCTTCCCATCGAGCTACGATATCAAAGTACACGAGTACAGAAGTATTCCGATGAGGATCAGTAGGAGCTGCAAAATGACGATGTGAATCTACTCGAGGAACATCGCGAATGAGTTGCCGTTCGAGCAGCCAGCTACCAACAGGCCCTTCGCCGTTACCACGAGAAGCGCATCCGAGCACGCACGCTTTCGATCGGCGACTACGTCCTCCAACGGGTTCAAAGCCAAGCAGGGCGAAACAAGCTCTCACCCAAATGGGAAGGACCGTACACGATCACACAAGTTCTGCGGCCAGGCGCATTCAAAATTGCAGATGGCGATGGTCGCAAGTTGGCAAATTCCTGGAACATGATCAATTACGTAAATTCTATGTATAAGTCAATAGTATCCATACTTGTAAGACATCTTACAGCTTCAACAAAGCCTATTTTTAGGTCCAGACCACAATCAAAGTGTTCCTTCTCGATGATCCCTTACCCAGATGACACCTAGCGTTGAAACCTATCCTCTTGTCCCTTTACGCTTTCTTGACAAGGCCTCCGAGGTACCTAAGGGAACTTCAGCTGGGGACGCCCAGAGCCGATAAGGCCTTGATTCTGTAGAGACGAAAGACCATGTAAGACCTGGTCGTGTAAGAGTTCTCGCCGTGCGTATTAACCAAGCCATGTAATCGGAAATAAACTTTCCAACCTCACGGCTGGGGGCTAGGATCAGTGCTTGTTCAACCGAGGCAGGTCAAACGTCCTAGAGCCTTATCTTCGAATTCTCCAATGACAAGGCTGGGGGCTAGGGAGAGTGTATAACTCAAACGACTGATCGAAGTCGCGAAGTGAGAAGACACTCATACACGCTACATCCAGAGTAAGAAAGCTCAGTTAGATAGATTTCTTCACTATTTCACAAGTACTTCTTACAATTCCATCAAAATCCAAAGTTTTATTACACCTTTTTCCTAAGACATTTGTCACAGGATATAGAGACTACCAGGAAGGCCAACGCCAGTCCATCGACTGGAAGACCTTCTCCGCCAGCGGCGCCATCGACTTCGCCAGGCCGTCTATCTCCGTAGGAGTTCTCCGAGAACGAGAAAACCCTTCGTAGAGGAACTCGAGGTGCAGCTGCGGATGATGATCTCGTATGCAAGCCAACACATGTCCCCTGTCATATCGGCTTGATCGACGACACTCCTGCTTCAAGGCCTCGTCGATACGTTGACTGATGCCTTCGAGCTGGGCGCAGGCCCCATTCAGCCACGAGATGTATCCGGCCGCCTATTCCTCGGGATCCCCACGGGGTAGTCGGAGCTCTCTGCAAACTCTTGACATGGACGTGCAGCAACTCTTCAGATACGAGTTGAACCACACCTCACGACCCCGGAGTATCTCTACGGCCTGGTCCTTCTTCACTTCCAGCATAGTCCTCTCGAGTTCCGCGACCTCAAACTTCGTCCTCCAATACTGGATGCGACGATCCTGGTCAGCGAGCGCGCTCTCGAGGTCTGCGCAGCATGGAAACGATTAAGTCAAGCTACTCTTCTCTCCCGACAATACAGCAAATCAAGTCAATCCAGACGGAAGGGTAAAAGAAATGATAACAAAAATAGCCAACCTAAGGGAGTCGTTGCCATGCTCGTTTCCACAGGCGAACTCTGATCTACATCGCCCCCTGGCACATGTGGCTCGAACGCAAGTGCCGGGACGATCACTAGCAACTCAGGCTGCCCGCGCTGCTAGACATCCTCGACATCAACATTTCTACAAACGACAACAAAGTACTCAAGATCACAATGCTAAAGAAAGCTAAGGTGATGACCGCACACACAAAGGCAGTTGGAACCAATAAGAGTTTTACAAAGCATGACTAAAGAGTACAAGGGAGCTAAGATCCTACTCTTCAAAAAGTGGGAGGACGGACTCCCCCAAGTCGCCGACCTCCTCCATCACATCCTTGCACGCATCGCTAGCCGCCCCCTGATCCAAGATCTTCCGCAGATCGAGTTCAGGGTGCGCCAGCCTCACACACGCAAGGACATGGCACGCCCCGGTATAGATCCTGTTGGACGTCTCCTCTCCGATCCTGGTTGCGTGCTTGGAGGGGATCTCCTCCATCGTCGCCGCCAGCTCCGCAAGAGAAGTCGTCAGCGAGAACTCATCGGGATTCGCCGGGATGGTAGACTTGATACCGCACTCCCCGGCGAGTTGGTGCAGGCCAGTATAGGTGACCCACAACGAACCACGGATCTCCGACAAGTTGTTCTCGAGCTCCGACATGCGGTGCTCGAGTCCCTGCCGTTGTCGCTCGTTGCCGGCCACCAGTTCCCTCATCTTCTGGAGGTCCTCGCGAACCTTCGACAAATCGCGCGCCAGCCAGTCGGCGCGCTCATTCGTCGACGCCGCCGCCGCCGCCGCCCTCGCCTCCGCAATCTCGCGGCTAATGCCACGAGCACTAGCCTCGAGGAGGTGCCCCATCTCGACCTGGAGCTCCTCCCAGGTAAGGACGGTAGCCGGCGGACCACGACCAGCCACGAGATCGCTGGCATGCTTGGTGTCGCCTCGCGGCTCCTGGGCACGGCCACGACGGCAGGAGACACGCTGGAGGTCCCTCCAGACCCGTCTTGCGCCGCCTTCGGCCGCGCCGCCCTGCGAAAGGCTGCAATTGAGACAGACTGCAAGAGTTCGACGAAGTCATGAAACCTCGAATTCATTCACTTACTTCTCGCCGAGCGTCACTAGCCGCTGCCGTCGCGGAGGCGGGGGAGACGCGTCCGAGGCCTGGAGTATGACGGATATGATGTGAGGTGGAAGTCTTCCGACTACGTTATGAAAGAACATGAGAACTTACCGAGGGGGTGGGTGTCTTCCGACGATGTCCGACCACAGAGGAGAATTTCCTCCCCTTTTTCGGAACGTTGCCGCCACTCGTTGTGGTAGCAGCGGCAGCAGCGTCAGACACCTCCTTGGCGACTTTCTCCTTCAGCGACGCCGCCACCTGATGGTCCACGAGCGGCCCGATGATATCGTCAGAGGGAGAGCCTACGCTTCATGAAGTCATAATGCGATCCCGGAAGAAAAATGCAAAAGGACCGCTGAGTACACTTACATTGATGGCAGCGTCGCACTCGGCTGCCCCTTTCTTGCAAAGGGGGACAGGGACGTTGCTCACCGTTGTCGGGCCACTGATCATCAGTTGGCCGACGCGGTGCTCCACGGTTGCACTGTCCAAGCCTGTAGCTCGAGACAAGAATCCGATAAGTCGGGAAGAACACGCACATAAGGGAGTCAATTTAACTAAAAAGGAAAATACCCCAAGGAGAAACCCGGGTCGCGTCCTCCGGCCCAGAATAATCAAAGGCAGGATGGGCTCGAGCCTGGAGCGGCTGGATCCGCCTACCAATGAAGTCGATAGCGACTTCATACCCCGACAACCCCCGTACTCGGAGGTCGTCAATGATATCGATGAAAGATTGGAGGGATGGGGTCAAGGCGGGTTTGGCGGTCCAAGATGAGATCTTGTCTGGTTGCTCCTCAGGAACATCGAAGACCGGATCCGAATCTTCTATCTGAAGATAGAACCACCTCCCCCGCCATTTGCTGCGAGATGAGGGGCACTGGAAGGGGATGTATCGCGACTTCAGGCCATCCCAAAGTCGGAAACCGACACATCCAGACACCTTTTTAGGTTCCATCCAGCGCAACTCATAGTAAAAGCGGAAGAGGTCAAGAAACGGCTCTACCCCAATGTAGGCCTCACAAAGATGCGAAAAGATAATCAAGAAGGTGATGGAATTGGGGTTCAAGTGGAGCAAGGAAAGACCGTAGAAATTCAAGACCAAGAAAAGAAATTCAGAAGGCGGAGGAAGAAACCACAGAGGATAAAGTCCTCAATCGCAACCATGCGACCCAGGACAGGCTAGGGTTCAGTACCTCCTACTTCTTTCTCCACGGTCCCGCGACCGGGAAGGGCGCCATCCTCCTGCAACTTCTTCAGCGACGCACTGGTGGAAGTAGACTTGTCGAGATCCATTGCCGCCGGGGATCGCCGGAGAAAGGACCGAAATGAGCTAGCTAGGGTATTTTGTGGGAGCGAAGAAGACGAGGGACGCTTGGAGGCTGGAGAGTTTCTTCACAACAGGCGGACTTCAATTTGGATCCCGAAAACTCCGTTAAATAGACGCACCTTCGACGGTGCGAATTCCAAGGAAAGGAGAGAGATGGCCGCCAGAAATTTCTGGGTCCATTATGCGCGGCAGTTTTTCGGACTTCAATTTAAATTCACTCATGACCGTTGAGCTTCACCCGGTGTTGTCGATCACTCCTTGTCTCTCGGTCCTCACACCGAGAACGACGACAACTTCGACATCAGAAGTCGCGATCGGTTTCACGAATTCATTTAAGCAGAAGTCGGGGGCTACTGGCAGGGTTACGGGTAAGGTATACCCTCTACCCTTCGATATACGTCACATATCGATATGATATACTTGCGCGTATACGGACATTTTTGGCATAAGTTGAGGAAATCCATTATGGAGTCCACAGATGTAAGGAGTCCTACTCGGATAGAACTGGATCGTCATTGTATCGTGTCGGGTCCGATGTCTCCGAGTCCTACTTGGAGACCAGTTGACCTGTGGTATAAAAGGGACCCCCCGGGATGACCCAAGGCATCGAATCTTACCGCCAACACATCCACCACAGCCTACGAAGCCGGAGCCTACAGGAGCCAAGTCGCCGGGTGATCTAGTCGGATCAACTCGACTACGATCTCGTCGGTACCGTAGAGTTCCACTATTCCCTTTGTAATCTGTGTTTTCCTCCATATAATCCCATATCAACTGGATTAGGGCTATTACCTATCAAGGGGCCTGAACCAGTATAATCTTTGTTTTCTGCCTGCTTGATATCGTATTACGTAGATCCTTGTACCAGCGTACCCTAATACCCTTTATATTCGGTCTACAGTTGCTTAATGTTGTAGTTTTTGTGTTTTCAGTCCGCGTGGGGATGGGAAATTAAAGATCTATAGGTGTCTTGATTTAGCACTTTCGGTACTAAGTACCGACATCTATTTATCTTTCTAGTAGTGTCATACTGCTGACTCGATATTATTGTTTTTGGTGGGTCTAGACAAACTGAAACATTTTCATGTCTTTCTCAAGCATGAGGTCATTAGACAGCAGTTTTACATTAATTTCACATAAACCAGTTCTTAATTTTCCACGAAACCCAGCAAATCACCCATTTTCCTGTGTTTCTGAAGCACGGATGATTGCATACAGCTCAACTTTAAAGAACAATCCAATTAAATTTGTTCAGTAAACTTTGTCCTTTTTTACTTACGCCGAGTTTAGTTTCAAACTTTTTCTTCAAACTTTCAACTTTTCCATCACATCAAAACTTTTCTACACACATAAATTTCTAACTTTTTCATCACATCAATTCAATTTTAATTAAACTTCTAATTTTCTAATTTTAGTGTGAACGAAACACACCCTTAATTGGAGCAACGGTGACAGGCTACCATGTACTGCGAGCTATAGTAGTCTGCTGTCGACCGGCTACCGCAAGTGCAGTGTAATGCCAAATACTGGTCGACAGTTCCTCTATCAGAGGCTGCATGCATGCTGCTGCTGTGCTACAGGCCAAGACCGTCTGGTGTCGTCACCTCTAGGCTCTGGCTAGCTTGTTGTACCTGGCTAGAATCTGTTAATTTAAATTCTTAATATCTTCGTTCCATGTTAGTTATCACTTTGAGTTTTTCTAAAGTTTAATCATTTGTCTTATTCAAAATTTTTTTGAAACTATCATTTATTTTGTTTGTGATTTGTTTTATTATAAAAAATACTTTAGGTATGACTTATCATTTTTTTATATTTGCACTAATTTTTTAAATAAAACGAATGGTCAAACGTTACTTGCAAAAAGTTAAAGCGACAAGTAATATGTGACGGAGGTAGTAGAATTTAATTTTTAGGATTATTTTTTAAGTTTCAAACAATGCTTGGATGTATGTTTGGTCAAAAGATGTTTCTTCTTAATTATCAAAATTTCCCTCAACATCATCATATCCAAAAAACCAATGTGTTGCCATTTCACATGGATGGAAAAAGGTATATAATACCAGTTATCCCCTCACAAATCTACCATGAAAGCAAATGTACTGCTATCACAAATCAACAAGAAAGTTCCATTACTCATGATCCACCATTTGAGCCCTAATTCTCCACCTACTTACAACCCTCAAACTGTCAAACATAGCTATTACCTACCGATTTTCCCAACAAAACCTGAAGATTTTGAGAACGAAAATGCATATAGATCGACTTCAATCTGAGCATTACCTATATAAAGTGAAAAATCAATCTGTCAGGGTAATAACAATATTGATCCACAAGGGTTATATCTAGATCAGTTGTTACCTTCAGAGTCACTTCTGAACAGTCTAAGGCTTTTTTTTTGGAACACGGGATTCTCAAAACACAATAATAGAAAAAAAAATGAGTGAAGTGTCCTAACACTTCAAATTCTATGGATTGGAAATATGTAGGGAAACTATACAAAGGATAGTTTGGATGGAGCGCAGAAAAAATGCAGAAATCAGAAGAGAGATATACACAAATGATTTTTAAGAGGTAAGGCCTCATGTCAAAATTTCTTTCTTTTGAACCAATCCAAATGATTTTCTACGATTTTTGGATGGCTATTGCTTTAATCCAAAGCACCACATAGAAATTTTTTTCATAGGACTGAACTCCTCTAACATCCCTTAAAACCCCTTGTTTCAATATAGCCCAGCCTGAACTGCATGTTTTGTAGAAAATGTGCGTGAGAGATAGGTTGGCATATGAATTTTATGGTAATGCCTTACCTCGACGCTAACAACTTTATGGTGTCTTATCTTAGCGCTAACGACACTGGGAACTGAGCTATAGGGATTAGCTGCATCCTTGATAGAGTGCTAACCACTTGCCACGCTAGCCACCCCTATGCCACTTGGGTGGTGTTTGGATCCAAGGACTACACATCGGATGTTTTAACACTAATTTTGAGTATTAAACATAAACTAATTATAAAACTAATTGTATAAATAAGAGCTAATTCGCGAGACAAAATTTTCAAGCCTAATTAACCCATAATTAGCACATATTTACTGTAGCATCACATAGGTTAATTATGGATTAATTAGGCTCAATAGATTCGTCTCGCGAATTAGTCCAGTGTTATGGAATATGTTTTATCATTAGTCTAATTTTAATACTTCTAATTAGTGTCAAACATCCGATGTGACAGGAGATACGGCATAGGGGTCATTGCATCGAGGTTAGCACTGAGATGTTCGGCCTCAACGTCAGTCTCAATAGTACTGAGTTTAGGGGTTTTTTTTTATGGCCTTTCGATCGTGATCCATTTATGAAATAAGTTGTCCAAAATGGCCAAATGTCAAATATCCAATCAAACACTGTTTGTTCATTATAATCCAAAGTTCATTTTAAATTTTAGAATTTAATTTTAGGATTAGTTAATTTTAATGTTTTTTTATAGTTTCTAGCTCGGCTTTATTTTCATGAGTGCTGAACGAAAAAAAAAAGTGAAATGTCTAGCTCAAATTCAAAAAAATCGCTAGAACATCTGACCAGGGCATGCAGGAGACAAGCTAGAGAGAGTACTGTACAAAGGCTGCTGCAGGCTAGTAATTTTCATATCAGTGCTTGGAGATTCGTGAGGCGGTGCACACACCGTGTTTAGTTGCAAATTTTTTTTTAAAACTTTTAATTTTTTATCATATTAAAACTTTTTTACACACATAAATTTTTAACTTTTCCATCACATCGTTTCAATTTTAACCAAACTTTTAATTTAACCTGAACCACGCCCCTATTTCCAGAGCGCTCTTGCAGGTGGAGTGCGATCGATATTGCGGTGGAGTATGGGGTGTGCATATGTATCCTGCGATCGGTAGCTGCCGAATTGGACGTACGCATCATGCCCCTCCTGCGAGCCTAAGGCCTGTACTGCACCACCTATATTATACGAAAAAGATAATCCTTACGTGAGTTTCTTTCTGAATCCGTTCTGTCCCTTTGAGGGTTTTCATCTTGGTCCCTCTACAGTCTACACTCTGTACAGCCCCTCCCCAACCCCAACCCCCCCCCCTTCCCCTTCCCTCTGATTTCTCTATTAGGTGTTACTCCCCCCCCCCCCCCCGTCCAAAAAGTACTTAACCTCGTTCTGAATTAGATAATATATAGTTTTATGAATCTGAATAGATATGTCCAAATTTATAGTTCTAATCCAATACTACTATATTTTGGGACGGAGGGAACCTACTAAAAAAATATTAATATTGATATACTCCATCCATCCCAAAATATAAGAACGTAGAACCAGATAGAAAATTTCCTAGTACAATGTATCTGGACAAGGAGTCTGTCCAGATACATTATACTAAGAAACGTTCTATCCGGTTCTAGATTCTTATATTTTGGGAAGCAGTTAGTAAAATATTTTAATTTAATATAAAATCAAACGGGATAATATTAGTTGATGCCAAAATAAAACACAAAAATCAAAATTTTCAAACATTTTTAAAAAATAGATTAATTTCATATGAGAGTTTCCAAACAAAGCGAGAACAATAAAATATTTTTGTTTGGGTTTAGATTTCGGTGAAAATATTTTACAAAAAAATTGATTTTGAAATTTATTTAAAAGTTTTGAATTACTTTTCAAACTTGTGATAAAATATGACATCCCCTTTTTTTTACAAATGAATCATTTTTCATTTGAAAATTGTACTTATCTTTGTAAGCTAGCTAGCAAATAGGTATGAGAAAAGAGTAACATAGTCATTTAAAAAAAATAATGGTCAACTAATAAAATGGTTATATAGGGGATTAAAATTAAAACTCGAGGCATGTAACGCCTAACACAAAATTTAAAGGCATAAAAGAGATTGAGTGAAAACTCAATTGCATGCAAGGAATGTTCTCCATACAAAATGGTTGTGGCGGAAACGAGAGCGTGACGCCTGCACGAACCGACCCATCTTTTCATTTTGGGGCTTGGCTCATTTGCATTTGAAAATTCTAAAAAATGTTTAGAGGTAAGTTATAATGCATCTATCATTCCTACCAAATTTTAGTGGAAAATACGACTTATATAGAGAACAAATAAAATAGAAATATCGTTAAGCAGTAAGGTGAACCGTTTTAAATAGTTTGGCGTGTAAAATGAGTAAAAAATGTTTAGGGGTGATGTGCTCCGGTGAAATAGTTTGAGAGAGTAAAAAGGACTTATTTTCCCTTCACGTCTTGGCCTTAGCCTACTTTCCTTTTCCAATAAGTTCTATGTATAATATATATCTCTAGATATTTTTTTATATAATGGAATTAAACTATAAAGTGCATAAACTTTGTTCCAGGCCAACACGCTTATTGACAGGTGGTGCCAATAGACCCATATCCAGGCAATCAAGAGAGGATAACATAGAGGATGCGTGGCACCAAGTACTCTTGTACTCTTGTCAGGTTTGTGGGCAATCAAGAGAGGATGGCATGGAGGATGCAAGGCACAAGTACTACTCTTGTCAAGTTTGCTTGCGCTCTTCAACATGACATGATGGATATCCAATATTAGGGCCTTCAAACCATGCCACACAAGTTGAAACATGAGTTGTCTTTCATTTATGGAGCAAATGCACCACTAGGTTGCCTTGGTACGTCTGATGGTTTGCCTCCCCACTAGTATGTGTTCAACAACCTCTTCCACTTCAGTCTCAATCTCAAGGTGGGTGATGGTACTACTCTCTAGTCCAGGGAGGTTGATCCCCTCTCCTACTCGAGACCCAAGGAAGCATATCTCAATGTGATGAAGTTTATTTGGGATGAGATCTACTTTATAGACATTGATCCTAGATGGAAGTGTGCTTACGCACCATATCTTATATAATCAAGATGGTAACCAAGACCGTCTTTGAGGAGGAGATAAAGCAAGCCTTTCGGACCCCCCTCCTCCGAGTTCCTCCTTCTAATGCTTCCAAGATCAACACTTGCACCTCTGAAGCTACGCGTGCTTCTACTTCTGGTGCTTCATCCCCACTCAAGCATGACTCTCCTATCAACAAGGCTCTGAAAGCCTTGTTCTTAGTGTACATCGCTAACGCCATCAAAATCATTGAAAACAAGATGTGCCTCCAAAGGATGGGGAAGTGACATAAACTTTGCCTGCATTGTTGCATGTGGATGCCTCTTCGATGAGTCTGGTGATGAGCCTCAAGCTTCTCACTTTGAGCATCCTTTTGGTAAGGGGGAGGCTTCTCAGGGAGTTGCCTAGGGTGTTGGGATTTCCTGGGTTTGTTTTTTTCATGAAGCATTTGGTAGCATCCTTATGGAGGAAGAGAGCTCTCCACTTCAAGGAGCCATTGAAGAAGTGGAAGAAGAGAAAGAAGGGGATGTTGCTTCTACCACTTCCGAGTGATCGATTTTATTCTTTGTTGTCTTGTGTTTCTTGCCTTTTTGGTGTCTTGATGCCAAGGAGGGAGCAATATGGTCTTCTAAAGGGGTAACTCATTTTCTTTGAACTCTATCCACTGGAAGTTTTGATTCCTCTTGTCACTTTAGACAATACATTTTCTGTTGGACATGTGATTACTATTTTCAATTTGTCTACGGTGTAATGACTGCTAGTTTAGCTTTTAATTGTTTATATATGCAATCCTTGTGTATGCATGTTTTGGATGGTGGTGATTATTTTATCCTTTTTTGTGAAAATGCCATGCCATATGTATTTAGACTTCCTTTTGTCGTGTATCTATCACATGTTGCATCCCACGAATGAGAAGAGATAGGGGTTCCCATGCGTCAAACAAATATGTGCATGTGAAACTTAATTAACTTCATTATTTTTATTTGCACATATTTAGGGGGATTCTCTTGTATCCCTATTCATTCAAAACCATTAATTATAAATCTTTTGTAAGCTCTGAGTTTTGTTATCATCAACCACCAAAAAGGGGGAAATTAAAAGTTCATCTGGTGTTGCGTCTAAGTTCTCTAGAATAACCTTGATCTTGTAGAGAGACATAAAGCACCACACACCAATGGGCAAAATGGGATAAGTGTTCAAGTTAGACCTAAAGTTTCAGTAGTTTCCACCGAAACTTTAGGTCAAGAGTTTCTGTTTGGCCATAGAGGCTAACCGGAACTTCTAGTCAATGGATCAGAAGTTATGGTCAATGGACCGAAAGTTCTAGTCATCACTCTTCGTTGAAACATTCAACTTTTCCATCACATCAAAACTTTTCTACACACATAAATTTCTAACTTTTTCATCACATCAATTCAATTTTAATTAAACTTCTAATTTTCTAATTTTAGTGTGAACGAAACACACCCTTAATTGGAGCAACGGTGACAGGCTACCATGTACTGCGAGCTATAGTAGTCTGCTGTCGACCGGCTACCGCAAGTGCAGTGTAATGCCAAATACTGGTCGACAGTTCCTCTATCAGAGGCTGCATGCATGCTGCTGCTGTGCTACAGGCCAAGACCGTCTGGTGTCGTCACCTCTAGGCTCTGGCTAGCTTGTTGTACCTGGCTAGAATCTGTTAATTTAAATTCTTAATATCTTCGTTCCATGTTAGTTATCACTTTGAGTTTTTCTAAAGTTTAATCATTTGTCTTATTCAAAATTTTTTTGAAACTATCATTTATTTTGTTTGTGATTTGTTTTATTATAAAAAATACTTTAGGTATGACTTATCATTTTTTTATATTTGCACTAATTTTTTAAATAAAACGAATGGTCAAACGTTACTTGCAAAAAGTTAAAGCGACAAGTAATATGTGACGGAGGTAGTAGAATTTAATTTTTAGGATTATTTTTTAAGTTTCAAACAATGCTTGGATGTATGTTTGGTCAAAAGATGTTTCTTCTTAATTATCAAAATTTCCCTCAACATCATCATATCCAAAAAACCAATGTGTTGCCATTTCACATGGATGGAAAAAGGTATATAATACCAGTTATCCCCTCACAAATCTACCATGAAAGCAAATGTACTGCTATCACAAATCAACAAGAAAGTTCCATTACTCATGATCCACCATTTGAGCCCTAATTCTCCACCTACTTACAACCCTCAAACTGTCAAACATAGCTATTACCTACCGATTTTCCCAACAAAACCTGAAGATTTTGAGAACGAAAATGCATATAGATCGACTTCAATCTGAGCATTACCTATATAAAGTGAAAAATCAATCTGTCAAGGTAATAACAATATTGATCCACAAGGGTTATATCTAGATCAGTTGTTACCTTCAGAGTCACTTCTGAACAGTCTAAGGCTTTTTTTTTGGAACACGGGATTCTCAAAACACAATAATAGAAAAAAAAATGAGTGAAGTGTCCTAACACTTCAAATTCTATGGATTGGAAATATGTAGGGAAACTATACAAAGGATAGTTTGGATGGAGCGCAGAAAAAATGCAGAAATCAGAAGAGAGATATACACAAATGATTTTTAAGAGGTAAGGCCTCATGTCAAAATTTCTTTCTTTTGAACCAATCCAAATGATTTTCTACGATTTTTGGATGGCTATTGCTTTAATCCAAAGCACCACATAGAAATTTTTTTCATAGGACTGAACTCCTCTAACATCCCTTAAAACCCCTTGTTTCAATATAGCCCAGCCTGAACTGCATGTTTTGTAGAAAATGTGCGTGAGAGATAGGTTGGCATATGAATTTTATGGTAATGCCTTACCTCGACGCTAACAACTTTATGGTGTCTTATCTTAGCGCTAACGACACTGGGAACTGAGCTATAGGGATTAGCTGCATCCTTGATAGAGTGCTAACCACTTGCCACGCTAGCCACCCCTATGCCACTTGGGTGGTGTTTGGATCCAAGGACTACACATCGGATGTTTTAACACTAATTTTGAGTATTAAACATAAACTAATTATAAAACTAATTGTATAAATAAGAGCTAATTCGCGAGACAAAATTTTCAAGCCTAATTAACCCATAATTAGCACATATTTACTGTAGCATCACATAGGTTAATTATGGATTAATTAGGCTCAATAGATTCGTCTCGCGAATTAGTCCAGTGTTATGGAATATGTTTTATCATTAGTCTAATTTTAATACTTCTAATTAGTGTCAAACATCCGATGTGACAGGAGATACGGCATAGGGGTCATTGCATCGAGGTTAGCACTGAGATGTTCGGCCTCAACGTCAGTCTCAATAGTACTGAGTTTAGGGGTTTTTTTTTATGGCCTTTCGATCGTGATCCATTTATGAAATAAGTTGTCCAAAATGGCCAAATGTCAAATATCCAATCAAACACTGTTTGTTCATTATAATCCAAAGTTCATTTTAAATTTTAGAATTTAATTTTAGGATTAGTTAATTTTAATGTTTTTTTATAGTTTCTAGCTCGGCTTTATTTTCATGAGTGCTGAACGAAAAAAAAAAGTGAAATGTCTAGCTCAAATTCAAAAAAATCGCTAGAACATCTGACCAGGGCATGCAGGAGACAAGCTAGAGAGAGTACTGTACAAAGGCTGCTGCAGGCTAGTAATTTTCATATCAGTGCTTGGAGATTCGTGAGGCGGTGCACACACCGTGTTTAGTTGCAAATTTTTTTTTAAAACTTTTAATTTTTTATCATATTAAAACTTTTTTACACACATAAATTTTTAACTTTTCCATCACATCGTTTCAATTTTAACCAAACTTTTAATTTAACCTGAACCACGCCCCTATTTCCAGAGCGCTCTTGCAGGTGGAGTGCGATCGATATTGCGGTGGAGTATGGGGTGTGCATATGTATCCTGCGATCGGTAGCTGCCGAATTGGACGTACGCATCATGCCCCTCCTGCGAGCCTAAGGCCTGTACTGCACCACCTATATTATACGAAAAAGATAATCCTTACGTGAGTTTCTTTCTGAATCCGTTCTGTCCCTTTGAGGGTTTTCATCTTGGTCCCTCTACAGTCTACACTCTGTACAGCCCCTCCCCAACCCCAACCCCCCCCCTTCCCCTTCCCTCTGATTTCTCTATTAGGTGTTACTCCCCCCCCCCCCCCCCGTCCAAAAAGTACTTAACCTCGTTCTGAATTAGATAATATATAGTTTTATGAATCTGAATAGATATGTCCAAATTTATAGTTCTAATCCAATACTACTATATTTTGGGACGGAGGGAACCTACTAAAAAAATATTAATATTGATATACTCCATCCATCCCAAAATATAAGAACGTAGAACCAGATAGAAAATTTCCTAGTACAATGTATCTGGACAAGGAGTCTGTCCAGATACATTATACTAAGAAACGTTCTATCCGGTTCTAGATTCTTATATTTTGGGAAGCAGTTAGTAAAATATTTTAATTTAATATAAAATCAAACGGGATAATATTAGTTGATGCCAAAATAAAACACAAAAATCAAAATTTTCAAACATTTTTAAAAAATAGATTAATTTCATATGAGAGTTTCCAAACAAAGCGAGAACAATAAAATATTTTTGTTTGGGTTTAGATTTCGGTGAAAATATTTTACAAAAAAATTGATTTTGAAATTTATTTAAAAGTTTTGAATTACTTTTCAAACTTGTGATAAAATATGACATCCCCTTTTTTTTACAAATGAATCATTTTTCATTTGAAAATTGTACTTATCTTTGTAAGCTAGCTAGCAAATAGGTATGAGAAAAGAGTAACATAGTCATTTAAAAAAAATAATGGTCAACTAATAAAATGGTTATATAGGGGATTAAAATTAAAACTCGAGGCATGTAACGCCTAACACAAAATTTAAAGGCATAAAAGAGATTGAGTGAAAACTCAATTGCATGCAAGGAATGTTCTCCATACAAAATGGTTGTGGCGGAAACGAGAGCGTGACGCCTGCACGAACCGACCCATCTTTTCATTTTGGGGCTTGGCTCATTTGCATTTGAAAATTCTAAAAAATGTTTAGAGGTAAGTTATAATGCATCTATCATTCCTACCAAATTTTAGTGGAAAATACGACTTATATAGAGAACAAATAAAATAGAAATATCGTTAAGCAGTAAGGTGAACCGTTTTAAATAGTTTGGCGTGTAAAATGAGTAAAAAATGTTTAGGGGTGATGTGCTCCGGTGAAATAGTTTGAGAGAGTAAAAAGGACTTATTTTCCCTTCACGTCTTGGCCTTAGCCTACTTTCCTTTTCCAATAAGTTCTATGTATAATATATATCTCTAGATATTTTTTTATATAATGGAATTAAACTATAAAGTGCATAAACTTTGTTCCAGGCCAACACGCTTATTGACAGGTGGTGCCAATAGACCCATATCCAGGCAATCAAGAGAGGATAACATAGAGGATGCGTGGCACCAAGTACTCTTGTACTCTTGTCAGGTTTGTGGGCAATCAAGAGAGGATGGCATGGAGGATGCAAGGCACAAGTACTACTCTTGTCAAGTTTGCTTGCGCTCTTCAACATGACATGATGGATATCCAATATTAGGGCCTTCAAACCATGCCACACAAGTTGAAACATGAGTTGTCTTTCATTTATGGAGCAAATGCACCACTAGGTTGCCTTGGTACGTCTGATGGTTTGCCTCCCCACTAGTATGTGTTCAACAACCTCTTCCACTTCAGTCTCAATCTCAAGGTGGGTGATGGTACTACTCTCTAGTCCAGGGAGGTTGATCCCCTCTCCTACTCGAGACCCAAGGAAGCATATCTCAATGTGATGAAGTTTATTTGGGATGAGATCTACTTTATAGACATTGATCCTAGATGGAAGTGTGCTTACGCACCATATCTTATATAATCAAGATGGTAACCAAGACCGTCTTTGAGGAGGAGATAAAGCAAGCCTTTCGGACCCCCCTCCTCCGAGTTCCTCCTTCTAATGCTTCCAAGATCAACACTTGCACCTCTGAAGCTACGCGTGCTTCTACTTCTGGTGCTTCATCCCCACTCAAGCATGACTCTCCTATCAACAAGGCTCTGAAAGCCTTGTTCTTAGTGTACATCGCTAACGCCATCAAAATCATTGAAAACAAGATGTGCCTCCAAAGGATGGGGAAGTGACATAAACTTTGCCTGCATTGTTGCATGTGGATGCCTCTTCGATGAGTCTGGTGATGAGCCTCAAGCTTCTCACTTTGAGCATCCTTTTGGTAAGGGGGAGGCTTCTCAGGGAGTTGCCTAGGGTGTTGGGATTTCCTGGGTTTGTTTTTTTCATGAAGCATTTGGTAGCATCCTTATGGAGGAAGAGAGCTCTCCACTTCAAGGAGCCATTGAAGAAGTGGAAGAAGAGAAAGAAGGGGATGTTGCTTCTACCACTTCCGAGTGATCGATTTTATTCTTTGTTGTCTTGTGTTTCTTGCCTTTTTGGTGTCTTGATGCCAAGGAGGGAGCAATATGGTCTTCTAAAGGGGTAACTCATTTTCTTTGAACTCTATCCACTGGAAGTTTTGATTCCTCTTGTCACTTTAGACAATACATTTTCTGTTGGACATGTGATTACTATTTTCAATTTGTCTACGGTGTAATGACTGCTAGTTTAGCTTTTAATTGTTTATATATGCAATCCTTGTGTATGCATGTTTTGGATGGTGGTGATTATTTTATCCTTTTTTGTGAAAATGCCATGCCATATGTATTTAGACTTCCTTTTGTCGTGTATCTATCACATGTTGCATCCCACGAATGAGAAGAGATAGGGGTTCCCATGCGTCAAACAAATATGTGCATGTGAAACTTAATTAACTTCATTATTTTTATTTGCACATATTTAGGGGGATTCTCTTGTATCCCTATTCATTCAAAACCATTAATTATAAATCTTTTGTAAGCTCTGAGTTTTGTTATCATCAACCACCAAAAAGGGGGAAATTAAAAGTTCATCTGGTGTTGCGTCTAAGTTCTCTAGAATAACCTTGATCTTGTAGAGAGACATAAAGCACCACACACCAATGGGCAAAATGGGATAAGTGTTCAAGTTAGACCTAAAGTTTCAGTAGTTTCCACCGAAACTTTAGGTCAAGAGTTTCTGTTTGGCCATAGAGGCTAACCGGAACTTCTAGTCAATGGATCAGAAGTTATGGTCAATGGACCGAAAGTTCTAGTCATCACTCTTCGTTGAAACATTCAACTTTTCCATCACATCAAAACTTTTCTACACACATAAATTTCTAACTTTTTCATCACATCAATTCAATTTTAATTAAACTTCTAATTTTCTAATTTTAGTGTGAACGAAACACACCCTTAATTGGAGCAACGGTGACAGGCTACCATGTACTGCGAGCTATAGTAGTCTGCTGTCGACCGGCTACCGCAAGTGCAGTGTAATGCCAAATACTGGTCGACAGTTCCTCTATCAGAGGCTGCATGCATGCTGCTGCTGTGCTACAGGCCAAGACCGTCTGGTGTCGTCACCTCTAGGCTCTGGCTAGCTTGTTGTACCTGGCTAGAATCTGTTAATTTAAATTCTTAATATCTTCGTTCCATGTTAGTTATCACTTTGAGTTTTTCTAAAGTTTAATCATTTGTCTTATTCAAAATTTTTTTGAAACTATCATTTATTTTGTTTGTGATTTGTTTTATTATAAAAAATACTTTAGGTATGACTTATCATTTTTTTATATTTGCACTAATTTTTTAAATAAAACGAATGGTCAAACGTTACTTGCAAAAAGTTAAAGCGACAAGTAATATGTGACGGAGGTAGTAGAATTTAATTTTTAGGATTATTTTTTAAGTTTCAAACAATGCTTGGATGTATGTTTGGTCAAAAGATGTTTCTTCTTAATTATCAAAATTTCCCTCAACATCATCATATCCAAAAAACCAATGTGTTGCCATTTCACATGGATGGAAAAAGGTATATAATACCAGTTATCCCCTCACAAATCTACCATGAAAGCAAATGTACTGCTATCACAAATCAACAAGAAAGTTCCATTACTCATGATCCACCATTTGAGCCCTAATTCTCCACCTACTTACAACCCTCAAACTGTCAAACATAGCTATTACCTACCGATTTTCCCAACAAAACCTGAAGATTTTGAGAACGAAAATGCATATAGATCGACTTCAATCTGAGCATTACCTATATAAAGTGAAAAATCAATCTGTCAAGGTAATAACAATATTGATCCACAAGGGTTATATCTAGATCAGTTGTTACCTTCAGAGTCACTTCTGAACAGTCTAAGGCTTTTTTTTTGGAACACGGGATTCTCAAAACACAATAATAGAAAAAAAAATGAGTGAAGTGTCCTAACACTTCAAATTCTATGGATTGGAAATATGTAGGGAAACTATACAAAGGATAGTTTGGATGGAGCGCAGAAAAAATGCAGAAATCAGAAGAGAGATATACACAAATGATTTTTAAGAGGTAAGGCCTCATGTCAAAATTTCTTTCTTTTGAACCAATCCAAATGATTTTCTACGATTTTTGGATGGCTATTGCTTTAATCCAAAGCACCACATAGAAATTTTTTTCATAGGACTGAACTCCTCTAACATCCCTTAAAACCCCTTGTTTCAATATAGCCCAGCCTGAACTGCATGTTTTGTAGAAAATGTGCGTGAGAGATAGGTTGGCATATGAATTTTATGGTAATGCCTTACCTCGACGCTAACAACTTTATGGTGTCTTATCTTAGCGCTAACGACACTGGGAACTGAGCTATAGGGATTAGCTGCATCCTTGATAGAGTGCTAACCACTTGCCACGCTAGCCACCCCTATGCCACTTGGGTGGTGTTTGGATCCAAGGACTACACATCGGATGTTTTAACACTAATTTTGAGTATTAAACATAAACTAATTATAAAACTAATTGTATAAATAAGAGCTAATTCGCGAGACAAAATTTTCAAGCCTAATTAACCCATAATTAGCACATATTTACTGTAGCATCACATAGGTTAATTATGGATTAATTAGGCTCAATAGATTCGTCTCGCGAATTAGTCCAGTGTTATGGAATATGTTTTATCATTAGTCTAATTTTAATACTTCTAATTAGTGTCAAACATCCGATGTGACAGGAGATACGGCATAGGGGTCATTGCATCGAGGTTAGCACTGAGATGTTCGGCCTCAACGTCAGTCTCAATAGTACTGAGTTTAGGGGTTTTTTTTTATGGCCTTTCGATCGTGATCCATTTATGAAATAAGTTGTCCAAAATGGCCAAATGTCAAATATCCAATCAAACACTGTTTGTTCATTATAATCCAAAGTTCATTTTAAATTTTAGAATTTAATTTTAGGATTAGTTAATTTTAATGTTTTTTTATAGTTTCTAGCTCGGCTTTATTTTCATGAGTGCTGAACGAAAAAAAAAAGTGAAATGTCTAGCTCAAATTCAAAAAAATCGCTAGAACATCTGACCAGGGCATGCAGGAGACAAGCTAGAGAGAGTACTGTACAAAGGCTGCTGCAGGCTAGTAATTTTCATATCAGTGCTTGGAGATTCGTGAGGCGGTGCACACACCGTGTTTAGTTGCAAATTTTTTTTTAAAACTTTTAATTTTTTATCATATTAAAACTTTTTTACACACATAAATTTTTAACTTTTCCATCACATCGTTTCAATTTTAACCAAACTTTTAATTTAACCTGAACCACGCCCCTATTTCCAGAGCGCTCTTGCAGGTGGAGTGCGATCGATATTGCGGTGGAGTATGGGGTGTGCATATGTATCCTGCGATCGGTAGCTGCCGAATTGGACGTACGCATCATGCCCCTCCTGCGAGCCTAAGGCCTGTACTGCACCACCTATATTATACGAAAAAGATAATCCTTACGTGAGTTTCTTTCTGAATCCGTTCTGTCCCTTTGAGGGTTTTCATCTTGGTCCCTCTACAGTCTACACTCTGTACAGCCCCTCCCCAACCCCAACCCCCCCCCCCTTCCCCTTCCCTCTGATTTCTCTATTAGGTGTTACTCCCCCCCCCCCCCCGTCCAAAAAGTACTTAACCTCGTTCTGAATTAGATAATATATAGTTTTATGAATCTGAATAGATATGTCCAAATTTATAGTTCTAATCCAATACTACTATATTTTGGGACGGAGGGAACCTACTAAAAAAATATTAATATTGATATACTCCATCCATCCCAAAATATAAGAACGTAGAACCAGATAGAAAATTTCCTAGTACAATGTATCTGGACAAGGAGTCTGTCCAGATACATTATACTAAGAAACGTTCTATCCGGTTCTAGATTCTTATATTTTGGGAAGCAGTTAGTAAAATATTTTAATTTAATATAAAATCAAACGGGATAATATTAGTTGATGCCAAAATAAAACACAAAAATCAAAATTTTCAAACATTTTTAAAAAATAGATTAATTTCATATGAGAGTTTCCAAACAAAGCGAGAACAATAAAATATTTTTGTTTGGGTTTAGATTTCGGTGAAAATATTTTACAAAAAAATTGATTTTGAAATTTATTTAAAAGTTTTGAATTACTTTTCAAACTTGTGATAAAATATGACATCCCCTTTTTTTTACAAATGAATCATTTTTCATTTGAAAATTGTACTTATCTTTGTAAGCTAGCTAGCAAATAGGTATGAGAAAAGAGTAACATAGTCATTTAAAAAAAATAATGGTCAACTAATAAAATGGTTATATAGGGGATTAAAATTAAAACTCGAGGCATGTAACGCCTAACACAAAATTTAAAGGCATAAAAGAGATTGAGTGAAAACTCAATTGCATGCAAGGAATGTTCTCCATACAAAATGGTTGTGGCGGAAACGAGAGCGTGACGCCTGCACGAACCGACCCATCTTTTCATTTTGGGGCTTGGCTCATTTGCATTTGAAAATTCTAAAAAATGTTTAGAGGTAAGTTATAATGCATCTATCATTCCTACCAAATTTTAGTGGAAAATACGACTTATATAGAGAACAAATAAAATAGAAATATCGTTAAGCAGTAAGGTGAACCGTTTTAAATAGTTTGGCGTGTAAAATGAGTAAAAAATGTTTAGGGGTGATGTGCTCCGGTGAAATAGTTTGAGAGAGTAAAAAGGACTTATTTTCCCTTCACGTCTTGGCCTTAGCCTACTTTCCTTTTCCAATAAGTTCTATGTATAATATATATCTCTAGATATTTTTTTATATAATGGAATTAAACTATAAAGTGCATAAACTTTGTTCCAGGCCAACACGCTTATTGACAGGTGGTGCCAATAGACCCATATCCAGGCAATCAAGAGAGGATAACATAGAGGATGCGTGGCACCAAGTACTCTTGTACTCTTGTCAGGTTTGTGGGCAATCAAGAGAGGATGGCATGGAGGATGCAAGGCACAAGTACTACTCTTGTCAAGTTTGCTTGCGCTCTTCAACATGACATGATGGATATCCAATATTAGGGCCTTCAAACCATGCCACACAAGTTGAAACATGAGTTGTCTTTCATTTATGGAGCAAATGCACCACTAGGTTGCCTTGGTACGTCTGATGGTTTGCCTCCCCACTAGTATGTGTTCAACAACCTCTTCCACTTCAGTCTCAATCTCAAGGTGGGTGATGGTACTACTCTCTAGTCCAGGGAGGTTGATCCCCTCTCCTACTCGAGACCCAAGGAAGCATATCTCAATGTGATGAAGTTTATTTGGGATGAGATCTACTTTATAGACATTGATCCTAGATGGAAGTGTGCTTACGCACCATATCTTATATAATCAAGATGGTAACCAAGACCGTCTTTGAGGAGGAGATAAAGCAAGCCTTTCGGACCCCCCTCCTCCGAGTTCCTCCTTCTAATGCTTCCAAGATCAACACTTGCACCTCTGAAGCTACGCGTGCTTCTACTTCTGGTGCTTCATCCCCACTCAAGCATGACTCTCCTATCAACAAGGCTCTGAAAGCCTTGTTCTTAGTGTACATCGCTAACGCCATCAAAATCATTGAAAACAAGATGTGCCTCCAAAGGATGGGGAAGTGACATAAACTTTGCCTGCATTGTTGCATGTGGATGCCTCTTCGATGAGTCTGGTGATGAGCCTCAAGCTTCTCACTTTGAGCATCCTTTTGGTAAGGGGGAGGCTTCTCAGGGAGTTGCCTAGGGTGTTGGGATTTCCTGGGTTTGTTTTTTTCATGAAGCATTTGGTAGCATCCTTATGGAGGAAGAGAGCTCTCCACTTCAAGGAGCCATTGAAGAAGTGGAAGAAGAGAAAGAAGGGGATGTTGCTTCTACCACTTCCGAGTGATCGATTTTATTCTTTGTTGTCTTGTGTTTCTTGCCTTTTTGGTGTCTTGATGCCAAGGAGGGAGCAATATGGTCTTCTAAAGGGGTAACTCATTTTCTTTGAACTCTATCCACTGGAAGTTTTGATTCCTCTTGTCACTTTAGACAATACATTTTCTGTTGGACATGTGATTACTATTTTCAATTTGTCTACGGTGTAATGACTGCTAGTTTAGCTTTTAATTGTTTATATATGCAATCCTTGTGTATGCATGTTTTGGATGGTGGTGATTATTTTATCCTTTTTTGTGAAAATGCCATGCCATATGTATTTAGACTTCCTTTTGTCGTGTATCTATCACATGTTGCATCCCACGAATGAGAAGAGATAGGGGTTCCCATGCGTCAAACAAATATGTGCATGTGAAACTTAATTAACTTCATTATTTTTATTTGCACATATTTAGGGGGATTCTCTTGTATCCCTATTCATTCAAAACCATTAATTATAAATCTTTTGTAAGCTCTGAGTTTTGTTATCATCAACCACCAAAAAGGGGGAAATTAAAAGTTCATCTGGTGTTGCGTCTAAGTTCTCTAGAATAACCTTGATCTTGTAGAGAGACATAAAGCACCACACACCAATGGGCAAAATGGGATAAGTGTTCAAGTTAGACCTAAAGTTTCAGTAGTTTCCACCGAAACTTTAGGTCAAGAGTTTCTGTTTGGCCATAGAGGCTAACCGGAACTTCTAGTCAATGGATCAGAAGTTATGGTCAATGGACCGAAAGTTCTAGTCATCACTCTTCGTTGAAACATAGACCTTGGACCTGAAGTTCAAGTCTTTTAGACCCTAAGTTCCACTTCCCCTTTTCGTAGCTAGACTAAGTGTGACCGGAAGTTTTGGCCATCCTGATCGAAATTTTGTGAGTAATGGCTAGTTGCGAGGATGAGGGAGTATCCCCTCTTTTGAGGTGTTGGCTGTCACATCTTTCAGACCTACTCCCATAGGCTCCCTGGGGTTTGTACCCTTCTCCACCTTACTACTTCAGCAAAAAATTTGTCAATGAGAGGGATTTAGATCTCTTGAGCTTCAAGTCTAGGGTTCTTAGCAAGTACACTTAGGGATGGGCATCATGCTTCATCATTGTGTTTGTTATTTTTGGTGGTTCTCCATCTAGCAGTCTAGGCATCGTCTAGGAGGTTGCCTTGTAGAGCAAGCTTCACTGGAGATAGGTGCTTGTTGTCTAAGCTTTGGACCTTGGTGGTTGCATGGAAACATGCTACGTTTTGGTGGTTGCTTAGAGGCTAAAGCTTCTTCCTAGTTGTTAGCTCGGTGAGGCCTGGGATCAATCTAGGTCTGGCTCCTTGGACTGTCTTAGCAGAGCTGGATTGTTCAGATCCAAACTTCGATGCAAAATCCTTGTTTGCTTTGCTTGTGTATTTGCTTCACTGCATGTTCTTACTCATTTACTCTATTTGTTGCACCTACTTCTTGTGAGACATGACCCTGAGTTTGCCCCCTCATGGGAACCAAAAACTAGGTACCGAGAGTTCTGATCGGCAACTTATAGCCTAAATAGAACAGGCAAACTAGAAGGTTAACTGTTTAAGACTAGAATCTCTAGTAAATTCGATAGTGCTGCCAATAGGTTAGATTAATCTAGGATAAGTATTATATAGTAGTTCTATTTCTTATGCAACTAAGGTGCAAGGTTCTTTCTGTAGAAAAATATATTGCGATTTGTTGACATCTTGAGGGGGATAGCCAAATGCTTCATTTCAGATGGAAAGACATGTCTCTACTAGGAAGAGGAATGAGATAGTAAGATCTATAGAATTCTAATTTGTTCATTTGCACATAATCTGAAGGACTATTTATAAAGTTGTTGGAAAAATGCATGCAGAGATTTTTAATCCGCCTGCCTCTTTCAGAGTTAGCATATCATGAGTTTATAACCTTGCAAAAGCTTGATTTAGACATATCTTTGACTTAGCAATATGGTCAATGGGTATATACTTGGGGCAATTCTTCTTATAGCTCTTAGAAACTTTATGCCATCAACTTTATGTCTATTTGGCCTACAGTCTACTTGAATTGGATATGGAAAAGCAATTGGGTTAATTATGAAAATTAAAGTGGGATGGCTCCTTTTGATTGATCGACTCAACACAAGGGATATGCATGTTGGATAGAAAACATTGTTTACCACAACATAATGATCTCACGTGTGTTGTTTGCAACCTACTGCTTAAGGAGACTTTGTGGCACCTATTCTTTCATAGTCCTTTTAATATGCAGTGATGGAGTTTGACGCAAATACAATGAAACACCTCGCTCAGCTTTGGCAATATGCTTTTGGATGCAAGATCTTCTATACCTCTTCCCATTTTATAGGAAAATAATTATACTCATCTTGGTATATATTGAAGCAAATGAAAGTAAGCCAACCTTAGTTGCTAATTTGAGATGCCTTAAAGTATGATCTTCACCTCTACACAAAGTGTTTTAGGTAAACCTCCGAAAAGCGTTGGAGCTCTTGCAATTTTATTATAGAAGAAAAGACTTGATCTAGCTTATGAGGGAAACCACCCCCCTCCCACCAAAAAAAAAACCTTACAAAAGCATGGTTATTTGAAGGAAACTAGTAAAAACCCTTACATTATAAGCGAATTAGCCACATAGACTAGACACATTGGTCCTAAAATCAGCAGTCCAACAAGGGAAACTCCTAAGAAGGACACGTCGATAGAACGGCAACAACACCTTATCTAAAATGAATATAAGGTTTTCACCTAGAGAGACCTCTTGAGGTGGTGGAGAAAGCCACGTAGCAATGCCTCCATGATGTTGAACAACACTTGAGGGCATTGTTGTCGCTAGCACTGGAAAACCGAGCAACACTTTTACCCTAGGGTTACATCCAACCACGAAGTTCATGAGGGAAGCCACATAATGCCACCTGCACACCTGAAAATCACCTGCACACCCAATGTTTGTGCCTCGAACACCAAACACCACATAGCCACCGTAGCCACCACTGTAGCACATGGCTCCCACAGTTGGATCTGGAAGAAAATCAACCTCAGAAGAGGATGAGCCTTATGTGGAAGTGGCTTGGACGCAAGTGACACCACCTAGCCCAGCACAGAGCATCGTCTAGGCTAGCCATGCCGCCACTTGAACCTACATCGTACGGAGAACGATCGGGGTAGATCCAAAGCTGTCGGCAGAGGAGACAAAGCCGATGGCGCCGATGGATGGCCACCGTCCATCTTGATGTGCACTAGGGTTCCCGATCTTCCGAAAGGTTCTGATAATCAACGATTTGGGCGGAGTCACAACACAAATTGATCCGGCTTCTTGAACGAGCACGCTCTTGAGCCCGCAATAGCAGCACCACGTCTCCTCTGGTTATCACCCGTGCCGAAACACGGATGACCTCGTCGAGAAGGCTAATCCCTGTTTGCGAATCGAAGAACACAGCCAAGAACAAAGAAGATACAACCAAAATTGCAGATGAATGATTAAGCTCACAAGTTAGGGTCTTACAAACCGATCTAGCGGCGAAACTGTTCTTGACAGAATAATCTAAGCAAAACCCAAACCCTAAAGATGACGGCGGGTACTGATATATAGAGTTTAGGGTCGTGCAACCAACCCTTAATGCAGCCCTAATGGCCTCCAACACGATACACGGCCCAAAGGCCCAAATATGGTGACGCAGCACCGGAACAGATTCTGAACATCAACTTGTTCGGTCGATTACCATTGACTCGGAAAGAATTTGAACATGGAACCAAAACCATTGGAAATGTTATCTTCTTAGCTTTCCATCCATATAAAGAACGCTCCAATCCGGGAACATATGCGACCTGCGCGCCCGTTTTAGTGCAGATTGGTCCTGGACTCCGAGTTGCACCCGAGGTCGACTTGGTTTGGGCCTCCACCTTGACTTGGACGTCCTCGATGATCCTCCATGACTCTAAGTCCTTCTCCAAGTGTCTCCTTGTCCCCTCCATTAATCCTAATCACAATATAATCATTAGGTAGCAACAGGGGCGGACGCAGGACAAAAAATGACTGGGGGCGCATCTATAACTCATAGAACAGTTAGAAAGCCAAGTAAAACTCACCTCATTGCAACTTATAAAAACTCTGAGATATTACATTATCTTAAATAGTAATGTATAGATATGCCTTCCAAAATCCAAATAATGTTATTGCATGTAAAAACAATACAAATTATTAGTTAACACAAACCGATAAAAATATTACTGAAAGTAGGATATATAAATAAGAAATATGGTTTAGAATATACATGGCATCCTTTTTATCCTTTTCACGATGGTGTATCACCATATGGAAACGATCGACAATCACATCATTAGTTATTGTGTCTAACATATCCTTCTCTACAAAGCAAATGAGACTATGGCTCAAAAACTTGTCACCCATCTTATTGTACAAATCATTCTTAACAATCTTCATAGCAGAGAAACACCTCTCAACGGTTGTTTAGATCAAAAACTTGTCCATTATCTTTCCTATAAAATCATGATGGTTGATTAGATAGAGCACATGAGGAGGGAGACCTAGGGATCAATCTACTATAATATGAGAGGAGGAAGGGGTCAGGGAGGGAAAGGAGTACTTACCAGGGATGGAGGCAGAGAGGACAGAGCGAGCAGTAGGCCAGCAGCTGCAGCACCGCTGAGGCGCTGACGACGACGAGCGAACGAGGAAGGAAGGAAGCAGCGATTGCTGAGAAGATGAACTATGGCATGTGGGAAACGCGATGACTTGGCGAGAGATGAGGTGGATTAGCTTCCCGTTCCCTTCCTTAATCCCTAATTTGCAAATTTGCCACTTAATGATGGAATTTAGAGAATCAAAGAAGAGGAGCGGATGTTTGACTCCTCGACTCACACGTGCTTGCGATTGAGGGAACGAAAACTAGGGGGAGTGGGGTCCTTTTTTCCAATTGGAGTGGGGGCCCATAAGTCATACTACTATGAATATACCTAGGAGTGTAAATTTGACTGGGGTCCTAGGCCCCCATCGGTTATACGTTAAATCTGCCCCTAGACAGCAATCTTTTCTCAAATTCGTACAAAGAAGAACATAGGAACGAGCTCACCTATGAATTCAATTGTCGCGCGCGAGCTCTTGTTATCTGTCCTCGAATAACCGTTGGAGGATTGTTGTGTGTATCCAAAAGAGTGATATCCGCATCACGTCTGCCCTAGATCCACTGAGCAAACCTCCCCATTAAGTCCTAGCCATCGGATCTGGCCAACTAGCCAACCTGAAACTGGATTTGTGTAGAAAAAAAAAGAAGGAAAGGGAACAAAGAGATGAAGAAGGTCAAAGGGGGTGGGTGTGGGTGCCACCGACACCACCGACAACAGCGGCGTCGAGGTGAGCGGCTCGGGAGGTAGCAATGGGGTCTGGCAGTTGTCCTCCCCCAGGTCGTCCCCAGAGAGCGACACGGGAGTCGGGGGTGCACCTGTTTGAGATTCTTTCTCATTGAACTGAAAGAGAAAGTGCTTTTAATTGCTTGGCTTTCAAGTTTTTTGCTTATGTTTTCTTTGCTATGTACACATAAATATGTTTATTTATGTAATATAATAATTGTGGGAGCCTTGTGCATCATGATAATGGTTCATGTAAAAAGATAGAAAAGGGGAAGGAAGAAAAAGTGAGTAGTATTTGATTAGCAGGTGATGCCCATCTTTTATTTTAATGTACTACTCCCTCCGTCCCAAAATATAAGGGATTTTGGAAAGCATCTCAGTTAGTATTAGGTTTGGGATAAAGTGAAAAAATATTTTATGTTAAGATATGAATAATACATAGTTTATATGTTGAGGATTATTTTTCATACAAATATGATAGTTGAGGACGGTAACATAGACAGATGGACCTATTCCCACTATTGGGGAAGTGGTCTTTAGTCCCGGTTTGCAACCGCCTATAGTCCTGGATTGTAAACTGGGATGCCCAATTCAGGACTAAAGATGGATATACCAACCGGGACTAAAGTTTTTTTTTTCTTTTTTTTCCTTGTTTTTACTGCTTGCATATTGATTTCCCATAATTGAGTTGCTCCCTTCATCCCCAAATCACAGATTCACATATAACATCACAGATCAATGATAACATCATATATTCAAAGATTCACATCACAGATCAAATATATCACAAATTCACAGATTCACATCACACATCAAATACATCATAAAATCTCAAAAAAAAAAGAGAATGAACTTCTTCCTCCACCTGCCACACGGCCACCCGTCGCACCACCGCACAGCCTCCCATCCCGCCGGATCTGGTAGAGGGGAGGGTGAGGCTGCCGTCGCTTCTGCCGTCCGCCTGCCGCTGCCGCTTCTCCCTCCCGTCCTTCGTTGCCGCTTCTCGAGAGAGGAAAGAGGGTTAGAGAGAGGCGAGGCGAGAGCGCCGCTGCCGATTCTCGAGAGAGGAGAGAGAGACAGAGAGAGGCGAGGCAAGACATAGAGGGGCACAGAGAGAGGTGAGGCGAGAACGCCGCTGCCGCTTCTCGAGAGAGGAGAGAGAGAGCGAGAGAGGAACTAAAGTACGTGGGAAAGATATTTAGTTCCGGTTGGTGATATCAACCGGAACTAAAGATGTGATTTTTAGTCCCGGTTGGTTCATAAAGTGCCAATGGGCTTTTGAACTAGGGCTAAAGCTGATCTTTAATCTCGGTTCCTATTCAAACCACGACTAATGTGATTTTTTCATAATCCGGCAAAGATCACTTCTATACTAGTGTCCGTCTACATAATAGGGGCAACAGGAAAGTTTGTGTTTGATTTATTAAGTCCTTTATCAAATGAAGGAATTTTAGGAGATATTAATTGAACGGAATCATGTGTGATCATGTAAAATTCATACATTAAATTAAGTAATTAACCATGCGGTAAAAGTATAAGTACTACTTATATAATCGGGAAATTTAACTATTTGCTACTCTTGTGATATGGCAATTAACAATTTGCCACTCACCGTCTATGACATGTGGGCCCTCATGTGTCTATGACATGTGGGTCTAGTGGTAAATCATTAAGTATCGTTCATAAGAGTGGCAAATAGTTAAAAGCCCAAGCTGGTTAGCTTCAGCTTCATATGCAAGATGCATCCAACTGTCAATTAATTCAGCAGGGCAAACATCAAATGCAGCCCCTACAGTGCACGCAATATGGCCACCTGACTGCATTGGGAGGTAGTACACCAAAACAGCACATGCTCGGCCAGGACAATTTGACCAATTTCTCTACGCCAAACATCCGGTAAATTGCTTTCGTTCAAAAAAAAAACAGCCGGTAAATTGCAGGTAAATCGCCTTAAATTCGTTTGCTCTGGTTACGTTGCTGTGCTCAAACAGTGGGTTACACTGTGCCCAGATTCTCTATCGTTCCAATCTGTTGTACCACATGTGCATTCATTCCATCCGATTTGTTTTGCAGGCGATATGATCTGGGATTAATTGCCACACAGGTCTCCTTCTCCCCACGGTAATTAAATTTTGGTCAGAGTTAAAAGAATTAATGGCATGAGTTTGTATTGGTATTATTTTTTTCTCTTTTTCTTAAATTGGGCACGTGCTAATCTTATTTGATTTGGAAAATATTTTCAGGTTGCCATGGCTAAATTGGCGGAATTGTGAAGGCTAAGGAATCAAGGGATCAGAAAGGCATAATCTGATCAGTCGCACTGATAAATTTGGCATATTCTCCATGATATTCCATTTCTTATTACCGGTATAAAGGCCCTCCTTGGGGCACATGAATATAAGGGGGCTACTCAGATTGATGTAATTTTAAACCATACTATTTTTTTAAAGTTGTCAAAGATGTGTATACATTTAGTTTTTTGTCAAATTTTAGTAAATACATAAGAAATCCTAAAAAAATTGATAATATTGTCAACTTACCAAAATTTTGGTATTGTCAAAATTTGGTAGGGTTTATTTTAGCTATAATCTGAACATACCTAAAATCACATGAACTAATCCTCCAAAATTCCTATAGATTCAATGGTGTATTCTTTTTCAACTTATGTTCGCTCGATTTTTATACGTATGCTTCTTGAACTTCTAAACTGTGTGGATTAATTAAGATAGCATACTTGCGGATGTATGCATGAAGTGTGGTGTATGCACATATGCTTTTATCATGCAACAAAAAAGGCAAAATAACATAACACGCCTTTTTTATTATTCTACAATTTGGATTTTTATTTGCATGCTTCTCAAGCTACTTAAACGGCACGTTTTATGAAAAAAATCTATATAAAATTTACTTAGAATACTGTTCTATAACAACTTTTCAACTTTGTAAGAGTTGATTCATTTATTTATTTATACCCTTAAATTGCTAAAAAAAATCAGATAATTCATCAATTTCAACTAAGGCCTTAATATATAGTGCAACTCTAACTAATTTGCATACTGTAGACCATTATCTCTCGTTGAGATGACAAAAAAATGTATAATTTGGCAATATCGCAATGACCAAGTTTTTAATGGTAAGCAATTGTCTAACCCGGTGCAAGTTATCTTTGTGTTTTTTTTTTCTATTGACTCCACTCTTAATATACGACGCTACCGCAGGAGAAGCATGATATCATGCGCAATGGTGCTATACTTTTGGAATTGGGAGCGAAAGGTTTTTTATTTCACGATGGATAGCGTAGTTTTATTTGAATTGTTGGCTGAATCTACGTGGTTTAACGCTAGCTAACAATAAAAGGGAGTTGGGGGTTCGTCCCATCACCTATTCTCTTTTTTTTTATTTGTTGAATAAATTTATGGCTATGTGTCTTATGGCATAAGCCAAAGATATAAACCATTTTTATTATCTTAAAAAGATAATTACAGGTTACGATATCGAAGATGCAATAATCAAACTCTCTAGAATCTACTGGCACCCAACCTGCTTTGCCGAATCTCCGATTGCGACCTTCACAAGAAGTACCAAAACTGAACGATATTAATAAGACCTTTAAATTTTCTGCAGAAGAACAAAATTATGAAACACTTAATTAATCTGGGTAACAAACCAGGTACTTACGCAATCCTTGATCTTAAAAAATAGAAGAATTCCAAGAAGTACATGTGCATTGAACCAGCACCTAGTGCTTTTCTAATTTCTTTAGGTTAGCAGCCACCAAACAGTAAAGGCCATAAAGCAGGACAAAGGTGCAAGCTCAACCAAAGTAGTGCTGGACTATTATAGATTAATCCGAAAAGACTGACCCACTCTCAAAAAGGTCAAACTTCAACCAACTTCTGCAGCAGTCTGTGTGTTTCTGTCAAAAAGTAAAGCATTTGTGTAGTGTGCAGTTGTGCACCCACCGCGTGTTCCTTTTCTTGAAACCCAGCATATTTATTAGATGCAAGTATAGCATAATCAAATAGTTTTAAGACATTAAGTCATAT